>NW_028270144.1:35719589-36402804 GCF_037043375.1 Chiloscyllium plagiosum
GTATTGAAACTCATTAGTGTAGTCAGAGAGGGACTCGTCAAGAAAGAAAAACATTATGTGCCCTCAGAAAATTAATGAGAATGCAGAAAGATTCGAACTTGGCATCACTAATCTGCAGATGTTTAGTGGAGCTTTATGTTTGAAAATAAATTTCTCATTGCAGACAATTGACCTCTGAGATCCATGTGTAATCATCTGGATCCAGTAGTAGGCTACTCCTGAGTTCAGTCAGTTATCAGAGTGCCTGTTAGGAACACATATAAGCATTGGCTTTCCTAATAAGAACAAAGTATGTGATATGGTGTGGTTGGTGCCAGATATGTCCTCTTCAAATTTCTGAAATGAGCTTTGAACAAGAGACTTTATGCTTCTGTGAATATACATGGGTGGTTGAGTATGATTCCTGACAGAACTGGAGTTCAAATTTCCTTTGAACTCACTATAGGGATCTTTCAGAAAGCAGGCAGATTTGATGTTAATTACCAAAACTGGTTGAATTTGATAATTTCTTGTGTTCCAATTGCAATCAGTATACATTGTTAAAGACTCAAAACAGGTTTGTAGCTTACCTGTCAAGTGGGCAGTCAGACAATAGATTGGTGGTTTGATAGAAAATGTCATGTTGTACAGGTAATTTTCTAAACCAATGAACTTTTACTAATATGATGTTCTGTACACATATGATCAATGAGTTACAGTATAAAGATCAACCAAGTGAACACTGCCTTTAGAAAAATTCATATGAGACTCATTTTGAGCCAAATTTAAACTTTAATTCCATGTAAACCCAAAATGAGGCACAGTAGAGAGAAAAAAAGTTCACTATTTCACATTCATGGATGATCCATTAACCAGCAACAATTTACAATAATATCGTGCTTTCAATGTAATAAAATGTCCCTTGGCACATCGCAAGAGATTCATGAAACAATATTTGACAGCGAGCCACTCAAAGTGATAGGAAGACAGTTGACCAAGGCTTTGTAAATAAGGTTATATCTCTACAGGGAGACTAGCGGGCTCCTGTTATGATGGAGGAAAAGCGTCAGGAGAGAAATCCCTTCTTGCTCCCATGACACTTGTCACTAGCGTAAATCTTCTTGACCAAGCTTTGTCAATTGACCCTAATATTTAGTGTTATATTGTTTTATATACTGTATCTGTGAGGCACGTTGGTATATTTTGTGTTATGTAAATGCTTAACGTTGGTGTAGGGAATGCTGGATGACTAAAGAAATTGACGGTTTGGTTAAGAAAAAGAAGGAAGCATATGTAAGGTATAGACAGGATAGATCGGGTGAATCCTTAGAAGAGTATAAAGGCAGTAGGAGTATACTTAAGAGGGAAATCAGGAGGGCAAAAAGGGGACATGAGATAGCTTTGGCAAATTGAAATAAGGAGAATCCAAAGAGTTTTTACAAATGCATTAAGGACAAAAGGGTAACTAGGGAGAGAATAGGGCCCCTCAAAGATCAGCAAGGCGGCCTTTGTGTGGAGCCGCAGAAAATGGGGTAGATACTAAATGAGTATTTTGCATCAGTATTTACTGTGGAAAAGGACATGGAAGATATAGAATGTAAGGAAATAGATGGTGACATCTTGAAAAATGTCCATACTACAGAGGAGGAAATGCTGGATGTCTTGAAATGCATAAAGGTGGATAAATTCCCAGGACATGATCAGGTGTACCCTTGACCTCTGTGGGAAGCTAGGGAGGTTATTGCTAGGCCTCTTGCTGAGATATTTGTATCATCAATAGTCACAAGTGAGGTGCCAGAAGACTGGAGGTTGGCTAACGTGGTAACACTGTTTAAGAAGGGTGGTAAGGACAAGCCAGGGAACTATAGACCAGTGAGCCTGAAGTCGGTGATGGGCAAGTTGTTAGAGGGAGTCCTGAGGGACAGGATGTACATGTATTTGGAAAGGCAAGGACTGATTAGGGATTGTCAACATGGCTTTGTGCATGTTTCACAAACTTGATTGAGCTTTTTGAAGAAGTAACAAAGAGAGTTGATGATGGCAGAGCAGTAGATGTGATCTATATGAACTTCAGTAAGACCTTCGACAAGGTTCCCAAAGGGAGACTGGTTAGCAAAGTTAGATCTCAAGGAATACAGGGAGAACTAACCATTTGGATACAGAACTGGCTCAAAAGTAGAAGACAGAGGGTGGTGGTGAGGGTTGTTTTTCAGACTGGAGGCCTGTGACCAGTGGAGTGCCACAAGGTTTGGTGCTGGGTCCTCTACTTTTCATCATTTACATGAATGATTTGGATGCGAGCATAAGAGGTATAGTTAGTAAGTTTGAAGATTACACCAAAATTGGAGGTGTAGTGGACAGCGAAAAGGGTTACCTCAGATTACAACGGGATCTTGATCAGATGGGCCAATGGGCTGAGAAGTGGCAGATGGAGTTTAATTCAGATAAATGTGAGATGCTGCATTTTGGGAAAGCAAATCTTAGCAGAACTTACACACTTAAAGGTAAGATCCTCGGGAGTGTTGGTGAACAAAGAAACCTTGGAGTGCAGGTTCACAGCTCCTTGAAAGTGAAGTCGCAGGTAGATAGGATCGTGAACGTGGCATTTGGTATGCTTTCTTTTATTGGTCAGAGTATTGAGTACAGGAGTTGGGAGGTCATGTTGCGGCTTTACAGGACATTGGTTCAGCCACTGTTGGAATATCGCATGCAATTCTAGTCTCCTACCTGTCAAAAAGATGGTGTGAAGTTTGAAAAGATTTACAAAGTTGTTGCTGGGTTGGAGTATTAAGCTATAGGGAGAGGATGAACAGGCTGGGGCTGTTTACCTTGGATCATCGGAGGCTGAGGAGTGACCTTATAGAGGTTTACAAAATTATGAGGGGCATTGATAGGATAAATAGACAAAATCTTTTTCCTGGGGTGGGGGAGTCCAAAGTTAGAGGGTATAGGTTTAGGGTGAGAGGGGGAAAGAGACCTAAGGGGCAACGTTTTCACGCAGAGGGTGGTACATGTATGGAACGAGCTGCCAGAGGAAGTGGTGGAGCCTGGTACAATTGCAACATTTAAGAGGCATTTGGATGGGTATATGAATATGAAGGATTTGGAGGGATATGGGGCGGGTGCTGGCAGTTAGGACAAGATTAGGTTGGGATACCTGGTCGGCATGGATGGATTGGACCAAAGGGTTTGTTTCCATGCTGTACATCTCTATGATTCTCTGACTCACTTTAACAAAAATCAGGATAAAATAATCCTTATAAAGTGACAACATTGACGCACAATGATCACAGTTACAATTATTGGGAAACATTGTTTTTTTTTTGTTACCCAGTTAAGCAAATTTCACTGACGGTTCATTTCTCTTCCACCACAACTTTCTTAGGTGCCCATGGGTTTTGACTAAATTAATAAGAGATGAGCAGGAGACCTCCTCTCCTTCTAATAATTTACTTCCTTTGACCTGAATCATTTTTTTTTTTGGTTTATATCTGAGTAGCGTTGAGCTTTTGGAAGGTTTTTCTTCATGATGTCAAGTGAATTCTCCCACTGTATCTTACCAAACTTGTTACATTAACTACCTGGTCAGCTGTCATGCTATCTGTCATGGCCTAACTTTACTACAAAGAACTCATCACTAAAGACCAGTACCCCTTGTGTCAATGCCATTTTAAAAGTCACGGTGAGCTAGGACAAATACTGGGATTCTGAAACTGCCTGTTGGCTAAAGGATGCTTCTATAAGATGTCAGAAGAGGGGAAGATGGTACCACAATTCTCTGACAGAGATCTGTAGTCCTTGATGCGGAGATCATGCAAGGTAGGGCCAATCTCTTCTCGGGGACAGGTAGAGTAGGCTATGCCACCTGATCCTGGCACCCTAGTCTCAGGTCCTACTTGGGTCAGTGCTGTATCCATGGTCTGAATGTCCAGAGGTGCCATAAGATGATTAATTAGCTTTACCAATCTTCCAGCGTAAGTCAAGCAGGAGGCTGGAAGAACACAGCAAGGCAGCATCAGGAGTTGGGGAAGTTAACGTTTCAGGTGTAACCTTCCATGGTAAGTACCAGCTCTTCTTGTTGCCCCTCTGACTCATTTTCTCTCAGCTACTTTACACACCTCCCACTAAGGTTTGTGCTCACCATGTTTACTATTGCTTGCAATCTGCTCTCATCCATCCCAGCCTCTAACACCCATCTCTATCTGCATGGCATCGGCACTGCCTCTTCAATCCTTTGGCTCACCGCACCACCTTATCGGTGGAGGGTTACTCTTTATTAAGCTCCTGGTCTCCTCTATGGAAAGAATCCTGCACCTCCACAGGCGAAGGTGGAGATACAGGGGATACGGAGACAACAATATCCTGCCAACTGAGTAAGCACCACTCTTCATTCTACTAGAGCTCTCACATTAACTCCACTGTCAGTATCTTCCATTGCAAACCTTTTCTAACCAGCGGCCATGATTCTTTCTCTCTCTCTCTCTTTCTCTGTCTTGTGATTTGCAGATACAGCCTGCAGCCACCACTGCCATGGAGAAGCCACTTCCTCAACCTTTGAGGCCTCAGAGGTTGCCTCCTGAACTCCACATCAACTGAGATATTAACAACCCAATGGAAACGTTAGCCTTCCAGTGCCAGGGAGCACGATCTGGTGAGCACCTCACTGCAACATCTCTCCAGCTGGCTGAGCAAGTAACACCTCCAGGTCACTGGCACTTTGGAAGCTTGATATCAGGCATCTGCTCAGCCCCAGGCAGAAAAGGACCTTGACATGTAAGCACTCATGCCTTATCCACATGCAGAGGGAGGAACAGGAGCAGCAGATAGGTATATGGGATATAATGGCAGCAAATCATGCAATCGGTTGGCTGTCTGCATGAACAGGTTAGTGGTTGCTGTGGAGATCCTGGTCCAGAACCTTTTATGGTCTTTTGCCAACACACATACACCTGTATTCTATTGCCCCAGCTACTGTTTCTTAGTATCAAAAGCACAGTGGCAGGAGTACTTTGAACCTGGCATACTTTGTAGGTGCCCTTTCCTCCCAAAGAAACAGGCAAGTGCTAAAAGGCATCTGGTTGGAGGAGGAACCACACTGAGGCCCCTCAAACTTTGCCATTCAGTACACTCCAGGAGTGGTTGGGCCCTTAACCTCCACACTGCATACCCCTGTCAAGTTCAAAATGAAGAAGGTCTGCTTTCGTCAGCAAGAAAACTCCCAGCATGTCTGGCCCATCTAGACATGAATGCCACTAAGGTCGACCCACCAAATCTCTAACACTGAAGAGCTCCACTGTGGAATAGGCTCCCCCACCCCATCTAACCAGGGATTGCACAAAGATGCAGTGAGGAGAGGAGGAACAAGATCTGCTAAGGACACTTTGGCAGCGAGGGTAATAATGGATTGTAGTAGATTTTTTTACTTTTGTATTAATGAAACTGCTTTAACCTGACATGTAGTTATAATTTTCTCTCTTTGGGACAAAAAAAGCTTGGTGACATCATCAATCACCTCATCATGGCCAGAGCTGATGCTTTATGGATGGAGATCTGTGTTCAGAGCCTGTTATCTCACCTGGAAGCAAGTGAAACATGGTGCATGCAGGGCTATGAGTGCAGCTGACACCTTTGGCCTGGTAGGTTGGCTCCAACAGCTGTCTACATTGGCTTACATGTCACATTTTTCTCCATATCTCCCTTGTTGGGTGAATTTGTTAAAATGGGAAGCTGAATATGAAGAAGACAAGTTGGGCCAAGGACAAGTAGTTTAACAAGCAATAACCTCCCTTAATTGGCAATTCACCATTGCCTCATGAGAAACTTGCCGCTTATCAAACGCACAAAAGATGGAGGGAGATACATCCGATGTCAAAATAGATTTGCTGACTTCTCATCTAATTCTGCCACAAATTTCACCACAGCTCAAGTCATTCAGATTCCTATACGTTTTTTCTCCCTGTTCAAATGTCATTCTAAATGTCACATGTATAAACCAATAACTGAATGGCTATAATGTGGGCTGACACAGTATGTTGACTCTGATTGACATCAATCTGAAGAGAATGGTGTCCAGTCATGTCCAATTTGCTAGTGACCAGTGGTCACTATTGTTACAAATGTTATTGCTCTGTCTTCATAGGGAGGGCACAAATCCACATTATGACATTGTTATTCTGTACTCTTGGTAGCAATTACAATAATACTCATTGACATAATGGCACTGCTTTAGAAAGCAACTCTGTAATATCAACTGGATATAAGGTCAACATAATTTGCAAATGAATTAAAATGGTTATAAGAACAATTTGTGTATTTTTAAGTATTTTTTAGATCAAAAAGGCTATTGCACTTCTAAACTAGCACTGTCTGGTATGCAGATTGAATCCTGAGATTATCAGCTCAAGCCTCGGTAATGCCAGAGGAAATTATAACTTTATAGATCTTACTGATCTTACCAGCATGAATTTTTGTTCTTCAAAACAAGTGATTTGTTTAAAATTCCGTCATGGGATGTGTGCATGCTATCTGGTCAGCACTTCTTGCCCATCCCTTGTTGCCTTTGAGAACATGGTGATGCATTGTCTTCTTGAACCGCGGCAGTCCACCTGCTGTGTGGTGACCCACAATGCTCTTAGGGAATTCCAAGATTTTGACCCAGCGACAGTAGAGTTATGGCAATATATTTTCAAGTCAGGGTGGTGAGTGGCTTGGAGGGGACTAGCAGGTGGTGGTGTTCCATTGTATTTACTGACATTGTCTTCCTAGATGGGAGTGGTCTTGGATTTGGAGTGTGTTGTCCAAGGATGTTTGATGAATTTCCATGGTGCATCTTGCAGATAGTACACACTATTGCTACTGAACATCACTAGTGGTGGGAGTAGATGCTTGTGGTTGTGGTGCCAATCAAGAGGGCTGCTTTGACTAGGATGGTGTGAAGCTTCTTGAGTGTTGTTGGAGTTGCACCCATTCAGGGGAGTATTCCATCACACTTCTGACTTGTGCCTTTTAATTGATATCAGGAGGTCAGTTAATTGCTGTAGTATTCCGTGCCTCTGAACTGTCCTTACAGCCACTGAGTTCATGTGGTGATGCTCAGGACATTGATAATGTGGGATTTAGTGATAGTACACAATTGAATGTCAAGGAGCAGTGGTTAGATTGTCTCTTTTTGGAGATGTTCATTGACTGGCATTTGTGGCATGAATGTTCCTTGCCACTTGTAAGACCAAGCTTGGATACTGTCCAGATCTTGTTCCATTTGTGCAAGGAGCACATAAGTATCTGACGAGTCACAAATGGTGCTCAATATTATGCAATCATTGGCAAACATTCCTATTTCTGACCTTACAATGGAAGGAAGGTCAGTGATGAAACAACTGAAGTAGATTGGGCTTAGGGCACTCCCCTGAGGAACTCCTGCAGAGCTGTTCTGGAATTGAGTTGACTGATCTCTAACAACCACAACTTCAAGTGCCATGTATGACTCCAACCAGTGCAGATTTTGCCCCCCTGATAACCATTGATTCAAGTTTTGATAGGGACTGTTGATGACACCTTCCATCGCTGTACTGAAGATTAAGAGTAGACTTATGGGATGGTAATTGGTTGGATTTTATTTGTCCTGCTTTTTGTTTACTGAATGTATCTGGGAAATTTTCCACGTTATCAGGTAAATGCCTGTGTTGTAATTGCACTGGAAGAGCTTGGGTAGGGGAGCTACAAGTTCTGGAGCACAAATCTTCAGTACTATTTCTGCAATATTGTCAGGGTCCACTGCATTTTGCAATATCCAGTGTCTTCAATCATTTTTGATATCATGTGGAGTGAATCGAATTAGCTGAGCATCTGTGATGCTGGGGATGATTCGAGGAGGCTGAGATGGATCATCCACTCAGCACTGCTGGCTGAAGATTGCTGCAAATATTTCAGCCAGATCTTTTGCACTGATGTGCTGGGCTCTTCCATCATTGAGGATGGGGATATCTGTGGACCCTTCTCCTCCAGTGAGTTGTTTAATTGTCCATCACAATTCATGGCTGACTGTGACAGGGCTGTTGAGTTTAGATCTGATCCACTGGTTGAGGGCTTGCTTAGTTCAGTCTGTCATTTGCTGCTTATGCCATTGGGCATGTAAGTAGTCCTGTTTGGCAGCTTCACCAGGTCGACTCCTCATTTCTAGGTAGGTCTGATGTTGCTCCTGACATGCCCTCCTGCACTTTCCACTGAATGGTAATGTTTGAGTGGGGGATATATCAGGCTATGAGGTTGCAAATTGTGCTGGAGTACAATTCTGTTCCTGTAGTTGGCCCACAGCACCTCATGCATGCTCAGTTTTGATTTGCTAGATCTGTTTAACATCTGTCTCATTTAACATGGTGATAGTACTAACAACACGATGGAGGGTACTCTCAATGTAAAGACAATTCTTTGTCTCCACAAGGACTGTACAGTGGTAGAGCTTATGGCGCCTGTTATGGACAGATACATCTAAAGCTGGCAGATTGGTAAAGGTGAGGTCAAGTACGCTTTGCAGTCTTATTTGTTCCCTGACCACTTGCTGCAGACTCAGGCTAGAAACTGACCAGCTCGATCCATTGTTCTGCTGCCGAGCCACTCCTGGTAGTAGTTATTGAAATACCCCACTCAGAGTAGATTTTGCACCTTTACCATCCAGGTGTTTTCTCCAAGTGTTGTTCAACATAGAGGAGTACCGACTCATCAGTGGTATGTCATATCCAGCCTTAGGTTTGCTTGCCCATGATAAACCTTAAAGCCATGAGACTCCATGGGATCTGGCGTCAATGTTGAGGAATCCCAGGACAACCTCCCCCCTGACTGTTTTCCACTGTGCCACCAGATCTGCTGGCTCTGTCCTACTGGTGACACAAGACATATACAGGGATGGTGATGGCCATGTCTGGGATTTGACTATGAGGTATGATTCCATGACTGTGATTATGACAGACTGTTGCTTGACTAGTCTGTGAGACAGCTCGCCCGATTTTGGCACTAGCCCCCAGATGTTAGTAAAGAGGACTTTGCAAGGTCTACTGAGCTGGTTCTGTAGTTGTATTTTTCTGGTACCTAGATTGATGCCCAGGTGGTCCATTTGATTTCACTTCTTTGATGAAACTTTGTAGCGATTGGTACAACTGAGAGGCTTGCTGGGCCATTTCAGAGAAAAAGGTGGCAGTGGTTAGCACTGCTGCCTCACAGCACCAGGGTCCCAGGTTTGATTCCAGCCTCGGGTGACTGTCTGTGTGGAGTTTGCACATTCTCCCTGTGTCTGCGTGCGTTTCCTCCGTGTGCTCAGGTTTCCTCCCACAATCCAAAAAATATGCAGGTTAGGTGAATTGGCCATGCTAAATTGCCCATAGTGTTAGGTGCATTAGTCAGAGGTCTGGGTGGGTTGCCCTTCGGAGGGTCAGTGTGACAAGGTGGGCCGAAGGGCCTGTTTCCACACTTTAGGGAATCTAAATCTAATCTAGTGTAATTTGAGAGTCAAACACATTGTTGTGGCTTTGGAGTCATATGTAGGTCAGACCAGGTGAAGATGGCAGATTTCCTTCTCTGAAGGATATTAATGAACCTTGTCTTGCCTTGGCCCATGTCTAAAGTGAACTGTTCTTCTTAACCTCATTGTGCACTCATCTTATGTATGTTTTTGAAACTTGTGGATGGATAAAAACTCTCCAGTGGATGTAAGGTACTGCAACAAGCAAATATTTTATTTATTATGTGTAGCTTTCCAGGGAGTTCTGATCTAAAGCTAGAAAATTCAATTTACCTTCAGTGAAGTACTCAGTGGGAAGTAAAATTTAATAAGCAGAGGCTTTATCGAAGAAGTATCTGACTTCAAAGTTTTATTGATAGCTCTGCTTCATTGATATTCTCACATTTTTTGAGAGAGAGATTACCCCCCTCCAAGGCCATGAGAGTAAGGAAGGATTTCTAATGAAACTAGAATCATGAAAGCTAATTCAATGAGGTAATACTATGAAACATGCAGAATTTCAAATCGCTGGATTAAGAAAATGGTACAAAAGTAGTATAAAAACATACTTCACACTTTCCATTCGAAGGCAGTTTCATAGGTGAAACCCCAACCATCAACATCCTAATATTAAATAACTCGGTGGGAATTGTGCGAATACTTGGTACAGTACAGAACATGGTCAATATTGCTTGTGTGTTTTTTTTATTTAAGGTCAAACATTATCTCTTTATTTAAAATAGCAATGATCACTAAATTAAGGGTCGTGACTTAACTTCTGCAAATAGTTTTTTGGAGAGAAACATCTCCTCATAGTTATGTGATTTCACATCACTGTCCAATATAATTGAAGTATCAATATTGCATAGTTCATGGTCAATAAATGCAACCCCCTACTGCCCAAAGCTTATTCATCTGCAGGGCACTAGTCAGGAATATGATGGAACACCCACTACTTATCTGGATGACTGCGGCTCCAACAAATCCCAAGAGGCATGGCACCATCCACCCAGGGTAAAGCAACACTACTGGTATTACATCTTCCACCTTAAGTATTCATTCCTATCACCACTGGTACACATGGCAGCAATGTGTACCATAATATTGCATGCAACACCTCACCGAGATTCCTCCAATACTGTCAAGCAAATTAACAGCGTCTCCAAACTAGAAGACCAGGAACAGCTGCTACATGGAAACACTGCTACCTTCCACATTCCCTTAAATCACACATCATTCTGACATAGGAACATAGCAATTTAGGAGCAGGAGGAGAACATATAAAAAGGTATGACTCTAAAAATATCTTCCACAGACTATTGAAGTCACAACCAACACATATTTCCATTCCATTTGGACAAAGCTGGAAATGTTTAACAAAACTTGTTCTTGTTTTATTGCATCTAGATCTCAATTTCAGATTTTAATTTAGCTACTGAAATAGTCCTCATTACAATGGCACTCACTACATTTTCCTATATCGTAGTTCCTGTCAAACAGCAATCTGTATGCCACAGGCTTCTCTCTTGCCTATGGTGAATTTAAAACTAGTAACTATCTTCAAACATTGTTAAAGATGAAGCATATAATTGAAAATTGTTTTTTATTTAAAGGTGAAAGACAATATAAACAAATATTTGAATGGCAACACACCTGCATATTTGCATTCTGTCTTCATTGAATTCTCTTTAATCAGCCATTGAATGCACAATTTTGCTGAAGTAAAATTGATGACCAAGATATATGTGTCACACCTGTCATAGAATATATTGAAATACATATTTTAAATATAAATTTTCAGTACAATAACAATTATCTTTGAAATGTTCAAAATAATTTCAAAGTTTAGAGTTAGATTTTTAAAACTGGTAAATAAGATATCAACCAAGAGACATTAACGGGTGATTATATTTTTGTTGTTCATCAAATTCCTACATGCATCAATCATTCAGTTTTGTCAGTTATAGCTACTTCCTCTATTTTATCCAGTGATGAAACAATCAATCAGATGTACTCTTGAATGATAATTCCATGAAAAGGCTGAGTTAAAATTCTATCATTGTGACATATTTGTACATAATCTTACATAATGATAGGCAAATATTAACATGATGGCTTAAACATTAATAGTAATAACAATCTACCAATGACTATAATTCCATATTCTGTGGCATTCCTTGAGTTGCTGAAAAGTAAGTTGAAGGAGGAAGTCAAAATTTCAAAATTGTTTTGCAATATGTTTAAAATATTGCTATAGGACTCCAATTCATTCTCACTTTGTGTGCGATACTTTGTAGATTCCCAATCTTGACCGGGAAATTCAACTTTATGAAATATGTTTGGCATGAGAATATTGTTGTAGTAGGTCATCAGGACCATGAGTATCACTGTAATGATGTCATGGAGCTTCATGTCATGAAGCATAAATGTTACATTCTGGGAAAATTTAGAACACTTTTGAAGACTCATATGAGCACACAGACATGAAAACATAAAAAGATAGTTTAGCCCTTACTTGTTACTGCAAGTCAGAGCCTGGTATATCTATGATTAACATGTAGAGCAGTATTTTGCAATAATATATAATTAGTAATATTAGATTAAAGCCTGAAGTCAGTTCTTGACATTGTCCTCATATTGATGACTCCATCTTGAACCCAATCGCAACATGTGGCATTCACCTTGTGGCTCAGTGGTTAGCACTGCTGCCTCACAGCACCAGGGACCTGGGCTCGATTCCAGCCTCGGGCGACTGTCTGTGTGGAATTTGCACATTCTACCCGTGTCTGCATGGGTTTCCTCCAGGTGCTCCGGTTTCCTCTCACAGTCCAAAGATGTATAGTTTAGGTGTATTGTCCATGCTAAATTGCCCATAGTGTTCAGGGATGTATAGGTCAGGTGCATTAGTCAGGGGAAAAGTAAGATAATAGGTAGGGGAAAGAGTCTGGGTGGGTGGGTTGGTGTGGACTTGTTGGGCCAAAGGCCTGTTTCCACACTATAAGGATTCTTTTTTTAAAAATCGCACAATAATAGACAGTGGCACGATGGCATATTCTGCCTAGAAAATTGTAGCAGCATAATGATCAAGAAACAGACCTGAGATTTCCCAGAGAAAATAAGGCCTTCCACCATCCAAAGTAGCCACAGAGTTCTGAAGGTTGCAGCTCTGAACAGAAAAAGCCTTCAAATAAACCACCAGAGCACTGGAAATTTCTAAAACTAATAAAAAGAGAAATACACTTTAAAAAAAAACAGTGAACAAATGAAAATTGACTTACAGCTAAATCTGAATTGAGCACACACAAAAAGTCTGATTACCAAACATGCAAAGCAAGTTCGATCGCTTATGGGAAAGTTCAAAAATGTTATGCTTCCACTTGAAGATCTTAGCTGAGGTACACAATTAAAACTTCCAACAGTAAGTTAACAAATCTCTGAACTATTTGCTTTGTGACAAAGTTAACAACAACAACTTAAGATGATTTGTCAGGTACAAGTTAAAAGAACATTGATTAAAAAAGAAACAAAAATCCAGGAACAGAAATTGATTCTGCAAGTTCAAGTATCAGAGATCTACTAGTGAAGTTTTGACATTTTATTATTTCAAAGGATTGAATGACAAATTCAAAGTTTGCTTTGACGAATAAAACTTTTTCCCAATTTTAGTAATTCAATCCAAATAATCAGATCAAGAAAAAGAAACTAATCTGATCACATAGTTTGAATTTAATACAAACATATTAGGGAGGAGTGAGAGAGAGAGAGGGAGAGAGAGAGGATCATGGGGCTGCCGGGAAGGTAAATTTCCCACTTAAAAGGGACTTGGCTCAAGCGTCAGAGGCCTCCCTTAGCAGCAGCTGTGGGAGTGATGACAGTGAAGAGCTGAGTGGGAGCGGTCGAATTGCGCTCTGGTAAGGTGAGTGAACTGATATATATGGCAGCGGCTGAACCCGAGACACTGCATATTTAGCATCTCCCACCCGCCGTCCTCCTCTAAACAAAATAAAAGGACTCTGTGGTATGTTGATAAGGTAAGGTTTCTCTATTTTTTTATATAGTGTGATTGGTAAAAACTTTTTTTTTCCTTTTTCATTTATCTAAGTTAAGACTAATTTCAGCTTAAAATTAAAAATGGCAGGAGATCTCAGACCCATGTTATGCTCCTCTTGCTCAATGTGGGAGCTCAGGGATGTGTCTGATGTCCCTGGCTCCTTCATGTGCAGGAAGTCTGTCCAGCTGTAGTTTTTGTTAGACCGCATGATGGCTCAGGAGCTCTGATGGACTTGCTTTGGAGCAGACACAATGCTGAGGGGGTCATGGACAGCACATTTAGTGAATTGATCACACCGCAGATTAGGATTGCCGAGGGAAAAGGGAATGGCTGACCAAAAGGTAGAGAAAAAGCAGGAAGGTGTCCCTTGCTATCATCTCCCTCCAAAGCAGATATACCATTTTGGATACTTTTGGGGAGATGGCTCACCAGGGGAAGGCAGCACTAGCCAGGTTCATGGCTGGCTCTGCTGTACTGAAGGTCGGGAATAAAGAGTGGAAGGGCTATAGTCATAGGGGATTCAATTGTAAGGGGAGTAAATAGGAGATTCTGTGATTGAAAACGAGACTCCCGAATGGTATGTTGCCTCCCAGGTGCACAGGTCAGGGAAGTCTCCATTGGCTGCAAAACATTCTGAAGGGGGATTGTGAACAACCAGCTGTCGTGGTGTGTATAGGCACCAATGAAACAGGTAATAAATGGGATGAGGTCCTACAAGTAGAATTTAGGGAGTTAGGAACCAAGTTAAAAAGTAGGATCCCAGAGGTAGTAAACTCAGGATTGCTACCAGTGCCACATGCTAGTCAGAGTGGAAATGAAAGAATAGACAGGATGAATGAGTGGCTTGAGAGATGAGGCAGGAGGGAGGGGTTCAGATGTTTGGGACATTGGGACCAGTTCTGGGGAAGGTGGAGCTATTACAAATTGGACGGTCTACACCTGGGCCGGAATGGAACCAATGTTCTTGTGAGTGCTTTTGCTAACACTGTTGGGTTTAAACTAACGTGGCAGTGGGATTGGAACCAAATGAGGGACTTAGTGGACAGTAGGGAGGTAGTAACTAAAGCCTGTAAGGAACTAGATAATGAAGTCAACGTGCCTAAGAGGAAGAGTAGGCAGGGAGCAAATGATGAACGTAAAAGGACTGGTGGTTTGAGGTGCATTTGTTTTAATGCAAGAAGTGTAGTAGGTAAGGCAGATGAACTTAGGACTTAGGAGTATGATGTTATTGTTATTACTGAGACTTGGTTGAAAGAAGGGTATGGTTGGCAACTAAATATCTCAGATATCAATGCTTCAAGTGGGAAAGAGAGGGAGTTAAAGGGGTGGAGGAGTTGCATCACTGGTCAGACAGGATATCACAGCTGTGTTGAAGGGGGACGCTAAAGAGGACTTGAGCAGTAGGACATTATGGGCAGAGCTCAGAAATAGGAAGGATGCAGTAACAATGTTGGGTCTGTACTACAGGCCTTCCAACAGCGAACGTGAGTAGTGGTGCAAAAATGTAGAGAGATCGTAGAAAGGTGTAGGAGCAGCTGATTGGAGATGTAGGTGATTGGAGATTTTAATTTTCCTAACATTGACTGGGATCCACTTAGTGTTAGAGGTCTAAATGAAGCAGAATTTGTAAAGAGCATCCAGGAGGATTTTCTAGATCAGTAATGTAAATACTCCAACTTGGGAAGGGGTCATACTCGATCTGGTGTTGAGGATTGAGCCCGGCCAGGTAGTTGAAGTTTCAGTAGGGAATTACTTTTGGAATAGTGGTCACAATTCCGTAAATTTTAGAATACTTATGGACAAAAATGACAGTGGTCCTAAAGGAAGAAAGCTAAATTGGTGGAAGGCCAACTATACCAAAATTCAGCAGAAGCTGGGGAATATAGATTGGGAGCAGCTGTTGAAGGAAAATTCATATTCAATATGTGGGAGGCTTTTAAAGAGAGGTTGATTAGAGATATGTTCCTGTGAAAATTAGGCATCGAAATGGCAAGATTATGGAATCATGGCTGACAGGTGAAATTGTGAGACTATCTCAGAGGGAAAAGGGAGTGTACATAATGTCGAGATAACTGAAGACAGGCGAAGCTTTGGAAGAAAATGGGAATGTAGCACTAATTTGAAACGAGGAATTAAGATGGCTGAAATGGGTCATGAGCTATCTTTAGGAAACAGGCTGAAGAAAAATCCCAAAGCCTTTTATTCATATATAAGGAGTAAGAGGGTAACTAGAGAAAGGGTTGGCCCACTCAAGGACAAAGGAGGAAACATATGCGTGGAGTCAGAGAAAATGGGTGAGATTCTTAACGAGTACTTTGCATCGGTATTCACCGAGGAGACGGATATGGCAGATGTTAAGGTTAGGAATAAATCTTTAATTACTCTATGCCAAATTGGCATAAGGAGGGAGAAGTGTTGTGTGCTCTAAAAGGCATTAAGGTGGACAAGTACCCAGGTCTGGATGAGATCTATCCCAGGTTACTGAGGGAAACAAGAGAAGAAATAGCTGGGTCTTTGCAGCATCCTTGAACACAGGTGAGGTCCTGAAGGACTAGAAAATTGCTGATGTTGTTCCTTTGTTTAAGAAATGCAGCAGGGATAATCCAGGTAATTATAGACCAGTGAGCCTGGCATCAGTGGTAGGGAAGCTGCTGGAGAAGATACTGAGAGATAAGATCTATTCCGATTTGGAACAAAACAGGCTTATCAGTGAAAGGCAACATGGTTTTTTGCAGGGAAGGTCATGTCTTATCAACTTAGTAGAATTATTTGAGGAAGTGACAAAGTTGATTGATGAGGGAAGGGCTGTGGATGTCAGATACATGCACTTCAGTAAGGTGTTTGATACGTTCCCCATGGTAGACTGATGAAGAAGGTGAAGTCACAGGGTGTACTGGCTAGATGGATAGAGAACTGGCTGAGCAACAGAAGACAGGAGTTTCTCAAAATGGAGACCTGGGACCAGTGATGTTCCACACCGATCTGTGCTGGGACCACTATTGTTTGTGATATACATAAATGATTTGGAAGAAGGTTTAGGTGGTCTGATTACCAAGTTTGCAGAAGACACTAAGATTGGTGGAGTAGCAGATAGTGAAGAGGAGTGTCAGAGAATACAGATAGATTGGAGAGTTGGGCAGAGAAATGGCAGATGGAGTTCAATCTGGGAAAATGCAACGTGATGCATTTTGGAAGATCCAATTCAAGAGTGAACTATATGGTAAATGGAAAAGTCATGGGGAAAATTGATGTACAGAGAGATCTGGATATTCAGGTCCATTGTTCCCTGAAGGTGGCAATGCAGGTCAATAGAGTGGTCAAGAAGGTATATAGCATGCTTTCCTTCATCAGAGGGAATATTGAGTACAGGAGTTGGCAGGTCATGTTACAGTTGTATAAGACTTTGGTTCAGCCACATTTAGAATTCTGCATACAGTTCATTACCAAAATAATGTGAATGCTTTGGAGAGGGTGCAGAGAGGTTCAGTAGGATGTTGCCTCATTTGGAGGGCGCTGAAAAAAGGTTAGGATTGTTTTTATTAGAAAGACAGAGGTTGAGGGGAGACCTGATTGAGGCCTACAAAATCATGAGAGGTAAAGACAGAATGTATAGCAAGAAGCTTTTTCCCAGAGTTGGGAACTCACTTACTCGGGGTTACGAGTTTAAATTGAGAGGGGAAAAGTCTAGGGGAGATATGCGTGGAAAATTCTTTACATAGAAGTTGGTGGGGGCCTGGAATGCATTACCAGCGGATGTGGTAGAGTCTGGCATGATAGCATCATTTACAATGTATCTAGACATTGTCTAGATGTATCAAGACATTTTCCAATGTTCTATAGATTCAGGGTCAGTTCCTGCGGATTGGAGGGTGGCTCGTGTTGTCACTCTTTTCAAGAAAGGAGGGAGAGAGAAAACAGGAACTTATAGACCGGTTAGCCTTACATCAGTGGTGGGAAGGATGCTGGAGTCAATTGTACAAGATGAAATTACAACTCAGGACAGAGCGGTAGCCGTGATCCATATGGACTTCAGTAAGGCGTTCGACAAGGTTCCCATGGGAGACTGGTTAGCAAGGCTAGATCTCATGGAATACAGGGAATTTGGATACACAACTGGCAGGAAGGTAGAAGACAGACGATGGTGGTGGAGGGTTGTTTTTCAGACTGGAGGCCTGTGACCAGTGGAGTGCCACAAGGATTGGTGCTGGGTCCACTCATTTTCATCATTTATATAAATGATTTGGATGGGAGTATAAGAGGTACAGTTAGTAAGTTTGAAGATGATGCCAAAATTGGAGGTGTAGTGGGCAGCAAAGAAGGTTACCTCAGATTACAACAGGATCTTGATCAGATGGGCCAATGGGCTGAGAAGTGGCAGATGGAATTTAGTGCAGATAAATGTGAGGTGCTGCATTTTGGGAAAGCAAATCTTAGCAGGACCTATACACTTAATGGTAAGGTTCTAGGGAGTGTTCTTGAACAAAGAGACCTTGGAGTGCAGGTTCATAGTTCCTTGAAAGTTGAGTTGCAGGTAGATAGGGATAGTGAAGAAGACATTTGGTATGCATTCCTTTATTGGTCAGAATATTGAGTACATGAGTTGGGAGGTCATGTTGCGGCTGTACAGGACATTGGTTAGGCCACTGTTGGAATATTGTGTGCAATTCTGGCCTCCTTCCTATTGGAAAGATGTGAAACTTGAAAGGGTTCAGAAAAGATTTACAAGGATGTTGCCAGGGTTGGACGATTTGAGCTGTAGGGAGATGTGAACTAGAGGGAGATATTGAATAGGTTTGAGCTGTTTTCCCTGGAGTGTCAAAGGCTGAGGGGTGACCTTATTGAGGTCTATAAAATCATGAGGGGCATGGATTGGAAAAATAGACAAAAATAGTCTTTTCAAAGTTTGTGCGAAGATTTGTAGCTCGGGTGCTCGTTGTTGTGGTTCTGTTCGCTGAGCTGGAAGTTTTTGTTGCAAACGTTTCATCCCCTGGCTAGGCGACATCATCAGTGCTTGGGAGCCTCCTGCGAACCGCTTCTTTGATCCGGTGTTTATAGTGGTCTGTCCCTGCCGCTTCTGGTTGTCAGTTTCAGCTGTCCGCTGTAGTGGTTGGTATGTTGGGTCCAGGTCGATGTGTTTGTTGATGAAGTTTGTGGATGAATGCCATGCCTCTAGGAATTCCCTGGCTGTTCCCTGGCTGTTCCACTATAAACACCGGAGGAAACATCAAAGAAGCACTTCGCAGGAGGCTCCCAAGCACTGATGATGTCGCCTAGCCAGGGGACGAATCGTTTGCAACAAAAACTTCCAGCTCGGCGAACAGAACCACAACAAAAGTCTTTACCCTGGTGTGGGGGAGTGCAGAACTACTGGGCATAGGTTTAGGGTTAGATTTAAGGGGCAACTTTTTCACGCAGAGGGTGGTATGTGTATGGAATGAGCTGCCAGAGGAAGTAGTGGAATCTGGTACAATTGCAACGTCTAAAAGGCATCTGGATGGGTATATGAATAGGAAGGGTGAGGGATATGGGCTGGGTGCTAGCAGGTGGGACTAAATTGGTTTGGGATATCTGGTTGTTATGGACAAGTTGGACCGAAGGGTCTCATTCCATGCTGTACATCTCGATGACTCTATGACTCTAAATGGTGTACACAAAGATCCATCACCAACAATATTTTTCAAAATCAAAACAACTTTAAAAAAAAAATTAAGTGCTTAACAAACAATGCAACCAAATGATCTGATCCCGATTTTTCCACAAGTATTATCAACGATTTCAAATCTATTTGATAGTTCAGTGAATTAGCAGACATGGAATACACAATTCCTATGGTTTCAAATAACTTCTTAATTGACATCAATCCAATGGAGAGCAGGTTAACACACTTATCTACTACTTGGGAAGAAGTATCAATGGATTCTGTCATCTCTCTGAATCCTTCTCTGAACCAAGAGAATCTTATAAAATCTTCTCAGGTTGTCCTTTGAACTGGTGTTCCACAATGACTGCTCCAGGACCAGCATTAACCATGAATATTAATATCTGATGTCTGTCCTGCTTGATGTATTGTTTTCTCATGTGTCTGCAGGGATTTTGTTCTGCTGACCTCCTGTGATGAGATTGATCTTCTCCTCTTAGAATTGATCTGTGTTGTTTTTGGACTGCAGCTTCACTCACCATCAGTATAGTTTTCTGTAGAGTCAGATCTTCTTTTGAATGTAATAAATCTCTCAAATATTCATGAGCAATTCCAATAATTCTTTCTCTTATAAATTCTGACTTGAAATTACTATAGTCACATTATTCACTAATCTGGAGAGTTCATTAATGGAATGAACTATGGAGTCTCCTGAATGCTAACCTCTTGTAACTAATGTAGCTCTTTGAATAATTTTATTTGTTCCGAGATTAAAATAGTTAAAAAGGCTTCAGTGCTTCATCAAAAGTATCTTTAGCTTCTTCTATATTTTTCTGAGCTGTAATACCATCAACTATACTCATAATTGTTTATAAATTGTAATGAATTTGTTCAGCTTCAGATTGAATTTCAAATCTGGAAGCTATTCTGTAAGTGAATCGTTTTAGTTTCTCCAAGATGTCCAAATATACATTACATCTTCAACAATAACAACAAAAGCAGAAATTGCTGGAAAAGCTCAGCAGGTGTGGCAGCATTTGTGGACAGAAGTTAGAGTTAATGTTTTACGTCCAGTGATCCTCCTGCAGAATGTTAACTCTAATTTCTCTCTATAAATGCTGCCACAGCCGCTGAGTTTTTCCAGCAATTTCTGTTCTTGTTTCTGACTTGCAGCATCCGCAGTTCTTTTGGTTTCTACATCACATTTTGCCCATCTCTGAAAGTAAGTCTTCCTGGCAAATACTTCTGCTTCCATATCTTTTTAAAAATGCTTTTAGTTTTGAAATATAACAAAGCTACTGAGGTGTAATGCTGCAAGGGAGGTTTTTTCCAACGTTTCTGTGGTAAAAAAATGGCAATTTCCAAATTTGTGAGAGTAAAATGGAAGATCTTGAAGATCAACGGATTTTGCAAGTAAAATAGAGGATTAACACCTTTCTGTGACTTCCGTGGGTGAATCCTTCTATTTGTGGACATTGTAATAACCCCTGTGTCCTTAACAGTTTTAATGAATGAATCTTGTTTTTTTCTGATTTGACTCCCACTGTCAGCGGTTTGAATAATTTTTTCTTGCCTTTACCACAGTTTTGATAATGGACCTCCCTCTCCTTTATTACATCTGCAGTGGTCTCCTGCTTTTCTTCTTCCATTGGATTTTGTCTGCTTTAACTTTTGAAGTGCCATTTTATAGCTTTAATTCTGGCTCTCTGATGCTCCTGGGACTTCAACCTCTTTTCAAACAGCTTTTGAGGTCATTGATTTCTCTTACTGTTGAGATGTCCGCTCGCTGAGGAAACAACACACTTCATTTCCAGTTTCCTTGCCAATAAATCTGAGATTTTGCTCTGTATCAAGTTCTCCCTTGTCTGCCAGAGACATTACCTGTATTGACACAGCCAGTGATAACCATTTGCTGTCTGGCTAAAATCCAATTCGAGACCACTTCTCAATCCATGGCACCTGATGCAATCTATAATTGCCTTGGAATTACTAATACTCTAGCTCCAGAGAGATCTGTACACTTTCATGCTGCATCGTGTCTGCAATGTTATTACCATTGATTGTAGATTCTGCCTTGTTGAACCTTGCCACAAACTTAGAGTCCTTACAGTGTGGAAGCAGTCCATTCAGCCCATCAAGTCCACACCGATTTTCCAAAGAGCCATCCCATCAGACCCAACTCCCTATCCTAGCCCTGTAAACCTGCATTACCTTTTGCTAATCCTCCAAGTCTGTACACTCCTAGACACTACGGGTAATTGAGCGTGGCCAATGCACCTAACCTGGGCATCTTGGAACTATGGGAAGAAGCTGGACCAGCTGGAGAAAACCCACACAGACACAGGGAGAATGTGCAAATTCCACATAGACAGTGATCCAAGGGTGGAATCGAACCTAGGTCTCTGGTGCTGTGAAGCAGCAGTGTTAATCATTTAGCCAGAACAAAGATCTCTTAAGTTGGATTCTTCCACGTGTTGACGGTCAGAATGAGGAACATTTTTCAAGCTATGTCTAAAAACGAATTCAGGCCTCCAAAACTGCCCAACTTATAGGCAACAGTGAGATACAATCTGCACTTCTTGTCACCTTGTTTTATTAACAATCATTTTGTGAAATCCAGGAATTAAACATTATGGGGTAGATTAGCTGCCACCAAATCCTTTTAGGTTACAGGTCTACAAGAACCTTGAGGAGTTACGTGGTAGAAAACAAAACATGTTGTAGTTTAATTATAAGATTTTCTTGTCTTAAACAGAGGTAGTTTTTTTACATGATGATAATCACATACAAGTAACACTGATTTTACAGGCATTGTTACAGAAACCATAACAAGCATAAGAACAATAGATCTTACTCCACTGACATCCTAATGGGTGGGGTCTAAGGCACTCCTTAGCATGAACTCTTTCAGACATTTACACCCTTACACAACACCATTTGGTTAAATACCGTGACATGGTGATGACATCATAAGTACCTTAAAGGTGCCTTAAACTCCTGACCACAGAAAGCTGTTGGGGCTATTATGCTAGATATATTCAAGGGGTAACTGGACATAGCCCTTTTGTCTTAAGTGATTAAGGGGTTATGGAGAGCAAGCGGGAGTGGGATACTGACATTGTATGGCCAGCCATGATCATATTGAATCATATGGCAGGTTCAAAGCACTAATTGGCCTACTCCTGCACTTATTTTCTGTGTTTTTCTGTATCACACATCTTCTGTGACTCAACACAACATATACTATAGTATTTTTATAAAAGTTGCAAAAACTTGGTCAAGGTGAATTGTAGAATCATGAATGGTTACAGGACAGAAGGAGGTCATTCAATTCACAGAGTTCAAGTCTTCAAGTATAATTTTGCAAATCCAAATTAATCCCACATTTTGATCCTTTCTCCATAGCAGTGCAATTTCCTTTCCCTTCAGGAACCTATTCAATTCACTTCTGAGTTGGATCTACCTGTGAATTCCAAGTCTTAACCATGTTGTTTTTAAAAAAGATTTTCCTCATGTTGCTTTAATTCTTTTGTCAAATACCTTATCCTCTGCTGCATGATCCTTCTGCCAATGGAACAGTTTCTCTTTAGTGACTCAGTCTAGACCCCTCAATGCTTTTAACTGCTCTATCAAATCTTCTTTCAACCTTCCCTTTTCTCAAGAGAACAGCCCCAACTCCTCTGGCATAACTGAGGTCTCTCATTCATGGAACCTTCCTCATTAATCTTTTCTGCATCCTCTCTAATTCTTCACATCCTTCGGGCTTGTTTATATCTTCTTGAAATCTATCTCTATCCTTTTCACAGCTCACGATAATTCTAAGTTTTATGTCATCTACAAATTTCAAAACTGTGCCTCGTGAATCATTAATATAGATTTTTTAAAAAAACATAAATCTTACAATTGACCCCTGGGAGCCATCACTGAATGTCTTCCAACTGCTCCAAAAACAAACATTCATCTCTACTCTCCACTTCCCAACTGTCAGTCCATTTCATATCCATGCTGGCATTTTTGCTTTTTTATCATAGATTTCCACTTTGATAAAAAGGTTGTTGAGTTTTATTTTTTAAAATGTCTTTTGGAAGTCGATATTCACAAATGTTCCCATAATACCTGATCAACCCTTTCTATTAACTCATCAAAAAGTTTAATCAAGTTAGTTAAATATGAGTTAGCTTGAAAACATCTATGCTGACTTTTTTAAGTATTTTTTATTTGCCTCAGGTTTTTAACTTTTTAAACTAGACAATCATTTCAAAATCTTTCATATCATTACAATTAAAGTACTCTTCAATTGTTGAGATATTACTTATAATCTTTTTGAACAAGATTAGATTAGATTACTTACAGTGTGGAAACAGGCCCTTCAGCCCAACAAGTCCACACCAACCCACTCACCCGGACTGTTTCCCCTACACCCAACACTACGGGCAATTTAGCATGGCCAATTCACCTAACCTGCACATTTTTGGACCGTGGGAGGAAACCGGAGTACCCGGAGGAAAGCCACGCAGACACGGGGAGAATGTGCAAACTCCACACAGACAGTTGTTTGAAGCGGGAATTGAACCCTGGTGTCTGGCACTGTGAGGCAGCAGTGCTAACCACCGTGCCGCCCACAAAGATTTAGCAAATGCAATTCTCCAATCCTCTGCAACCAAGCCTGTATTTAATGAGTGAAGCTGACTTACCAATTGTAAATGTATGTGGCCTTTCTTTGCTTTATCAATTTTTGGCCACATTGTATTCCAACCACTTTCCCTTCCACTATGACTTTTGATAGCATCCTCCTCCTTAGTGTAGACTGATAAAAAGTGCTCAGTTGCTTTCTTATCTTGACCTCTGATTCTTGCTGATCTTTAATACCCCTCATTATTCCTCTTACTATCCATGTACTAGCTATACCCCAATTAACAATTGTTGAAATCCAATTTACAGTAGCTAACAATCACTTTTTTTCACTCTCTCCTTGGGCCCCTTTTATTTCTTTGTCTAAGGTAACCTATTTTTCTAATCAACCTGTTCAGAGATGTCATTACATACCTCTAGAGCAAGTGGGACTTAAACATCAGCTTCCTGGCTCAGGAATAGCGACACTATCACTACACCACAAGAGGGCCCATATATTTCTTTTTTATTGTGTTGCCCTTGCTCTGGACACTTTGACCAGCTTATGTATTAAAAATTCTTTACCAAGAACTCTTGTCAATAAGTCAGGCAAATGGTCACAGACTTTGGTTTGCAGTTCAATTCAATTATATTGACAAAATATTCCTTATTGAAAACACCATGTGAGCATTTTCCAAATTCCCACAGTACTTATTGTTTATCCAGCTCTCTCCATCTGTGAAAGGGTATTAGTTGTTGGGATCTCCTTCCTGTTCAATGTAAGGCTGGATCTCTCAGGTCAGAGCAGATCATCTCCTGGGTCTTCTTGGTTTCTTACACGATCTTCTGCCATGAGTCTTCCTATGAGTCTTTGCTGAGGGTTGTGTGGCCTCTATCTATGTAATATTATCCTCCCTTGCTCCAAACATTCCAGAATGTTCTGTGGCCTTTGGTGAATGGGACCATGAGCTAGGTTAATTGCATCCAACAGGGTTGCGTGTCATGGACCAGCTGGACCCCTGCAAGGTATTGTAAGAAGGTAGCCTAGACTTTATTCTTAAGGGGTTGTTTTCATAGGATGGGGAACCCAGATATCAGTTAGGCTATCCATCTGAGAATTGATACATACATGATTCCATTCCTTTTTCCTATTTTAAAAGGAGATGTGAAATAGGTGTTCCAGGTGTGATGCAACTGGTCAAACCACTTGGCTTTGAGAAAAAAACAATTTATTTAACCACTATAATTGAAACACAAACAAAGGAAAGCAGAATTTAGAATAACTTAACTATTGTGCAACGATAACTATAACTACAACTATAACTATAGAGCAATTTAATTAGTTAACTGTTTTAAAATAGTAACATCCCATGAATACATGCCATGGAAAAAAAGAAAAATCAAACACAAATTCTTACACGTAGAAGGGAACAATACCCAAAGAGATTTCAGAGAAAGTCAGCTAGGAATCCTTTACTGAAGCTTGCAACCCTTCTGGTACTTACACATCTTGTGACTGCTACAGCTAAAATAAAACTAGAAGACCCTAAACTGGGAGAACAGGCCACTCCCCTTCCATTGTTAAGCTGTTTTAGCTTTCTAGGTCCCGAGACTCGTCATCACCTCTGCATTTGCAACATCTTTTCAAAAACACCTGGAACAAAATAACCATTTTAAAGTGACATCATTGTCACGAGCACCTCAACACCTCTCATTGTTTCCATAAAATATGAATTCCATATTTCCATAAAATATATCCTCAGGCACTGCTGGAAATCAAGGTGCCAGAAAGTCTGATCAGTAATTCTCCAATTCACAACCCTTGGGGTTTGGTTGTAACTGGTTCCCCCAAATACTTTGTCACCTCTTTGACCTTGGTCTCCACTCTTCTCTGCAGCCAATGACTGCTTAATTTAGTTTGGCTAATTTTCTGTCAGGCCTGTCAAGTTAGAATGCCAAATTTTGAGCACAGTTCTTCCTATTTATCCCTTGAAACGTCCAGCAAAAATGGAATCATAGGCTCAGACCATGCATGTATCAATTCTCAGACAGATAGCCTGGTATCTGGGTTCCCCATCCTATAAAACAATCCTCTATAGACTATCTTCTTTATGTGCATCAATAAGCTTAACAATACTACAGACAAAAAACTTAATGCATAAATTGAGGCTTAACTACTATTTACATATATTGGCTTCCCCTCAAGCCTCTTTGGCAATCAGCAGAACTCAATAGAGTAAAATTTATACCTAGCAACAATTTACATAGTCCTTTCACAAAGCACTCTGGATTGTTTGATTTCTTGGCTCCCGCTGTAGGAGCACAGAGACTATAGTTAGTCTCTGGATGAGTTCCAACTTCCATTGGACAAATTTAACCATTAATGTGGTGAGGTAGATCAAAGTAAACAAGGTGAACAATGCTATGGGGAAGGTGTAAGAGGAGACATATCCTTGGATTTATCTGCACATTTGAGCCCCAGTCCCAGAATTTCTGTCTACTGATTAACAGGAGCAAATATTTTATGTGTGCCCAGATGCTCTGTGATATAGTAGAAGTTCAATGGCAGTGTTGTACCTCTCTCAATAATCACCTAAAATTTATCTGAGTTTGTCACTGACATTGACAAAGATTTCACTCCTCCTGTGGGTGTCTGTGAGCTCGATTAGGTCGACTCTGGCTGGTATCTGTGGTCTAATACAAAATGTTATGTTTTAGGTGTACATTTGTGAAGGTTCTGTGCTCAGACTGTTTTAGGGAATTTATGTTGCAGTAATCTCCTTTCCCTATGTGCTACCCTGGTGATGCTTATGTTCAGTCTTTGGATCACGACAGTTCAATTTGGAGTGGTGTTCATCTGAAAACCACGAGAGGCACATTCATTTGAATATACAGGATAGGGGCATATAATTATTTCCTTTCTCTGCTGACATTTATCCAGAGTGGTAACTACAAGCTTTCTCTCTTTCTCAACAGAGTATGGAAGGCTGCCATGTTATTTTAACCATACTCTCTCCCAGATGTTTTACACCTTGAAGACTTGTAACCGATTTTGGTTTGATGTAGTGATCAGGATCCCCAGTACCACCTTTCCTAGGGTGTCTTTCAATCATCATTAAACCAGACCTTGGTTAGTGGCTGTAATTGACAATTTGAAACATTGGAGTTTTTCTTCCCAGGGAACAAGTGCTCTATCTGCTCATCATTCATCCAAAATGGGACTCTGCTTAACATGCTCAAGATTCTCCCTCAAATATTCTATCATCTACTGGGCTGTAGACACTGCACAGGCCCCTATTCAGCTGCCTACAATCAGCATCTATCATTCTCCTGATGATCTCGTTTATGGTCCTGGTGTGCCCTTCTAGCACCATTACCAGATGTTGGTCTGCCTGATTTTGTTTTATTTTCCCCTCAGCATCTTGCCAACTGTCCAGATTAATTTTATTCAAGGTCTGTTTGACTTGCTGATCAAAAGTCAAAGCTTCTTATCCAAATCAAGGGTATTGACTGTGGAATGCTCTGTAAGCTGTTGCCAAAGCATTCAATATATCATTTTTACTGCATAAGGTAAGCCTGACCCTTGCCTCCCCCATGTCAATCCCTGTTTTCCATCCCAATAGCTGACAGGTCAAATAAAAGTATAATTTCTGAAGTTGGAAAGGGTGCCACTCTGGCAGCTGGGTTCAGGATATGTCTAACACCACCAGTACCAATGCGTAATGTATGTTGCTGTACAGGATTTTATCTGCCTGATTTAAAACCACACCAGTTCTTGAACAAATGTGCAGAGGTGCACTTCAGGCTAGTTTTAGACTATTTTAATCCTGTACAGGACATATTTCCCATGGTGACCATCCCAGGGATTGGTTGCCCTATTGCCAGTCCCTACTCTGGGCCTGTAGCCAAACATCCATTTGTAGAAAAACCCTGCCAGTCACCCGTGGTACCTGTACTCTGGTAGTAATAATCTGAGCTCCCATTTGCCATCCTATACACAACCCATTGGTTGTTACACTCAAACATCATGGGGGATTTGTTGGGATGGATCCACAAAACACCATTCTGACATTAACTTGCTGATGCTGGGATAAACCACCTAGCACACATATCCCAGTCTCTTGCCCAATTAGAGTTTCCGACAATCATATTCTGGCAATCCAGACAACGATGTCAACCAATGGGCTACGCATCATCATCCTGGAGAGGGAATCAAGGTGGCAGCTATTATTATTCTGGTCTAATATCTTACCAAGTTCAGATATCACCCCCTTACCTCTTCTCCACTTATGGAGATTTTTCTCTAACTCTGGTCTTGCCCTGCGCTCAGCCAAACTCTTCCCAAAATTTGCTTTTATCCAGTCTCTCAACTCCCCTTTTGTCAGTCAATTGTGTGTGCATGAGGCCTTACCTCAGGCCTGACATTGGTTAATCAAAATTGCTGTGGCGGGAGAGGGAAAGGATGGGGTTGGAAGTGGCTCAGTGCATTGGCATCGTCAGGAGTCTGGATGGTTAAAATTTACACGAGTTGAAAAGTGGCCAAAAAACTTCACAGCCATTAATTTGAATAAGGAGAAGATGAAACAATGAGGAATGACCAAAGTATGAAGATGGCCCAAAAGACAAAAGTGATAATGAAGGCTATCTATCATATTGTATGGCGCTTTAGTCCTGTATGACCAGAATAGACTGGCAGGTTCACACTCAGGTCTTCCCCATCGTTAATCTAATCAAATGATGCAATGATTGCTGTTCTCTAAACTGTGCTCAATGGGCATTTGGTACATTTCACCCATCTGATCCCGCAAAACTGATTCTAGCAATGCCTCACAATTCATTGGAACTGAAATGTACTGATCAAATTAATTCTCCTGAACATACTACAGAGGTTTATTCTGCTCTCTGCTTTTTACATTATTACTATCCCAATTTGGGTTAGGATAATTGAAATTGCATATGATCATTTCACTTTTTTCTTTCCAACTCTGTAATTTTCCTTCTATATCTTGTTTATTAGCTAAGGGACAGTCAGATACACCCACTAATTACATCACTTGTTTCTTCAGTCAAAACAAACCATTCTGTCTTTGATTCTCCAGGACATCCTTTCTCAGCAGCATTGTTAAATTCTTCTGATTCTATCCTGTTACCTCTCCTCCTTTCATTCCTTCCCTATATTGCCTGGGAACTTTGGATCCAGGAATATTTAGCACTTGATTCTGATGTTTGTTAAGCCAGAACTCTGCTAGCAATGAAACATCATGTTCCAATTGTTATGATATAGAGACACACAGCCAAGTCAAATCAGCCATTTTAACTTTGCATTGGTAACACAGCAAAACTAAATCATTTTAGACCTTAAATAGTCACGCGAATTGTTCCTAACCAGACCTTTGAAAAACCACTTTCAGACTTTGTAAATAATTAATTCCCAGTCACTGGTTTTGGATTGTAAACAAAAGATTTAACTTTTAATTAAATACACAATAACTTTAGCAGAGAGAACATTAAACAACACAGTAAGCTGATTCATGTATATGGTTTAAACTTGAAGCATTGATTACTAGCTCCCATTCACACAAAGACTGAAAGACAAACAAGCACAGTGAAGGCATAAATAAAAGTAAATTACAAAACTAGCCAGATTATTTAATTGGCTTTCACAAAGTGTTGTTTCACATTGTCGTGGCTATGTTTCTGAAATATTGATCAAGGTCACCTTCTTAGTTCACCCGGGCAAATATATTGATACTTCTAACTTTGCTCTCTATTCCTCGGGCTTCCAGAGGTCTGTGTGGCAGATTGGGCAGGGAACTTTTAAATCTTCATGATGTCTCAGCAGAAGCCCAGAACCATCTCTCAGAAAATGTAGTTCAAAAGAAACAACTTCTAATTCTAGTGCCGCCATGACAAACGGATCACCTCTTCCTGAGGCCTCAATTACCATTCAAAAACTGCCACCTGCTTGAACATAAGGTCTCTTCCAGATTTGCCAGAACCAATTTACAGGTACTTACCTCATTACTAGCCAACTCCTGTTATCTATTTAAACAAAATGCTGTTTCCAGGAATACTGTGTCTGTGAGAATCTTTTATAATCAAGGTTCAAACTGCAATTAGCCTTCAGGCCTGGCCTCACAAACAAACAAACTTGTTTGCCCTGCTGGTTTAAGTTTACTGCAGGCTGTCTCAAAGTCCACAAATCATTTCCAGGTATCTATTCAAAAATCACTAAAAGAATAAAAATAAAAATGATGAAAAATCAGCAGGAGTTCTAACACCATGCATATATATATATACATATACCTCTGGCAGCTCATGAATATTAATTATCTCACTTATTTATTTACACAAATGTATTATAAACCTAAAATTGATTTTATTGTATTCCAATTAATCTGACCCCATATAACTCTTTTGGACATTGATCTTCTTAATTAATAAATATTACTCAATTTAACAAAAACTATAATGTCTTTCATGATCTTGGGATGTGTAGTCACATAATAAAATAAAAATACAACAGTCAAAACTGCAAACAACAAGGTCCACAAACAATAGTGAAACAATGAGTGGATGATCTGTTTGGGGAGGGGGGGAACTCTTCATCATATGGTATTGCAGAGATCCTGGTCACAAATGAAGGGCAGAAAATCTGTACACACTTTTGGTTGAAAGAGCCGACAGACCTATTGGGACTGAACAAACCTCAATTGTGTATTACCCATGTCTAAAGCAAACATTGCACCCTTTTTATAAGAAAATAGACCCCTGTACAAAATTCATTTCCCTGGAGGCAGCCATGAAATTTACCTGAAGTATCACTTGCAATAAAGATGCCAAGTAACTTGTCCAATTACTCAGTCAAGAGGAGCAAGAGTTTTGTCTGATCCCAAATTTAGCCAACCACCCCCTCACTGTCTCTTTCAATTTCACAAAGTCGGTGTGGTTATGGTAAATGATTTACATTCTGTTAAGAATAAAACAATATTAAGGTGCTGTGGACTATAAATTATTCAGAATCTGAAATAACCCAATGAAGAGATGTAGAAATTGTTCTGGTCACTGAATTTGTGTCAGTGGTCAGTTTCTGGGCAATGTGAGTAGTTGTTGTTTCTTTCCAACAATGGGAGGGAACTTAACCGTGGAATTTGGCAAATACATTGGGTTAAAATAGCTCAGATCTTATTTATGGTGCAGTGGGTGAGGTTTCACTTCTCATAGAAATATGGACATTTCAGGAGTAGACCATTCAGTCGTTTCAGACTCCTTTGCCTTTCAATATGATAATGACTGATCTCAATGTCATATTTCTGTTTCCTGTTCACATCCTTATAGCTTTAACAGTTAAAATAAAACCTCTTGTTTGGATATATTCAGTGACTTTGCCTCCAGAGGCTTCTGTGGTAGAGAAATCCATTGTTCCATTACCCTTTGGATAAAGGAACCTTTTCATCTCAGTCCTAAATAGCTTATCCCATTTCCTAAGACTGTAACTCTGACTCTAGACTCCCCAACCAGGGAAAATATCCCTTCTGCATCTATTCTTTCCAGTTTGTTTAGGATTTTATACAATTCAATGAGATTCCCTTTCATCCTTCTCAACTTCAGTGGTTACATGCCCAGCCAAACCAATCTCTCCACAAAGGACAGTCTAGATGACATGCTCACTCAAACCCAGTTGAAAATCAGGGTCATAATTTCTGTTTTTATTTAATCTAATTTGGATTTGCAAAGTTCTCTACATCGGTTTCCACCTTTTGCAGTTTATAATGTTACCTTAACAATAGAAAACAATATATGACAAATTAAACATGTATTTCTGAAAACACACAATCCTTTTGTTCACCAGTGTGCAGTTTTTGTGTTGATGTATTTTGCATGGACTCTGGCTGTGGCTATAATGTAAGTGCAATGCTGTTTATAGATTATGTTTTTTTATCAGCTGCTATGAAGTTTTGGTGTAACAATGGCTTAAAAGAAGAATTGATCCTATGGTCCCATAAATCCAGTGGTAAAGAGAATAAACCTTTTCAGTGACACACAGCCCTGTAGTTTAGCCGGAACTAACTGCATATTGTTACTATTCCTTTTTGTCATTTCTACTTCAATGTTTCTTTATGCAAACTGCAAAAGCTTACCAACAATTGTGAATTTTACAAATTAACTCGTTGTAGTCCTAGAAATTTTGAATAAGTGAAAAACATAACTAACAGCCAATAGTCAGAGCTAATTACAAGAAGCAGATATACTTGAAGAATGTACAGTCAAATTCTAAAATGTTGTTAGCACTTTGTTTTAAGAAATACAAGTGTTGAGTAGAGTATTGGTAGAACATTGACCAAATAGGTAGTTTTTTCTCCATGACGTTCATGTTTGAATTCAACATATAATGATTTGCTAAAATAAAACAATTGCAGATGCTGGAAATCTGAAACAAAAACAGTAGAAACCTTGCAGGTCTGACAGCATCTGTGGAGGGAGTAATCAGAGTTAACTTTTTGAGTCCAGTAATATTTCTTCATGTCAATTCTGAACAAGGGTCACTGGACTCTAACATTAACTTTAATTGCATATAATGAATTGCTCGTGCTTGCATGAATAGTTTTATTTTAACATTCAATAGCATTTCTTTGTTTTCATTCTGGTTAACTGTGCATATTTTCACTTATGATAATTTATCACCCATATAACTCGGCTAGAATCATATTAGTCGAGAATGTTGTGTTGGAAAAGCACAGCAGGTCAGACAGCATCTGAGGAGCAGGAGAATCGACGTTTCAAGCAAAAGCCCTTCATTAGAAATGCAGCTTGTGAGTCAAGGGGTTAGAGAGATAAATGGGAGGAGGGAGGTAGCTAAGAGCATGATAGGTAGACGGAGGTGGGAGGTAATGGTGATAGATTGGAGAGGAGGGTGGAGCGGATAGGTGGGAAGGAAGATGAACAGGAAGGACAGGTCATGAGGGCAGTGCCGAGTTGGAAGGTAGGATCTGGGTTAAGGTGGGGGGAGGGGAAATGAGGAACGTACACAAGCGAGGTCGAGTAAAGTATTTCCTTCAGTTGACATGAATAACCTAGTTGGATTTTTGTTATCATAACCACTTTCTAGTTCAAGATCATAAATTACCAAAACTGTTGTATACAAGATTGCACAGTCAGATTTAATCTTTTGGGAGCTGGATTTTCTGTTGGGACAGGAAGGAGTGTGGGCATAAGTTAAAAAATACATTGTTGAAGGATGACCCTGGATCCTGTTGTGTTGGAGACAGAATGGGATTTCAAAAGGCTTGCAATGGGGAGGGGATGAAGAAGTTGCACATCAGCAATTAATGACTCCTTATATTATTTAATTATACTTGGTGTACTGAATATTCACTAGCGACTCGATGGGTGAATTTTAATACCACCTTTGAGACTAGTTTGAATGGAGGAACAGCAGTAAATGAGGGGGCAGAATACAAGTTGTTGATCCTACTTCCCTCCATGCCAAACCACTGCCCCACTCACCCCGTGCTCATCAAGTCTAGGTTAGAAGGATTATGTACTACCCATTGTCAATCGATGCATATAGGTGGGCACTTAAATGGGCACTTAAGAGTGCCATCACCATTGCTACTAGATTTATCCAGGACGAGCCAGAGTGTTGCCATGTGCGGTGCACAAAAACAAACCCTGCCATGTTTCCTGCAGATTCTTGGGCTGGTCTCTCTTGTTGTCAATTGCCTGATCAATAAAGCTTGCATTGGGGATCACTGAAAGCTTTCTTGCTGCTGTTGCTGCTGTCCTCCCTCCCTGGCTGTTCTAGGATCAATTAAGTTCTCTTTCTTCCTACCCTGGTCCTTACTCCTGAGTGAGGCCTGCCACTGGCCTCTTAAAGCAGCAGACCTTTTCTTATACTGATTTCGGATTCTATTTGGATGTATCTTTAAACAACTTATGGCTTATCTACATCTTAGAATGACTTTAATCTGACTCTGACTCTGACTCTGGAAGGCTTCTGTAAAACTCTTTATTTATACAATATTATAGAGTATATTGTGAGGTGTATCACTTTCTAATATGGACTGGTCTTTGTCTACTCTCAGACTCTGGCACATGACTGTTGATGTCACTGGTAAAACATCAAATACATCACTAGTCATAAATCTACATCTCCTTTCAACTATAATTTCAAAATTTTGAATAATTTTATTAAAATATTTCCTTGAACAATTTACTTTCCAACTGTTTTTTGGAGCTCTCCCTGATCTGCCTTTTTGTCACCATTAACTGAGGGAGATGGTCTTCCATCATTTCGCTGATTAGATTGCTATTCTTAGAGCACATTGATGTCTTCCTGTCTCCATCCCGGAGCTTATGATCTTCAAACTCATTTGTTCTTGCATTCTAATATTATTAAATTGTTACTTTTTCTCTTGAATACTCCAAATGGAGCTTGATTGTGATAGGATCATGAATATTCAGTTTGTTTAACTGTGCATTTAGACTATTGATCTATGAACTATATATTTTTTGACCTGACACTAATGTTGAGAAGCTGTTCTAGCTTTAGATTGGTTTCAGCTGGAACAATCTTGGTGTAATTAGATTAGACTAGACTCCCTACAGTGTGGAAACAGGCTCTTCGGCCCAACAAGTCCACACCGCCCCTCCGAAGAGTAACCCACACAAACTCCTACCCTATATTTACCCCTGACTAACACAATGGGCAATTTAGTATGGCTAATTCACCTAACCTGCACATCTTTGGATTGTGGGAGGAAACCGGAGCACCTGGAGGAAACCCACGCAGACACGGGGAGAATGTGCAAACTCCACACAGACAGGTGGGAATCAAACCCAGGACCCTGGTGCTGTGAGGCAGCAGTGCTAACCACTGAGCCACCATGCCGCTCTCTTTGATAGATTCAGTGTCACCAACCCTCCTTGCTGGTATTAGTCCAGGCTCCTAATACCATAGAGAGAGGGTTGTCTATACACAGTCTTAGGCAGAAGAGGGGGTCAGTCTTCATTAAAAGAATTACATACATTTAAGATGTACATACATTTAAGAATGATGATGGTCTCTTGTGGGATATAAAGCTCAAGTCAAAGTTAGCTCATGTTACTAATTTAGCTATGTGCTGTTAATACTAAAAACATTCAATGGAGCATTATGCACATTCTAGTGAGCACATGGAAAAGTGGGTAGTGACTCCCAGAAATGCTTGATCTTGATGGGTTATCTAGTGAAATTGGTTTACCTTTCAGGTTCTAACCACCATACACAATATCTCCCTGCAAATCTTTTTCTCTCATTATTTAATTCTTTTCGCAATCAATTCACATGAGTAGCTGAATCACTATCTTATCTCCCTCCAGGTCTCTACATTTATAAATGATTGACAACATTGTTGAGTTGAAAGTGTTCTGCTTGAGGATAAAATACTTTAGTGTGGAATTGATTACATTTCAATGAAGTAAAAAAAAACTATTTCTAATCCTGATTCAATTAAAAATCACTCACTTATGTTTGGATGTCTCCAGCACTGGAAATCCTGTGGCTGGTGCCTCCTCTTACGAATGTGCCCAGGAATCCATGAACTCTGCAGTAAATAAAATCTTCATAGAAACTATGCCCCTACAGGAGTTATTAGCTAAATTTTCTATTGGTCATGAGTAACAAGCAAATGGAGAAAGTTATCAGTATTGACATAATTTGGACTGATTGTTGCAAGTCCTGGATGCAAAAAGGGGTATTCAAATAGACTTACATTAGCCAGAATTTAGCATTTATCAAGAGGACACTTATTAGGAGACTTATGCTACAAGATAAAATATAGAATTAGTAATGACTATTTTCCAGGGTCATTATCAGTTGATGGGTAATTATTGTTAGTGAAGAAGTTGCTATTAGAAATCCAAGTATATATTGAGATCTGCCGATGGAAATTCAGATGTAGGTATTTAATCGTTTTTAGAATTCAATGTTATGACTAAAGTTAAAAGTTAGCTGCCTTAAGAGAAAATGAAAGTTAAAAATATCTTTCAGGAAGCTGTGTTTAGAAGAAAACACAAACATAAGAAGCTATTGAAGGTGTGATGATTGTTGTGTTATATAATTATCATCTCTAGAAATTGGATTTTAAAAAGGGGCAAAGTGATGTTGGTTAATATATGGGAGTATTTTTCTTTGAAAAAAGTCAGAAAGCCATTCTGAGACAGTGACCCAAATAAATTGCTAGGAATACATATTATAGCATACAAATGCCTGGTTGAACCCCTGAAATGTTAATGGATAAGATGTTTATACTGGTAAGTTTATGGCCTACAGAGGAAACATAAAAAAGCCATTAGTCTGTTTTGATTTCAGAGTGGAAGAATCAACTTTTTCAATTCAGTTCAGAAGGTTAAAAAAAAAGACTGGTTCAGTTCAGTGGAATCAGTTCTCTCAGCAAAAGCATTTTCTATTCCAAGGAATTTCCAAACCAGGAAAGATTGTATAGCAGTCTTCATTATATTAGACATGAAAATGTTCATGCCCACTGAATTGTAAAAAAGCCATACCCACAGACTTTGTGAAGAATTGTAAAATTATCTCTATAGTCTATGCTAAAACAGAAAGAAATTGGAAGGAGGCAGTTGAATAGAATCTCAAATATTTGAGATAGGAGGATAATTTCTCTTGACTCTAGTCTTTGTAACAATAGTTAGGGAAACAGGTGGAAATATTGTTTTGTTGTCTGCAATCCGATCTTTCTAAATAGTTTAATATATATTTATACACACACATATACACAAACATATATGTTAGTATATACACATGTATAAAATCTCTATATGTATATCATTTCAATATTTTTTTCTTTTCTGTAACAACTTTATGTTCAGTTACTGCAGAATATCTACAGCCTCATGAGAATATGAACACAACTGATCTCTTTTCTCTTGATAAAGAAATGTGGAAGCACGTTCTAAGAGAATTTTAAATGATTAATAATTTTGATAGAGTAAACAGAATGGGGTAGGAACAAAATTAAGTGCCAAAAAACATAATACTCTGCCAGAAATCAACAGGAAATTTACAATACTCTTTTTACCTAGGCATTGCAAGATTGTCAAACTTGCTACTGTTGGGATTTGAAGGGAACACTAAAGATGCATTTAAAGGGAAGCTAGATCAGTATATTAGGGAGAAGGGAATATACCATCAAACTGATAAGTTTAAATGAGATAAGACAGGAGAAGGTTCAAGTGGAGCATGACCTTTGATAGGAACTGACTGGACAAAATGGCCTTTTTCTGTCAAATATACTATATATAATTCTATATTATTTATGAAATATCTGGAAATGTAATGCAGCATTACTTTATCCTAGCTTGCACCTCTGCAAGCATTCAACAATATCCCTTTTGCTAAGAAATAAGATCACTAGATTTTAATTTTGGAAATAATGTCATTGACAACTAAAAATAAGTTCATAAATTTTCCGTTCACAAAAGAATGAAGCAGAATTGAGAGCAGTCTGAGTGATTGTTGTGTAATCCAAATCATTGTACATTTAATGAGCAGAATGATGAGTAACCAACTCAAATTAACTTACTGTTTATTTTTTCTAAAATTATTGATAATGTTTATTGGGTTTTAAATATAACCAAATGGACCAAAGAAAATGCAAAGATCAGGAGAAGTGCATTAGGCCCGTGAGCCTATCATATTTTTGATGGATGAGTGTCATCTACTCCTAGATCGCTGTTTTCATTCTCTCTCTCGAAACACATTCATTGTCTGTTGGATATATTTGAACTGTTTGCTTCACTGGCTTCCCTGTCGTAAACTTATTTCATGAGTCATACTCTCTCTGTGTGATGCCCCTCTTACTCCAAACAAACAGATCTCCTTTCAAAATCATACTTTAAAAAAATTAGAATGACTTTTCATTTTGAGTTTAGATGGTTAAAAAACAACAATATTAGAAATAATATGATAGCATAGTACTATATTTAAGGGTTATATTTTGGAGAATACTAAGCAAATATTTCCTACAACAGTGACTACATCTTTTTCAGTGCTCTAGCTGCTTGAGTTAAAGAAATAGCATAAAATATCAAAGATTATGAAAGGGTAAAGTTCACTGTAATAAAAATACAGATACCATACAATAGTATTTGTGTTTAGAATTAAACTTCGATTTCAAAATATGTGCATGCAGAATGCTTCGTTTCTGTTAATGTACGCTGATGAATAAGGCTAATGCAGAGCATAATAGCCAAGCCCACACTTTAGGAGGCTAAGGTGAGATGGATAAACTGGCTGCCAGACCATCTTTAGCAATTCATGATGCACCTTTGCCCTTCTCTTCTTACAGAACCCATCAAATAAGATCAAAAATGTTAAAAAAAATCAAAACAAGATTGACTTACACCTTTGTTCATTTTATCAAAAAGATGGAAAAAAGACATTTTGTACAAATTACTGAGTGGTGACTCAACTAAATTCCAGGCACAAAGGATTTGCCTTATAAAGAAAAGTTGAATAGGTTGGTCCTTCACCTATTGGAATTTATGAGTGATCCATTTAAATATTTAAAAGTCTGAGGGGAATCATTGGGATAGATATGGCAATTATATTTCCACTTGTGCGTGAGATAGAACTAAGAACAAAATTCAAGAATAAGAGGATACCCTTTCAACACCAAGTTGAAGAGAACATTATTCTTCTCAGTGGCCTTTTGGTTTGTGAAATGCTTTTCCCCCAAAAGCAGTAGAGGCCGGTTCACTGAATTTATTCAACACCGAGTCAGTTAGAGTTTTTATAGACTTGAGGCAGTCTTGGGGCAGACGTAAAAATAGATTAGAGTCCACAACAAGATCTTATTAAATGAGCAGTTTTGAATGGCCTTTTTCTGTTCCTAACTCCTACATTTCTAGTAAGGAATACACTGACAAGAGGAAAAGAAAAAAAAAAGAACTCTGAGTCTGAATTATATATGACAACAATGTTCACAAAATCAAAGCAAAATACTGTGGATGCTGGAAATCTGAATCAAACACAGGGAATGTTGGAGAAACTCAACAGGTCTGGTAGCATGTGGAGTGAAGAACAGAGCTAATGTTTCAAGTATGTTATGACTCTTCTTCTGAACTTTTGAAGTTCTCAAACCAGACTCAAAACATTAACTCGCAGTCACAAAGTAAAATTGATTGCTCTTAGAATTAAGTGGGTGGCACGGTGGTTAGCACTGCTGCCTCACAGCGCCAGAGACCCGGGTTCAATTCCCGCCTCAGATGACTCTCTGTGTGGAGTTTGCACATTCTCCCCATGTCTGCGTGGGTTTCCTCCGGGTGCTCTGGTTTCCTCCACAATCCAAAAATGTGCAGGTTAGGTGAATTGGCCATGCTAAATTGCCTGTAGTGTTAGGTGAAGGGTTAAATGTAGAGGAATGGGTCTGAGTGGGTTGCGGGTTGGTGTGGACTTGTTGGGCCAAAGGACCTGTTTCCACACTGTAAGTAATCTAATCGAATTACATTAGAAACCAATTCAGTTGGGTTCATGATGGTTAATTTGTTTGTTCTCGGAGCTAAATATTTTCACACAGAGAGTCTATGTTCCATGTAGACAAAGGGAAAATGTCCATACATTAACTTTTTCCAATGAGGAAATAGCTGACATAGAAAGCCAATACAGTTTTAATGCTCAGACTAATAAGAATCAGCTTGCCTGGTTTGTCCTTCATTAGTTAGCGAATGCATATAACTAATACATATTGCTGCTTCCCCTTCTAAAGTTTGTTTCCTTGCATTTAAGATTTAACGTGTGAAAGACAGAATTTTTTGACTTCTTGCTTCATTTTAATAATATTTAAGAAATATAACTCTGCAGGTCTCCAAGGTAAATGCTGCCAAAATACCTGACTGCAAGAGACATGAAACACTGAATAATAACTTGATTGTCACCTGATAAGAAACAACCTGAAGAACATTGTTCAGAAATCTGAGAGGTAAAAACGATGATTTTATCTTTAAACAAAGTTTGCTTATTAGATTCCCTACAGTGTGGAAACAGGCCCTTCAGCCCAACAAGTCCACACCAACCCTCCAAAGAGTAACCCACCCAGATCCATTCCCCTACCCTATATTTATATCTGACTAATGCACCTGACACTATGGGTAATTTAGCATGGCCAATTCACTTGACCTGCACATCTTTGGACAATGGGAGGAAGCCTGAGCATATAGAGGAAACCCATGCAGACACAGGGAGAATGGGCAAACTCCATGCAGATAGGTAGGAATTGAGCCCAAGTCCCTGGCATTGTAAGGTAGCAGTGCTAACCACTGAGCCATTGAAGCATATTGCATCATTGCACTTGAGGAATACATAGTCACATGAGTTTTACACACAAATTCTCCACTATATAAGGCTAAATAGAACAAACTATGTTAAAAGAAACAAAATTTATATTAATACCATGTTCTTTTGGATAATTATATAAAACTGGTGTTAAACATAATAAAGATATTATTAGCTTTTTTTACAATCTTGAAAGTGAATTATTGCATCATAATTTTCAAACAATAACACAAACGAAATTGGATTTTAGCACAGAATAGAACAGTATATTCCCTTATCCTGGAATCAATATCATTGATTTTGTTTTTCTGTATGTCACAAAATCTGTAGTCACTAGAAACACACCACAATAATTAAACGTGATTCTGAATATCAGTATGCTTGCCAAGAAGTAAATGATTAGATAATTGCAGAGATAGACCATTTGCAACCTGCTCTGAACTCACATTGAATCAGCTAATGGGAGGGATAAAAACTTCCTTCCTACCCCTGCTACACAAATAGATGAGGGACGTTTGCTCATTTCATACATTTACAATTATACATTGCAATTTTGTGTATACAAGTTTCTAGTAAGTGGGAAGAAGTCACGTTCATTTCCTGGTATATCTTATTAAATTCTACCCTGTAAGTTGTTATCTGGTTTATGCCATAATAATGATGGCCATAATAATGATGGTAAGCTGCTGTCTTATTTTCAGTGCAAAATGAAGGCCAGTCAATGCAAACTTGATCATGTTGGATCTGATTTCAAAGTTAAAAATCACACAAAACCAGGTTACTGTCCAACAGTTTTAATTGGAAGCACTCGCTTTCAGAGTGCTGCTCCTTCATCAGGTGCTTCATCAGGAGCAGTGCTCCGAAAGCTAGTGCTTCCAATCAAACCTGTTGGACTATAACCTGGTGTTATGTGATTTTTAGTTTTGTATACCTCAGTCCAACACCAGCATCTCCAAATCCTGATTTCAAAGGGATGATATGTATGGTGCTAGCAAACCTTAAAAGAACAAAGAATCTGAAGAGTTTATTTCAATGGAAATAGAAATGATGGGAGACAAACCAGACTGCTCATCCAAGATCAATTGCTATGCTCTATTCTGTAAACTCAAAATGTACTCCACTGTGTTCTAGATTAGATTAGATTAGATTACTTACAGTGTGGAAACAGGCCCTTCGGCCCAACAAGTCCACACCGACCCGCCGAAGCGTAACCCACCCAGACCCATTCCCCTACATTTATCCCTTCACCTAAAACTACGGGCAACTTAGCATGGCCAATTCGCCTAACCTGTACATTTTTTGGACTGTGGGAGGAAACCCACGCAGACACAGGGAAAATGTGCAAACTCCACACAGTCAGTCGCCTGAGGCGGGAATTTAACCCGGTTCTCTGGCGCTGTGAGGCAACAGTGCTAACCACTGTACCACCGTGCCGCCCACAAATAGCAATATAAAGCTGGATTTTTGCATGTTGGTTTATCCAATGTTCATCTTAGTGTTCTCTTACATTAATTGATTGGACAGTTCACATGTTTGCTGTGAGGCTTGAGTCACATGAAAACTAAACTGTGGGCAAGGCACAAATACAATTCACTAATGGACATTAGCAAACCAATTGTAGGACTTGGCTCACAACTTCAGTAACAATAGAATCAATTTTTTGATAGTATCTTACAAATGTCCTTACTTATTGTATTCAATTGAACTCATGAACCAAGAATGCAAAATGCAGCTTGGCTGAAAGCCCTGACGTCCAGTATTTTGTTGAAACAGCTATACCCAAGGGAAAGCATTGCCTGATTTACAAACTGATTTTCTTAGATCTATGCCTCAATTGCTCGATATTTATACACACAAGGTAAAGCAATGTTAAAGTTTTGTAGTTTTCATTTGATACTTTGATGCCCTGGTTAATTGACATTTTTTGAAATAAATTCATGTGAGACTTTTATTAAGGTTTATTAAGAAGATAATTTTTACTATAGAGTTAATTGCTTCCAGACAGAATATATACTATGTGAATGGGCATAGAAATGCCATTGGCTCACATGAAGGGTAAGTGGGGGATGCAGGTTAATTGAGAGGCACTGCTTGGCATAAAGAGTAAGAGGAGCCATGGGAAGTGAATGGAAAGACATCGTAAGCACATGTGAGAGGTGAGGGCTGGAGTATCTTAGTGTTTTTATTATATATAGACCAAGTCCCAGTGTATTGAAGTGAGCTTTCCAAAAAGTGAACTTCTGCAACTGATGGCTCTTGTTGCAGTTGCTGAACTCTTTTGGAGGTCAGTGGATCCAGCTCCAGTATGGACCTGTACCTCCCCAGGAAAATAGAAATCCCATATTTATAGGCAAAAATCCAAGGCAGCTGGGTTGAGCCAGAAAATGTTTCTGACTGCTGCTCCCTCTCTTAATGTTGAAAATCCAGGATCAAAATCACCTATTTAAACATGTGATTTTGGAAGTAGTTTGGAGGAAATTATTTATACTGAACTTCACTAGGATTATGGAGTTTTATTTCAAGGGTAGTTCTCAATGTGAAGCTGATGAAGATCATGTGTTGGCAGAACAAAGTAGTGGAGTTCGAGCATTTACAAGAATGCTGCATCCAGTTAGAACTGAGCAAAAGAAACATCCCAGAGTGCAGAAGATCTTGAGTAATGTTTTCTGTCTGAGATAGGAGTATTATGAACTGAGCCAGAAGGAAGAACTGAGTAGCAGGGTCGAAAAGACAAAGATGGTCAGCTATACGATGTTAGGCATGGTGAGGTCAAATAAAAGGGAATATTTCGCAAAAATTTCAGATTTGCCTTTTTTTGGAGAACTGTACCCTTTTGGGAATCACAGTCCTGTTGAGAAGAAGAGACAAAAACCAAAGAGCTGGTCTTATCTGAATCTAGAATTGTAGACCTTTTTTATTATCTTTGCACTTTGAGTTTTATGGTAAAAGCACTATGAGCATTTTGCATTTACTCAGTGCCAGAATGGAGAATGAAACTGCATTGATTGAATAACTGAATCAGGTGGGAAGGGCACAAAGAGAGAAAAGGGGAAAAGGGGACTGAACAGGCAGAAAAGAGATCAGGGAGAAATAGTACAGTCAAACTGATTGATAGATCCAATATTTAGAGAACTCAGGCCTGTGGCACCCCTGTCTTGCAAAGAAGGGCAGGAAGACACTAGCAGGTATAATCAATATGTAGGCAGGTATAGAATGACAAAAAGTGTTTGATTGAAATTTTTAACGTGAAAAGGCATTACACAAACTAGAAAATAATATGCAGTAATGGTATACTATTTTAACATAGGTTGTAAGTGTTATCAACCGTCATACATAGTCACTCTCCAACATTATTTTTGATTTGTTTTTGGGCAAGTGACAAGCAATTTTAAAGATATTGATATCAGTGGCATCTTCATTCTCCATTGTTCCTAAAATAGTAAACTAAGGTCAAATTTATCATCTTGTGGCTGGTCACCTTCATTTTCGGTGCTCCTCACTTCCATTGCATCTAATCGCACCTAAAGAGAAACAAATGATCCGTTGTACGCTCCTGTGATCCTGAGGGATGGAAGTTCTTTAATGAAAATTGATACACAGCATGCTGAATCAACTTGAATTTCTTATGTGATTGGTGAATAAACGTGATACAAAACAACTTAAGGGTCTCTGTTTAATAAAGAACAGTGCAGATATTTTTAAATATTATTTTCTTTTTGGAAGACAAATAAAGTTCACACAACAGCTGGTAATTGAGTTGTGATTTTGATAATAAGATTAGATTCCTTACAGTATGGAAACAGGCCCTTCGGCCCAACAAGTCTACATCGACCCTCCAAAGAGTAATCCACCCTGACTCATTTGCGATAGTTACCCTTGATTAATGCACCTAACACTATGTGCAATTTAGCATGGCCAATTCACCTGACCTGAACATCTTTGGATTGTGGGAGGAAATGCACACAGACACAGGGAGAATGTGCAGTCACCCAAGGCAGAAATCGAACTCAGACCCTAGCACTGTAAGGTAGTAGTGCTAACCACTGAGCCAACGTACCACTGTGCCACCCTGCCACTGTGCCACCCCATAGTGGTTCAGTGGTTCGATAACTTTAACTTAAAAACAGTGAAGGCCAACAAAAAAGCTAATTGAAGAAACAGAAATTTAGAACCTGGACAATTTAAACACTGTGAAAATGAAGGTGATGTACTGACATTATTATTCTCATTTTCTGCATTATCTTCTTGTCTTTCGCACTGTGGGGAAAACGTTAAACAAGTAGCTTAAAAAAAAGTACAATCAGCACCCATGAAAAACTTGCATGAACATCTATTGCTGCTATAACTTGGAAAGAAATATCCCACACAGAAACAAACTGTGCAGAGACAAACAAAAATGAAAAATATTTTGAACATCATTTTGAAGATGAAGAAATTATAACTTCATAATAATTTGAGGAAACTACACCCTCTTAGTTACCTACATCAGGGTTGGATCTATCAGAAGCTTCTGCATTGTATCCATTCTGCTGAGTTGCTTGATGACTCAGATGATTTAAGCACTATCATCAGATAGCATCTCTACAAGAGCTGTACTCAAAATAGGAAGAATATTTACTATGAGCACGTATCCAAATGAAGAAGTTTCTGCATCAAATTGTGTTCAGTGCTGCATTGTATTGATTTCCTTACTGAAATGAGTAATCAAATGCACCACTTTATTACCTTTTTCAACAACACGCTGATTCTTCTCAAGAAAGACAGCAGAGCTGTGATCAAAGGTGTCATTTATGCCATTACCAAAGAGTATAGTAAGCTTTAGGAGCTCCTTATCAAATAAATAATTGATACTAGTGACACCTTCATTCTCTTCTATTCATTCCTGAAGTAGCAAATTAAGGTTTCATTTGTCATCTTATAGTTGGTGACCTTCATCTTTGAAGCACCTCACGTCCATTGCTTCTACTCTCACCTTTGAAGAGAAATGAAAGATCAGCAATAGCCTCTTGAGGGATGGAGTTTCTTTAATGAAGACTGATTCACAAGCATGCTTAACCAACTTCAGTTTCTTCCATAATTGGTGATTAAAGAAGATTCAAAGAAACTTTGGGGTCTCTGTTTAATAAAGATTGGCATGATATACAGAATATGGATAGTTACTCTTATTATAATGAATATAGCATGTGTCTGCATTTGCATGCTTATTGGAATATCTCCTGCACCCTGAACCTGAATAATAGATGACAAAATAAATTCAGAATCATCTATAGTGTGGCATCTGAGGAAATGGATATGAAACTTCCATATACATTTCCTCAGATGCTACACTTTCATGTCCATTTTAAGTTAGTTTTCATGCCATTAACTATCATATCCAAAAAGCAGAAAGCATCTTGAAGTTCTGCTACTTATCCCAAGAATACATTCTGCTTACTAGTATCATTCATTCCTTAGAGTTTGCACACCAGCCTGGTCGTTTTTTTTTGTCTTCCTGTTGGAAAAGTGTTGGTACTGCTTATAATGGCCCAAAAGGTCACCATTTATATTGTTACCCAAGAGTATAGCAATATTCTGGAGCTGCTCATCCAATAACTCATGCAAATTCTGTAGAACCTATATTCTTTTTCGTCCTTTCCTGACAGAGTAAATTAAGGTCAAGTATATCATCTTGCAACTGATCACAATCATTGTTCATTATGGCATGCATGGCAGTCAGCATTAACGACTGAGAGAAAGGCATTCCTGATGAAGGGCTTTTGCCCAATACATTAAATCTCGTGCTTCTCAGATGCTGCCTGACCTGCTGTGCTTGTCCAGTGCCACGCTTTTCAACTCTTAATTTACAAGCTTGACATCAGTGAGGCTTTTTCCTACCGCAATGCGGTCATAGAGCATAGGTGGTGACTGCATTCTCTACTTACCTGCTCTCAACAATCATAGGTGCTTTGGGGACCCTCCCATAACCTCACCTGGCTGATGCATAATAGAGATTGTTCAAAAAGAAAGCGGAATTTGCTGTAGAACCTTCGATATCAGTGTTACTTTTGTTTCAATTCATGAAAGCCTCTCTTTGAAACTCAAAGTATGTTTAAAAACCTCCAATTGCATCTTAATACCTTGCCTTTTAAAATGTTGCTAGGGCAGCTACCAATTGTAAACAGAAACACCCAAACCTGGACAGAGGCCACCTTCTGAGTGAATCTAAAGGCGTTCCTTTGTTGATAAAATCTGCATTGCCAGTTGCTTCTGTGCATAGCTTGGTTACAACCCTCCATCAGGCTGAAGAACAATTTGTTCCATAGCCCTGTGTATGCCCAACCAGTTTCTAATGATGAGTAGTTCCTCTATGGATATTTTTTCAAAAGCATTCCAGTGGGTAGAAGGTTTTTATGTTTCTGCTTTCATCAGAATTGATTGGGATCATATAAAAGCAATTCACAGTCTGCACAGTGCCACTTACACATATGCAAATATCATGAGCAGGTTCTGGCCACCTCACACAGATGAGAACTGGACATAATGCTAGTGTAAACTGCTGAATATTTATTAACACTTTTCACAGTATCCAGAAGCCTGTATCAGCAATACTTTGCGATAAGTTTGCTCCAGTAGGTCCCAGTTTCACGTTATCTGACATCAATAATGATCAAATCTAGCTCTTAATATATAGCTTTTAACCTCATATACCAGAAATTGAAAAAACTCTGATTCATCCATTAAAGACAAAGTAGAAATTATTCCTTTAATTGTCTGTGTAAGAGCCTTTTCTGAGCATCCAGCCTGTGCCATTGTCAGTCATAGACATGACTTCATGTTTTCATCTTACTGCGTGACATAAAGCGACTCGCTGAAGGAAACTGACCCTTGTTTGCTTAACAATTTCCTTGTTACTGTAATAATTTGTAGTTGTCAATTCAGAACTGCACACTGCTCAACACTTCAGATTGCAGTTTTGGGGAATTAATGAAGGAAGCTGCAGAGTTCAACTCTGTCTTAACACAGCACATTTGTGGGGCTTGAAAGGAGTCACTGCTAATGAGTCCCTGTCCATCCATTCATGGATCACTGTGTGAGTAACCATCCTAAGTGACATTCGTATTAAATAAAGAGCTGGTTTGAAATCTTACCTCACAGCAGCTTTACAGAGGATATTGAATGCCTGTCAGTACATTACAGGATAGTAATTTAATTGGAGGGAGCTAGGTTATAGACTGATCATGCTTATATTTTAATAGCTGACAGGTTTTGGAATTTTCTGACTTCATCAAGAGGATTTGATAAGCACTGACAACTGTCAGAAATTAGTTGAATTTTATGCAAGAGCAAGGAAGAAAAACATCCTCGCGCCATGTCAGCAATTTTCTAGAAATCACTGATGGATTGCAAATTCCACAGGATATATTTTCTGCCATACTCAAATCTTCCTTTTCCATAGAATCACAGAATGATGCAACAATGGAAGCCAATCTGTCCATCTTACTTGTGTCACACGTTTCGAAACAGCTATCCAGTTAGTTTCACTCTGCCACTTCTTCTCCCTAACCCTGGAAAACATGTCCCTTCAAGTAATTAAGTATTTCATCCAAGGTTACTCTTCAAAGATGGTAAGACAAAAGGAGATCAAGAGTGGCAGTCATTCTGATTAAAATATAATAGGATTATTCACAGGTTAATCACATACATTCAGGCTAGGTCTCACAGAAAGAGGAAAGTGGAATCCACGGAATAGCCTTTGGTGTGGCAATATATGTCTTAAAATTCCTGTGACAATTCCAAACTTTTAAAAATGCTGTGCCAATGTAAATTATGAGAATTAACACTGGTTGCTTTCTGGAATGTACACCAAACAATGTACCATTCTGCTTGGCAGCGAGTTTCACATTTATTTCAAAAAAGAAAGGGAGTGCAAAAATCAGAAAATATAGTTCCTAAAGCCTTTTGCATATTCTAATTATTATTTGTTTGATTTTAAAAATAAAGGCTATGGCCATTAATCTCATAGTGCATCATAAGCAACTATCTCCAAATTTATCAGAAACGCTTTAATGGTCTAACAAGAATATGTGAACTACTTTCCCTGGAGTTGGTAGGGGTGGGGTGCGGTGGTGGGGAGAGTGGATTGTGGGGTTTGGGTTGGGGGAAAGGGGGGTGGAGTCCAGAACTGGGCATCACATTCTCACAGTAGTGCAGACAACTTAATAACTGAGATGAGAAGAATTTCTTCACTTGGGAGTGGAGATTCTTTGTAATTCTATTCCCCTGTTCTGATGGCTGTGGAAGTTCAAACTTTGAGGATGGAAATTGATAGGCTTCTGGAGACAGAAGAACTTAATGAGCAGGAGTATGCAATTCAGCCCTGCGAGCTTGCTCTGTCATTTGAAATTATCCTAGCTGATCTCAACTCTGCTCAAACTCCATTCTCCTACCCTCTGTAGATCTGTCTACCTCCTTCCTCGATTTACTCAAAGTCTCAGCATCCATCACAGTCTGGGATAATGAATTCCCCGATTCATGATCCTGTAAGAGAAGTAATTTCTCCCGAGCTCTACTTTAAATCTGTTACCCTTTATTTGAAAATTATGATTTCTCGATCTAGATTTTCCCACATGAGGAAACACAAGGAGATTAATGACATTGAAAGCTATAAGAATAGCACAGAAAAAATACTAATGTAGATGTTCAAACATAATCTGAATGAATGGTGGAGCAAGCTTGATGTGCTGAGCAGCCTAGTCTTGTTCTTACGTGCCGGAGCACCACATATTTAAAAACTTATTATGAGAAACAGTGCATTTGAGCTGTAGGGAATCAGATCCAAGCTAATTATGATTAATACTATCCAGAATAATGACTACATAATTTGAGTGTGAATTTGACAAAAGGAGTTTCAACCATAACACCACTGATCATGCTTTGCACAAAGCACAAAACAGAGCATTGTTCAAAAGACAAAGGAAGCATTTACAAAAAAAAAGTTAATATGAAGTGAAATAAAAGAGAATGTTTAATATGATCTTCAGAGCTGTGACAATACTATAATCAAAGAGGAATCCTCAGTAATGAAGATATACCCTGATTATATCCTGAGTAACATATGCTGATCACTACACTACATTCGTGTAGTGAGGAGACATTAGGATATTTTCATCTTTGTATTACATTCAGGAATAAGCAGACTTTGACAAAAAAAAAGAAATTATGAAGAAAACTAGCCAAAATTACTTACATGCACTTATCATCATTCTGTTCTTCCATTTTCTAATAGAGTAGAATAGAGTGGTCCTCGGTTCCTGCCAATAGAGGTGATGCTCAGCAAACTTCCTCTTCGTACAGGCAGAGACCATTGCGTGATCTCTGAAAACTTTCACCGGACTTCGCAAGATCCTCTTTCACTCCTAGTTCTTCAAGGGCACATGCTTCTGAATCATACAGTGCTAATTTTTTTAAAAAAGTACTTTGTTTCTAGTGAACATCTCATGATAAATAGGGGAAAATTACAAATGATATCAATGCTAAAGAAAGTGTATGCAGCTATAAGGAATGGGACTAGTTTCAAGAAAATCATCTTTCTGCTCTACAGCTGCATCACCTGATAGTAGCTCATTTATGAAGAAAGAGTATAAAGTTAAAAATCTCACGACACCAGGTTATAGTCCAACAGGCTTATTTGGAAGTACAGGCTTTCGCAGCACTGCTCCTTTGTCAGGTAGCTAGTGGGGCACAATCATGGGACATAGAATTTATAGTAAAAAAATCAAAGTGTCACACAACTGATGCGATGTATTGAACAAACTTAGATTGCTGTTAAGTCTTTAATCAGTTAGAATGGGGATGCAAATTTCAGTTGATTAATATGCAAATCCCAGAGCTTTTGTCAAGTCACAAGGCACTTTACACCAGCATCCCTCATGATGACGGCATCGCTGCAAAAGCCTCAGAACTCAACACCAACAGCTGCCAATCTCCAGGCACCATCCGACAACTCATCCACTTCTACCTCAACCACATCGTCTTCACCTTTGACAACCAGTTCTTCATGCAGACTGGGTTGGAGGATTTGAGCTAAAGGGAGAGTGCAGGTTCATAGCTCCTTGAAAGTGGAGTCGCAGGTAGATAGGATAGTGAAGAAGGCATTTGGTATGCTTTCCTTTATTGGTCAGAGTATTGAGTACAGGAATTGGGAGGTCATGTTGCGGCTGTACAGGACATTGGTTAGGCCATTGTTGGAATATTGCGTGCAATTCTGGTCTCCTTCCTATCGGAAAGATGTTGTGAAACTTGAAAGGTTTCAAGAAAGATTTACAAGGATGTTGCCTGGGTTGGAGGATTTGAGCTATAGGGAGAGGCTGAAGAGGCTGGAGCTGTTTTCCCTGGAGCGTCGGAGGCTATGGGGTGACTTTATAGAGGTTTACAAAATTATAAGGGGCATGGATAGGGTAAATAGGCAAAGTCTTTTCCCTGGAGTTGGGGAGTCCAGAACTAGAGAGCATAGGTTTAGGGTGAGAGGGAAAAGATGTAAAATAGACCTAAGGGGCAACCTTTTGACACAGAGGATGGTACGTGTATGGAATGAGCTGCCAGAGGAAGTGGTGGAGGCTGGTACAATTGCAACATTTAAGAGGCATTTGGATGGGTATATGAATAGGAAGGGTTTGGAGGGATATGTGCCGGGTGCTGGCAGGTGGGACTAGATTGGGTTGGGATATCTGGTCGGCATGGACAGGTTGGACAGAAGGATCTGTTTTCATGCTGTACATCTCTATGACTCTATGAATCTATGACTCTACATGGAACAGCCATGGGGACCAAATTTGCACCCTAATATGCCAGTATTTTCATGAACAAGTTCAAACAAGACTTCTTTGCTGCACAGGACGTCTGACCAACGTCCAGATACATTGATGACATTTTCTTCCTCTGGATCCATGGCGAAGAATCACTGAAACAACTACACAGACATATCAACAAGATTCATCCCACCATCAGACTTACCATAGACAACTCTTTATAATGAGTCCCATTCTTGGACACACACATTTCCATCAAGGATGGACACCTCAGTACCTCACTCTACTGCAAGCCCACAGATAACTTCATAATGCTACACTTCTTGAGCTTCCAGCTTAAACATACAGATAAGCCCTGCGAATACACAGGACCTGTTCAGATGAGGAGGGGAGCGATGGACACCTGAAGGTGTTGAAGAACACCCTCATAACAACAGTGTACAATGCTCAACTCATCTATTGCAACTTCAAATGTGCCACAGAGAGAAACTGTGATGACCTCCGCAGAGACAGATACGGGATATGACTGACAGGTTACCTTTTATTGTCCAAGTCTTCCCAGGAGCAGAGAAACTACACCATGTTGCTTGCAGTTTGCAACACATTATCGATAAGAATGAGCACCTTGCCAAGATCTTCCCTACGCTTCCACTTCTCGCCTTTACGCAACCGCCAAACTTTGAACAGACCAATGTTGGCAACAAACTGCCCAGTCTTCACAACAACATCAACCACAACATCACACAACCCTGTCATGGCGACCACTGCAAGACATGTCAGAGTGTCGAGATGGATACTACCATCACACATGGTGATACCACCCAGCATGTACATTGGGAGGCCCTTGCTGAGGTATTCGTATCATCGATAGTCACAGGTGAGGTGCTGGAAGGTTGGAGGTTGGCGAACATGGTGCCACTATTGAAGAAAGGTGGTAAGAAAAAGCTGGGGAACGATAGACCAGTGAGCCTGACATCGGTGTTGGGCAAGTTGTTGGAGGGAATCCTGATATTGATGCATATTTTGTTCCACAAATCTGGACGACACAGGTTTCATTACAACAGTAGTCATATGACTTAGCCAATGTTGTCTATCTCATATGCTGCAGGCAAGGATGCCCCGAGGCATTGTGTATTGGCGAGACCAAGCAGATGTAACAACAATGGATGAATGGACATCGCAAAACAATCGCCTGACAGGGGTGTTCCCTTCCAGTTGGGGAATACTTCAACTGTCAGGGACATTCTGCCTTGGATCTTCGGATAGGCATCCTCCAAGGAGGACTTCAGGATACGTAACAACGTAGAGTTGCTGAGCAGAGGCTGATAGTCAGGTTCGGTGTCCATGAGGATGGCCTCAACCGGGATCTTGGGTTCATTTCACACAACAAGTGGCCCCAGTACATTATACATTCTGTCATACAAACTCATGCACAAGTACATATATAGACACACATACATGCACACTCTTACACACGATCACACACACAGACTCTCTCTCATACACAATGGGTGGTACAGTGACTCAGTGGTTAGCAGTGATCCCTTACAGCACCAGGGTCCCAGGTTCGGATTCCAGCCCTGGGTGGCTGTCTGTGTGAAGTTTGCACATTCTCCCTGTGTCTGTGTGGGTTTCCTCCGGGTGCTCTGGGTTTCTCCCACAGTCCAAAGATGTGCAGGTCAGGTGAATTGGCCATGCTAAATTGCCCATAGTGTCAGGTGCAGCATTCAGAGGGAAATGGGTCTGGGTGGTTTACTCTTCGGAGGGTCTGTGTGGACCGGTTTGGCTGCAGGGCCTGTTTCCACACTACAGGTAAGCTAATCACAAGCTGTCTCTCAGACACACACACACACCTTCTCACAGGCATCTACTCCGTCACATTTGCACACATGCTCTATCAAGCATCCACACAAACATAGACTCTCTCCCTGATCACACACACACAAACACACACGTGTATGGGGTAAATTTATATTTGCAGCTGCATTCTATTTTGTTAAAAAAACACACAATCTGCAGGCAAATTTAAAAATCCACCTCAGTCTAACACCAGTTCCTCCACAATCTATGGGCAATCAGTCCATGTGACATTTTGAAATTCCTACTTTGGAGATAGAACCAGTCTGACTCAAGGTTGGAATACAGACAGACTCTAACCTCACGCCTCTCATTCATTGTCTGAGCTGAGATTTCACCTTTTTTTATACTGATATGATGTTGAGTTATCTTGTGACTGACTTGAAAGAAGTTCTGGGATTTACATATTAATCAATTAAAACCTGCATCCCCATTCTAAGTGATTAAAAACTTAACAGCAGTCTGGGTTTGTTTAATACATCACATCAGTTGTACGACACTTTGATCTTTTTCTATGCATTCTGTGTTCTCTGACCTTGCCCCATTAGCTACCTGATGAAGAAACAGTGCTCTGAAAGGTTGTACCCTGTACAGGTACTTTCAAATAAACCTGCTGGACTATAATCTGGTGTTGTGTGATTTTTTACTTTGTCCACCCCAGTCCAACACCAGTACATCCACATCAAGAAAGAATATGAGAGACAAGAATGGATGCACACTATCTCTCGGTAAGAAAGAGACAGAGACAGCTTTTCTGACTACTTGCTGAAGTAACCTATTGCAGCTGTTGCTCATAATATTTTATACACCATCCGCTCCCTTGTTTGTTCTTCATAACTACATGTACATTTAGCCTCCACCTCATCATCAATCATTATAGTCTGGGACTGCCATGTGGCTCCTACATTTGAACAGTGCAAAGGGTGAATCCATCACTTGTATTTTAACATTGTACTGTTCCCCAGTGGAGCTCAGAAAACCTCAGAGCAGTCTTCTCCTCCCATAAACCTTAAATCCTGTCAAACTTTAGAAATGCTTGGTTCAATTGAGAGACACAAATATTTTCACAGCGTACATTTGTACTGACCAGGCATGCAACAAATTTATGTAATGTTAAGTTGCCAAAATGGATCTTGTATCACCGAAATATGGCTGCAAGGGATCAAGGCTGGGATCTAAATATGCAAGGAAACACATTCTATCGAAAGGGCAGGCACATGGACAGAGGGCATGGGGATGCTTTGTCAATAAGAAATGAAATTAAATTGCTAGCAAAAAAATGATATTGGCTCGGAAGGCATAGAATCTGTATGGGCCGAGTTGATGAATCGCTAAGGCAAATGATCCTGATTAGACTTATGTACAGGCCCCCGTGCAGAAGTCAGGATGTGGGAAGAAAACAAATCAGACGATAGAAAAGGCATGTAAGAAAGTACAATAATCATCGGGGGCTTCGAAATGCAGGTGGATTGGGAAGATCGATTGGTAGCTGATTTCAAGAAAAGCAATTCGTGAAATGTCTATGAGGTTCTTTTTAGAGCAGCTTATGATAGACCCCACTAAGAAACAGGCAATTCTGGATTTGGTGAAGCATAATGAGGAAGACTTGTTCAGGGAGCTTAAGATGAAGGAGCCCTTCCAAGGCGGTGACCATCACATGATAGAATTCACTCTGCAGTTTGAGATGGAGGAGCTGGAATCAGATACACTTTCAGGTCCGTTCTGGAATCAATCTAAATAAAAACAGCTCCAAACTTTACAGGGGAGCTGGCCAGAGTTGATTGGAAGGGGAGCCTAGCAGGGAAGACAGTGGAGCAGCAATGGCAGGAGCTTCTGTGGATGACTTGGGAGGTAAAGCAGAAATTAATCTAAGGAAGGAGACATGTACTAAGACAAGGACATGACAACCAGGGCTGATGAGGAAAGTCAGAAATAGCATAAAAGCCAAAAATAGCATGCAAATATGTTGAAGACTTTTGGGAAGCCAGAGGATTTGGAATTCTTTAACAGCTATAAAAGGATTTTTTTTAAAAAGTAAGTGGAGGAGAAGGTGAAATATGAGGCAGGTGAAGTAGTAATGGGAAACAAAGAAAGATGGAGGATCTAAGTAGGTGCTTTGCATTAATCTTCATGATGGAAGCCACCAGCTGCATCCCAGAACTTCAAGAAACTCGGGGGCAGAGATGAGTCCGGTGGCCATCACTAAGGAGAAGGTGCTGGGGAAGCTGAAAGCTCAGAAGTTGGACCAGCTGCACTATACCTCAGGTTTCTGAAGGGAATAACTGAGGAGATCATATAGGCACTGGTGGTGATCTTTCAGAAATTACTGGAGTCAGAAGATCAGCAAGGCGGCCTTTGTGTGGAGCCGCAGGAGATGAGGGAGATACTAAACAAGTGTCTTGCATCAATGTTTACTGTGAAAAAGGAAATGGAAGGTACAGAATGTAGGGAAATAGATGGTGAAAAATGTCCATATTCCAGCAGGAAGTGTTGGATGTCTTGAAACGCAGAAAAGAGGATAAATTCCCAGGACTTGATCAGGTGTACCCTAGAACTCTTTGGGAAACTAGGGAAGTGATTGCTGGACCCCTGAGATATTTGTATCATTGATTGTCACAGGTAAGGTGCTGGAAGACTGGAGGTTGGTTAACATCGAGCCACTATTTAAGATAGATGGGAAGGAAAAGCTGGGGAACTGTAGACCTGTGAGCCTGACATCGGTGGTGGGCAAGTTGTTGGAGGGAATCCTGCTGTTGATGTATATATTGTTCCACAAATCCAGATGACACAAGTTTCAGTGCAACGGTAGCCAGTGAGAGATTCTCAATATCCCCAAAAGTAGTCATGTATCTGCTTATGACGACACTTCTCCATTAATCTTTGCTCTATGCACAAAGGCAGTATTTGTTATAGGAAAAATACAAAAGGTTTATAAGTTAAATGGTTGATTGATGTTAAATTATTTAAGATGGACAATTATAATTTTAGAAGCCTCAGTGATTGTCAATGTCCTGTGATAAGTAGTGGATGGATTATAGGGACTGGTTACCATATTCTTCATGATCATGTGTTGATGGGAGGAAATTTAAACAGAAGGACTTTGTTTGTTCTTAATGTGGGATTCACATACCTATGTTAAGAGGAAGGGGGAGCATGATAATGGGAGCAGGAAGCAGTGAATAGGGTTATGGCCAAGACTATCAGTCAGGTCCAGGGGGGACAAATACCTTTGTCTGAGGCTGCAAGTGGGATCCACATGTGTGGCCTCAGATAAATCAGTTCTTTGAGAGTCAGCCAGCCCCCTGCCCCTGCTGAGATGTCCTGTCTCTTTCTGTAAGAGGACAGGTATACAATTAATACAGCAAAGAGTCATTTTAGCAGTGGAATTTTTAATCTTTGAGTCCTCAGTATGCCATGAAAAACAAATGAAAAATGGAACTGATCCCTGTATGGCTTTCAGACTTCCTCATTCCCTCCTGTTGATCACTTGATGATCAACCATGTCCCCTCAGAACCTATAACGAAAACAGTCGGATAACAGTGGCCATAAGCACTGGAGCACTAGAATGCAGGCGATTACAATTAGTATTGTAATTCCAATATGTACCAGCAGGCCTCCAAGTCCTCCAAGAACGATCCCTAGTGGCCACTCCTCCATGCCATTGCTAAACCCATTGTCAATAGTTTGGAGAATCTGGATTTCCTGTGTGATGTGTTTAGAAAGGTCAGTGATGTTAGTGTACTCATCAGGGATGGAGGTGCAACACTCTGTAGCACCCTCCTTAGCCAGCACAAAGTTCAGGGCCAAACAAGTCTGGAGGGCCATAGTCCTAACTGCAGGTAGCTCTGCTTTAAGTTCAGTTAAAGCACTAGCCGTACCATTGGTGACTCTTTTCCATATGGTTCTGAGCTTACTAAGTTCTTGAGCATGTAAATAGATTCCCGTTGGAGGAGAGAACATTCCCACTCAGGTGAGCAATCTGGTGAGGGACCTGCTGTGTCTCGGGGGTGAGGGTCAGTTGTCTAAAAAGAGAATGTAGGGTACAACATACCCCGTGTAATATGACCCTCTCCAGCCTGGGAGCAAGGTTGTTTGGGACAGCAGACCAATCAAATACAAAGTAGCCATATTCTATTAAATTCTGAACAGGTTAGACCCAGGGGATAGCAAAACAGTACTTACTCGTCCCCACATAAGTACCATTAGAGGGTTTCCCTTCCCGCCTGAAACAAATGGTGTAGTCGATGGTGTTGTTGAGAATGACAAGGGAGGGAGGTCTACGCGATTGGTTGTAATTAGGGCGATACCAGTCCCTGAATAAGGTCAGGTTATACCCTGCCGACTGCCATTCCCATGCATCATTGATGTTAGCAAGATCACCGGAAAGGCTTTGATGCAGTAGCCATTCAACCACTTCATGCCAGAGAAAAGGTATGGGCGCCACAAAGGGATGCCAACCCCACCCCCAAACTTAGGGGTGTCAGTTTGAAATCCATCTGTTCCCAAGGCCCCATTTCCCAAAGTCACCAAGGTCACAAGTATGGAAAGCAGCTTTGTCCTTAGTTGGTGTCGGCTTCCACACTGACTCTTTCGTAGTTGATTGTGTGTATCTACCGGAGTTGCCCTTGAATTCACAGCCATGGGGGTGGTCAGCAGCACCTGAAACAGTCCTTTCCACCTTGGTCCCAGCTTCTTTTGTTCCCAGTCTTTTATCAGGACGAAATCCCCTGGCTCAGCAGTTTGGTAGTCCCGTTCAGACGGATCACCGTTTTCTCAATAAGCCTGGTGTACCTGTGAAAGCTACCTCTGGAGAGATTTGGTTAGCCCCTGCAGACATGCCCTCACCTCCTCTCCCAGCGTGTTAATATCTAGTCTCTCGGGGAGGGAGTGTTGGACTATCCCAGGTCCCCATGGGTTTCTCATGGGCTTCCTGTAAACCATCTCAGTAGGAGACAGACTAGTTTTGCTAGAAGGGGTAACCCTCATGTGGAACAGGGCCAAGGGCAGGACCTTCAACCAACCTGGGCCTGTTCCCTGTTTTAGCTTTGCCAGCTTATTTTTTAGGGTACCATTTGCTTGTTCCACCACTCCAGCCCCTTTTGGGTGGTGAGTGCAGTGGAATTGTTGCTTTATTGCTAGTTCCCTGCAGATCCCTGGTTAATTTTAGCTATGAAGTGTGGCCCGTTGTCTGAGCTTATTGTCTCTGGGAGTCCATTTCGGGAAATTATTTCCCTCAACAATATTTTTACCACTGTAGTAGCCATATTTTCCGTGGTTGGGATTGTCTAATCCATCTGCTGAAGACATCTACTATTACCAAACAATACTTATAACATTGTACCCTGTGTAATTCTATGAAATCTGGTTGTAGACAATTGAAAGGCCCACCAGCCCCGGAACTGCAAGGCATCCCTTTTCCAGAATTTGCCTTTTTGTGGATCAAGCATGCTTTGGCTCATTTTTCAGCCTTTGTTTTGGGAATCAGGGTGCCACCAGGTTTGTAGCAAAGTGCTGACCATTCCCTCCTGGCCTCAGTGTGCACAGTTATGTACATAATCCACGAAGATTGGTAAAGGCAAAGAAGGAACACAGATCAGTCCCACAGCTTGGTATGAACATCAAGAGTGCACTCCATCTGTGACCTAAAGTATGTGATCCTCTGCAGGGTTGTCCCCCTGTAAATGATGTATCTCACCCAGGTCTGGCATACTTGTCCTCATACTTTTTGTGATGAGATGTTGCTGTGAGCCCAACAGGACCAGGAAGGTGGAGCATAAGGCTACCTGCTTGATGGTGGCACCAACTTGCATGTTGCCCTTGGAGATTCTGTCAGCGGCACCAGTGTGGGCTGAACATTTGATCACCACTAGGCTAGATGGTAACTGTGAGGTTTGCAAAAGATTATGCACAAAAACAGCATCATTAATGGGTTGCCCCATGGAGTTAAAAATCCTCCATACTCCCATAAGTTGCCATAGTCGTGCGCAACGGTGAAAGCATAACAAGAGTCCGTATAAATATTGGCCAAAGTCGCTTCCACCAGGATGCAAGCCTGAGTGAGGGCAAATAATTCAGCCTTCTGTGCCGACAATGGAGTCTCATAGCCTGCACATTCAAACACTTCAGAATCCATAGCAATCGCGTATCCAAAGCATCGCTGACCTGTGGGTGAAATAAAGGAACTGCCCATCCAATAAAAAGTGAAGTCCGCATGTTCAAGTGGCAGGTCTGTGGTATTCCGGTCCCAATGAAATTCATCAGTACTGGCTGAAGGTGTGTTGTGATCGTGGGGCAGCTGAGTTTTTTATGACCTTTAGAGTGCAACTTGGAGTTGTTCTGGCCATCCCAGTAGTAAATAAAGGCTCTCCTCATCTATGTCCTGGTGTTCTCAGACCAATCCATGTTATATGTGCATACCATGTCTGTGACACTCAAGGTGTCCTCTTTGAATCTGTTGTTTAAATCATCATAAGTGTAGACCGGTCCCTTTCCGTCATCTTCGTCCATTTGCTCCTGCCACTTAGTAATTTCTTCTGATGACAAGATCGTACAACAGAGGGCAAACAGATCCCAGGTTGTGGCATTGTCCATTTGAATTGTGCGCCGGACATATTGGGCAAATTGAGCAGGTTTATCTTTAGCGATCCAGAGCCTGATTCATTATCACGATCATCTCTTGAGGTTTCCAGGGGACATAGACCCCGATAATTGGTGGCTCATCTTCCTCATCTGCCTTGGGGTTCAGTAGCTGTCTGATGGGGAGCATAGTTTTGAGGGTGGTGACATGGAGATAGTGAACTCCAGTGCAAAGGTAACTGGGTGCTGCTGGTTTTCTAGAGCGCATCTTAACCTGATCAGCTATATAGGTTTGCTTAGGACTTGGGTACAGTGGCGGGGGCAGAGTCATAGGTGGCTCAACGGAAGGCAGCGGTGCACTACGGTAACATCCCCATTCCCCCTCTACCTCAGTATCATTCCCTCCCTCCTCAAACAGGATTGGGATGTCAGACCTGAGCGTGGGAACCCGAGAAATGCTAAGGTTCTCTCTACAGCTTTGTTGCTTTCGCTCCTCTTGTTTATTTTATTCAGTTTTAGCTTCTTTACGCTGTTTCTCCTGTTCCCTTTTTTAAAACATGTCATTAATACGTCCCACTTAAACATCTAAGAGAAGTATTGCCTACATACTGTCCAGAAATAATAGTGTAAACAATCCCATCTATTAAATTTGTCCCACTCCTAGGCAAGCTTGTCGAGCAAGAATAAAAGTGGCTCCCGCAGAGAAGGTTATTCAGCCTCTTGTTTCAGTGCCAGTCCTTTGCATGAGGAACAGAAAGTCTCACTTTCCTTTAATGGTTCCTCACTTGCTATGCTACTTACATGCTTCCTCAAATTGCTATAACTTCTGTCGCCAATTGAACATTAATCAACACAGCCATGCTTTAAAGTAACCATGGGGCAATGACACAGATCACTGATAATGTATCCGAGTCACAGCACCAAATGTTAATGTATATTTTGTTCCACAAATCTGGACAACACAAGTTTCAGAACAACGGTAGATGCTTTATTATCAGACAGCCGGCGAGAGATTCTCAATGTCCTCAAAAGTAGTCGCGCGTCTACTTGTGGTGACATTTCTCCATGAATCTCTGCTCTACACACAAAGGCAGTACTTGTTATAGGAATAATACAAAAGGTCTATAAGTCACATGGTTCATTGTCATTACATTGTTAAGATGGGTAATTATAATTTTAAAAGCCCCAGTGATTATCGATGTCCTGTGATAATTAGTGGATGAATTACGGGGACTGGTTACCATATTCTTCATGATCATGTGTTGGTGGGATGAGATTTAAACAGAAGGATTTTGCTTGTTCTCAATGTGGGATTCATATACCAATGTTAAAAGAAAGGGGAAGCATGATAATGGGAGTAGGAGGCAGTGAATAGGATTATGGCCAAGACTATCAGTCTTGCCCAGGGAGGACAAATAACTTTGTCTGAGGCTGCAAGTGGAATCAACATGTGTGGATCCAGATAAATCAGTTCTCTGAGAGTCAGCCATCTCCCCCCCTTGGGCTGAGATGCCCTGTCCCATCCTGTAAGAGGACAGGCATGCAATTGATACTGCAGAGAGTCATTTTAGCAGTGGAATGTTTAACCCTTGTGTCCCCAGTATGACATAAAAAACAAGTGATGAATAGAACTGATCCCTTTGTTACTTTCTAACTTCCTCACTGAGGGACAGGATGTACATATATTTGGAAAGGCAAGGAATGATTAGTGATAGTCAACATGGCTTTGTGCACGGGAAATCATGTCTCACAAACTTAATTGAGTTTTTTTGAAAAAGTAACAAAGAGGATTCATGAGGGAAGAATGGTAGGCGTGATATTTTTGGATTATAGTAAGACATTCGATAAGGTTCCCCATGGGAGACTGGTTAGCAAGGTTAGATCTCATGGATTACAGGGAGAACTAGCCATTTGGATAAGGAACTGGCTCAAAGGTAGAAGACAGAGGGTGGTGGTGGAGGGTTGTTTTTCAGACTGGAGGCCTGTGATTATTGAGTGCCACAAGGATTGGTGCTGGTCCACTACTTTTTGTCATTTCTTTAAATGAGTTGGATGTGAACATAGGAGGTAAAGTTAGTAAGTTGCAGATGACACCAAAATTGGAAGTGTAGTGGACAGAGAAAAAGGTTGTCTCAGATTACAATGGGATCTTGATCAGATGGGCCAATGGGCTGAGAAGTGGCAGGTGGAGTTTAATTTAGATAAATGCGAGGTGCTGCATTTTGGGAAAGCAAATCTTAGCAGGACTTATACACTTAATAGTAAGGTCCTAAGGAGTATGACTGAACAAAGAGAGCTTGGAGTATAGATTCATAGCTCCTTGGATATAGAATTGCAGATAGGTAGGAAAGTGAAGAAGGCGTTTCATATGCTTTCCTTTATTGGTCAGAGAATTGAGTACAGGACTTAGAAGGTCATACAAAGACTGTACAGGATATTGGTTAGGCCATTTTTGGAATATTGCATGCAATTATGGTCTCTTTCCTAACAAAAGGATGTTGTGAAACTTGAATGGATTCAGAAAAGATTTACAAGGATGTTGCCAGGGTTAGGGAATTTGAGCTATAGGAAGAGGTTGAATAGGCTGGGGCTGTTTTCCCTGGAGCGTTGGAAGCTGAGGGGTGACATTATTTAGGTCTATAAAATCATGAGGGGTATGGATAGGATAAATAGACAAAGTCTTTTCCCTAGGGTGTGGGAACTGGAGCACATAGGTTTAGGGTGAGAAAGGAAATTTATAAAAGGGACCTAAGGGACCACTTTTTCATGTAGAGGGTGGTACGTGTATGGAATTAGCTGCCAGAGGAAGTGGTGGAGGCTAGTACAATTGCAACATTTAAAAAGCATCTGGCTAGGTATATGAATAGGAAGGGTTTGGAGGGATATGGGCCGGGTACTGGCAGGTGGGACTAGATTGGGTTGGGATATCTGGTCAGCATGGATGGGTTGGACCAAAGGGTCTGTTTCCGTGCTGTACATCTCTATGACTCTATGACCAGAAAATGGCTAATGTAACTCATCTGTATAAGAAGGAAGGGAGGTTGAAGTGAGGGAAACTATAGCCCAGTTCACATCATCTCCATTATAGGCAAGGCTTTAGAGTTTATTTTTAAGTCTGAGATCGTGGAGTACTTGGAATTATCAGGTAAAACAGGGCTGAGTCAGCATTACTTCACCAAGAGGAGGGCATGCCTAACAAATCAGTTGGAGATTCTTGAGGAAATGAGCAAGTTAGATAAAGGAAAGCCAGTGGAAGTAATCTGTTTGGATTTTCAGAAAGCCTTTGACATGGTCCAGCACTGGAGGCTGTTAAATAAGATAAGAGCCCATGGTGTTCAGAACATAGATCATAGAGCAGTCCAGCTCAGTACAGGCCTTTTGGTCCTTGACATTGTGGCAGCCTTTTATCCTACTCTAAGATCAAACTAACCTACATATTCTTCATTGTACTATCTTCCATGTGCCTATCAAGAGTTGCTTAAATGTCCCTAATGTATCTGTCTCTACTGCAACTGCTGGCGGTGGATTCTAAACCCAGGAACATCCAACAACCATTTGTGTCTGTGTGATAGCAAAGTCTTTGTAGTGGTCACAACATCATAGTCCCAAGCACAGATCCATGCTCTAAATTCATCATCCTTATTCCTGATACTTCTTGTGTTGAAGTAGACACACTTCAACCTATCACACTGACTACACCTTTGCCCTATCAACTGTCTTTCCCTCCTCACAGACTTTCTGCATGCCGTATCTGGCTGATCACTACCAACTCCATCATCTGATCCATAGCGCCAGTTCCCACTCCCCTGCCAATCTAATTTAAACCCTCCCAAAGAGCTCTAGCAAACTCCTGCCCAGGATATCAGTGCTCCTCTGGTTCAGGTGCAACCTGTCCTTCTTGTACACGTCCCACTTTCTCCAGGATGTATCCCAATGATCCATATCTCTGAAGCCCTCCCTCCTACACCAGCCCTGCAGCCACGTGTTCATCTGTACTTGCTCTCTGTTCTTTGCTTCACTAGCCTGTGGCACCAGCAGCAATCCTCAGATTACTACTCTGCTCATTCTGCCTTCTAACTTCCAACCTAACTCCCTATATTCATTTTTCAGTTCCTCATCAAGCGAAGTCATTAATGAGAGTTTGTCTACAGAGTCAGTAAGGGTGGAAGCTGAAAACAGGAAAGGAACAGTCACTTTATTGGGAGTTGGCAGTTATGAAAACAAACAGAATGCTAGGTACTGGCATGGACAGACAATTGGTTGAATGGCAAAAGGCATAAGGCAGGGATAAAGGAGTCTCTTTAGTAGACTTCTGCAGGAGTCCATGTTGAGACACAGCATTATACATTAATGAAATGAATGAAGGCACTGAGAGCACTGTTGCTAAATTTGCAGATGACACAAAGGTAGGTGGAGGAGCAGGTAGTGTTGGGGAAGAGGGGAGACTACAGAAGGTCTTGGACATGCAAGGAGTGAGGCAGTGGAAAACAATGTGTGAAAGTATGAGGTTATGCACTATGGTTAGAAGAGTAGAGGAAAAGACTATTTTCTAAACAGGGAAAGACTTTGGAAATCGAAAGCACAAATAGATTTGTGATTCTTATTTAAGAATTCTCTTAAAGTTTACATGTCAGTTGAGTTGGCAGTTATGAAGACAAATGCAATGTTATGGGCGGCACGGTGGCACAGTGGTTAGCACTGCTGCCTCACAGTGCCAGAGACCTGGGTTCAATTCCCGCCTCAGGCGACTGACTGTGTGGAGTTTGCACGTTCTCCCTGTGTCTGCGTGGGTTTCCTCTGGGTGCTCCGGTTTCCTCCCACAGTCCAAAGATGTGCAGGTCAGGTGAATTGGCCATGCTAAATTGCCCGTAGTGTTAGGTAAGGGGTAAATGGAGGGGTATGGGTGGGTTGTGCTTCGGCGGGGCGGTGTGGACTTGTTGGGCCAAAGGGCCTGTTTCCACACTGTAAGTAATCTAATTATTTCAAGAGGGCTAGAATCCAAGAGCAGACTACATTTAGAATATTGTGAGCAGTTTTGGCCCTGTCTCTAAGGAAGGTTGCGCAGGACTTGGAGGAGTTCCAGAGGAGGTTACAAGAATAATCCCAAGGGTGAAGCAGGTGTCATATGAGATTACTTGAGGATTTTTGGTCTGGACTTGATGAAGTTTAGAAGAGTAAGGGGAGATATGTTGAATCTTACAGAATACTAAGCAACTTGGATAGAGTGAATGTGGTGAAGATGTTTGCCATAATAGGAGAGACTAAAATCAGAAGGCACTGCCTCAGAACAACGCTTTAAACTGAGATGATGAGGAATTTCTGCTCACAGGGTAACTAATTTGTAACTAACAATGTGTACATTTTTCTGTATGGAATGGAAGATATTTGGCTTAGAAGTACAGTGATAATATATTTTCTGGCATGTCATGTTCATGCGACCACTACCTTGAGGCATACCTGCCACACAGGCATCCATTTTACCACCAGTTCAATGAAAATACAGAATCAGAAAAACCGTAGTCGTGTGAGCACATAAACATCACAATACTATCTGAATACAGAATATAGTGGAGGTGCCAGGAGCAGCAGCAATAATATATTAGAATGCTGGGCTATTGGCATGGTAGCAGCAAAACAATGGACTATGTGCAGATTTAAGTATCTGCACAACCAATCTACAGAACAGAGTTACTCATTGAAGTTTAAAAGAACGGGAGGCTAACTTATTGTATCAGGGACTTAAGAGACTTGTCAGGTTAGGCACGAAAAGGTTGACACCAGTTGTGGGAGAGTCTAGGATAAGAGAACATAATCTCTGAATAAGAGGTTGTACTATTGTCCATGCTTTGGATGCTTTGACCAGCTTATCCAAGCATTTTTGTCAGTGAGATGGACAAAGTTCACAAAACGTTCCTTATTAAAAACAGTATTGAGCATTTTCCAAACTCTCACAATATTTGCTCTTTACCTAACTTTATCTGTCTGAGAGAGGATATTACCTGCATTGAATCATGTGTTTGAGCAGGGCAAATGGAATCTCCTTCCTTTTCAAAGTAGGGCTGGCTCCCTTCCATGAAGATGGATCTGATGGTTCAGGGTAATCTTCTTCTGGGTCTTCTTGGCTTGTCATTTGGTCTTCTGCCATGCATCTTGCTATGAGTCTTCACTGAGAGGTTGGCTTCCAAGTGTGTTTTTTTATCGTCTCTTGATCCAGATATTCCTGAATCTTCTGTGACTTTTAGCCAATGGGATCATAGGCAGAATTCAAAGCATCCAATGGTGTCGCACCACCCTTCTTCACTGCTGCCATGTTAGTGATGTATATAGAGCTGAAAATGTGTTGCTGGAAAAGCGCAGCAGGTCAGGCAGCATCCAAGGAGCAGGAGAATCGACATTTCGGGCATGAGCCCTTCTTCAGGAATGAGGAAGGACTTGGGGGAGGGGCGTTGGAAATGCGATAGGTGGAAGGAGGTAAAGGTGAGGGTGATGCCATCCTTGAAGAAGCTCTCTTCCTCCCTCTACAAGGATTTCAGTGAGTCCCTCTCTCACTGCACACCCCAGGTCACGGCCTATCATCCTCACCTTTACCTCCTTCCACTATCGCATTTCCAACACCCCTCCCCCAAGTCCCTCCTCCCTACCTTTTATCTTAGCCTGCGTGGCACACCTCCCTCATTCCTGAAGAAGGGCTCATGCCCGAAACGTCGATTCTCCTGCTCCTTGGATGCTGCCTGACCTGCTGCACTTTTCCAGCAACACATTTTCAGCTCTGATCTCCAGCATCTGCAGTCCTCACTTTCTCCTAGGGATGTTTATAGTGCATATCCTCATGCATTTGCTGGAAGTTAAGGTGTCAGAAAGTCTGACTGATACATCTCCAACACATAATCCTCAGACTGGTTATAACTGGTTTCCCCTGAACCTTTGTTCCATCTCTGTCATTGGTTTTCTATTGTTCTCTGTAGCTAATCACTGCTGGCTGCTGTTTAATTCAGTTTAGCCAATTTTCTGTCAGGCTGGATTTCTGTGGTTGTGGGTCAGTTTAGGATGTCCATTTTTGAGCCCGTGGTTGTTTGACTACCGTGCATTAAAGACGATGATGAGGAGGCAGTTTTTTTCTCTCTCTCAGAGCATAGTAAACCTTTAGAATTATTTATCACACGGGGATGTCAAGTTTGGATCATTAAGCATATTCAACACTGAGATAGATTTTTAATCAGTAAGGGAATAAAGATTTATATGGAAAAGGCAGAGAAGCAGAGTTGAGGATTATCAAATCAGCCACAACCTCATTGAATGGTGGAACAGACTTGATGGGCTGAATGACCTTCTAGAATAGACAAGGCTGAATTGGTTGTAGACATCTCATATCACAGTATCCTGTCAATTGCACGTGAAATTATAATTGCTAGATGGAGTAACTTCAATGATCCTTAATATAACGCTTAATTCCTGTGCATTAGCATTTAACAAAGTCCCTTCAGTACAAGATTGACTGGCACCTAACTTACATTGCAGAAAATTACTCTGATCACCTGTCTACAAAAGGACAGATCTAACTTAGCCAGTTACTGCCTTATCACTCAGTCTCCCAATCATGAGTAAAATGATTGAAAAAGTCATTAATAATGTGATACCTACTCCATAGTAATTTGTGGACTGACTCTCAGAGCTGGCTGTGTCACAGTCATTAAGAGCCTGATTTCATCACAGCCTTGACATTGAGTTACAGTGACGGGTAATCTTTAAGTATAGTAAATGTTGGAAATGGAACAGTTAACTTGCTTTCAGCAGTTTAACACAAACTGCAATATGATGATGAAGATTTGTTGTCACTGGAAAGGTTAAACTTCAACCAGCAAATGAAAGATTTAGAATTTGTGTGTCCACAATCTCAATTTCTAAACAATAAATCAAAAGGAATTGCAAATGATTTGAAGGAAAGCATCTCATCGATAGTTGTAATCCAGACTGGTGTCAGAACTGGACTTCTCGGACTTTCATTTGTAAGTTCATTATCTCTAATATTTTATGTCCCATCTTGTCTCATCGTGTGCCTGTTTGCGTGTGTATGTGATTTTATACAATAAAGTTAGAGTTTAAATTATAGGATGTTACAAGTTAATGATTTGTGTTGTTTTATTGGTTAAAAACCTATTTGCAATAAGTAGCTGTTCCCTTGTTAAGTACAGAAGTATGACAAGTGTTTTCTTTTAACCTGAGATGATCAGTCAGGCAAACTGGGGACTTTGATGTTTTTCAAAATTATGGTAATTCTGGGAACAGAGGTCTTGAATCCCAGTGTACTACACCAGTGAGTTGGGGCAAGCACACAATGGCCAGATTCACTTCAGGAGGTCACAAGACAACACTCCTCAGTTTGCCTTGGCATGAGAGGTCTGCAACTAATATTCCCAATCCTTCCATCCATCTTGCACAAGTTTCCAGTCTTTGAAATAATTGACACCTTGCGCTATTTGGCCAGCCAGCACCATAAACATTCCAGGACAGGACAGGAAATGCTGCAATGGTCATCCTTCTACACCTGGTTGGGCAATGCTCCAAATTTGTCCTGTTGATTTGGCCTCAGCTTTACAGTTTTTAATCCATCCTGTCCTCCAGACAAAGCTATATTCCCTGCCCTTTGACTGTGTGGACATATTATACCACAATACAAGGGAGGCGGTTATTTAGCGGAATTATCACTAGACTGTTAATCCAGACACCCAGGTGCTGTTCTGGAGTCTCAGGTTCAAGTTCCATCAATGGCAGTTTATGAATTTGAAAATTGAATAAAAGTCCAGAATTAAGAGTCTAATGTTGACCATAAATTCATTGTTGATTGTGGTAAAAACCCATCTGGTTCACTAATACCCTTTAGGGAAGGAAACTGCTGTCCTTACCTGATCTGGCCTAGTTGTGACTCCAGACCCACAGCAATGTGGTTGACTCTTAACTGCCCTCTGGGTAACTAGGAATGGGCAACAGATGCTGGTCTTGCCAGTGACACCCACATCCTGTCAATGAGTTAAAAAAAACTAAAAACAAATACTTTCCCCAAAGTTCAGGAAGATGTCAAGGATACCAAGTACACACATCTTATATGTAGTTGGGGATCTGCAGGATCAGATTTCTTAATTGGGTAGAACTCAATTGGAAACAAACGCTTAAATTTAGTCAATTGCGTTTTATTGAGGTGCAAATGCTCCCCCAACCTGCAGTCATGACATTTTACCTGCCTTTTCAGGTCGGCAAATGTAATTGCTGAATTTTATGCTATCAGTGAGATTCTGAATTTTTGATCCTTTTCATATTATGTTGTCCCACCTGCCTTTCTTCTCCTCTCTCCCAGAAGCACAGGTATCCATCCTCTGACACTGCAGCCCCCCTTTTGTACCATGCTGTTGTCAACTGAACTTTGGCACCAGTCCTGAAATAGGATTCGAAGCCACAGATTTCATTTTTATTATTTGTTCATGGAATGTGGGCATTGCTTGATTGAATCAAGTATGATGTTCTCTTATGGGTAAGGAATGAGGTAGCATAAATTTCTGTATTCATCTCCATTCACAACTACAAGTGAAATTGTCAGCATTGCAGTATATTAGCTATAAGGAGAGGTTGGACATACTTGGTTTGCTTTCCCTCAAGCGTCAGAGACTGAGGGGAAATCTGATAGAGGTATATAGAATAATGACAGTTATGAATAGGATAAATAGTCAGAATCTTCCAAATTGGAAATGGTAAATACCAGGGGGCATAGGTACAAAGTGGATAGGGGAAAGTTTAATGGAGATGTGTGAGGTGAGTTTTCTTTTTACCTGGAGCGGCGCAGGTGCCTGAAATGCACTGCCAGGGGAGGTGGTAGAAGCAAATATGTTAGCAAAGTTTTACAGACATTTAGACAGACATGTAAACAGTCAGGTAATAGAGGGAAATGGACTATTTGCAGGCAGATGGGATTAATTTAGATTGGGCATCATGTCAGTGCAGACAGGTTGGGCTGAAAGGCCTGTTCCTTTGCTGTACTGTTCTACTTTCATTGCCATTTTCAAAACCATCTTTAACTTGAAACACTTAAATAGCTTCAGGAATGGGGAAGGATTAAATGATCTTACAGTCACAGGGCTGATGTGAGACAGATATTCCTTTTATGTGAAGGATGCAAAGAAAAGATCAGGTGAGAAGGAGCAAAACCAACAACAGAGACTGCAATTTATTCAATACTGTTACCAAACAGAAAAGCATCAAACTCCATTGTTGTACTGTGATCCTCCTTTGCCTTCTATTTCTCAATGCGCTCCACCCAGAGGATTATTTGTACCTAATCTGTTGCGGTCTATTTATTTTTATGGAATTAATTTAACAAGGCATTTAATGAAAACTTAGTGGGAGACTGTGAGAGGTCCTGAACCTTAATTTCAATTGAACCTTTATAGCTCACTTTTAACAAGGAAAAGTAGATGCGGATTTACTTCTTTGAATAAGTTTCAGTCTCTAATTATTAATTTAAATTGGTGTTGTTGTTAAAGTGCGCCATTCTGTTTAACTGAATTTGCTATTACATGGAAGATGGTAATTGCTGGATTATTGTTGAATCCAATCAGGAATGAATATGCATTAATTTCTCCTCACCCGTCCCAGGCAGTGACAAGCTAGCTAAATGATTCTAAATTATCTAATCATTGAAAGGTCATTGTTTCAGCAAAACAATTATTCCATTGTAAATGTGTGAGATGTTTCCGTATAAAGGTATTGAAATGTTTTCAATGATAGTTAAATGAAGAAAAAGATAAAATACAAAACCATGAGAAGGTCCAAATAGATTCTGTTACCTGCACCATGTCATGTATGTGAGCTTTTACTGCACACAGCTAATATGTTTTGTTTGGACAAAAGGCTTAGTTTCTTAACCTTGGACTGTATGGTCCAGTTAAATATTTCAGTAATAGTTTTTCTGAGTTTAAAATGAAGAATCTTTATTATTTGTGCTCACTCTGAACCCCAAATTAATGTAATGTCACACACTACGTGTTCCCACAAATGAACACAAACATATGATTCGTGTTCTACTACAAACCGACCGACTCCCACAGCTACCTGGACTACACCTCCTCCCATCCTGCCCCCTGTAAAAACGCCATCCCATTCTCCCAATTCCTTCGACTCCGCCGCATCTGCTCCCAGGAGGACCAGTTCCAAAAACGCACAACCCAGATGGCCTCCTTCTTCAAGGACCGCAATTTCCCCCCCGACGTGGTCGACGATGCCCTCCACCGCATCTCTTCCACTTCCCGCTCCTCTGCCCTTGAGCCCCGCCCCTCCAACCGCCACCAGGACAGAACCCCACTGGTCCTCACCTACCACCCCACCAATCTCCATGTACAGCGCATCATCCACCGTCATTTCCGCTACCTCCAAACGGACCCCACCACCAAGGATATATTTCCCTCCCCTCCCCTATCAGCATTCCGTAAAGACCACTCCCTCCGTGACTCCCTCGTCAGATCCACACCCCCCACCAACCCAACCTCCACTCCCGGCACCTTCCCCTGCAACCGCAGGAGGTGCAAGACTTGCGCCCACACCTCCCCCCTCACCTCCCTCCAAGGCCCCAAAGGAAACTTCCATATCCGCCACAGATTCACCTGCACCTCCACACACATCATCTATTGCATCCTCTGCACCCGATGTGGCCTCCTCTATATTGGGGAGACAGGCCTGCTACTTGCGGAGCGTTTCAGAGAATGCCTCTGGGACACCCGGACCAACCAACCCAACCACCCTGTGGCTCAACATTTCAATTCCCCCTCCCACTCCACCAAGGATATGCAGGTCTTTGGACTCCTCCATCGTCAGACCACAACAAAACGACGGTTGGATGAAGAACGCCTCATCTTCCGCCTAGGAACCCTCCAACCACAAGGGATGAACTCGGATTTCACCAGTTTCCTCATTTCCCCTCCCCCCACCCTGTCTCAGTCGAATCCATCGAATTCAGCACCGCCTTCCTAACCTGCAATCTTCTTCCCGACCTCTCCGCCCCCACCCCAGTCTGACCTATCACCCTCACCTTGACCTCTTTCCACCTATCACATTTCCGATGCCCCTCCCCCAAGTCCCTCCTCCCTACCTTTTTTCTTAGCTTGCTGGACAAACTTTCCTCATTCCTGAAGAAGGGCTTATGCCCGAAACGTCGATTCTCCTGTTCCCTGGATGCTGCCTGACCTGCTGTGCTTTTCCAGCAACACATTTCCAGCTCTGATCTCCAGCATCTGCAGACCTCACTTTCTCCACAAACATATGATTGCAGATTCTGGATTAGTGGTGCTGGAAGAGCACAGCAGTTCAGGCAGCATCCAAAGAGCAGCGAAATCGATGTTTCGGGCAAAAGCCCTTCATCAGGAATAAAGACAGTGAGCCTGAAGCGTGGAGAGATAAGCTAGAGGAGGGTGGGGGTGGGGAGAAAGTAGCATAGAGTACAATGGGTGAGTGGGGGAGGGGATGAAGGTGATAGGTCAGGGAGGAGAGGGTGGAGTGGATAGGTGGAAAAGGAGATAGGCAGGTAGGACAAGTCCGGACAAGTCATGGGGACAGTGCTAAGCTGGAAGTTTGGAACTAGGGTGAGGTGGGGGAAGGGGAAATGAGGAAACTGTTGAAGTTCACATTGATGCCCTAGGGTTGAAGTGTTCTGAGGCGGAAGATGAGGCGTTCTTCCTCCAGGCGTCTGGTGGTGAGGGAATGGCGGTGAAGAAGGCCCAGGACCTCCATGTCCTCGGCAGAGTGGGAGGGGGATTGAAATGTTGGGCCACGGGGCGGTGTGGTTGATTGGTGCATGTGTCCCGGAGATGTTCCCTAAAGCGCTCTGCAAGGAGGCGCCCAGTCTCCCCAATGTAGAGGAGACCGCATCGGGAGCAACGGATACAATAAATGATACTAGTGGATGTGTAAGTAAAACTTTGATGGATGTGGAAGGCTCCTTTAGGGCCTTGGATAGAGGTGAGGGAGGAGGTGTGGGCGCAGGTTTTACAGTTCCTGCGGTGGCAGGGGAAAGTGCCAGGATGGGAGGGTGGGTTGTAGGGGGACGTGGACCTGACCAGGTAGTCACGGAGGGAACAGTCTTTGCGGAAGGCTGAAAGGGGTGGGGAGGGAAATATACCCCTGGTGGTGGGGTCTTTTTGGAGGTGGCGGAAATGTCGGCGGATGATTTGGTTTATGCGAAGGTTGGTAGGGTGGAAGGTGAGCACCAGGGGCGTTCTGTCCTTGTTACGGTTGGGGGGGGCGGGGTCTGAGGGCGGAGGTGCGGGATGTGGACGAGATGCGTTGGAGGGCATCTTTAACCAAGTGGGAAGGGAAATTGCGGTCTCTAAAGAAGGAGGCCATCTGGTGTGTTCTGTGGTGGAACTGGACCTTTGCAAGAGGTAGGGTGGGAAGAGATGTAATCCAGGTAGCTGTGGGAGTCGGTGGGTTTGTAAAAAATATCAGCGTCAAGTCGGTCGTCATTAATGGAGATGGAGAGGTCCAGGAAGGGGAGGGAGCTGTCAGAGATGGTCCAGGTAAATTTAAGGTCAGGGTGTAATGTGTTGGTGAAGTTGATGAATTGCTCAACCTCCTCGCGGGAGCATGAGGTGGCGCCAATGCAGTCATCAATGTATCGGAGGAAGAGGTGGGGAGTGGTGCCGATGTACAACCCTCAGGGAAAGCAGTAATGTTTTCACCTCCATCTTAAATGGGAGATTCCTTATTCTCAATCTGTATCCATTAGTTCTGGTCTCCCCTACAAGGGAAATGTTATTTCAACATCCACCCTGACAAGTCCTTTCAGGATCTTGTATGTTTCAATAAGATCATCATTCATTTTTCTAAATGTCAATGGACACAGGCTGAAACTGTCCCATTCTCCTCATAAGAGAGCTTTTTCATCACAAGCATTGGTTGAGTAAACTTTCTCTGAACTGTTTCTGATACAGTTCTAATTATATCATTTGTAAAATAGATAGACCAAAACTGTACATAGCATTCTAGATATAGTCTCTGCAATGTCTTTTATATCTGTTGCAACTGTTTTATAGTCTATTCCCTTTTAAATAATTGACAACCTTCTATTCCCTTCTTTCTGTAGCTGTATAATTTTTTTGTGATCCATAAACCATGACACCCTGATCCTCAATACCGCAGATTTCTACAATCTCTCTACAAATGCTGCTTCTCTATTCCACTTGTGAAATTGAAGTTCACATTTTCTGACAACATATTCTATCTTTGTCCAATCACTTAACTTACCTATTTTATTTGCAGAATCCTCATGCTGTCTTCTCAACTTACCTTCCTACCTATCTTTATGTCATTAGCAAACTTAGTATCCATACTTTCAGTCAACTCATTGTTAAAAAAATCTGAATAGTTGAGACCTCAATAATGATCCCTATGGTATATGGTCATTTCTATATTGCCAAGCCTGAAATGACATATTTTTGCTTACCTTCTGTTTCCTGACACTTAATCAATCCATTGTTTATGCTAATACCTTTCTCTCTACACCAGCATTTAATGTGGCACATTGTCAAATGCCTTCTAAAAATTAATACACCATATCCACAAACTTATCCTTTATTCAACATAGATAAAGATAATATTCTTTGACAGGCTAACTGCATTCAGTATCTGATTTATTAATTCCTGTCTTCCATGAAGAAGGTCTATAGTTTCTGATTGGATTCTTTAAAGTGATGGTCATGAAGAGCAAAGTATGCACAACAGGCTGTAAGATTTGTTGACTTTGAATATCCAGAACGTTGGTTCACTGAAGTTTAACTTTGGAACAGAATAAAAATTTAGGCTGCTTGATGTCTTGCTCCTAGTTTCAGAATCTGTTTCTCAGGCTGGCTGGTGACTAATGGTTCAGATGAATCTGTTGAGTCCTGGGCTAATAAAGTTGGTCATTGAATTAACACTCCTGACGTCCACCCAGTCTAGTATGGATGAGGGAAGCCGTCGAGATGTAAGGAGAAGTTGATTATGGGCATGAGCTTTTCTCTCTCATCCAAGTATGCAACATGGAAACAGTGAGGCTGGAAGCTATGGTCCTTAGGTATTTGTCCATTCTTAAATAATAGGACATATAAAACTCACACGTGGCTCAACGTTACTTTCTCCAATGCCCATATCTAGTTTGGTATTCACCACAAGCATGACACAGTTATAGGTGAAATGGCAAGTGTCATGATTTGTGGGAGCCAAATTAACAGCTTGCTTGTGTCCAGTTTTTGAATTCATTGAAGGTTAATAAAATAGCATGCCTCTACAGAATGGAGTATTGCCTCATTTTGAACCTACTTTGATCTCTCCTGTTCAGATTCATGGTGCTGTTGTGTTTCAGATAATAGAGGCTGGATAAGGATATAACTTTCACATATTTAGTTCAAAGGGTTCAATTTTCTGAGACTTGAAGAGGCTGAACTAAGGATGAGGGCTAGTGGGATAATGCATAATAACACCAGTTCTCCATCATGGAATACAACCAGGGCTGGGAACGGAGTGGTTCTGTGACCCAGCAAGGAGCCAATTGAGCCACTTGAATCTCCCATTAATGGACACCACGCATCCTCACAATCTTTTTATAGGCATTGTGATGTGGGGAAATTGGCAGGTTAAATCTGATGGCCCTGATCACTGGTGCTTACCTATTGGCCCAGGCTCTCAGAAGAACAAAAATCCCAGAAGTCTTGAGAATGTCTTGGATTTGAAGTACCCTCTACCACTGCCTAATCTCCAAACTGCAACGACACAGATCTCTGGCCTCTGAAAGTCCATTTGCTGAGATTGGACCATCCCCTTGACTTACCACAGCAGTATCTACTGACTGACCATGAATCCCCCTTGAACTCATTACAAACCACTCCTCTTTGCCACATAAGCTGTTGGACCTGTTGCAGATATAGCCTAATGAAACACAGCAACGTGTCCACCCCTTGAGTTCTCTTCATCGTGACAAGCTGCCTGCCTCTCCCTGTGCACTACAAAAATGATACAATTCTCACAGGCAGTGGGCATGGAAGACCCTGTGCTCAAAGAAGCAATGTAACTTATACTGATGCTGGTAGTCCATAAGTCATTGCTGATCTCAGTGAGTTAATAAGGCAACATGAATCAGATAGCTGCTGGAAGCCTCCAGTTTCTTGGTGTAGGAGAGACGAACTTGAAATGGTGTATGAAAAATGTGCTTTGAGGCTTTAAGGAGATGCAAGGGCATGGAAGTAAGATAATCACTGATAAATAGCAGGATTCTGAACTCGTCATTTAAGACTTAATGGTAAAATTGCAACATTTTTCAAACAAGGTTCAGATTTTATCATTCTCTCATATTTTCTCACTTTTCGCATCATTGTTCAATGAGAGGAAAGTTCCACGTGTAGTTCCCTTGATCACGTACTCAGTGCTATTCCTCATATAGGTATGGCCAACTATTTTCACCACATTCCTGATGAAGCGTTTATGCCCAAAACATTGACTCTCCTGCTCCTTGGATGCTGCCTAACCTGCTGTGTTTTTCCAACGCTACATTCTTCAACTCTATTTTCACCATAGCCAAATGGTGCAGACTGAATTTTGGCCACCAATCTTGTTGATAAGAAACCAAAACTATTTCACAGGATCTGAAACAGCCTAACTGCCCCCAATGACTACCTCCCCCCTTCATCACTCACCCCAGCACCTCACCATCTCACCCCCTCACACCTTGCCCCCTCGTCCAACTGGTCTGACTTCCATTTCTTTTTCCTTTTTTTGGCGTTCACATTCAGGCTTCACCAATCACACGTAGTGAGCACCAATAACAATCAGACTCACATTCTCAAAAATTGAGCACTGCTGACCAACAATCCCATTACAATCTCTGACCAGGGAGTTAAAAATCTCCCACATAGCCTTGGAATGTTTTGAATATTCATGATCCTTTAACCCAGTTAATCAAAAGAGGGAATTCTCTAATTGCCACTGCAGTCAGCATCTCAACTGTTAATCAGGAAACCACCTCTTAAGTTTCTGTCTGTTATTAGCAACAGAGCATTTTGATGGGACTTTTTGAAAACATGGCATTTAAATGTAGCAATAATGAACAGCAAAAACACAGTGAGAAGTGCTGGTATGGAAGAAACATAAGAATAGAATAAGATTTGCTTACAACAAGGCAGGATGATAAAATTCACTTTCATCAAGGTTATGGAAGTACACAAAAAGCACCACACAGCACTTTCTATAGAGTCAATAAAAAGACAATCAACAGAATGCAATTAAAAAAAGAATCCTGTTTTATAATTGTTTTGTTGAAATGTTCGGCAGAGGCTGTTTATTATCAATCAGTATTTGTTGTGTTAACCATATGAGATTTGTGTTTATTCATCAGGGCAAACACAGCAATTATATGATCAAATTTTTTAAAGTTCTAATTAAAGTACTGAATGATGCTGAGTTGGTGTGCTGCAGTGCCTTGGACGATTCCTCCAAAATAGGAGATAGCTTCATAAATATTGTTCCATCTGATGAAATGTCGAGATATTAAGGTCAAACGAAAAGATATTGGAAGCAAATAATTTTGCTTGGTATTCAGAATAGAGTTTATTTGCAGATTTTGATCACTTAAATTACTATTACATCTGCAAGATAGGAATTTGGCTTTTTGGCTCATTCAACACACATCTCAGTGAGACTGATACTTGTATTGTCACTTTCTATGTCCAAGGATTGGTATTTAGGGTATCTACAGCTTAGCCAACAATGTAACAATATATGGAAAAAGTACTGTTATGTTCACTGATGAAGCTCTTAATTTACAACAATGGATCTAAACATCATCTACAGGCCCTTAAAGTGAGATTATGCCTGTTTATTTGTTGGGCACTTTACAATGATTTGATAGCCACATCATAAATTCTAAATGATAAAGCCATCTGAGCAAGGCAATCCTAGTTTGCTCTTCAATTGTAACTTCATGAAATTAACAATTAAAACTAGAATGAAAATAGTAACAGTGTAAACTTCAGGACATGTACAGATGCAGAAAATATCACTTCAGCACATTTGGCTTGGTGCAAAGATAGCAAACACATATAAACAGATTATGTATTAAAATTCCTAATGTTTTACTTTTGGCATGATCTTAGCACAATGGATATCTACTACTGGTTGAATTCAACTCTTTGTCGGAAAATATGCATAAATGATTCCCAATACTTTCATCAAACGATTAGTATTGAAATTAGTACATAAAATGGGTTTCTATTCGTTCTTTGATATCTGATATCAGTGTGAACTCATTTAAGTGAATATTATCATTTGAATGGCTGTATGGTGACTCACTGGTTAGCACTGTTGCCTCACAGTGCCAGGGACCTGCGTTTGATTCCAGCCTCAAGCAATGATATGTGTGGAGTTTGCATATTCTTTCAAAGTCTACATGGGTTTCCTTGGTGTGTTCTGGTTTTATCCCACAGTCCAAAGATGTGCAGGATTGGTGAAGCTAAATTGTCCATAGTTTCCAGGGATGTGCAGGCTAGATGTAGAACTTATTATCATGTGTACTTTTACAAGAAAGATACAACGAAAAGTGTTATAAATCACCCTTCCAAAGCACCTACGTTAATGACAGAAGTCATAGGTAAATTAATAAGTGACAATAAAAGTAAATATAAGACAAAAGTTCACCAAAGTCCTTTTAAAGTCTCCTGGTCTCGGAAGAAGCTGATCAATCAATCCATGGTGAGAAGGCCACTCTGCCATGCTGGAAAAACTGGGCTGAAAGACACTGCCTGAAGGAATCACTGCCTAGACTGCCACACCCATATGGAAATGCTGCATGCGGCTGTTGGAACACTGGGCCTAAGCATCCGCCGAAGAAAATGTTGCTGGGACAAGACCTCATGGATGAGGACTCCATGCCAGGCTGTCTGAATAGCAAGTCTGAATGTTCCATTGAAGAAAATGCCCCGGGACTAGACCAACACTCATGGACGAGAGTGCAATGCCAGGCTGTCAGAACAGCAGGTCAGAATATTCCACTGAAGAAAACACCACTAGGACAAGACCAACACCTATTGACGGGAATGCTATATCAGGCTGTCAGAACAGCAGGCTAGAATATTCCAATGAAGAAAACGCCGTTGGGACAAGACCAACACTCATGGATGAGAATGCAATGCCAGGCTGTCAGAACAGCAGGTTGGAATATTCCATTGAAGAAAATGCCCCTGGGACAAGACCAACACCCATGTACAAGAATGCCATGCCAGGCTATCAGAACACTGGGCCGGAATATTCCACTGAAGAAAACACCGCTGGGACAAGACCAACACTCATTTTCGAGAATACCATGTCAGGCTGTCAGACCAGCAGGTTGGAATATTTCACTGAAGAAAACGCCACTGGGACAAGACCAACACTAATGGATGAGAACGCCATGTCATGCTGTCAGAACAGCAGGTCGGAATATTTCACTGAAGAAAACACCGCTGCGACAAGACCAACATTCATCTTCAAGAATGCCATGCCAGGCTGTTAGAACAGCAGGTTGGAATATTCCATTGAAGAAAATGCCCCTGGGACAAGACTAACACCCATGTACAAGAATGCCATGCCAGGCTGTCAGAACCCTGGGCCGGAATATTTCACTGAAGAAAACACCGCTGGGACATGACCACACTCGTGTATGAGAACGCCATGCCAGGTTGTCAGAACACCAGGCCGGAAGTTTTGGATGAAGATTAAGCTGGACCACTGACAAGACCTCCACAATGGGACAAAACCGCGACATCAGGAGACCGCTCTACAGGGCTGAGACCACCATGCCGGGAAAGACCGCTACTTTGGATTGTTGGAAGCCACCCAATCTGGATCAGGAGAAACTTTCAGCTGAAGCTTTTAAATTAAGACAAGATGAATTTTGATATAAACTATACTAATTGGAAATATTAAAAATAGAGAAATTGTAAAGTGAACAGAATAAATGAGCTATGGGCTCAAAGCCTGAGGGGCCTGCATGCTGCACTGCTGTTCTGCTGCCATCATCTTGATCAAATGGATGGAAAATGTAGGGTTACAGGGATGTGAGTGGGGTGGCGGGTTCTGGAGGGGATGCTCTTTGGAGGGTCAGTGTAGACTTGATAGACCAAATGGCCTGCTTCCACACTGTAGGGATTCTATGGTTCCTAGTGCCAGCAGACACTTGAACATGCCCTAGTAAAGGACAAATATGTGAGTGGTACCATTCATGCATGACTTATGATGAAAGTTGCAAACAAAACTCAAAGGTTGTGAGCTTTTGAACTATATTGAATTTAACCTGTCCAACATAATGAGCAAAGACATCCATTTAAGAAGTGAGATAATAATGAGTGTGTGTGTGTATGTGCGTGTGTGTGTTCTTTTTCTGTCCCCCACTTAAGGTCAATGAATATTTTGACTGTTTTGGTCAAGTGGCCTGATGATGACATATGGGGAACCGCATGTTATTTCCATCGAAAATCAACAATTTCTTCCCGCTTAGTCTGAGGTCAATCAGCTCATTAAATCTGTACTTATTTTTTTGAAAGAGCTGACCAATTTAATAACACATCCCAGCCTGCTAATGAAAACCCTACAAATTAGTGTTCTACATATTCAGTTACCTTGAGAAAACACCAAGGGAATATATTTCCACTGTCTTTCTCAGTTCAAAACTTAACAATCTTTGGTCTGAAGAATTTCTTGCCATTTCTCTTGAGGATCATTGCTAAATCTAAGACTTTTACTAATTATTTTAGGCCAATGATGCCTCTCATACAGCTTAGGAACTCTCTTTGCGTGACTTCATTCTTGAAGTTATGCATTGTCTTTGGGGGTTTGCACATCAACATTTCTGAAGTGCTGAGCTGTCCTCGTTAATCTCCTTACAGTTTTACCTGAGGTTATTCTTGAGCTCCTAGCACAACTCTCGATTCTGGTTTTTAAAGCTGAGCTGCATAGTTACAACATGAGCAACAAACAAGTAATAGACTTTACAATTTCTATTAGGGTCCGTGATAAATCTCACCAGCAAATGGATATCCCATCACTTTAGTGCAATTATGTTCGATAAACCCACATTGATATTTTGGTGCCATATTTCACATCATATGTTCGCTCAAAATGCAAATACCAATTTCACAAATTAAAGGAACTATTTGAAGGAGAGCAGAAGTTTGTGTTTGTAACCTGGCTGCTATTCCCTACCTCAAGAAATGTTTTCAAAATAAATTACTTCTCTCAATTCAGTTCAAGAGACTTTGCCATGTATAAAATGGCTGCAACATTTGCTTTTTCCACAGTCATTGTGGTACAAAGGAATTTGTTACTGCTGAAATGTGTTGAAATATGTCACAGAAGCATTAAAAAGTGCCAAGTAAGTGGAGAGCTTGTTTTCTTTCTAGTCACATAAAGGAATAGCACACATTACAATGACAGAATTTGGCCAGTGTCAAAAGGTTGGCTTGCTGGAGGCCCAGGTTAATCTAATGCATACAGTTTCTCATATATGATTGCAGGTATTTGTCCCAGAGCCACCTGTCACTCATATTCACCAGCCCGAGCTCTAAAGGGTATTGTTAGTCCTTAGTCATGTGCTGAATGGAATGCCTCATGGCAGCAGACTGTCAACAGGAAAGAAAAACAATTGCAATATTTGACATTCCCTTGATGAAAAGGAGTGCTTATGTAAGTTTAAATTATTACTGCTGTGAGATTTTTCTATTCTTTGCATTTTATAAGATCTGATGGTTCCAGACAGTTAAAGACCAGTTTGTATTGTCGTGAACTGTGTGCAGTAATAAAGAGGATCCTTGTCTACTGAACTGTTATAAAATTCTAAATGTTATAAAGGAGATATCATCAAATGCAGCTTATTGACATCTCTAACTCATCAATAAGCATCTGACCATACTTCCCTTTGTTACTGATACATTTTCATAAGTAAGACATAGTGTACAGTGCACAATTTTAAAATTTTTAAATGATATAAAACTTGAAAGTATTGTGCAATGTGAGGAAGATAGTGTAGAACTTTAAAAGGACATAAACAGGTTGGTGAAATAGGTGGACATGTAGCAGACTAAATTCAGAGAAATTTGAATTGATTTATTTTGGTAGGAAAGACAGACAGGCAGTACAAAATAAGGGATACATTTCTAAAGGGTATGCAGAAGCAGAGGGACTTGGATGTAAATGTGCATGAATAGCTGAAGGTGACAGCACAAGTTTGAAATGTTTTCAGTAAAGGATATTGAATCCTAAGCTTTATCAATAGGCTTATAGTGTACCAAAGAAAGGAAACTGTGTTAAACTTGTATAAAACACCAATTTGGACTCAACCGGCTATTGCATCTGATTCTGGACATCATAGATTAGGAAGGATGAGAGACATTAGAAAGAATGCAGAAATATTCACTAGAATTTGCTAGTTTCACTCCAGGTATGAGGAACATCTGTTATGTCAATAGATTTGAGAAGTTGATAGTACTTTCCTGAGAAAAGAGTAGGCTGAGAGGAGAATTACTAGATATAGTGTTATGGACCAGACTAGCTATCCTCAAAATATTTTAAGAAGGTAGCCTAGACCCTAACTTTTCTTATTTTAAAGGTAGATGTGAAGAGCCATGTTTCAGGTGCGATGCAACTGGTCAAACTACTCGACAGTAAACAAAACACAATTTGTTTAAACACTATCGTTAAAATACAAATAAAAGAAAGAGGAATTTAGAATAACTGAACTATTGGAAAACTTAACCAAATAATAGATACAGTATCTATTACTAATTAACTGTTTTAATGTAGTAACATCCCATAAATACACACTTTGGCAAAAATGCAAATTCAGACACAGGTTCTTACATGCAGTTCTCTAATCTAAGAGGGAAATGAACATCAAGAGAAAATTCAGAGAAAGTAGCAGCTGGGAATCATTCACCGAAGCTTTCAGCTCTTTTGAGACCTCAATCGCATATGATGTCTCTGAAAAACCCAAAATCCAGATACCTGAATCTGTGAGAGATTACCACACCCATTCAGGCTATTTCCACTGTTCCAACTTTAAAAAAGTCCCAAGGCCTCACAAGTTGTTTACTTGTTTTTAGTTGCCAATTTGGAGTGTCTGCCTTACAACCTCTCCTCACACAAAAAAAAATCAGGACAAAATAATCCTTTAAAGTGACAGCATCATGATTTTATAAACCTCTATAAGATCACCTTTCACCCTCCAACACTCCAGAGAAAATAACCCCAGTCTATTCAGCTTCTGTCCATCGTTCAAACACTCCAAACCTTGGCAATATCCTTGTAACTTTTTCTGAACCTTTCAAATTTCACAGCATGCTTCCACTAGCAGGGAGACCAAAATTGTACATAATACTCCAAAAGTGGCTGAACCAATGTTCTGTACAGCTACAACATGACCTGTCAACTCCTATACTCAATGAACTGACTAAGAATTGAAAGCATACCAAATTCCTTTTTAACTATCCTATCCACCTGCAACTCTACTTTCAAGGAATTATGAACTTGCACCCCAGGTTCTCTTTGTTCAGCAACACCTTCCAGGATCTTACCATTAAGTGTATAGGAACTGGGGAGTGATTTGCTTTTCCAAAAATGCAGCACTTCGCATTTATCAAAATTAAACTGTGTCTGCTACTCCTCGGCCCATTGGCCCATCTGATCAAGATCCCATTGCACCCTAAGGTAACCTTCTTTGCTGTCCACTACACCTCCAACTTTGGTGTTATCTGTAACTTACTAACTAAATCTCCTATGTTCACATCCACATCACTTATATAAATAACAAAACGTAGTGGACCCGGCATCGATCCTTGTGGCACACCACTAGTCACAGGCCTTCAATCTGAATAGCAACCCTCCATCAACGCCCTCTTTCTTCCACCTTTGAGCCAGTTCTGTATCCAGATGGCTAGTTCTCTCTTCATTCCATGTGATCTAACCTTGCTAACCAGTCTTCCATGAGGAATTTTGACATAAGCTTTACTAAAGTTCTGCTTTTCCAGAGAAATAATATGACATTATTACAGATATGTGGAAAATCTTGTTTACCTATTCAACTCAGTGGCGATAGACATTCATTCACATTGCCATACACAGTGAAGCTAAAGGTGAAAACAAAACAACTAAAACATTTTAAAAATTGAAAGTAGGGTCAGGGGCCTCATTTAATTTTTTTTGAAAATGTATTTCCTGCTGTGATTTTACATGAGGCTTATTGTAATTAATGTTTCAGATTTCTTTTGATTGTTGAAGGTTCTTTCTGTAAATGACAGACTCAAGCTTACAACTATTCATTGCAAACTTCTTTGTTCAACAAGTATAAAAGAACTGTCCCATTGATATCTTATGTTAACTGATACAAACGACATAATTGCCTCCGTAAGTGCTGAATTTGGTGTATTATAGAGATTCAGCAGTGGATGAGAGATGTGCCATGATTTCTGTTGGCATGTAACCTTAATTATATCTTAGATTCATTCCTGATGAAGGGCCTTTGCCCGAAACATCAATTTTCCTGCTCCTCGGATGCTGCCTGACAGGCTGTGCTTTTCCAGCAGTACACTCTTGGCTCTAATCTCCAGCAATTGCAGTACTCACTTTAGCTTTACTTATATCTGCCATGTACAGTTCAGTAAAGCATTTATCTTACAAAAAACAAAATTGACATCATCACACCATAAGACCTTGTGTGTACAGGCTAAGCAAAACATTTGATGCTATACTGTGCATGTGCTGCTCGCTAATAGTGTCATCTTCCAGTTGAAATTTTAAGTGAAGGTCCATTTGTCCCTCTCGGGCGTTTCCATATGTCAAGGGAACTATCCCTGTGCTTGCCAGTATTTATTGCCCCAATCAATATCATTAGAACAGGTCATTACCACATTGCCATTTGTGGGACTTTGCCGTCAGCAAATCGGCTGTTGTGTTTCCTATATTGAACTGACTACAGTTCAGTCATTACAATGCATTCTGGACCATACTGAAGTTTGAAACAAACTATTCAAGTAACAAATTGTGGGCGGCACGGTGGCACAGTGGTTAGTACTGCTGCCTCACAGTGCCAGAAACCCGGGTTCAATTCCCGACTCAGGCGACTGACTGTGTGGAGTTTGCACGTTCTCCCCGTGTCTGCATGGTTTTCCTCCGGGTGCTCTGGTTTCCTCCCACAGTCCAAAGATGTGCAGGTTAGGTGAATTGGCCAAGCTAAATTGTCCGTAGTGTTAGGTAAAGGAGTAAATGTAGGGGAATGGGTGATTTGCGCTTCGGCGGGTCGGTGTTGGGCCGAAGGGCCTGTTTCCACACTGTAAGTAATCTAATCAAATCTGTCACCTTATTGAGGGTTGTCTCGTCAGATATGTATTTTTTTCAGTCGAATACTCTATATTATACAACAAAAGCAAAAGTTACTAATGGACCATAAGGGCATGTTGTAATAATCTAAGCTTGCATTAAATAAATGCAAGTTTGTCTCTACCAAAAATAATACTGAGCACATTTTTAATTTCCAGTGTTTTGATCAACCAGTGTTTTCTTCTGTCACTCATCCACCTACTGATCCTCTCACTCAATGAAGAAATTTGAGTTATGGTTATTTAGGGAGTTTGCTTATATAGGGAGTATGGTAACTAGCTATCAATTATATGCTCTTTCCTTGATTTTCTTCTCTTGTCTTTTGAAGTATTGACTTACATTGCACTGTCAACAACCGCCTCAATGGCCATCTTGTATGTGCAAGGTTAAGTCTGTACCATAAGACCATAAAACATTGAAGCGGAAACTAGGCCATTCAGCCCATCGGGTTTGCTCTGCCGTATCTGTTCTCAGGAGGACCAGTTCCACCACACGACCCACCAGATGGTCTCCTTCTTTAGAGACCGCAATTTCTCTTCCCACATTGTTAAAGATGCCCTCCAATACATCTCATCCACATCCCGCACCTACACCCTCAGACTCCCACCCCTCCAACCGTAACAAGGACAGAATCCCCCTGGTGCTCACCTTCCACCCTACCAACCTTCACATAAACCAAGTCATCCGCCGAAATGTCCGCCACCTCCAAACGGACCCCACCACCAGGGATATATTTCCATCCCCATCCTTTTCCGCCTTCTGCAAAGACTGTTACCTCCGTGACTACTTGGTCAGGTCCACGCCCCCCTACAACCCACCCTCCTATCCTGGCACCTTCCCCTGCCACCGCAGGAATTGTAAAACCTGCGCCCACTCCTCCTCCCTCACCTCCATCCAAAGCCCTAAAGGAGCCTTCCACATCCATGAAAGTTTTACCTGCACATCCACCAGTATCATTTATTATTATCTGTTGCTTCCGATGTGGTCTTCTCTACATTGGGGAGACTGAACGCCTCCTTGCAGAGCGCTTTAGGGAACATCTCTGGGACACCCTCACCAATCAACCACACCGCCCTGTGGCCCAACATTTCAACTCCCCCTCCCACTCTGCCGAGGACATGGAGGTCCTGGGCCTCCTTCATTGCTGCTCCCTTACCACCCGACGCCTGGAGGAAGAATGCCTCATCTTCCACCTTGGAACACTTCAACCCCAGGGCATCAATGTGGACTTCAACAGTTTCCTCTTTTCCCCTTCCCCCAGCTCACCCCAGTTCCAAACTTCCAGCTCAGCACTGTCCCCATGACTTGTCCTACCTGCCTATCTTCTTTTCCACCTATCCACTCCACCCTCCTCCCTGACCTATCACCTTCATCCCCTCCCCCACTCACCTATTGTACTCTGTGCTACTTTCTCCCCACCCCCACCCTCCTCTCATTTATCTCTCCACCCTTCAGGCACTCTGCCTGTATTCTTGATGAAGGGCTTTTGCCCGAAATGTCGATTTTACTGCTCCTCCGATGCTGCCTGAACTGCTGTGCTTTTCCATCACCACTAATCCAGAATCTGGTTTCCAGCATCTGCAGTCATTGTTTTTACCTAGTATTCTGAATGTCTCAATTACATCCTTCCTCATCCTTCTGAACTCCATCGAGTATAAAACCAGAGTACTCAAATATACTTCAAATGTTAAACCTTTCATTCCTGGGTCCATTCTCATGAACCTCCTCTGAATACTCTCTCGGGCGAGTTAATTCTTCCTGAGAAATGGGGCCCAAAACTGCACACAATACTCCAATTGCATACACCTTCATACAGGTTCATGCATGTGAATCTGACGTCATTTTAGCAACAAGGATTCAGCAGCAGCCTTTGCTGATTTTCCCTTCTCTAATCAGTTGCCACACATCTATTGGGATGAATTAACTTACCACATTTCAAGGAGTAAATGTTATGTAAAGACTCAACCTACAATATGCAGGGTGTCTTACCGTTGAGTTTCTTCAGGAAGGTCTTTTCTTAAATGTTTCGTGTGCACAGTTAAAATTGATTATACCATAAAGTTTATTAAAATTAAGTACATTGATATATTTTACATAGTCATTCTTGTTTCCTGATAAGTGCATTGAAACTACTTTTAACCTCTGATATGTGTGAAAGTTGATGCTATCCTATCTATTCATTAATAATCAATTGAAAAGTGGCAGATAATTTCAAGTGACAAGTAGCCTTTGTGCATGAGTCCATGATCATCTGATGGAGAAATCAGTAGAGCAGCAGTGTCTGTTCTTTCCAGTCTGTGCCTAGAATTCAGTATGAGGATTCAAACAGAAGTGAGATATTACTATGGCTGAAAGCTCAGCCAATCCAGGTATCAGCAGTTCGAAGAAAATGGCTGTTGTTGACATATCTATTTAGCTGAAAGAAATTAGGATGCAAGTCTTAGACAAGTAAATTGAGTCTCAGTAAGGAGCCAAATGCTAAAGCTGTACCTAATCTTGACAAGAACGTTTTCATCTTGGATTTCTGACAGCAGCAGAAGTCTCCTTGTGTCTATGTGATCGCATGACACAATTTCTCATTTTCTCATAATGAAAAATGCAATGCTGCAGGCATTTAATCTTTTATGAATGACACCTGCCAGATTGACAAAGTCACCATCCTTTATCGACCGCATTGACAACTCAAAGAATCTCTTAATGTGGACATGCAAATGTCTGCATTTAAATTAGATTCTAAGAGTTGTTAATTTCAATCTGTGAAATTTAAATGATTATTGTTAAATTCCCAGAGAGCTGGGAGTGCACATAAACAGAGTTGGTGGAATAAAGGAAATGTGAGAGACAGAGTTCAAGAACAGCCAGGTATTCATGTTTGGGGAAGTGAAATTCAAACAAAAAAACAAAAAAAAACTGTGAATGCTAGAAATCTGAAACAAAAAAATAAATTGTTTATGAAACTCAACAAATTTGGCAGCATCTGTGGAGAGAAACCAGAGTTAATGTTTTGAATTCACACTTGAAACATTGACAACGGAAAGTACAATTTAATTAGGGCACCTATCTGTCAAAGTTGAGCTCTGATTGACAAGCTGCATCAATGTTATAAATTGTTATCTGCAGCTTGGTGCATTTGAGACACGGAGCCAAATCTTTAAGCACATATGTCCTACAACCTTGAATATGAGGATAATATCTGAATATTTTTTGTTGCTTGTGAAAAGTATAGCCTTGTTCACTTTCGGACTGGCTGAAAACACTAAAATCAATAGTGATTTTTGTATTTGCATCAGGTAAAACATTCTAATTGTAAGTAGGCAATATGTTTATGAGTTGACAGCATGTGGAGGATTTGGCTCAGATCTGATTTTAGCTTAGATATTCATTGTCAAGGAATGAAGTCACAATGATAGATAGAACAACCATAACAACCATTAGATACAACCATATTTTAAAATGCATTGTTCTTAATTTGATGAATAGAAGTTCCATACCAATGGGCTAAACATTTATAGTATCCTATCAGTGGGTTTGCAGTCAGGGGTGTGGCTTGTGTTTTCTCACTGCCTACCTAACTCTTGAACTGACAATAGGAGGGGAAGGGATCCTGCCTAGTCACAATTTTTAGACCAGTGGAAAGACCTCAGGGACAATGACAAAGCCTCGTAGGTTAGCTGCTTGAATGAAGGGCAAGCCAGGAAAGAAATCCCTTATGGACTCTTCCTAGAAGAGGCATTTCCCATTGTATATCCCCGCATGTCTCCTCTCCATCTCAGGGGCTTGCAAATCAGCCCCCAATCTCTTCACTCTTGGACTTCCTCTCCTGACTCCACTGAGAGACCTCTGAACTAACTTGCATCCTGGACACCTGGCACTTTGATCTGTGGGACTCAGTGTAGCCCTGGCAGTGCTCACCTCTCGCAGTGGCACTATGAAATGGTTGGCAGCTCTTCCCGCAATTTTACTCCTGATAGGAAACACTATCAGCCAAAAAAATCATGTTTTTATTGTAATATGTGCATTTTTAACCTTCTACTCTTTTTTTCTAAGATATTTGATTCATTTACCAAGACAGCATTACAACTTTGTATTGGCAAAGCTGAATGATGATTTATACTCTGCAAGTAAGATGATTTGTATTGGAGATGTAAATGCTTTGTGAGTCTTGTCTGTCTTCATTCCAATTGGAACTCCTCTCTTACACAATACTTTAATGGAAAAAAATCTTGGTCACTGCACTGCAATTAGATTGAATTAACCTAGGTCTTTTTAAATGAACATTGAGAGTCCAGCTAAATTCTTACAGGCAAAAAACACTGTTACTGTCAACTGTAAACTATGGGACTATTTTATTGCTTCTTCCTCAGTTTAATGATCAAAGACAACAAAATAAGGGATTCCACAGGGGTGAGCACTGAAAGGTTGTTCACATCTTCCAGAATCAGTAGCGCCAAAGCTCCCAAGCTTCCACTCAAGTTTATCACTTAGATATACAACTATTCTTACCTCCCTCAGTTTCCACACATAGTGCTGACTCACCCTCGATTATCCTCTTACCTTGAAACCCATCACTGTTATGTTTTCCATACCTCCCTCAACATAAATGTTCTTCCATTTGTCTTTACACCCACCACTGGTGTTTAAATATCCTCTCTGCTCCCATGCACTTGCTCAAATAAAAGGCTGTCTATGTTTGCTTCCTTGACTTCTGTAATGGTTCATATCTAAGCCACTTACCTCTGCCTGTATAAAGAAAATAACCTTCACAAGCCATTGCAATGGTTCCTTCAAAGCTCAACCGCATAATCTTTAACTTTCTATAAAGCACAATGCTTTCAGAACTGTTTGTTTCACCAGCCACTCTAAAAATTGATTCAAATGTTACAAAAGGCGCCACATAATGTATATTTTATATTTTTCTCCCATGTGCTTTGAAAGCTTGCGGTTTCAAATAAACTTGTTGGACTATAACCTGATGTCGTATGAGTTTTGACTTTTTCCACTCCAGTCCAACACTGGCACCTCCACAGTAAGGTTAATAAAACACTTTTGTGTTTTGTTCCATTGAAACATCAATTCTTCTAGTATATGTCCTTATTTTCACTCCTACAAAAGCAAGGTCACATGCCTGAGTATATTTGAGCTACAGATCATTTCAACATCTATTACCAGAACTAGCTGTACCATACCAAGTAATACCAGGATCCAATCTCCTTTTTTAAAACAAAACTGTCCTCTAGTCCAAAATTATTCTAGAGAGAAAAGTGAATACACTTCTTTTCTCCATTGCTAGCAACAACTTTATATTTCCCCAGCTCATATCTGATAAAACCAGAAGTAAACATGTTCATAATGTGTCAGGGTTACATTTCAGCTTCCCCTCGTTATTAGATCAATTTACGATTCATTGATTTTTTTAATATTGGATTTATTGATTCCAATACCACTGAGATTATATGCAGAAAATGCTGTCCAAAACTCTGCTTTAATAATTTAGCCATTGATTTGTAAATTAATTTTTCTGAACACATGGGAGAAAGATATAAAATATACATTAATTGGCACCATTCATAATATTTGAACATATCTAAATTCTTTACAACTCATTAAGTACTTTTGAAGCAGAGTAATTGTTGAAATGGAAGAAATGTGGCAGCCAATTTGTAGACAGCAAGCTCTCAGAGAGAAAAAAAAAACAATGAGGCGTTGACCACAGAATCTAGATCTGCCATGTTGGTTGTATAATAAATATTGTGCAGAATTCTGGGAGGAAACCGTCTTGTCTTCTCTGAACCAGTGTTAGTGGATCATTTATATCTGTCTGCAAGACCAGAAGGAGCCTCAGTTTAATGTCTGTTTGGAAAAATAGCCTCTCTGAAAAGTGTAGCAGTCCCTCAGCGCAGTATAAGACAATGATCCTAGATTATAGTTTTACATCTCTGTAATGGGGCTTAAACCACAAGATTCATTTTCAAGTTTTGAAGTAAAAGTGTAAGACTAAGTCACAGTGAGCATGTTGTGGAGAGTGCGACTGCAGTGAATAGATCTTATAAATCTATTTATTTTGAAACAAGAAATTCAAAAGTGCGTTTCTGTGGCTTGCCTGTTTTCTCTGACAAAGTCTATTAAACATATCAACCATTTATGTCAGGGTTAAAAATGTCAAAAATCACATTGCAACAGGTTATAGTCCAACAGGTCTATTTGAAACCACAAGCTTTTGGAGCCCTGTTCCTTTTTCAGGTAGTTGGTGAGAAAAGAAACACATTGGATACAGAATTTATAAGTAACAGATCAAAGGGTCATACAACTGATGCAAACGTATTGAACCAACCTAGATGGCTGTTAAGTTTTTAATCAGTTATAATGGAGATGTAGGTTTTGATTGATTAATATGTAAATCCCAGAATTTCTTTCAAGTCACTGCCCCATTAACTTAAGATTTTATCAGTATGAAAGAGGAGATATCTCAGGTCAGATAATGCATTTTAGGTGTGAGGCCTTGTTTCGAGTCTACATCTTAATGTGGAGTCAGACTGGTTTTATTTCCAATTTATAAAATGACACATTGACTGACTGGCTACAGATTGTGTGCTTTTTGAATAAAATAGAAATAATGTGCAAATAGAAATCTGCAAATGCAAATTCATCCCATTGATTTATGTGTGTGCGTGTGCGTGAAAGACAGAGAGAGAGAGACAGGCAGAGAGACAGAGATGATGTGAATGCATGCTTAAGAGAGAGTGTGTGTGAGTGTAAGGGAGTATATATGTGGAGGAGAGTGAATTTGCATTTTCAGATTTGTATTTGCAGATACATTCTATTTTGTTCAAAAAGCACACGATCTGTAGACAGTCATTCAATGTGGCATTTTATAAACTCTCACTTTGGAAATAAAAAACAGTCTGACTCTAGATTAAGACACAGATAGACTCGAAACAAGGCCTCAAACCTATAAAACATTGTCCAACCTAAGATGCCACCTCTTTTACGCTGCTAAAATCTTAAATTATCTCGGGGTAAAAGGGATTTACATTTCAATCAACCAAAACTTGCACCTCCATTCTAACTGATTAAAGACTTAACAGCCATCTAGGTTGCATCAGTTGTATGACCCTTTGATCTGTTACTTAAAAATTCTGTCTCCAATGTGTTTTTTCTCACTAGTGACCTGAAGAAGGAAAGCTTGTGGATTCAAAAAAACCTGTTGGACTATAACCCAGTGTCATGTGATTTTTGACTTTGTCCATCCCAAAAGTGAACACTTCAAGGTTTATAAAAAACACTTTACATAATTGAACAAATCAACTATGCAAACTTCCAAATCCTGTGCAACTTTAAGTGAAATGACATTTTTAATGCAATTGATGACATCCTCTAGTCATTTAATCTTATTCTTGATTGATAAATTATATATTTGGCTGGGATCAAAATATCAAATAATCACGAGAACCAGTGAATTGTGGATTGTTACCTTAACATCTGAACTAATAGGGTAAAAGCAATTTGTGTTAATCCACCAAGTCAGCATTTACTCAATATATTATGATTAAAAATGGTTTAACATCGAATTTAAAATACACCAACTACATAAATGTTACAGGTCAGAACGATTTAGAGTCACAGAAAGGGCATCTGCTCTGGTTCCAGAAATAATTCAGTTTCTTCATTCTGGATTTTCATAAAAATGAACAGTCATCATGTCACTACAAAGATGACAGATGAGCCCAGAAATTATAGCCCATGCCCTAAGTGCAGTATTTATCATTTTCATGGATGCAGGAATGGTGTTGTGTCATGTTTCATGTTTGTGCATTTTGTGGAGACAGTTGGCCAGCAGACATACCTGATTTTAATCTTGTAGGTATGTGAAAAGTACAGAGCACTGATTAGACCTGGTAGGAGCAGGTCTGAATGTTGTGAATTTATTTGGATACCCTGGGTACCCTTTCATTTGAGAACTTGGTATGCTTTTGGATTCAATATTGGGACATAGAGTCATAGAGATGTACAGCACGTGCCATGCCGACCAGAAACCCTAACCTAGTCTAATCCCATTTGTCATCACTTTGTCCATATTCCTCTTAACCCTTCCTATTCCTATAACCCTCCAGAAGCCTTTTAAATACTGTAATTGCACCAGCCTCCACCACTCCACTCATGCATATTTGGAAAAAGTAACATCCCCTTGGGAATTGTTAAAAGTGTGCATCAAGTGGGTAAGAAAATGTATAAACTCATTAACTGTCATACTTCGTGGAACTGTAAATAACCTTATCAAAGCAACATTCAAATGGCTGTGACAAAGGGAACTGTCAAAATAGTCAAGAGGCATTGTTAAAAAGGAATTGAAAACTGTCAACTCATGCACTTTAAAAACAAAATGGGGAGAAAAGGCCGGAATGCTATAAACATACATTTCTTTCTACTTTGCTTTATGGGTTGATAAAGTCGGAGAGCAACAATTACTGGATTAGTGTTGCATGACTGATTTCCTAATCTTTTATTGCCACAGTCGAGTTCCTGTCACTTAACAGTTTGATTGACAGTTCCAAGTACTCTTTAAAATGATACTATAAATTCTAATGTTTGTTTTCAGGGATTATACACTTGAAGGATTTTTTTTGGTATTAGGGATCATGTAGTTGAAAGAAGATATATGTAACAAACAACATTATCACAAAATAAAAATCCAAACTTTCAGGATACTTTTCCCACCCAAGTCAAATATGTGGAGCAAAAAAATGTCCTGGTTTTGTTCTCCCAACTCAGGATCAAAAGTCTAGGTCTACGTGTTTGCCTTTAATGCAAACATGCCAGTGGCACTGGAAGCTGAATGGACTAAGTATGGGTAATTTCCCAGTTGTGAAAAAGTTCTGTTCATGCCAGCACAGTCTGGTACATTAGAATATCTCTTTAATAGTAGTCATGATTTGGAGGTGCTGGTGTTGGACTGGGGTGTACAAAGTTAAAAGTCACACAACAGCAGGTTATAGTCCAACAGGTTTATTTGGAAGCACTAGCTTTTGGAGCACTGCTCCTTCAACACAACCACCAGATGACAGAGCAGTGCTCTGAAAGCTAGTGCTTCCAAATAAACCTGTTGGACTATAACCTGCTGTTGTGCGATCTTTAATATTAGAATATTAAAAGACGTAAATAATACAGCAATAAAATGCAAAGTTTGTTATTTTTAAATACAATCTCAGAATGTCTTAACTTATACAGTTTGAACTGAGAGCGCACTCACCCCTCTTTGAATACAATAGATCAGTGGAGCCAAGTTATCCTTTTGTGATTGGCTCTCGGGTACAGCATTTTATACAATTCAAGCTTGCCTCAGCAAAATGACTAAGAGATGGACAGGCTTGTGGTCCACTCCCGCAGTCCTTCATGATGTTTTCCAGACTCTTATCTCCCTTCTTGAAACCTTTCACGATGGATATTGTATTCAAATAATATTTGCCAGCTTCACCGCGTTAACTGCCAATTAATTAAATACTTGCCTATCACTTCAGGACCTTATTCATTTCTCCCTGCAATGACATGAGGGCGTGCTTTTACTATCTGAAATTGGTTTGAATCTTTTCCTTTAATGTTTTTAGTGCACTTCAGTATCTATGTGGATCCAATACAAATTCAGAATCTATATCTATAATTATTGATTAAACAACTAATAAGTTGTGAGATGTTCTTATCTATGTCTTGTGCATCAGCTGAATCTTGAGTTTACAGAGCTGCTATTGTTCTACTTGTGAAGATTATATTAATCAAATGTTAAATGTTACAATCTATGTCTTATGCACATTCAGCAACCATGAGTAAGTTACTGTCAGCCCTGTTCTGCTGCATTAGCCATGAGCAGCCATCGGCCATTTTGTCACAATTTCAGATTCTGAAATTAGTATATGAATTATATCTATCAACGGCATTAAGAACGAACCATTTTTTTAAATTTTAGTTTTACTCTGTAGGTCTGAGAACATTTTGTACCCCAAATAAATGCTCTACAAAATGCTCTACAGCAGCATTTAAGTTAGACTCCACGCGTGTCTTCAGATCAATGGACAAGAGAATAACCATCTGCTTTTCATGGCACAAACATGCAAAATGCATTAAGCTGAATTGGATGGTAGAATTTCTGCAGAAAGGAAAGAGGATGTCAAGAGTAAAGTGAGTGGAACTAATATCCTGAGTAAGGATTGGCTCTTAATAGAAAATAAAAAAAAAGTAGAATACTAATGATCATTTAATTCATGAAAATTATTACTCAAATAACTTATCATATTAGCTGATTCAGAATAAAATCTATTTAACACAATTGATCTAATTATAATGGACCAGATTTCTCTGTTTCTAATACAATATTGAAGATTTACAGTAAAGTTCTTGCTAAGTTACCAAAAGAAGTTATTACCTAATATTTATTCTATAATAGACAAAAGAATGATGCTAGGCTTTATGGCTTTTTAAAGCCTTACATAATAATTTCCAGAAATTGAAATAGCAGTAATGAATGATTAAATATATCATTATTACTGTATAAATGACAAAAAAAAACACAAGTTGCTGTAATGATTTGAAATGAGATTCAAGACCAAGCTGGGGCAGACAAATATTTATAGAATGGGACAATAATTTAGTAGAGTGACTTTCACAGATTCTATCTGACCTGCTCACATTCCCATCATTTTCAGTTTTTATTAGAAAGGGCAGTGTGCAATATTATTCATGTATAAGGACTGTTTTTGATCTGGATGAATAAGCACAAGTATGAAGCAGATTGGGATGAGTGCCCTGAAGAACTGAAGGGAAGACTGAACCCATAAATAGAGTTTTGTACCAAGCCAACTGCTCTCTTTCTGAAGTAATGGGAATCGAGTTCTCTTCAGTACACAAGTTGAGAGGAACCAGAGCTCCAAACATCCACAATTGCAGTAACCAGTATCACAGATATAGACATTGTGACGAACAAATGAGGAATGGGAAAAAGCACAATGGGGCCAAGATGTATAGTGATGAAAAGGCTGTTAAAGGCTAGAATCATTGACGGCTCTGGTCCAGAAGCAGATTCTTGCACGTTTGTTCACTCAGCTGTAAGGTTAAGCCACATTACTTCTCAGAGGTTTGCAACATGCAAACAGGCCACTTCACCAAGTAATCTATGTTCCATATGCTTGTAAAATTAAAGCACATTGTGTTGGTAGTGTACTGACATTGCTAGAAAACTGGCTAGCACTTGGGAGGCAAAGAATAGAAGTAAATTGCTATTTTCCAAGAGGCAGCCAGTGACTGATAAGAGTACTACAGGAATCAGTGTTTGGATCTCAGCTATTCATAATGTACATTGATTATTCAGATGAGGAAACTAAGTGCAATATCTTTGAGGTTGCATATGACACAAAGTTGGGCAGAAGGGTGAGCTGTGAGGAGAATGTAGGGATGCTTCATTGTGATTTGGACAACTTGAGTGAGTGAGAAAATGCATGGTAGGTGAAGTATAATGTAGATAAATGTGAAGTTATCTACTTTGCTGGAAAAACAGGAAGATAGAATATTACCTGAATGACATTAATTAGCAAAGATGGAAGTGCAACCAGACCTGGGTATCCTTGTACACCAGTCAGTGAAAGTAATCATGCATGTGCTGCAGGTAGTGAAAAAAGCAAACATTTTGTTGACCTTCATAATGAGAGGATTTAAGTCTGTGACCAGGGATATCTTGCTGCAATTGTACAATGCCTTGGTGAGACCACATCTGGAAAGCTGTGTGCAGTTTTGTCCCATTATCTGAGGAAGGATGTTCTGCCTATGAAGAGAATGCAATTGAGATTTGCCAGCCTGATTCCTGGCATGGCAGGACTGACATACGAAGGAACATTAGATCTGGTACGATTATATTCACTGGAGTTCATAAGAATGAGCGACGGTCTCATGGAAATTTATAAAATTCTAACAGGACTAGGGTAAGTGCCAGAAATCTGGTGAGGGAGTCCAGGACTAAGAATCAGAGTCTAAGGATATATTGTAGAATATATGGGACTGATACAGAGTGTGGTAAACCTGTGGAATTCTCAGCCACAGAAAGTAGATGAGGCTAAAACATTGAACCTCTTCAAGAAGGAATTCGATATACCATTTAGTGCCAAAAGGATCAAAGAATGTGGAATAAAAGTGGGAACAGGGCACTGAGTTGGATGATCAACCATGATCACATTAAATGGTGTAACAGGTCTGCAAAGCTGAATGGCCTACAGCTGCTCCTATTCTCAATGATACTATGATTTTATATGTGCCTCCTCCTACCCTTATTTAATCTAATCTTATCACCACATCATTCTACTCCTTTTTTCCATCATTAAGTTATAGGGCTTTTCCTTAAATAGGTCCATACTATTTACCTCATCTACTTCCTGTGGCAGCAACTTTCACATTCCAACCAATGCTTTTTTTTATTTCAACAGGAACAATACCAAGGAATCATGTAAATTCAGTTACATTTTTTGTAAGGTCACTTGGACAGCTTGGAAAAAAGATTCCCTGTATTGAAATCTATAATAACATGAGAAAGAATACTATTTGACAAATACTATGGTAATATCAATAATGCTTTCTACAGTTATAATTTTAGCATCATTGGTTACAAATACTTTGAGTGTGGCTCTCAAGGTTTGGTGTGCAGACTCAGAGAAGCAGTCCAAGTCTGCTTCATCTCACTTACAATGGTCATGGAGAATCATGAGGGATTTTAATTGACAAACAATGCTGAGTGCTCACTCAGATTAGTGGGTCTCATGAAAAGTGCCCTCTGTAGCAAGGCATAACTGTGTCTAATTGCTAATCATGGCAAAATCAACTGAGCACCAAAAAAAATCATGGTTGCTAATGCAGCTACTGCATCTGAAAACAATGAACCTACATCACCACCATCAAAGTTGCTACTTGTTTGTTTCTTTTTTTTAATTCACAGATATGACCAGGAAGCTTTTTATAGTTGATTTAGCTCACTGCCAATGCCAGCCGTTCTCTCACCTCACAAAGGATATAGGAATAGACAACAAGGCTTATTTAGAAGTTCACAAACCACAGGAAGTAAACACAAGTGAAAGATAAAAGCTGGTATACCTGTATTGTATACTCTAAAGCACTAAATCAAATTATTAATGAGGGGAAGTAAGTCAAAAATTATTGGAGGTAATTCAGAATGTGCAATTGTGGCTACAATCAGACGAGAATGACAGAGCAGGCTTGAAGGGTTGAATAGGAGAAAGTGAGGACTGCAGATGCTGGAGTACCAGAGTTGAAAAATGTGGTGCTGGAAAAATACAGCAGGCCAGGCAGCATCCGAGGAGCAGGAAAATCGACGTTTCGGGCATAAACTGAAAGAAGGGCTTAAGCCCGAAACGTCGATTCTCCTGATCCTCGGATGCTGCCTGGCCAGCTGTGTTTTTCCAGCACCACATTTTTCCACTTTGAATGTTTGAATGTCTACACTTGCTCTTAATTTGTACGTTCTCTTTTTTCTAATAAAAACACCTTGCAGCTTGTCATTCATTTATTACCAAGAAAATAAATTGTCAGCAGTTCACAAGTCCAATTCTCAAAAGTTCTATCCAGAACAGCACAAGGTTATTGAGGTTAGATCAATCCAATGATCTCAAAGTGATGCTTTTGTCTATTTCTCCATGAGTATGCAGTAATCCATCTTGCTAGCAGTTAGTTCAAACAAAGCAACTGAAGCATTCACATAGATATATGGATTGAAATTTGCTCTATTGTATTGCTGGAAAATAGCTTCAGGCAATTAAATGAAATTCCACAGGCCTCTAGTTTAATTAACATTTTATCCAAAGAAAGGTTTTCTTAAAATAGAAGATTTTACACAATTGCTTTTATGGGGCTTGTGAATCACATTCCACAATGCACCTTCAACATAACAATACTTTTATTTGCTATATTTTCTTCAACAGCTTCATATATCTCATCCTTCTGTTTGGATGACATCTTTGCTCAGTTGGTAAGATTTCTGCCTTTGAGTAAGGAAATGTAAGCTCTGGAAATTCCACTCCACATTTCTCAACCTCTCTTGTCCCTCTTTATGAGTTCCCTTTGTGTCCTGACTGTTTGACCAAAAATTTGAACATATCCTAACATCATCTTAGGTGGTTCTCATTGAGATATTGTTTGACAATATTTCTGTGAAATGCCTTGAGATATACCATATTTAAGAGAGAATATATTGTATTAAAGTTAGTAAAATGGATAGTTAAAACCCATTGGATCCTCATCTACGAAGGGAGACTAAATTTGGAACAGAAGCATTTGACATTCTGAAGGAACTTGATAGGATAAATATTGAGAATTCATTTCCATTAGCTGGAGAATCCTAAACAAGGGGGCACTTTAACAGACTGAAGTATTCAATCATTTAACAGTGAGAGGAGGTGAAATTTCTTCACTCAAAGGATTGTGAATGTTTGGAATTCTCTACCCCAGAGGTTTCTTAAGTTGGAGATAGATGGATTTTTAGTTTTTCAGGCAAGGAATATGAGGGCAGGTGGGGAAAAAGAACGCATGGAGGAGCCATAATATGATCAAAAAACAGAACAGGCTCAAGGGTGGTGCTGTTTACTTTGGCTCTTATTTCTTAGGTTCTTATGAAAGGTGCTATCCAAATGCAATTTATTTCATCATGTGTTATTGTTATGAAATTAGGTGATGAAACTGTTTGATGGTGCATCATCCGTTTCTTTTATGTCAATGTTACTTTTATTGCTGATAGGTTTTTGCAATTTTATGAGAGATCAACTTTAGCCTCAAATACTTTTTTTCTAAAATTAATGCCACAGTAATAATTCTCACTCCCATCAATGGTGCTCTGTCTCAATGAAGGATTTCCTTGGTATTATTTAACTCAGTCAGGCTGATCATTGTTTAGAAATATGTACTTGTCAATGATAACAATGATAATATTAGGGAATAGAATTTAGAAATAGCATACCTAACATTAAGCATTGTGTGATACGTGGACATGTCAGGATTTCAGAGAGATTAAAACATTCTACACATTTTTCTAGAGTGAAGGTCATTTGAACAGATATCCTTGTCAATATCCCAAGACAAATTCCCATTCATGAAATCAATCATCATAACTGTTAATACTACATTACTGACATTACCATGCAGGAAGTACACAAGGTGTTTGCAGCTATAGGAGCAGGAGAATCGATGTTTCGAGCATAAGCCCTTCATCGGGAAGCATCGATTCTCCTGCTCCTCGGATGCTGCCTGACCTGCTGTGCTTTTCCAGCACCACACTCTTTGATTCTGACCTCCAGCATCTACCGTCCTCATCTTCTCTAGTGTCTGCATCAATATTGACTCTTGTCACTGACATCATTGACCATAATCAAACTAACCTCAAATGTCATGTTGATTGAATATAGTTGAAGAACGATTTTGAGATGGTAACTACGCTACTGAATTATGACGTGTTCAACTTGGTTCTTGTAATTCATTTTGTTGTTTTTTTAAAAAGACAAGCTCTTGACAACTTAGTGAGCTCATGAAAGAATCCCCAATGTCTGTCAATCATGCTGGATACTCACTTTTTGTGGTAATTGTTAAGTGAAGCGTATCCAGATTTTCTGCTGGTCAAATATTAATTTCTGCAGCATAGATGAGAACTGTGCATTGAGACCCTGTGGAATACTCAGATGGAATTGCCCAGAAAATTGAAGATTCTGATAAGCAACATTACTACACCTGGAACCCCTTAAAGTGGAGGTTTGGGGAGGTTCCACTGCAGTTAAGTATACAATTACTCAAGAAAAGATAGCCTATTAAAAATTTAGTCCAACTTCTGGATAACTATTAAATATTAAATCAACAACTAACCACAACTCAACCAGCACAATGATTACACTTGTCCTTGACCCCTCACATCCCCCTCTTTGCCCAGGTCCTGACACACTGTCTTTCCCTGGTACCCAACCCCCATGACACTGAACCCCACTCTACCTGGCAACTTTGCACCCTATCTCCCTTAACCAACCAGCACTCTACCAACCTATCACCTTGCATATCTGACACACCTCTTACCTGCGCTACTTACCCGACACCCTACCCTTTGCCCCCTTACTTCAGAGTCTAAATGTGCGGCGCTGGAAAAGCACAGCAGCATCCGAGGAACAGGAGAGTTGGCATTACAGGCATAGGCCCTTCATCAGGAAATATGGAGGGGGAAAGGCGGCTGAGAGATAAATTGGGGGTATGGGAGAGGGACTGAGGGCAAGTAGCTGGGAATACAGGTAAGGGGTAATTGTGATAGATCAGTGGGGAGGGTGGAGTGGATAGGTGAGAAGGAAGATGGACTGGTCCAGACAGTGGTGCCAAGTTGGAGGATTGGATCTGGGATGGGGTGGAGAGAGGGGAGATTTGGAAAATAGTGAAATCGATATTGATGCCGTGTGGTTGAAGCGTCCCAAGGCAGAAAATGAGGCATTCCTTCTCCAGTTGTCGAGTGGCTTGGATTTAGCAATGGAGGAAGCCCAGAACTTGCATGTCCTTGAGGGGGTGGGAAGGGATATTGAAGTGGTCGGCCACAACGTGGTGGAGTTGTTTGGTGCGTAAGTCCCAGAGATGTTCCCTGAAACATCCATGAGTTGGTGTCATGTTTCCCCAATGTAGAGGAGACCACATCAAGAACAATGGATAGAGTAGATGAGGTGGGTGGATGTGCAGGAAAATCTCTGCCAGATGAGAAAAGATCCTTTGGGGCTTTGGATGGAGGTAAAGGGGAGGTGTTGCCACAGGTTTTACATCTTGTGCAGTGGCAAGATAAAGTGCTGGGTGGGGGGCATGGACCTAACAAGGGAGTCATGGAGGGAATGGTCTGTATCGAACACAGATGGGGTGGGGAGGGAAATATATTTTTGGTGGTGGGTCTGACTGTAGGTGGTGGAAATGACGGAGGATAATGCGCTTTATCCGGAGATTAATTGGGTGGAAAGTGAGGACTGGGAGGGGTGGGGGGGGGGGGGGGGGGGGGGGGGGGGTCAATCCTTGTTGCAGTTGGAGGGGTGAGGTTCAAGACCAGAGGTGTTGGGGCACTCTAATCTCACAACATTTTGCAGGAACTGTTTAAATAGATTTATAGAATCCCTGCAGTATGGAAACAGGACATTTGACCCAACAAGTTCACACTGACCCTCCGGAGAGTAACCCACCCAGACCCATTCCCCTAACCTATTACTTTACATTTACCCCTGATTAATGCACTGAATCCACACATCCCTGAACATGATGGGCAATTTAGCAAGGCCAATTCACCTAACCTGCACATTTTTGGATTGTGGGAAGAAACCAGAGTACCCACAGGAAACCCACGCAGACACAGAGAGAACATGCAAACTCCACACAGACAGTCACCTGAGGCTGGAATTGAACCCAGGTCCCTGGTGCTGTGAGGTAGCAGTACTAACCTAACCACTGAGTCACCATGCCACCCATAGGTGTGATACTTAAAATTATAGAGCATGGTAGCTGACTGCTGTGAAAAAAAAGGCATAATTTGTTTTCATCAGACTAACCTGCACTGTAAAGGACTTGTCAGATTTAAAGTGTGTGTTCTGCATTTCTAAAGTTGCCCTGATTGAGATCTCTTGTCAATAATGCAGAACTTCCTAAACATATTAAAAAAGTGGAGTGGCAATCTAAGTATGATTGCCTCTCCTTGAAAAAATAGGTATGTTGTTTCTGCTGCTGTCTTCCAACAAGAAAAGGTATTTTCTGCAGTTCGAGTGCCACTGGCCATCAGGTAGCTGCTACAAGGATGAGATTATACACAACCAGTTCAACAAGAGCACAGTTTGGAGTAGCAGATACAGGCAGCAATTCCTGGTTTGTGTTGAGCACAGTGATCCAATCATTAAAATTTAGGCCAAGAGAAAGAGTTGTATTTATATAGTGTCTTTAAAAGCATCAGGCAACACACTTTATTGCTAATGAGATATAGTCATTATGGCAATAGAGGAAACATGACACCCACATCTAAGTGAGGTTGTGCCAGGCCCAGTGAGTAGAAAAATGGCAAAAGAAGGGCTTTTACTGGAAACGTCGATTTTTACTGCTCCTCTGATGCTGCCTGACCCTACTGTGCTTTTCCAGCACTACTCTAATCTGGACCCAGTGAGTAGGAAGCACAGTGTTCGAGAAGTGGGTATAAATCTTCGAGCAAGAGGTGGGTGTAAACCCTTGAGTGTATATCATCTATGTGATGCTGAGGATTGTAGGCTGTGAGCCTTAGTCAGATGACTACAGAGTGGCAGAGGGAGACTGAGTGAAGACTGTGGGTGTGAGCTAGCAGAGAGAAGATGGAGCCATTTACCCTTAGCGAGCACAGTATTTCATTTGTTTTCTTCCCGTACAACTAGCAAAACCATTTGAGAGGACCACTAGCACTGACCTGTGCTTCTATGTGGTCCCACACTGGAATTGATGTTCCTCTTGTTGTTATCCCCCAGGAAAAGGATGTCCTTCTCTCAGTGACTCCATCCAGCAGCCATTACAAGGCAGCATCACTCAACCTGGGTGCCAGCTTTTGCTTTCTCACAAGCATTTTTCAACTGATGTGGGTGATCACTGCAGGCTTCAGGAATTCTCCTGGTTTGCAGTGAGTCAAGTAGCATCCAGTTTGCCTTTAGATATGGCATCAGAGCCGGTTTGACATTAGAAATCCCCATCATGGGGAATGACTTCCTTCTTCCTTCGCTACCTACGACAACATTTCGCTGACATAATAACGAGATGATAAACATTTATGCACATTGGGTAACACAACCTGGGCATTGGTAAATGTGACAGCATCTGAGATACTTATCCGAATACAAAATGGAAAACCTCAGCTGCTAACCACTTAACATTACAATGCACCATCTCCCATTTCGAGAGAAAGAGATCCTCTGTAGATTAATCACTGATCTCGCCAAGGACTTGCACTCGTCATTAATACTTCATATTTAACAACATTTGTTGAACTTTATTATATGATTTTCTCTGGTGCAATACATTTAATATTTAATTCTATAACACAGGACGTGACACACAGAAACTGAACATTACTTCTCTTCAGGGACAGCTGCTAGTTTTCAGTATTAACTGACTGCCAACTGTGTCAGTGTCATTTTCTTTTCTTCCCTTGCTGTATCTGTGAGTGAAAGTGTGTCGATTCAAAAATCCTATGATGTTTACTGAAGCAGGATAAATGGAAACATTCCAGAGGTGCATATACCCATTTAAATTGGAATGTAGAACTGATGTGATCCAGTGTAATCTTTCTCCTACTGAGCTTTATAAGTGGTTTACAATAATATGACTGGATGAGGTGGATTTAAAGGCTTATCCTGTTGTGGCAATTTCATATTTTTTTAATCTCAGAGCACAAAAGTACAAATAATTGAGCTTTTCTGTTCAGTTGTAAAATGCCCAATATAATGCAATATTTTCAGCCGAGAATTTTTCTCAAAGGAACCGTTTCTGTACAAGATATCATGACAAAATGATCAGAAATGGGAACAGGTCAAATCAATAAGAAACAACAATGGAGAGAGCTAATGCTCCAGGATTATACATGTAGTACCCCAAATAATCTGCTGCTAAATAAAACTTTGGTTGTGTCATTCATGGTGTCTGCTGTGGATGTAAACCACACATCAATGTAATGGCTCAGGAAAAGATGAACGCTGAATGCTGTGATATCTCTCACTAGTTGAATAATGGTCTTAAGATAGTGCCTAGTAATGAACCCATGTAGACAAATAAAATATCCATTTCTGTATACGAGTTCCCACCTGTCAACAAGAAAGCACAGTTAGTGTACTACCATTACACAGTGGTTCAAATATCCTCCTTCTTCATTCAATTTTCTGTGATACAATTGATAACTAACACATTCTGAACATCCAAAAGTGTGCGCAGCAATGGAGAGAAGGAAATGCTTTTATGTCATAATTTGTTATGAATGTCCTGCCTGAATGGTGGTGGAAGCAGTTTCAAATGTTACTTCCAAAAGGGAATCAGAATTAGATGTTCCAGCAAGCACATGACCATGGCCAAGACACTCTGTATATTCTCAATGGTAAGAGAGGACATTGCTGAAACTGAATCTGCAATGTCTCAGAGGAATCTCCAAGAATCATGCCTCCATGAGTCACCATTTTACCTTTTCACTTTTACCTTATCTTTGGGGGAGAAAAGGAGCTGTGAAGTGTGCAAGACACTGGCAAGGACCTCAAAGATTTAGGAGGTCAGATCCTTGGAGGAGAGCATCCCCTTGATCATATAAATGCCATGCGTCGGCAATTCCCTTCCCATCAAACTTTCCAATTGTACATTGTTGTGCTGGTGATATAATTTATGCATGTGTTTGTGAGGGATGATGAGATAACAAAAGGGTGAGCTTTAGAGATGGTGTCTCAAGCTCTAATGGTATAACTCCAAGTTCTGATTGTGTTTAACCATGGAAGCATCAAATGGCAGCAGGATAATCAACAAGGATCTGTGGTTAGCACTGCTGCCTCACAGCACCAGCATCCCAGGTTTGATTCCAGCCTCAGGCAACCGTCTGTGTGGAGTTTGCATATTCTCCCTGTGTCTGCGTGGGTTTCCTCCAGGTGCTCCGTTTTCCTCCCACAGTCCAAAGCTGTGCAGGTCAGGTGAATTGGCCATGGTAAATTGCCCGTAGTGGTAGGTGTATTAGTCAGAGGGAAATGGGACTGGGTGGGTACTCTTCGGAGGGTCGGTGTGGACTTGTTGCGCTGAAGGGCCTGTTTCCGCACTGTAGGGAATCTAATCTAATCTAAGAAAGGGAGAAGGAGGGATGTGGAGTGGCAAAAGGATTCAAGGAGGAAATTGCAGGCCTCGAGACCAATATAGCTGAATGCATAGATATCTAACAGGAAAGGAGGAAAGCACAAGAGGCTTCATAACATTTAATGCTTCCATTTTTAGCTTGATTTCAACTTCGATAAGCTGGCTCATTGCCGATACTAATGGTGATGTGTTCACATTTCTGAGGCATCAGTCTCATTAACACTGAACCAAAGATTTATGTGCATCAAAAGGATATTTTGGCACTGTTCACTAGATTGGAACAAGATTCTGGATGGAAGCCATATTTGTAGACAGGTGAATGTTCCAAGCAGTGAAAAATTGTTGTCATATAAGAGATTGGTTCTGAAAGAGTTCATTTTAAATTATTCACAGGATAAAGGCATCATTGGTTGGCCAGCATTTATTGCCTATCACTAATTGCCCAGAGGATAGTTAATAGTTAAAAGTCAACCACATTTCTGTGGGTCTGGAGTCATATGTAGGCCAGACCAGGTGAGGATTGCAGTTTCTATCCCGAAGAGACATTTGTAAGTGAGATGTTTTTTTTCTGATAATCAATTCATAGTTATCATTGGACTCTTAATTACAGATTTTTACAGAATTCAATTTCCACTATCCACCATGGTGGGATTCATATCCAGGTCCCCAGAACATTAATAGGGTCTCTGGGTCAACAGTCCACTGATAATATCAGCGGGCCATCACCTCCCCTACGTTTGAGCGAGATGTTTGAGCCAGGCTGCACCCACTGTCTCTTGGTGTCACATACCTTTGGATGGAGTATCAGTTGGAGTCAGGTACAGTCTCGTTCATGGGGACACCAATGTCTTGTCTACTTCTTATCAGTAATAAAATGTGACCAAGTGTTAATGTAACCTGTATGTAGTTACCATAATACAATAAACTATATATTGATATAAAACAAGAGACTCTTCTGCTGAAGATTGTTCATTATTCATTTGCCATCATGGACTTGCTGACCAGCCTTTTAGTGCAACATAAGGAAGAGGACTGATGAAGAACTCTACCCCAACCGTAGTGTCCAGTCGTTGGTACCTAGGTATCATAATATATTATGGTAGCAGCAGCAGACATAGTTGTCTGAAGTCTAAAAGAGGTCAACAGTGAAACAAAATCTGAAAACAAAGAAGGAAAACTTTTTTTTCAGATAAGGTAATTACCAAATTAAGAGCATTGATGTTTTAAGAAAGGCTCAGACATTTAGTCAGAAACTGAAAGCATTTAAAATTATTCAGTTAACACAGGCTCGGAGAAGCAGTAATGGCTTTGTATGTGTACTCAGATGAAAAAGACAAGTAGAGATGAGCAGACCAACTCAGTGAAAACTGAATGGCTACAGACCACCGCACTGTGATGAAGGGAACATATCTGAGTCAGGGTTCAGGTGTACAGCAAACAAATACTGGAGAATCCAGTAGCAAATTGAAATCTTTGGGGAAATAGCAGGAAACTTAGCTGAACAGAGCAAAATCCAGGGTTGAGAGAGGACAAATAAAATGGGGATATTTATCTGTAAAAATAAGCATTGTTGTAGTCCTGAATGGCAATTATAAAACTTACATGCAAAATTTAAAATAAGGTCATATCTAAAAATCATTTCAGAGTCAGAAAATGTTATTAAAAATGCAGAATATATCTTAGTGATGGAAACCACGCAAATACAAGTTTCATCCACAGGAAAGGCACAAATCACCCCAAGATTGAAAAAGGGCACAAACCCTTCATTTTCTTCAAAAAGATGCTAAACTTAACAAGAAACAACAAAAAAGGCAGGAATTGTTGAATTCAAGTCTTAAAACTAAGAAGATCATGTTGAAAACCTTTTGGAAACCTTAAGAGAATTTACAACTTTTGAATCGCTGAAAAGAAATTTAAAAACTTGATTAGAACAATAATGTTACGGTGCTGACTTTTAAAACTGGAAACAATTTCAAAAATACAAAGGCTCTATAAAACAAAAATATGTAAAAGTTGGATGTTCAGCCACTACAGAACAGTCGATAAATAAATATAAAGCATTATTAGTTAAATTTATTACAGTCCCATTGCACAAAATTAGCCAAGACTGGTAAATGGAAGAAGAGCTGAAAAGACCCTAGAGAGCTTTCCAATCATTTGAAATAAAACTATAAATATGAATAGAAGAAGACAAGCTTATAGGGCATCGCATTCAAAATAACATTGATACTACGCAGATTTAAATTATCTTTAAAGTGGGAAGACTGATCAACACATTAGGTAGCAAAGGAAAATCGAATAAGATTTCCTAGCAGATTCAAGATCAGAGATGGTCCTAACAGGTACATTCCCTCTAAATTTTGCACAGACCTCCAACCTCCATGTGTGGCAATGGTTTTCAGAATCAAAAGACAGAAGGCGGTGTGCACAGATCCTCCAGTAGCTGCACAGCTTAGAGACAACATTGCCGAACAGAACCACAAGACTGGACCTTATAAAAAAAAAGATTTTCTCAGAGAGTTAGAAATGTTTCAAAGACGAACACCAAACAGAACAACAGAGACACAAAAATGTTACAGTGCAGAAGGAAGTGTATTGCATTTGCACCAACTTTCTGAACATTTTGGCTTAGTGATAAACTCTCACTTTGCATCCCCCACGCTCCTGTGACCTGCACATTTTTTCCATTTGAATAATTATTCAATGTTCTCTTGATTGCCTCACTTGAACTTGTCTCTGCCACATTTCCAGTCAGTGCATAGCATATGTTAAATATTCGCTCTGTGAACATTTTTTATGCATCTCACATTTGCTTCGTTTGCAAAACACTTGAAACTGTACCTTCTGGTTCTCCATCTGTTCAGAAACAGAGACAGTTTATTTCTATCCATTCTGTCCAGACCCTCATGATTTTGAAACTTTATTCAGGTCTCCTCTTAGCCTTTTCCTTTAAAGGAAAACAATTGCAAATTGCCCAATCATTCCTCAGAACTGAGAGTCTCATTCCTGAAACATTCCTGATATTTTTTTCTGCACTCTCTCTAATGCCTGAAGTATGGTGCCCAGATCAATGCACAATATACCAGCCGAGATCTAACCTGTGTCTTATACATGTGCGTCATTACGACCTTGATTTTGTAATCAATGTCCCTATTAAAGAAGCCTATAATACTGTATGCTTTATTAGCAGCTCCTTCAATCTGTCCTGCTTTTTAATGAGTTATGTACGTACATAGCCAGGTATCTCAGCTTTTACAAGTCCTGTAAAATAGTACACGTTAGTTAATGCTAACTCTTCATGTTCTAAGTACATCTACTTGCACTTCTCTGCATTGAACTTCATCAATCACCTATCAGTTCACTCCACCAATATTTCAATGTCCTTCAGGAATTCTACACACTCCTCTTCACAGTATAGGATTCTCCCACATTTTTATGTAATCTGCAAAGTGTCTCCTGCACACCAAGATTAAGATCATTTGTACATATTTGGCAAAGCAAGAGTCCCAATATTGATCCCTGGAGAACTCCCCTGCAAACCTTCCAGTGTAAAATATACCCACTAATCATTATTCTTCATTTTCTATCCTCGGGCCATTTTGTGTTCACGCTACTATGTCCCTTTTATTCCATGACCAATAAATTTCCTTGTAAGTCTGTTATGTGACACTGGATTGACTGGCTTGTGGAAGTTCACATATACATCATCAAGAGCCTTGCTTTGATCACACTCTCTGCAAACTTTTCAAAAAGCTCCAACAGATTAGTTAGATATGACTTCACCAGAATAAATCTGTTTGGATTCTTCAAATTAACCCACATTTTTCCATGTGAATGTTAATAATTGTTTATTGAAATTTCCCCACCAGCATAGTTAAATTGGCTGGTCTGTAACTGCTGCACCTACATTGAAAACCACTTTTGAACAAGAGCATAATTCTCCAATCCTTGGACACAATACCCAAATTTAACAAAAGTTGAAAGATAATTTTCAGTGCATTCGCAATATCCACTCACTTCTTTTAGTATATTTGGATGCAACTAGCCCCATTCCTTTACCAACTTTGAATACTGACAGCTAATCCATGATCTCCTGTTTATCAGTTTTGAACACTTCTTGGAACTGAGAGTTTTCCTTTGTCATGTTGGAATGGGCAGCATCTGCCTTGTAGATAAAGACAAATGCTAAGTTCTCGTTAACATCTCAGCCATTTCTCTTATCTATATAAATGTAAATCCCCTCTTTGGTCCTTAATTGGCCCTAGTCCTCCTTTCACCATCCTTTATTGATCTAGTTAAAAAAGAAATTCCAAAGTCTTCTATATGATATCTAGCAATCCTGTGTCATAATCTTTCCTGGCTTCTCAATTTTGTTTTTTCACTTGCGTTATGTATTTATCTTGGTCCTCTAAAGTATTTACCATCTGATACCAGGCTAAAGCATACTTTTTTTTCTGATTTTGCTTAATTTCTATCATCCAGGGAGCTTTGGATCTTTTCCCTTTTGAAGGAATAGACCTTTACTATGCTTAAACCATCACCTCTTTGAAAGTAGACCACTGTTTCTCTACAGTTTTTAAACTAACATTTGGTTCTACTTTATCTGATTCAGCTCTGTTCTTGCCTCACTGAAGACAGCTCATGTTACTGGGAGACAGCAAGGACTGCAGATGTTGGAGATCAGAGTCAAGAGTGTAGTGCTGGAAAAGCACAGGAAGTTAGGCAGCATTTGAGAAGCAGGAGAATCAATATTTCGGGCATAAATACTTCATTCATTCCTGATGAAGGGCTTATGCCTGAAACATTGATTCTCCTGCTCCTTGGATGCTGCCTGACCTGCTGTGCTTTTCCAGCACTACACTCTCGACTGCTCACATTACTGCACTGTTAGAATCAATAGGATCTGCAGCTCATGTTTTGACAAATTGCTGGAAAATAAAAGAAGGTAGCTACTTTTCATATCAATATACAATCTTTTGTCAATTACTTTAACATAAAACCAAAAGAATTCTTGAATGGTGCAGATACAACCGAAGAATTCAACTTGCAGTTGAATTTACAGACAATGTCTTTAATGATCTAGACAGATTATTTAAAACTAGTGAATATAATGCCTTGCAATTGAAGTTCATATAAGACAACATTGTTGGAACTTTTGATCAGTCAGTTAGAATACAATGAAAAGAATATTTAACTTTATGCAAAGCTATTGAAATTGTGTTGGAAGCAAAGACCAGGAATAATCAGAGAAGAATCTTGATGAAAAGAATAACCTTATCACAAAAGAGTGACAAAATCCATTAACTTTGTAAAGTAAAATATTCTAAATAGATATATGACAAACCAAGACAAAAGGCAGGCAAAACATCAGCTACTAAGCATCAGTGTCCTTGCTGTAGAACAAAATACCCCAAGAAGAAACATTTGTGCCCTATCAACCAACAAAGTAAAGGTCAATCATGAGAAAACTTTGTAGGCTTTCCAAGTATAATGGCTGAATTTAAAAATATTTTGTTTTAAAATGTAAAAATAATTCAAAAATAAGAATACCTATCTTGCCATAAAAAGAACTGTGTCATAATGTCAACAGAGAACATATAATAGAATTTATAGAATTTGTAGAAATGCTTTCAATTCCAATCTCTCTGAAGAAACTTAAGCAAATATTGGCAAATTGATCAAATCCTGAGAACATGAATGAAAACTGCAGGATGCGTGAGTGGTTGTTGTGTGAACAGTCATCCTGCAGTAAATTGATTGAATCTGAAAAAGTCAAAGGTTGACTTAAAACATCAAGCATGGACAACAATTTGAGGGAGATGAGCTGCATGACCAGGATGTGTTCCAAAAGAGGAAAACTTTGTGGCGTAACTCACATGGACACTGCAAAAAAGAAATTATGTTGCAAATTTTCACTCATTGGGGTTGCCTAAGCCAACATTTATTGCCCATTCCTCATTATCCGTGAGAAAGGAATAGTGAGCTGTCTTCTTGAATTGCTGCAGTTCATTTTGTGTAGGTGTACTTCCAATCCTGTCAGGGATTGTGTTTCGGGATTTTGAGCCAACAAATAATAAAGGAATGATGGTTCAGCTCCAGTCTAAATGGTGTGAGGCCTGAAGAGGAGTTTGCTTGTGGTGGTGTTCTGAGGTATCTGTTGTCCTTATACTGACAGAGGTTGAAGGTTTGAAAGATGCTGTCCAAGTAGACATAGAGAGTCATTGTAGTGCAGTGCATTTTGTAGATAATACACATTGTAGGCACTATGCATCCATGGTGGAGGGAGCAAATGTTAAGGGTACTAGATGAGATGCCAGCCAAGTCTTGTCGAGGATTGAGTTTCTGGAATGTTATTGGAGCTGCACTCCTCCAGGCAAATGGAGAATATTGCATCACACTTCACCTCATTTTGTGCCATGTAAATAGTTGATAGCTTTTGAAGAATCAGAAGGGAAGTTATTCACCATTAAATTCCAAGCTTCTGAACTTTACTTACAGTTAAGCATTTATACGGTTATTCTAGTTCAAATTCTTGTTCATGATAACTCAATATTTAACTCATAGAGATATTATTTGACAGGGTGACATTGGTTTACTTTGTTGACAGGTGTTGACTAGTTGGATAACTCCTGTTAAGACGGACCCGGAGGGTCCCGTCTTTGCGTGTTCTTTTGGAAGGAGAGACTCACACTGGCAACTGTGATTAGACGCAGACAGCAGTTTATTCACAGAATCTTAACTGATACAACGAATCTACAAGCATGCATTCGTTGGAGAAGGCGTTCTCCCTTCCCGTTCAAAGTTGACACAATTATACTTCGCGCTGCCTGGAGTCCCCGGTCAGTTCGCCTTCCCCATTGGTCCATTCATCTGCGCGCGCTGGGGATCCGTCCTCCTATTGGCCGCATCGAAGTGCCTGTCCAGCTCCTGCTGTGCTTGACAATGGCTCAGCCATCCCCGGGAGCGGTTCCGATCCCGTATTCAATAGTCCATTGTGTCAAGGAATTACTATGCGTCTGACAGGCTAGCCATTTTCAATAGTTTTAGTTTAACTAAATTGTCAATTACACTTATCATCTTTAGACTTAAATAGAGCCATTCACACTCACTAGTTACAGGTTCCGATAGAGCAATTCACACTTGTCTAACTGTTACAGATTCCGATCAGTTTCTTTATTAATCCCGAGTTTCGATGGGGCAATTGATACTGGCTGGTATTTACAGGCTCCAAGATTTAATTAACATTATGCATATCCCTTACAAGCTCCAGCAGTCATGCAATCGCCTGCAGCAGCTCGCTTGGCTGTTGTTAACCATTTCAGGGCTGGAAGTGTCACCCTCCCTAGCCCTACATTAAACACCGCAGTGAAATCTCCCCAACATTCCCTCCCTTGGCCTCTACTGAGGCCACACCAACCCATGTAAACAGTAACGAACGTAAGAGGGCCGGAAGGGGGAAAGTAAACCACATAGGGTGCCACGTCTGCTGTCCAAGAAAAGAAGTGCAAATGTCCATCCGCTACGGTGGTGTGGTTTGTCTCGTGTTTCCTTGTACAACAAACGAGAAGATGTAAGGGCATACTGCCCGCAGTCAGGTATACGCCAGCGACCGGAAACCCAATGGAACAGTGTACTGTGCCCCGGCCTTCCTGCCGGCCAGAATGGCTCACCGGCCTGCAGGCCCGTCCAGGCGTGTGATGTGTGTACTGCAGGCCATGTGGTCGGAGGCAATCTCCTCCCAGTGCACAGCGCAATTGCACCTGTGCCAGGCTGACCCGTGCCCGAGGAGAGTCTTCCGCCACTGGACAACCTCCAGTCAGTAACGGACAGCAACCTCCATCCAGGTGCCGCTGAGGACAGAGCCGGGCAGTGGCAACCCGGTCAAAACCCACATAGAGCCTCCGATTGCAGGGTAGTAGTTACTGGTGTGACCAGCAGTTGGATCCCGGGGCATACAGTACTTCTCGGCCCCTGACTGCAGCGTACAGTATAGGTTAAAGTGCTGCCAATGTAGGTGGGCAAAACTAACACGGAAGGGGTTTATTATATTCTTCGAACAGCAGATGCTACATTGAGGGAGAAGGAATAGTATTGGGTAGAAGTAGGGGAAAAACGAAAACATAAGCACACCTATTGGAGCCCCGTACCCTACGGAAATAGATGACCCTCAAATAGGCCTGTCACCGTGAGCAGTGTGAATTGCCGTACATTAATGATAATCCCCCGTCTACCGGGAACGGACATGCGCGCAAACTGTAGCATCTGTATCTATCCAAGAGAGAAAAAAAATAATCATTATAAACCGCAAGCATCGAGAAAAATCATTATAAAGCACAGGCAACAGTAGACAAATCATTACAAACCGCAAGCATCGAGAAAAATCATTATAAAGCACAGGCAACAGTAGACAAATTATAAACCGCAAGCATCGAGAAAAAAATCATTATAAACCACAGGCAACAGTAGACAAATCATTACAAACCGCAAGCATCGAGAAAAATCATTATAAAGCACAGGCAACAGTAGACAAATTATAAACCGCAAGCATCGAGAAAAAAAATCATTATAAACCACAGGGAGGCAATCCGGCTGTCAGCTGGGTAAGCTTTCTAGGATTTAAGTACTCGAATCAGCAGGAGATCCCCCCCAGCCCGCCAGCTGTGTAAATATATTAAAGGTACTTGAAAAGTGATTACCTAGAACTCTAGCAATTTCACCACAGGCCGTTGGCTGTGTAAACAGCAAGGACCCTTTGAGGTAAAAGCTGGGTGAGTTTCCGATTTAAACGGACAGATGACCCAGCGCTGGGTCTGTGGAAGACAGCACCCACATCCGGATGAAAGTGAGGGAATCGGGCACTAGGGTTAACTGTACATCTGAGCGGCTGGAGGCACCAGCTCCCGCGCGGCGGTCTTTGCCCCCACCTGCTCTAGAATCTTCCCAAACTGTTCCAAGATATGTGTAGCCGTCTTGGAGGCCTGCCCTTCGACTTTCATCTTTAGGGAACCAGTTCTTAACCCGCCACAGCTTGAGACTATTCTCTAGGTTTCGGACCTTTCGTTTAGCCTCCATAGCAGTATTATTCTCCCTTAACTGGGTCCTGATCTCCCCCAATATCTCCCCTGTTGGTGGCCGCGAGTCGGGGGTTTTCGGGACTGGGGTGGACTCGTCAGTGTACGCATCAGTGGGTAAAGTAACAGTCGCGGCTAAATAGTCTAGCTCGGGGGTGCCCACCCCGCGGGGGGCTTGCCTAGCACAATTGTTTGGAGAGCCGAATAATGTGGCGACCTGTAGAGACCGTCCAGAATCGTGATCATTAATGTGGGATTTTTAAATGTTTCTCTCAATCTTGTCAGGATAATTCCCTTTTGTTCTGGTGCTTGGGCAATCACCAGGTCCAACTTTTCCTTATGCAGGGCTATGCTATCCAGCAGTAACTGACTGAATAGGCATGTCCCCACTGTCCCTGCAGTGCCACCAGGGCACTCCGGGACCTGCTGTCCTGAGGTGAGTCAACTTAGGTGGTCCGAAATTCAGGTCCCCCATGTCGGATCTCCCCTGAAGGGAACCGCTTCAAAAACAGTACGTCTTTCAAAACCTGACCTTCGCGTGGCAGATCTCTGCTCTTAACAACCGGTCTAAGGCAGACGTCTGTACGGTTACACCCTCTTCATAAGAAGAGCTCCGACCTCTGTCACCCCGGGTATGTTTGGTGGTCACAACAAATATACAAACCAAAAGTCCGTCAGGTTTAAGTGCTCAGTAACATGGATCCAGGAAGTCGAATATGGTCAGCGCTCAGGTAGGAAACGTCAGGTAATCGTCAGGCAGAACTATCTGCAAAATCGGGCAAAACAGATATGCGCTCTGGCTCCGAAAGCCACGCTAGAGATTCAGGGGAAAAAACACACGGGAAAAAACACATGCGCTCCGGCTCCGAAAGCCACGCTAGAAATTCACACACTGGGTACAAATATATATGCGCTCCGGCTCCGAAAGCCACGCTAGAAATTCACACACTGGGTACAAATAAATATGCGCTCCGGCTCCGAAAGCCACGCTAGAAATTCACACACTGGGTACAAGTATATATGCGCTCCGGCTCCGAAAGCCACGCTAGAAATTCACACACTGGGTACAAGTATATATGCGCTCCGGCTCCGAAAGCCACGCTAGAAATTCACACACTGGGTACAAATATATATGCGCTCCGGCTCCGAAAGGCACGCTAGAAATTCACACACTGGGTACAAATATATATGCGCTCCGGCTCCGAAAGCCACGCTAGAAATTCACACACTGGGTACAAATAAATATGCGCTCCGGCTCCGAAAGCCACGCTAGAAATTCACACACTGGGTACAAGTATATATGCGCTCCGGCTCCGAAAGCCACGCTAGAAATTCACACACTGGGTACAAATATATATGCGCTCCGGCTCCGAAAGCCACGCTAGAAATTCACACTCTGGGTACGTCAAAAGGTTAGTAAAAGCTTACCAGTCAGGACTCTGCGATGCTGCTGTCAAATTGATCAGGTTTTTTTTTTGGGTTGGTGAGGGTCGGAGAGCAGACAAGAAACTAACTGAGAGTAAATCTAACTACTGGAAGCCTTGGATTTAACAGGCGCTTCCCCACCTTTAGAAAACTTCGGCCGAAGGTTGTCTGCTCCCTGATCCGCCAACGTTGCCAACTTGCCGTTGTCTCTTTCCCTTCCCGCGTCAGGCTCACCAAATGTTAAGACGGACCCGGAGGGTCCCGTCTTTGCGTGTTCTTTTGGAAGGAGAGACTCACACTGGCAACTGTGATTAGACGCAGACAGCAGTTTATTCACAGAATCTTAACTGATACAACGAATCTACAAGCATGCATTCGTTGGAGAAGGCGTTCTCCCTTCCCGTTCAAAGTTGACACAATTATACTTCGCGCTGCCTGGAGTCCCCGGTCAGTTCGCCTTCCCCATTGGTCCATTCATCTGCGCGCGCTGGGGATCCGTCCTCCTATTGGCCGCATCGAAGTGCCTGTCCAGCTCCTGCTGTGCTTGACAATGGCTCAGCCATCCCCGGGAGCGGTTCCGATCCCGTATTCAATAGTCCATTGTGTCAAGGAATTACTATGCGTCTGACAGGCTAGCCATTTTCAATAGTTTTAGTTTAACTAAATTGTCAATTACACTTATCATCTTTAGACTTAAATAGAGCCATTCACACTCACTAGTTACAGGTTCCGATAGAGCAATTCACACTTGTCTAACTGTTACAGATTCCGATCAGTTTCTTTATTAATCCCGAGTTTCGATGGGGCAATTGATACTGGCTGGTATTTACAGGCTCCAAGATTTAATTAACATTATGCATATCCCTTACAAGCTCCAGCAGTCATGCAATCGCCTGCAGCAGCTCGCTTGGCTGTTGTTAACCATTTCAGGGCTGGAAGTGTCACCCTCCCTAGCCCTACATTAAACACCGCAGTGAAATCTCCCCAACACTCCATGGAGTTCATGCACCATTTAGAGACAATACTTTGCACAGTTAACTGGCACAAAGGGCAAATTGATCCCCACCACTAACGCATATTAAATGCCACCCACCCCATAAAGATTCCATCACCTACTCCCAATATGTCCTGGGACCATATCTATTGCTGTGCCTTGTTTTTCCAAAGGAATACACAGCATGTTCCAAATGAATACACTAATAACAAATCTGCTCTTACCTGATCTGATCTCCATCATCCAGGTTCCAGACACCAGGAACTCCAAAATTTCATTTCAGTGGAAGCAGCTGATCTATTTCTTGGTCAGGTCCCTCCAGGAATTTTACAGGCATAAGCTATGCTGCACCCAAAGTCCAACACCAATGAAAATAAGAGAGTGTGGGGTTCAGCTGCCGAAGTTATCAATCCGTATTTGCCACAGCGGAGACACTCTCCATCCTGGCAAAAACTGAGGCCTAGCACATTCAATTAGAAATGGATTGTCTGATTCAGAAATCCTGGATACAACAAGCAATTAAGTATTTATTTCACCAATGCAACAACCTTCTGTGATGGACATTCATTAAATTAAAGCTAATCTATATGCGATAATGGGTTAATATCGACATTCATAAAACACAACATTCTCTGTGAAGGCAATCTGTGAGGTAAAGGATCATCGGTGGAGAAGTAACACAAAGAATCAATTCAACAAACTTCATGCCAAAGACCTATGAATCCTCCATGTCCAAAACAGATGTTTTCCAGAGGAATGATGGAACTTTCCATCTTCTTGGATTTGTGAAGCCAGACTTGGGGGGAGAATGGGTAGTGGTAAGTATAATTCTGGATTAGTGGTACTGGAAGAGCACAGCAGTTCAGGCAGCATCCAAGGAGCAGCGAAATCGGCGTTTCGGGCAAAAGCCCTTCATCAGGAATGATTCCTGATGAAGGGCTTTTGCCCGAAACGTCGATTTTGCTGCTCCTTGGATACTGCCTGAACTGCTGTGCTCTTCCAGCACAACTAATCCAGAATCTGGTTTCCAGCATCTGCAGTCATTGTTTTTACCTCAGTGGTAAATATAATATTGTTGCATACATGATTATATAATGAGTTAACTAAAGTAAAACAAAATCTTAGGGGAGATATTGCATAAAGTAATTAATTGAATGTGTTAATGCCTGGGTTAGCTTGACCTGCAGACAGCTTCTGGAGGGGCGGGGAAGAATCACTTTGAGTTGAGCACATCTCCTGATACAGACATCCATGCCTCTTTGCCTCATGTTTGTAATAGTCAAGATGCCTGAGGGTAAATATAACCTCTACCTTGTTATACATTGCCATGTTTCAGGGGTTAGGCACAAGGATATGTCCAGTGTAGATCCATTTCAAAATGTTGCTACCCTTTTTGTCATTGTCAATAGGTCACTGAGGCTACTGACTTCATTTTGAATCTTGCTTTAGGCACTTTGATGCATGTAATTCTTTGTTCTGGCACGCTGTTACTTTAGGTTGGAATTAGAAAATGCATTGTGAAATCTGCTTAATTCCATGGCTGCTGAAGTGCAAGATATCCATCCAAGGTATGTTTGGATTTATTCTTATGGGAAGCAAGAGTGCTTCACTCAGGCTCACAAAACTTACCCTCTAATGTGAGAAATTCTCTCAATTAAAATTGAGGCTAGAATAGTTCGGAGAGCTTTGTGGGTTTGTTTATTATTTTTGCAATGACCTAAAATCTAAAAATTTCAATTATGCCTTTCTTTCTCAGAGCCAGTAACTGGAGAATTCATTCTTTGTTCATTTTGGTTCTGTTCAATGAATGAACAATTTGGAGGGTTTTATGCTTCTGTTTCATTAAATAACATAAACTCGCTGCATATGTTATTTTGTGGCATGAACTGTTAAGAAATTGTCACAATAATACAATAATACTGGCATTATTACAGCAAAGAATCTCTGATTTTTGCTTTTACTCACAATTAAATTGTCACAAAGTTTTACTTCCTTCGTAGTGATTTTTGAGAGTGAATTTCCATGGGACTACACGACTCAGCCTCACAAGTTTCCCCATTACTTCTATGATATTATGGCTAATTGTTCCCAGACCGTAATACCTGTTTCGTGTCAGCTTCTCGTAGGCCTCAATTCTGCAATATTTCAAAAAGCTACCTTCTTTTTAAGTACATGCAGTGATCTATCCTCCAAACCCCTCTGGGTTAGATTATTCCTGACATTAATTGAAAGTCTTTTTTTTTCCCCAGAATGGGAACAGAAAACCTGGCAAATTATGTATAATAATGCTTGGGTTCATAAAGCTCTTAGCTGGCCTCATGCTGGTTGGGGGTGGGCTGTTGGAATTTCATCGTTAAAATTGTTTTCATGAAAATTGCACCAGGATTTTTAATGAGTCATTTATTGGATAATTTTCTTTCTTTGAACCAGTCTTACCTCACTGAGCATGTTTTTTGTCTTTCTCTCACTGTAGTGATAATTAAAAAATGATGTCTTCAAACCAGACCATTTAGGTCTAATTGTTAAGGGTTAATTGAACATGGCAATAAGCAATTGAAATAAAGTGGAAAAGTACTGGAAGACAGGCCCAATGTGAAAACAGCCTGTTTTTACTGAAAAGTAATCATGTCGTATAAACTTATCAGTCTGAGCTGTCCTGGGACCACCTGGATGTGTTATTTTAGCACAATGGAATTCTGGAAAGGTACTGAAAATACCATGGAATGATGATACAACATGTAATTTTAGATTCAGAACAGTATTAATCTTGGGTTGCGAATGGTGACAGGAACCCAGAGTTCTCCAGACAAGCCATCATAAACAGGGTCTCCAACAGGTAGGAGGCTTTGAGACTCATTGTTTAACATATTTAAAGTAGTTTCAGCACACATTAGTTTGCATGTGTTTCTAATATATCTAAACTATCTAAATTACTGCTTCATATATGTTACATATGTACTGCTTAATGCATATGTACAGCTTAATGTACATACACATATTTATCTCAATATATTAATTTACCACACAATACTGTTTTTTTACATCTCTACTAGACCCACCCTCAAAACAGAACAATTGCTCAACTCTCTAAATTCCTGCATTATTTTGTTTTATTCAGTAGTCAGAAGCTTATGGACACCCATACTATTTTAGAATTTGAGGGCACATCTAGATTGTCAGAGCAGTGCATTGCTGAGAGCATGATTGGAGTTACTGCATTTAGATGCAACAACCTGAAATCGGTTCAGGTTCATATGCAAGGCCTTGAATTGATTTCAAGAAGAGCGATGGCATTACAAGAATCATCAAAATTCCTCCAAAAACAACAATATCAAAAATAGAGATTATCTGCTTGTCGTAGTTATTGTGGATTGCTTGATATTATAGCTAATAAAATGGCTATCACGTTTATCAAATTAATGATGAATATTGCACTTGAAAGCATTTTATTCTGTGTATGGTGCTTTACAATGTTTTTGAATACTGTTGTAATTTAGTTTCTGACTTCTCTCTGGTTAAGTACAGTGAGATGTTGCCTTATTCTAAAGGAACTCTGTAGTGAAAGGTTAAGCAATTTTTTTTTTGCTTAGAGAGTTAAGCTCATTTTCTTTAGATAGAGGGATAGCTTGGAAAAGACGTCTGGTTACAATGAGTTACTGGGGATAGTGGAAAAATAAAATCCCTAGTAGTTTTATTTTAACAAAGGGAAGTGAATTAACATTTCAGGTTGAAAAAAATGGAAAGAAGAGGGAATTGGGATGAAATGCATTGCAGTTTGAGTGAGCTGGCATAATGCAATGGGAAAATAATTCCTTTTGGTATGAGATTCGTTGATTCAAAAAGTGCATCTTATTGTTGCAAGAGCTGATGAAAGACCAGTGCTGAGTAATTGCAGTCATATCGTATAAACAACAAAATAATGACATAGACTGCACAGAAAATAAGAGCCTTATCACCACATTTCATCTGAAGGTTAGATAAATGGGAGTGTTCAAAATCTTTTTCCTGTCTCTAACATGCAAATCATCACATTTTGAAAAAGATTTAATTGGCTTCTGCATTTTATAAGCTGAGACAAAACCAATTTCAGATATTATTTTTAAAACCATTGGTCTTTCACTAAAACTATTTTATCAATCACTCACTTTCCCCTTTCTTATTTTGCCAGTGTTGATACAGTTTCATTTGCTACAAGGCTATTTTCCCCAACTCTTCAGCTTTTCAATACAGTGAAAATTGAGAACGTTGATGTTTGTTCATTAGGTGTGATGGAATAATTAGTGTTTTGACCCTTTTGTGGTCGAGTGGAGGTTTGACAGCTCTCTAGTGCAGTACTTTTCAGTGAAACGTTAACTTAAATAACGATCACATGCTGAAGCCTTTTGAGTTTCATTATGTATGAAAATTCAATGTTTTCAATGTGATTCTATGATGAACAAACAGGAAAAAGTAAAAAAATGTGTCAATAAGAATAAACATGTATGTTTTGTTGATTAATGATAACCAGGAGTTATCAATTTAGTTTACTATGCTGGTTCCTAAACTATCTGAACAAGTTGATTAAAATATTTACAATTTTGGTTCAGATCAGCTTAAGGCAAAATAATTGCATAAACATCAAAACCATGCCTCAATTGAAAAAAAGTCCCCTCTGCACTGCACAACAGGTTCAAAATACTCATTATTCATTGCAGCCAATGAAACAACTTCAAAATATTCAATTTTCACTGTTAGCACTGCCTGTAGGATGCTTCTTTTGATCAACTTCTTTAGCTCCTTCCCTTTCTAGTTACTGTTGAGAGTTTGCCTTCATTTACACAGTTGCTATTCCTGATTCCAGACAAGCAGATGGCCAGCTCATGGAGAGTTTATCCTTTTTTTTAAAAGTTCCATGTGTGGCATGGTGGCTCAATGGTTCACAGTGTTGTCTCATAGTGACAGGAACCTGGGTCTTTGGTGACCGTCTGTGTGGAGTTTGCACATTCTCTCTGCATCTGCGTGGGTTTCCTCCAGATGCTCTGGTTTCCTCCCATGGTCCAAAGATATGTAGGTTAGTTGGATTAGCCATGTTAAGTTGCCCATGGTGTCCAGGGATGTTTACGTTAGCCACGGGAAATTGCAGTATTACTGGGTGGTGAGTCTGGTAGGATCCTTTCCAAAGGGTCGGTACAGACTCAATGGGCCAAATAGCCTGCTTCCACACTGTAGGGTTCCATGATTCTGTGTTCTGCTAGTCTTTATACTCCATTTCTATACACAATTATCTGTTGACTTAATGACTCTTTAAGCCTTTGAATTATGTAGATGGCCTGTTAAAATTCACAAATTCATTCTGTTATTCTAACTTTTTTAGTCGCATGATGACTAAGAGTCATAGAGCACAGAAAAAGACCCTTTAGTCCATGCTGATCATAATCCCAAACTATACTAGTCCCACCTGCCTGCACTTGGCCCATATCCCTCCAAACATTTCCTATTCATGTACTTACCTAAATGTCTTTTGAACATTGTAACTGTAGCCAATTCATTGCTTATTGCAGTTAACTGGTGTCTCTTTTATTCTGAATGGCCTCTTTGGAACAAGCTAGCATTCACCTATTTCTCCCTCCATCTCAATGTTTTGCCAAGGTATGTCTTTGCATGGAGGATACTGCATGACCTCATCATTATAGAAAACATAACAGGAGCAGGTGAGGTTTGTGGGGGCTGGAATTAGGTGTTAGGGTGAGCATGAAGGTGATAGGGTGTACAATAGAGCTTTGGAGAAACTCAGAGGTCTAATTTTCCCCTACATCCTGGAATTCGTGACACACTATGATATTGCCGGTTATGATATTCTTGGGCTTGCTGTGTTGCTGCAGAAGGTCTGCTAAGGTAAGGTTTAAAAATATGAACTTACATTAACATTAAAAAAAAGGAGAAAGAGTAGGCCATTTAACCCGACAACATTGCCCCTTCATTCTACAAGATCATGTCTGATTTGCTTTGACCCCAATTTCTCTTTCAAGTCAGCTCCTCATAGCCATCAACTTCATAACACTTCAAAAATCTTTTTTACCACTTCCTTAAATATTTTTGGTGACCTAGCCTCCACAACTCTCTGCAGGAGAGAATTACAATCACATTTACTACCTTTTGAGTTGAGAAATTTCTTTGCATCGCATGTTTAAAGGAATGTCCCCTAATTCTACAGTCACATCCCTGATTATAAAATTCCTCCATTAGTAGAAATGTTAAATGATAGTTGACAGTGTAGCCGGAAGCATAGCATTAAAGTACAGAAGCATACTATAAGTGGATCAAAAGTGTGCAACAAGGGTTCCTGGACATGGTTTTTGTCAGATATCAATGTCAGAATGTGGTGTGCATGTGGCTGATTCTCAAAGAGTGTGCCCTGAGATGTGGTGCCCACTGATGATCCTTTGGAGCAAACAATGAGCTGAAGTCACTAGGTATCTGCTCTGTCTCTCATGATGAGAATTCTTGACATCGAGCTTGCTTGGTGCATTTGGCAAGATAGGAAGTTGAACATTAATCAGGTGAGTCGTGACACTAATAAGGCATTTCACAAACTATAATCTTTCTTCAATGGCAATTCACCATTGGCTAATGAGAAACTCATTGTTCCACTTGTCAAAGGCATAAGTGATGTAATAAGATGACAAGATAGGCCTCACTGATATCCCATCCAATGCCATCACTAAATTTGTCATAGCCCACATTACTCAAACCCAAATAAAGTTCCATCACATGTCCTTTAAAAATTGTTTACTCGTTGTAATGTATTATATAATTCAAAAAATGCATTCAACTGCTTATGATATGGGCAGGCCAACTTTTGTGGTTACTTAAATAGTTTGATATGTATATTGACAAAGTGGTAAATCACATTAATGTTTGTAATTCTTTATGTGATAACTTTTCAGCTTGAGTTTAAGAGGAAAGTTGTTTTCAATACTTAAAGAAATAAGTTATCCAGGAAGAGTATCTTCTGTAATGTCAGTTTTGAAGAACAATTTTTGAATGATCAGTACAAACAGATGATTTTTGAAGCCTTAAGGAACTTGATAATTAGCTGGTAAGTACATCACAGTCTACAATCTCATGCTTTTTAAACTTGCGAATAAGTGATGTCAAGTCCTACTCCAATAAAGAGCCAAGTTTATTCAATCAGAAATATGTTTTCATATTTACAGCTTCAACCCTCTTCTTAATAGAAGGGAGAGAACTAAATGTTAGAAACACATGTGAATAAATATGCTAATTCTAATAAAATCATCCATCAGCTTCAAACTATCTAATAAAATGTTAGAATGCTAGAATAAAATGTATATGCACTAAATTTGAATGTATATTAAATATACAAATAAACAATTTGGAAGGGAATCTTTCTTTTAAGTCTTGTTATTGCTTTAAATTATGGGTTGAATTTTCCCATTTTCAGCTATTGGTTTTTCAAAGGAAGTTCATGAGATGCAGTCACTGTGGGTCAGATTGAGTTTTTTTGCACAATATTCCACTCATCATCTGGTAAATAATTCTCCAGGCTCTCTGGCACGCTTCTCATGAACTTGTGGCAGGAGATGTGGAAGTGCTTGTTTTCCATAGGATGACAAGAAACAAGTACAGGAGTGGACCATTCAGCCCCTTGTACCTGTCCTGCCACTCTTTAGAATCATCACTGATCCAACACTCCTCATGTCCACTTTTCTGCCCTTTCACCATAACCCTTCATTTCCCCTACTGATCCAGAATCTATCTATTTCAGCCTTAACAATACATGAGGAATCTGTTCCCACAACTCCCCCACTCTGGCAATGAGGTCCAAAGACTCACAACTCTTTGAGAGAAGAGGGGAACTTCCAGTGTTCATGCCACGAGCACATTATTTCAAGTCAAAAAGTGTGGTGCTAGAAAAACACAGCCAGCCAGGTAGCATTCGAAGAGCAGGAGAGTCAAAGTTTTGAGCATTTTGCATCAGTATTTACTGTGGAAAAGGATATGGAAGATATAGGCTGTAGGGAAATAGATAGTGACATCTTGCAAAATGTCCAGATTACAGAGGAGGAAGTGCTGGATGTCTTGAAACAGATAAAGGTGGATAAATCCCCAGGACCTGATCAGGTGTACCCAAGAACTCTGTGGGAAGCTAGAGAAGTGATTGCTGGGCCTCTTGCTGAGATATTTGTATCATGGATAGTCACAGGTGAGGTGCCGGAAGACTGGATGTTGGCTAACGTGGTGCCACTGTTTAAGGGTGGTAAGGACAAGCCAGGGAACAATAGACCAGTGAGTCTGACCTCAGTGGTGGGAACGTTGTTGGAGGGAATCCGGAGGGACAGGATGTACATGTATTTGGAAAGGCAAGGCCTGATTAGGAATAGTCAACATGGCTTTGTGCGTGGGAAATCATGTCTCACAAACTTGATTGAGTTTGTTGGAGAAGTAACAAAGAGGATTGATGAGGGCAAAGCAGTAAATGTGATCTATATGGACTTCAGTAAGGCGTTCGACAGTTTCCCCATGGGAGACTGATTAGCAAGGTTAGATCTCATGGAATACAGCAAAAACTAGCCATTTGGATACAAAACTGGCTCAAAGGCAGAAGACAGAGGATGGTGGTGGAGGGTTGTTTTTCAGACTGGAGGCCTGAGACCAGTGGAGTGCCACAAGGATGGGTCCTCTACTTTTTGTCATTTACGTAAATGATTTGGATGCAAGCATAAGAGGTATAGTTAGTAAGTTTGCAGATGACACCAAAATTGGAGGTGGAGTGGACAGCGAAGAGGGTTATCTCAGATTACAATAGGATCTGGACCAGGTGGGCCAATGGGCTAAAAAGTGGGCAGATGGAGTTTAATTCCGATAAATGTGAGGTGCTGCATTTTGGGAAAGCAAATCTAAGCTGCACTTATACACTTAATGGTAATTTCCTAGGGAGTGTTGCTGAACAAAGAGACCTTGGAGTGCAGGTTCATAGCTCCTTGAAAATGGAGTCGCAGGTAGATAGGATAGTGAAGAAGGTGTTTGGTATGCTTTCTTTTATTGGTCAGAATATTGAGTACAGGTGTTGGAAGGTTATGTTGCGGCAGTACAGGACATTGGTTAGGCCATTGTTGGAATATTGCGTGCAATTCTGGCCTCCTCCCTATCGGAAAGATGTTGTGAAACTTGAAAGGGTTCAGAAAAGATTTCCAAGGAAGTTGCCAGGGTTGGAGTATTTGAGCTATAGGGAGAGGCTGAACAGGCTGGGACTGTTTTCCCTGGAGTGTCGAAGGCTGAGGGGTGACCTTATAGAGGTTTACAAAATTATGAGGGCCATGGATAGAGTAAATAGGCAAAGTCTTTTCCCTGGGGTCGGGGAGTCCAGAACTAGCGGGCATAGGTTTAGGGTGAGAGGGGAAAGATATAAAAGAGACCTAAGGGGCAACTTTTGCACGCAGAGGGTGGTACGTGTATGAAATGAGCTGCCAGAAGAAGTGGTGGAGGCAAGTACAATTACAACATTTAAGAGGCATTTGGATGGGTATATGAAGAGGAAGGGTTTGAAGGGATATGGGCTGGGTGCTGGCAGGTGGGACTAGATTGGGTTGGGATATCTGGTCAGTATGGATGGGTTGGACTGAAGGGTCTGTTTCTATGCTGTGCGTCTATATGACTCTATGATTCTATAAGCTCTTCAACATTATTCAAAGCTAGGGAATTGTCAATTACATTGTTTTGATACACTATTATCACAGAAGATGTTGCACAGAGTAAAATGGAGTGCTTCGCAGCAAAGAAGGGTGATGAACTTCTCTGCTCCCAAGTGTATTTGGGACCATCTCTCTGTTACTTTACATTCATATGGCCACCAATCACTCTAAACTTGCCTCTGCACAAGTCTTTCAAAGGCTCTTGGACTATAACCATGGGCAGATAATACCCGGACCCATTTTACATACACAATAGGGTGCTAATTGGTTTATGCCCTGCAACTCTCCTGGGACGGCAGGAAACATACTATTTGCACCTACTCCAGTGATGATGGGGAATGATCATCCCATTCATCCTCAAATTCCACACATCCTGACAACTAAAAGTATATAATATGTAGCAGCGCGCGGGAACAGGAGAGCAGCCGAGATTCGGACCTCGGTTGGTCTCCGCCGGCATTACTGTAGCAATAAACGTTACCGATTGTTGAACCGCACTCTGGGCTCGGACTGATATCATTTCATCCGCGCTAACAGTGCTATGCTTCACTGCATTCCCATTAACACTATACTAATTCACTCTTAATCTGCACAACCTATTATTCTTTTTGCATAACTAATTCCCTCTTTTCTAATGCAGGCACTAATGGGTCCCAGAGAACCTCTGCCAAGATCCTTAGCTCTTCCTGTACATTTGTGCATAAAGCCATTCAACCCTCAGAGGATGTGCCAATAAGATGATGACCTGCACCCTCCATCAGTTCAAAGATTTTCACCTCAGTGGTATTCTTTCAAGATTAGAATTGGGAGCATGATGTGCTGAGCACATCACTGACATGTTTCTGCAGGTGACTGAGAAAGAAATACCACAGGCGTCTGACACTAAGAGGACTACCAGAGCCGAGGCATGTGCTCAGTCCCAGGAAAAGAAAATCCCATAGTCTTGGCCATTAATTATGAATATTCAAATTGTCTGTCCTTCAATTTTCCCTTTTCATTTGAAGCAACCACCACACTGACCCTAGCCCCTATAATGTCCATTTTAGATGCATGAGCAGTTAATCTGGAGGAAATTCGAGAAAGAGAATATCATTTCATGAATGGTACTCTTGAGTTCTTACATCAATCAAAATGAAGACTCATGTCACTGTTTGATATAATTTGTGCAATCAAGGCTTCACAAGGAGATCAATGACACGTCTCAATAAGATGCTCTAAGGTATATAAACTTATCCAAATGTATACTGCTACATTTGGGGAGTGGAAGTCTATCAGTAAGCTACCATGATGGCTGCAGGCCCCTGCCTTCCCACTCCCAAAAAATACATGTCACAGACCATGTTGTTGCTCACTTACAGTTTAGTGTGCAATGTGGCAGTTCCCAAAGTGTTGTCTTCCAGTGATAGCTGTAAAATATGTTCAGATATTCCAAGCCGAGGTGGAGCTTCTAATTTAGCATCTAATTGCATTTGCTTTGCTGACATGACAAGGAGGCAATTAGTGTGCACGATGGAATGATCATGATAGCTTGAGGCCATAATTTGCTCCATGTATTCACAGATAATGAATGATCTGCCGATGAAGTGCAAACTGAAGCCAGACGGGTAGCATTATTGAATCATTGCATGCTTGATTACTGCAATTGCTTGTACCAAGGCTTTAAGTTCAGACAATTTTCCTCTGTCCCCAAAGGGAAGAACAGTAAATTACTTTGATCACTCCACATGTGGCTGCAACCATTTTGCATTATTATTGTGCAGTGGAGTTTCAGCTTTGGGTCCTTGTCAATGAATTGCAGGGTCTGCTTGAGATATAGTATTGCACCCATCATCCTTTGTGTTCTTTTTTGTACTGCTGCCCCTGTATGGCTGGTGACCATCCCAACAAGCCATGACTTTGAAAATTGTTGTATCCTTGTTGGCCATACATTCTCCTCATGTAGGCCTGGAATGATAGAGTTCTGTGGAAGTCCCTCCCTCCCACAGAACTCTTTATGCCCATCTATGTTCTATGAGATCACACCCTTCTATTTTGAATTATTTTCTTTCACTGCAGTCACTCCCTCAGCAAGCCATTCGAATGAAGTTCTGACACAGCCATTCCCCAGGGTTCCATGGACTAAAAGGTAAAGTTAAAGTCACTACAGTCCAACCAGACTTTAGGGCTGCTCTCTCATTAGAGAAAAATGGCTGATGGATGGTCAACCTGAGGATCACCACACCTCAGGTGAGGGGAGAATTTGAGAAGGAGAGTCCTTAATGGCAACCTCAGTTAGTATAGAAACTAAAGCCAAGTTGTTGGTATTACTTCATATAAGGAACTGAGCTAACCTATACCTTTCAGGGTTGCCTTTTCTGGAGCTCCTGACCATTATTGTCCAAATCCTAAGGACTGACTGTGACACATTCCCAGACTGACCTGGCTCAACAGCCCAAGCTGAGACTGGCCCAGTGCCCAAATTAATGTCTCCACAGCACTCTGGTTAACCTGCATGACTATGACCTAAAGGCTGAACTGCAAAGACTTTGATGACCTTGGCTAACCTCCTGGACTAAAATTGGACAAATCCCTTTGTGGATTGTGGCAGTACCTCGCAATTAATTAATCTCCCTTTCCCTGATCCTTTATAACTTTCAAACATAGCTATCTGGTTGATGCACATGTAAAGTGCATCACATTAGTTTCTGGTTCATCTGAGACATTGATTTGGAACAACATAGTCAAGCAACATGTCTACTTTTGACTGTTCAGTGCTGCCTGCTTCTCCCTTCATGCTAAAAGGCTATATATGCCATCAAGTCTGGTAACCTCCAAATGGAACTCATGAAAGTGGTTAAAGGGCTGAAAGTGGTGTGAGACTTATTCTGAGAGCAGTCGTAATGATGGAGTGAGGGTGGAGGTTTTCCAATGCCAACTTGTATAATTGAAATTGGAGGATGTTGGTGCCCATGGAGCATGCAGGGACATTATGGTGAAGATAGAGTTGGATGAAGTCCAGGCAAAGGCCATTTATCAATGTGCAGAGTTGGGATGTTAATGAGATACAAATGTATGGAAATAAGGTTATTCCTGCTTAATGGTGAGATTCAAAATCACCGTTTTAACCTTAAGAGTAATTTCGGGAAATTTTTGGCTCGGCATTGAGTATCTAAATTTTCATCCTCAACTTGTTCTCTCCTATTTTTGTCATTGCGCTCTCTGCTCAAGGGAGTGGAAAGTTTCATGGTGTGTCTATCTGACATTAATTTATGTTTCTAACTCTCCAAATGTTTGCTTTTCTTTGATTTGATAAGATAAGCACAGACAAACTAAATATTTAAACGGTGTTAGATTATGGCTTTTTAAAATTCAATTTGAGTTTCATTTATATTTAGTTTCATTCATGTTTAATGATCCATTACCATAATTCATGAATATATTTTATCCTTTGCAAGTTTTGTTGGGTCACTAATTTCAAGTTCTATGCCAATTAGCTAACTAGCTAGCCGTGTTGAACACTGATACTGTACCCTTACATTGTCACTGAATATTCAAAGGCCATTGAATGCTTTGTCTATTTAATAGAAAATGAAACAGAAGATAAATACTATGAATCTATGACCCTTTGACTGTAAACTAAACATCTCTGAGCTAAAGATAGGATTTGCTGAAGATTTTAAAAATGATTCTTAGAGCTATAGAGTCATAGAGATGTACAGCACAGAAATAGACCCTTTGGTCCAACTCGTCCATGCCGATCAGGTATCACAACCCAATTTAGTCCCACCTCCAGCACCCAGCCCATATCCCGCCAAACCCTTCCTATTCATATATTCATCCAGATGCCTTTTAAATGTTGCAATTGTACTAGCCTCCACCACTCCCTCTGGCAGCCCATTCCACACACACACCACCCCTTAGGTCCCTTTTATATGTTTCCCCTCTCACCCTAAACCTATGCCCTTTGGTTCTGGACTCCCCCACCCAGGGAAAAGACCTTGTCTAGTTATCCTATCCATGCCCCGCATGATTTTATAAACCTCTATAAGGTCACCTCTCAGTCCGATGCTCCAGGAAAAACAGTCCTTGCCTTTTCAACCTCTCCCTATAGCTCAAATTCTCCAAACCTGGCAAAAAACTTGTAAGTCTTTTCTGAACCCTTTCAGGTTTCACAACATCCTTCCAACAGGAAGGAGACCAGAATTGCATGCAATAATTCAAAAGTGGCCTAACCAATGTTCTGTACAGCCGCAACATGACTTCCAACTCCTGTACTCAATACTCTGACCACTAAAGGAAAGCATACCAAATTCTTTCTTCACTATCCTACTTACCTACTCTACCTCTACTCCTAGAAATTACCTAACTCACCTTGAATAATGAGACTTTAAAATAAATTATCTAATTTAACTTGCCAATCACCATGGGTAGGCTTTTTTTTTTACCTACCTGGTTGAAGATTATTTTTTACTGGACAATATTCTGAAGGAATTCCAATGCAACCACATATACATATACCTAAAGTTAGGTGGGTATCCTTAGATCAAAACACTGAGGGAGTTTAAACTGTAATGTAGCCTGTTAAGGCTTCTCTTAATTTACCTGAAGAACATTAAATTTTATAGCCTGTTTCAATCCTTCAGAATATTGTCCAGACTGATTCAACAATAACTAACTAGTGACATGATCTTATTCCTTTTGATTAGATTTACTTAAGCAATTTCAGTACAATATTATTTTAATGCCATCATTGTTAAAACGTGACAAAACCATGGAATGATTTTTAAATTAAAATCATCACTTTTACCAAGGGGGGGCAATAGGGATGGCTCTGCGTCAGGCGTGGCTGCATTGAGAAAGTAAAGCACAGGATAGAGTAGAACTGAAGAAGGTGTAGATGTGATAGGATTCTGAAACAGGTCCCTGGTAACATGGAAGGAAATTTTGACTCTTTAATAAGCAATTCTTTGGTAATAAGATGTCTAGCTTATGAATTGTTATGTGAAGTATGCAAGGATATGTCAAATAGAAGGTAAATTGAATACCTACAAATTGCAGAGCTAAGGGCAGATGATTACAGTTACACAGGAATCAGTGTGGAATGAATGTTGCAGAATGTGCTAAGAGTTATGTCTCCTTAAGATGTTGGACAGATTACTGTGGTTAATTTACAAATACTAGTTTAACTGATTCACTCACTGATTTTCATTAAAGGTAAGTCCTACCTTTGATAATGCAACATGTTTAGTAAAAGCAAAAGGTGAAGTTATCTCCACTAGTTTAAGAAAATTGGTCGCTTGTAGAGTAGCTTGAATAGTATTTTAAAAGTAGAGGCTACATGTTCAATTAGAGCTCATCAAAATAGATTGGGTCAACATTGGTTTCAGTAGATAATATCTTGATTCATTGTGAGCAAATTCTGTGCAAGATTGTGAATTAATACATTAATGGTTGGTATCCAGCCCAAAGCAAGCTAGGTGTAAGATGTCTTTACAAAATGTGGATGGGAGCATGTACCCATGGAGAATTGAACTCAAGATGTGTAAAATTACTGGAGGAGCAGAAAAAAATATTACTTGTATTGCATTAGAAAGCTAGTGTTTTGCAGGTTATCAAGAGAGAATTGGAGAGGAGAAGACGCAGAGAAGACACCTTGGCTTGTTTGGGTAGCCCAATATGTGAATGCCAATTTTCTGTAATAGCAGCTCAGTCTATCCCACAACAGTTTATGTTTTTCTTTCGGTAATTATCCATTTGTCTTTAAAAGCTGTGAATGAATCAACCACACTCAAAAACATTACATTTTAGAAACTAACCATTCGTTAAATAAAAATGTTTGCCTCATGCCACCTTGGTTATTTTGTGATTCACCTTAAATTAATGTAAAGAATTCCGCAATTTTATTTCAGTTTCCAGTCATGTGTCTTTGATTTTCCACTTTCCTAAAAACTGTACTGCCTTGTTGCATATAATCAAAATTGATCTGTTTGAAAACATCTACAGTTTCACATTCAGTCAGTTTTCAATAGTGCATTAGGATAGGGTGGGTGGGAACTCGGAAGCTCACAGGGAATGAACAGTAGGCTGATAACCTTTCTGAACAAATACGGCTCACAAAGGAGAGCACCACAGCATCAGTAAGGAAACCCAAGGTAGTGGGTATCAATCCTATGACCTTCATGGATAACAACTCTTTGACCGAGCAGAGAAACCCACCTTTCAGGAAACATTGCAATTTAACACTCAAACTGGCCCCTTCCTACATTTCCTTAGTGTTTGAATTCTTATGATCAATGACCTGGATGCATTTTGTATCATTAACCTGAACAGGGGAGCCTTCCTTCACTCACATACAAACAGGCCACTAAATCAAATTATTGATTTTTGTAGCTGGGATCTGTCTGATGATAATTGGAATGTTGCTGCAGTGACGAATAAACAAATATTATTCTGAGCTTTTGTTTGAATGCTTCAAGGAGAAGACAGGCTGGAAGAATAGACAGCCTTGGAGCCTTTGGCATCCCACGAAAGGGAATTGTCAAATCCACATGTTTACTTAGCATATGTCTTTCCATTAATAATATTACTCACTGAATCACATAACTATTGCAGTGCAGTAAGAGGACATTCATAAGTCAAATGCCTTCATTGGAATAGGTGAAGGTGGAAAGGTTGGACATTAGAATTATTAGCCTGAGGTTTCTCTTAGCTGCTGCTCTGAGTTTCACAATTTTTTTTATTCATTCATGAAATGAGGACATCATTGGCTAGGCCAGCATTTATTGCTGAATCCAATAGCTCAGAGGGCAGTTAAGAGCCTGGAGTCGTGTGTGGAGTGGGCTGCCAGGGGAAGTGGTGGAGGCTGGTGCAGTTGCCACATTTGGGGGGCATTTGGATGGGTATATGAATGGGAGGGGTTTAGAGGGATATGGGCCAAGTGCTGGCAGGTGGGACTAGATTGGGTCAGGATATCTGGTTGGCATGGACGAGTTGGACCAAAGGGTCTGTTTCTGTGCTGTGCATCTTTATGACTCTATGTAAGCCAGACCAGGTTAGGATGGTAGTTTTTTTCCCTAAGGGACATTAGTGAACCAGATGGGGTCTTTTTTTCCCAGCAATCGGCGATGGATTCAAGGTCATCACTAGATTGTTAATTCCAGACTTTTTATTGAATTCAAATTTCACCATTTGCCATGGTGGGATTTGAACCTTGTGGTTTCTGGATTTACAATCCACTGATGATACCATGAGACCATTACCTCCGAGGAGTGGTCAGTGCTTTTGATTATGCCAATGAAGCTGAAGAATTCCTGGCCAGCTGATTGGTCACCAGCTTTGGAGTAAGAGTAGACTGAGTGGTGCTTTGGAAAGCAGGATGGAAGCAAATACAGCAGATAGTGATTTACCTGCTCTACATGAGATACAATCATCGCTACTACAATTGCAGATTGGAGTTGAATTGACCCTGGTTTTCTGGTCAGTCTATGGAGCCGAAACTACTCCATAATATTCTGTTCATTGTAAGTTTTGGATTTCCAATCCAGCTTTGCATGGGGTAAGGATTGTCAGCTACCTTGTACAAGACTAATAATAAGGCGGAGGAATTATAATGCTTTCCCTTTATCTGGACCTTTGTGGGTGGCATGATGGCTCAGTGATAGCACTGCTGCCTCACAACACCAGGGAAACGGATTCGATCCCAACTTCAGGCGACTATCTGTATGGAGTTTGCACGTTCTTCCTGTGTCTGTGTGGGTTTCCTCTGGTTTCCTCCCAAAGTCCAAAGATGTGTAGGTTAGGTGAATTGACTGTGCTAAATTGCCCATAGAGTTCAGGGATATGTAGGTTAGGTGCATTAGTTAGGGGTAAATATAGGGTAGGGGGAAATGAGTCTGGGTGGGTTACTCTTTGGAGGGTCAGTGTAAACTTGTTAGGCTGAAGGGCCAGTTTCCATATTGTAGAGATTCTATGAAATCATTCCTCTAATTTTGTGTAAGAGTGGTGAACTCTGTTACATCACTTGGGTATTAGAAGATGAAATGGTAGAGAATAATCTTGGACCATTTACAAAGAGATGAAAGGGATATTCACAGGTTGTTGGAAGGGGACGAAATCCTCTTGACGTGTGAATTGCCAGAATTTCTAGCCACATAAATCTGCAGAGCACTGGTCTTTTACCCATGGTCTCACAGATTCTCATTAGCCCATGCAATAAGGCAACCTTCAGGATATAGCATGCAGAGTCAACACCAAAAGCATGGAAATGGTATAATGAACTTCCTTTTCGTATTCTGTGTTGCTTTTTTCACTTGGCTCCCTTTCTAGTTCCTTACCATTCTTTTTGTCGAAGAGTGTGGTGCTGGAAAAGCAGAGCCAGTCAGGCAGCATCTGAGGAACAGGAGAATCGACATTTTGAGCATAAGCCCTTCATCAGGAAAGGCTCCTGTTCCTCAGATGTTGCCTGACTGGCTGTGCTTCTCTAGCATCACACTCTTCAACACTGATCTCCAGCATCTGCAGTCCTCATTTTTCCCGGAGCCATTCTTTTTTGTGTCCACTTCATTGATGTTTTCACCTTTTCCTTCTTGTTTTCTCTTTAATTTCATCGTCACTTGAAATCATCTAGTTTTCTCATTGTTTTCCTAATTTACATGTCAATCTTGTGCCACAATTTTGTGATCTCATTGCATTATATTCTTTACCTACCTTCTCAGTTTCTCTATGACACTGTTTAAATGTTTAACGGTGTGTAAAACAAAATCAAACACCATTGAGGAGAAATATGTTGCATTTTATCAGGTCAGATATTATTTGCTGCTTTGTAGCAGTTCATTCTACTCTCAATGTCCACTAATTGCTTGAATTGCAAATTGTATGTCCTTTATTTCCTGTAAAAATTTGTTTTAATAAATTATCCATGAGTGGTTGATTTATATAGCCATTTTATGTAGCTTTGCTCCCATTGTTCACTACATTTTCAGAAAAAAAGCAAGACATGATTGTATCATATACAACACCATGCTCTTGCATTGAAAGAGAAAGTAATCACCTTAGTATATTAATCATTTCCTTGAAGTTTAAGCTTGCTTCATTTATTTACGAGAATCAGTACCTTTCCTCCCTTCTCACTTTGGTTTGTAAGTGGGCTGTGAATTAAAAATGAATTTACCTTCCTCCACGCTCACTCTTAAACTTCCTTTGCTGTGCTTCGGTAATCACCTTTCACTTCCCTGTTCTGTCTATGTCCTTCTGGCTGAACTTATAATCTTGAAGAATTTTCTCAATTTATTTTTGTTATTATCCTGCTTGCCTTTGTGAGGTTGAGCTCTGTATGTCTGATCTCTCACAATGATGCCATTGTTGCTATGTTATATTCCAAGATACTACTCTTTGCTTTTTGATACAAATACTTAGCTCACTCCACCAACCAAACATTTCTTTTACTTCACTCTGCAACTACACCTTAGTTTTGTTGAATGCTCTTTTAATTTACCTTGTCCCAACTTCTCCTCTGAGGAACTATTCACTTTTAAAACAGATTTGCCCTTCTTGGTCTTTTTATTGCTCCCTCATTTTGATTTTCTGTGGGCACTCAATATTTTTCTCTGTTCATGTATTTAATTTTAAATCTTAGTTTTTCCACATTTCCAAGGATCAGGGTTTTAACCGTCACTCTTTTGCAATATGTTATTATCTTAACATTTATTACATCATATAATTCTGGTACGCATAGCTTTCACTCTTTATGCCCCACACTTATGCATTAGAACGTAATTCAAACCCATTGAGACTTTTTCTTGCAGCTTTGAACCTAATCCCAGATTGTTATTTAAAATACATATTGCAGCACTTATGGGATTTCTAGCACTGTATATTTGAGTCCCTGGAGTTAAACTTAATTGAAAATCAAAACACTGTGGATGCTGGAAATTTGAAACGAAAACAGAAAATGCTGGAAACAGGCAGCAGGTCAGCAGCACCTATGGTGTTTATTTTTCAGAACAATGTCTTCATCAGAACTGGGAAAAGTTAGAGACGTTATAGGTTTTGAGAAAAGGAGTGGATAGGACGAGAACAAAAGAAAGCCCCAGATAAGGTAGTAGAGTAGGAAAGATTGAAAGGTAGAAGAGTTAGTCTTCCTAGGCCTCCTGCCAGAAACCACTCAATTTTGCAAATATTTAATTTTATTTCTCGTTTCTAGTTTGGTTTTTACCTTTAAATAAATTTAAATTGCAGAGATCCAATGGAAATGATAAGGGGGCAAGAATAGAACATGTACCTTTTTTGGCCAAACAACAGTTGTGTCATATTTTGGAGACTATTTTGTGGGAAGACCTAATGAGATTTCTTGGCTTATCTTATTAACTACCTACTCCACACCTACAGCATCCCTTTCATCTGATTCTGCTCCTACCATACCAAGCACCTTTCACAGATCAACTCATTATTCACTGGATACCCACTGAAAGACTGACATCTTTGCATCCTCACCATGTTTAAAAAAGCATGGTACACAAGGATAAGAGTGGCATACTAGTGAACTTTCATGCAATGACCTTCTCAATGTCCTAACATCCAGCAGACAGGAAACCTGCACTTTTGTCCATCAACTTGACACTGACTTCTCCCACTCCAGGCATTGGCTCTGTACCTGAAGAATCACAAGCGATGGCAGGGAATGCAGCTTGCATTATATATCATCAGAACAAGATTCTGTCTGGTCACCAGCTAGCCCCCCACCCCAGCCAGGTGTTTCCATGTCCCCTTTTAACTTTCACTATCAAATAGCCCATTTCCATGCATCACTCACTTGCAGTTAACCACCACATTGAATGTTTCTCCCTATCTCCTAAACCCTGACATTCAACCTTGGTGATGCCCAATCTGGTCCTCTTAGCTTTCCTTGAGAAGCCAATGTTGGTGGTCACTGCCATTACAATAATTGTTCTCTCCTGTAGCTTAACATGCCCTCAAATGCTGTTCCACATATCCCCCCACAAACTAGTGTTACTGCCCCATCAATACCTTTATCCCTACCTGAACACATGCCTCTCCTTTTCACCCTCAGCTGGGACTCCCTCCACCCCATTTGACAGTGAGCACACCTGCCCTTACAGGCCTCTTGATGTACCCCTTCATAAATCAACAAACAAACTCTCTGCACTGTGTATGCCCCAGATCTCTTTCTAACTTTGACAAACAGCCCCTAGATCTGACCAGAGTGTTGAAAATAGAACACAGAACATAGAATATTACAGCGCAGTACAGGCCCTTCGGCTCTCGATGCTGTGGAACCAATCTGAATCATATCTATCCTACACTATTCCACTTCATCCATATGTTTATCCAACGACTATTTAAATGCCCTTAAAGTTGGCAAATCTATTACTGTTGCAGGCAGTGTGTTCCATGCCCCTACTACTCTCTGAGTAAAGAAACTACCTCTGACATCTGTCCTATATCTATTACTCCTCAATTCAAAGCCATGTCCCCTCGTGCTAGCCATCACCATCCCAGGAAAAATGCTCACAGTCCACCCTATCTAACCCTCTGATTATCTTATATGTTTCAATTAAGTCACCTCTCAACCTTCATCTCACCAACGAAAACAGCCTCAAGTCCTTCAGCCTTTCTCATAAGACCTTCCCTCCATACCAGGCAACTTCCTAATAAATCAGCTCTGAGTCCTTTCCAAGCCTTCCACATCCTTCCATGAATGCGATGACCAGAACTGTACACAATAATGCAAGTGCAGTCACAACAGAGTTTTATACAGCTGCAGCATGACGTCATGGCTCCAAACCTCAATCCCTTTACCAATAAAAGCTATCACATCATATGCCTTCTTAACAACCCTATCAACTTGGGTGGCAATTTTCAGGGATCTATGTACATGGACATCAAGATTTCTCTGCTCATCTACACTACCAAGAATCTTACCTGATGAAGGAGCGTCGCTCCGAAAGCTAGTGTGCTTCCAATTAAACCTGTTGGACTATAACCTGGTGTTGTGTGATTTTTAACTTTGTACACCCCAGTCCAACACCAGCATCTCCAAATCAAGAATCTTACCATTAGTCTAGTACTCTTTATTCCTGTTGCTCCTTCCAAAGTGAATCACCTCACACGTTTCTGCATTACACTCCATTTGCCACCTCTCAGCCCAGCTCTGCAACTTATCTATGTCCCTCTCTAACCTGCAACAGCCTTCAGCACTATCCACAACTCTACTGACCTTACTCTTCCGGAAATGTACTAATCCATCCTTCTACACCCTCATCCAGATCATTTTTAAAATGACAAACAGTAGTGGCCCTGAAACAGGTCCTTGCGGTACACCACTGGTAACTGAACTCGAAGATGAACATTTCCTATCAGCTACCACCCTCTATCTCCTTTCAGCCAGCCAATTTCTGATCCAAGCCATTAGACCACCTTCAATCCCATGCCTTTGTATTTTGTGTAATAGCCTACTGTGTGGAATGAATCAAATGTCTTACTGAAATCCATATACACGACATCAACCGCTTTACCCTCATCCACCTGTTTGGTCACCATCTCAAAGAACTCAATAAGATTTGTGAGGCACGACCTACCCTTCACAAAACTGTGTTGACTATCCCTAATCAACTTATTCCTCTCTAGATGATTATAAATCCTATCTCTGATAACCTTTTCCAACACTTGACACACAACCAAAGTAAGGCTCACTGATTTATAATTACCAGGATTGCCTCTACTCTCCTTCTTGAACAGGGGACAAAATTTGCTATCCTGCAGTCTTCTGGCACTATTCCTGTAGACAATGATGACATAAAGGTCAAAACCAAAGGCTCTGCAATCTCCTCTGGGGCTTCCTAGAGAATCCTAGGTTAAATCCCATCTGGCCCAGGGACTTAACTATTTTCACACTTTCCAGAATTGCTAACACCTCATTCTTGTGAACCTCAAACTCGTCTAGTCTAGTAGCCTGTATCTCAGTATTCACCTCAAATACATTGTCTTTTTCTGTTGTAAAAACTGACAAAATTATATTTATTTATTGCTTCCCCATATCCCCTCGGACTCCACGCACAGCTTCCCACTACTATCCTTGATTGGCCGTAATCTTTTCTCTCGTTATCCTTTTTAATTCTTGATACACCTAAAGAAAGCTTTATGGCTTTCCTCGATCCTATCTGCAAATGACTTCTCATGTTCCTCCTGGCTTTTTTTAGCCGTCTCTTTCGATCTTTCCTGTCTAACTTGTACTGTCAAGCGCTCTAACTGAACCTTCACGTCTTATCCTAACATAAGCCTACTTATTCCTCTTGACGAGAGATTCAACTTCTTTGGTAAACCACGGCTCCCTTGCTCGACCACTTCTCCCTGCTCTGCCAGGTACATACTTTTCAAGAACACAAAGTAGCTGTTCCTCGAATAAGCTCCAAATTTCAATTGTACCTATCCCTGCAATTTCCTTCCCCATCCCATGCATTCTAAATCTTGCTGAGTTGCATCATAATTGCCTTTCCCCCAGCAATAACTCTTGCCCTACGTTATATACCTATCCCATTCCATCACTAAAATAAATAGAACCAAATTGTCTACCCTATCACCAAGGTGCTCACCAACCTCCAAATCTAAAACCTGGCCAGGTTCATTACCCAGTACCAAATCCAATGTGGCCTTGCCCTTGTTGGCTTGTCTACATTGTTATGAAGATGTGCGTGTTCTATAACTTTGAGAGTAAAAGCTAGCAGTGACAGCACCAAGTGTTCTCAATAAGACACAATGTAACATGTGCTCCAGCTACTGGAGTAGCGGGTTGCCTGAAAATGACAAAACAGATTTGAATTAGGCCAATCAGTTTACACTATACCCCAAAAATACTAAATTCCAATCAAGTTTTAATTGAGCATATTGACAATTGTAAAAGCCAATGATACAATCCGATGCTTTGGGGTATAAGACAGGGGAAAATTGAACAGTTTGGTGGAGAACAGCCACAAGACCAACAGCTGTAGACTGCTAGTCAGAACTCTCTTTCTTGTCTTGAGAAAGAGTTTGCACAGTGGAAAACCTCAACACTGACATTGGGAGCAAATCTACCAATGAAGATAGAAAGAAAATTCGACTGCTGGCTGGTTTTAAAATTTGAATTTTTCTGTACATCTTAATTGGGAGTTTTATCAGAACAGTGTTATGGAAGTGAAGGTAAAAGATACGTTAGAGGAAGGAATTGTAAATAGTTGTTAGTTAATTGTTCTTTGTTATACTGTAAGAAATAAAGTTGTTAATTTTTACTTTAAATAGTTCTTGGCCACTCAAATTTTTACAGATTACTGCACGTGATGAATATTTTCTGAGTTGCTGGTTTTAAATTAATTGGGAGATTTTACCCCATGTTGTAACAACATAACTGTGTCAGGAAACACATTGGACAAAAACTGGCCCATCTAAAGTACTCGAATTATAGTATTTCCAGGCAACATTTGGAAAGTTAAAGTCCCCCAGAGTCACCCTGTTACTCTTGCTCCTAACCAGAATTATGTTTGCTAACCTTTCCTTTACATCTCTGGATCTATTTGGAGGCCAATAGAAAACTCCCAACAGGGTGACCACTTCTTTCTTGTTTCTCACCTCAGCCCATACTATCTCAGTAGACGAGCCCTCAAATGTCCTTTCTGCCACCCTAATACTGTCCTTGAGTAACAATGCCACACCTCCCCCTCTTTTACTATCTTCTCTGTTCTTACTGAAACATCTAAATCCCAGAACCTACAACAACTATACCTATCCATGCTCTATCCATGTCTCCAAAATGGCCACAACATCAAAGTCCCAGGTACCAACCCACGCTGCAAGTTCATCCACCTTATTCCGGATGCTCCTGGCATTGAAGTAAACACACTTCAAACCACCTTGGTGCTTGCCAGTGAACTCTTGTGACCTTGAAACCTTATTCATGACCTCATTTCTCTCAACCCCCTGGACACTGGAACTACAATTTAGGTTCCCACCCCCTGCTGAATTAGTTTAAACCCTCCTGAAGAGCATTAGCAACTTTCCCCCCAGGATATTGGTACTCTTCTGGTGCAGATATAGACCATTCTGTTTGTAAAGCTCCCCTCTACCCCAGAATGAGCCCCATTTATTGAGGTATCCAAAACCCTTCTTCCTGCACCATCCCTGTTGCTACATGTCCAACTCCTCTCTTGACTTCTGTGTTTGCAGTTTCCCAATAGATGATACACGGTGATACATTGTCCCCCTGACTGCTGTGATGTTCCTGCAGGACTGATTGCCCGATGATCTGAATATCCTTATTTGATATGATCAGACCATACTACTCGCAAAACAAAACTTTTCACTGTACTTTGGTACACGTGACAACAATAAATCAAATTGAATCAAAAATGAAAACCGGACATTTTCCCTGGCCATGCTGAATCCAAGCAGACAACTGGCTGTGGCCAAGCACTTGGATTGTATGCAGACTGTGTTCATTACTGACAGCACAGGGTCACTTGCCCCACATCCCCCCGAAAAACAATACATCTTTCTTCTCCATGCCCCCTGTAGGTAATGGATTGATATCTTAATATGCCATACAGCAAAGTATCTCTCACTTACACAGATCCTGACTGACAAATAACCTGTCTGAAATAAATGCAGAGTACAGTGGAGAAACTCTGCAGGTCTAGCAGCATCTGCGGAGAGAGCAGCAGAAGGAACATTTTTGAGTTGTGTATGGTATGAAGAAGAGTCATACCATACTTGAAACATTTAAATCATCTTTCTCTCTCCAGCAACTACTGCTCGACTGCTGATTTTCTGCAGCATACTCTGCATTTGTTTCAGATTTCCAGCATCCACATTATTTTGCTTTTATTTTAAGCAGTCTGCCTGTTATCAGTCAGGTACTATCAATCAGTCTGATATCAGCCAGGTAGTATTGATAGTTTTTAGGCTCTGGTAGAGGAGCCATATCACCTCCCACCACAGCTCATGGCTTACAACTTTCACTTTATATGCAGCATCTCTCCTTGATGGCTCTCATACAAAAGCAATGAAGAGAGTTTCAGTTGTATCCTTCTATGAGCAGAAAAAGAAAGGATTGCGGTTATTTAATTGGTGTGAGTTTGTTGAAGAGGACAGCAGAAACACAGATAATTATTTAATGGAAGTTTCAGCATGATTATCAAGCTAAAATGAAATAATTGCATCTAAGATGAGTTTCAAGGCCTCAGAGTATAGATAACTTTGTAAAAATATTAAAAAGTGCAGTCAGAAAATGTAAGTGTTGGGACACAGATGAAAGGCTGTTAGATAAATTAATTTGGGATTTTGCACACCCTGAAGTACAGAAAGTACGAATTGGAAAGGACAAGCTTTTAATATTGCAGTTCATGTTTACTGCAGAGTGCATGAAACCAAATGCAGACAGATGATGTTGATGCCCACTCTAGTGGCTAGCTTTCAGTCAAGCCAAGAGGATGGCAGAAGGATCGATGGAGTAAACAGCATAAAGGAATGTACAGCAAACAGAGAGAAAGACGTGCAGGACGTGGAAATGACCACATGAATTCACTGACAGCAGAAAAGTTCCTGCATGCCAATCAATCTGCAAACTTTGTGAAAAGGACACTTACTGAATGTAGAATGAAGGAGGAAGGTGAGTGATGAGTTACTGGAGCTGGAATAACAGGGTGAATGATAAATAAAACAAACCATAATATTTATACTCTGGAAGTTACCTGTGTGTTTGAGAATATGATAGGTACAGATACCATGAAATGGAAATGGAAATTACTGGAAAAGCTCAGCAAGTAGAGTCACAGGTTGATAGGATAGTGAAGAAAGCAATTGATATGCTTTCCTTTATTGGTCAGAGTATTGAGTATAGGAGTTGGCAGGTCATGTTGCTTCTGCACGGACATTGGTTTGACTACTTTTGGAACATTGTATGCAATTCTGGTCTTCTTCCTATCGAAAGGATTCAGAAAAGATTTACAGGATGTTGCCAGGAGAGTTTGAGCTATAGGGAGAGGCTGAATAGGCTGGGGCTGTTTTCCCTGGTGTGTCAGAAGCTGAGGGGTGACCTTATAGAAGTTTACAAAATCATGAGGGACATGGATAGGTTAAACAGATAAGGTCCTTTCCCTGGGGTGAGAAAGTCCAGAACTAGAAGACATAGATTTAGGGTGAGAGGAGAAAGATATAAAAGGTACATAAGGGTCAACGTTTTCACACAGAGGGTGGGTCATTTATGGAAAGAGCTGCCAAGGGAAGTGGTAGAGGTTGGTACAATTACAGCATTTAAAAAGCATCTGGATGGGTATATGAATAGGAAGGGTTTAGAAGGATATGGGCCAAGTGTTGGCAAATGAGACTAGAGTAGGTTAGGATATCTGGTCAGCATGGACAAGTCTGTTTCCATGCTGTACATCTCTCTGACTCTAAGTTTGGCATCTCACTCTATAGTGAGACGCAGAGTTAATGTTTTGGGTCCAGTGACCCTCCTTCATAAAATAAGTTATTTTGTTTACTCATTCATGGGATGAGGGCATCGCTGGCTAGGGGCAGAATTATTCTCCATCTCCAATTGGCAGTCAAGAGTCAACTACTTTGTTGTGGGTCTGGAGTCAATTCTGAAGAAGGGTCACCAGATCCAAAATATTAACTCTGCTTTCTCTTCACAAATCCTGTCAGACCTGTTGACCTTTCCAGCAACTTATGTTTTTGTTTCTGATCTATAGCATCTGCAGTTCCTTTGGTTTTTATGAGGTAACAATGACCATTTTCTTTCCTGAAGGATATTACTGAACACGATGGGTTTCGACAACTGACAATGGATTCATGGTCATCATTCGACTCTTAATTCCAGATTTATTTTTAGTGGATTTCAGATTTCACTATCTGTCATGGCCGGATTCAAACCTGGGTGCTCAGAACATTATGTGCATGAAGTATCTGGCTGTGACACATCCCAAACAAAAGCAATAAACATAACATTCAAAACAGGAGAGGAGTGAGGCATAAATCCACGGGAGAAATCTGAAAATGAAGGTTGATACTGGAACACAGAGTAACATCATCCCACTCAAACTATATTAGATGGTTTATGTTGAAAAATTGAAAGGAAATGCTCACCCAAGGAAAGGTGTATTGAAAGCAAGCAATGCCGTGCTAACATTACACAATGGGATATGAGATTTCACAGCTTGGAACAACAAAATCAGAGGTCAAAGAGCTCCAGATTATCTCAATATATTATGAGGTAACAGGCAGCACTGAAGATTGGACAAGTACATTCTGATAAAATGAAAAGATGATCTGGTGCTAGGCAAAATGGTCAAGATGGTGGCAGAGTAGAATGCTCCTGTTGGAGCTCCACTGGTCTACCTGTTCTTTTTCTTTTTCCTTTTATTTCACTCTCTTACCTCTTCTTCGGTCCCGTAACACCAGGGATAAATACTGGAACAGTGGTAGGTGCTGGCAGCAAACTCCTGGAGCAGTGAGCTCTGGTACAGCATGCAGGCTATGAGCCATGGAACAGAGTAAGCAATGAGCTCTGGTACAGCATGCAGGCTATGAGCCATGGAACAGAGTGAGCAATAAGCCCTGGTACAATGTATGGGCTATGAGCCGTCAAACAGAGTGAACAATGAGCCCTGCTACAGCATATGGGCTATGTGCCGTCGAACAGAAAGAGCAATGAACCCTGCTATAGCATATTGGCTATGAGCCGTTGAACAGAAAGAGCAATGAGCCCTGATACAGTGCGTGGGCTATGAGCCATGGAACAGAGTGAGCAGTGAGCCCTGATACATTGCGTGGACAGCAAACAACAGAGTTGACTGGGGAAGCAGCTCTGGAGCAGCACATGGGGAAGCAGTCCCGGAGCAGCACGCAGGCAGTGAGTCCCATACGGAGACCAGTGAATGGGAGGCAGTCTGGAACTTACCTTGAAGCAGCTGAGTGCTGGTACGGAGTGGTCTGGAAGCTTGAAGCGGAGCAGGGATAGGTATTGGACTGGTATCTGGCACGGGCACTCAGAAAACACATGGAGGCCCCTGTACTGAGCTGCTACTCTGTAATGTCTGTTTGAAATTTCCTACCTTGCTGTAATTAGGCGAAAGTAAGGACTGCAGATGCTGAAGATCAGAGTCGAAAAGTGTGGAGCTGGAAAAGCACAGCAGGTCAGGCAGCATCCAAGGACCAAGGGAGTTGATGTTTCAGGCATAAGCCCATCATCAGAAATTAGCATGTGCATGTGGATACTACCATACTGTAATGTCAACCCTTTAATGTTGATCTATTTTTAGCTTACTTTTCAACTCAGTAAGTAATGCAACTACTTTTATTCCTCTGCTGTATCCAAGAAGTGTATCTGAGTACTGGAACCTAAGAAATCACCATAAGAAGGCAAACATTATAAAACCTTTCACTGTACTCCTACGATTGAGTACACATGACAATGAAAGGATATTGTATATTGTATTGTGTATATACCCCAAATATTTCACTGGGATGGTTTCTGGTTTGAAAATTTTGAATATGACATCACTGTTGACCCAGCAACGACACCAGTGATTCATTCCTCATGAAAAGCACCAATAGAATAAAAGGAAAACTTGAGGTGTTCCAATGCATGGAAGACTAGAAAGTGATTGCCAGTCTGACAAATCCAACAAATGGGGCACAGTCCATTGTAGTGAGAGAGAAGCCAAATGGACAGCTACATATCTGCCTGGATTCAAAATTTCTGAACCAAATCATAAAGAGGAATCACTATCATATCCCAGCATTGATAGAGACAAAAAAATTCTGCAAGTTTGATACCAGAAATGGCAACTGGATTGTGAAGCCAGACATGGAATTTTCACTCTGACAACATGCAACACAATCTTTGGAGAGTAAAAATTCAAGCAACTACCTTTTGATCTTGAAGTGAAAGAGGATGTGTTCCAGCAGAAAGTAGATCAAGAATACAGCAAATTCAAAAAAGCAGCTGGCATAGTAGATAACAATCAGATATATAGTTTAGACAAAAATGGTCATGACAGCCATCTACGTGAAGCTTTGAAGAGGACCAGGAAAGATGGCAACAAATTAAACACAGAGAAATGCATTTGAAACTGACAGGATGCCAGTTCTTCAGAATAGTGCACACATCTGAAGGAATCAAGCTGAGTCCCAAAGTATTGTGGCGAACTCTGTGATGAAGCTCCCAACAGAAGAAAATGAAGAGAATTTTCTTTGGAGCTTATGAAAGAGTACCAGTGGTCAGAGTCACATGACATGACTTCCAAACAACACAAAAAGGTAATAGCAAGAAGGCAAATCTGTCATGCTGTAACAGAAAGAAATATTTCACCCTGCGTGTACATACAACTCAATGGAGACAGCTCCAGTATAAGAAAAGACAACAGCATTTGAATGTACAGATCTAGCTTCAGCTGAGACTGAGACATAGCAGAGAAAGAGAGCTTTTGCCAGTTATTTGTGGATGTGAGCATTTCAATGTACACCTCTAAAGAAGACTTTTGCAGTGAAAAGTGATCTCCGTCCTTGACAGCAGATCTACAAAAGCAATCTGAGTAAAGCACTAACAAAACTAGAGAAAGTACTCCTGAGGCTTTGCAGTTCAGCTTTCATTCTGACATATAACCGGGAAGCGTAATGGTGCTGACAGATACCTTGTTTCAGCGAAATACTAAAAGAGAAGATTTTGATGTAAAGGTTCATCACATAGTAAATGTAACACCATTGAAATGAGTCAAATTGAAGATGACACCAACAAAGATGAGGAGCGACAGATGCCCTCTCACTGAGTGATCCTGAGATGGTTTATTAAGATACAGACAATACACTAGTCCCTGTCCTCTCCTCTCAATGAACACTAGTCCCTGTCTACTAGAGATGACATCTCAGGAAGATAGTGATCAGTTGGCTGGATCCAGAATAATCAAAACTGAAACAATGCAATAATAAATTCTCCAAAAGGTAAATGAAGGTCATGTTGGAGTAGAGAATTGCAAGCCAGACACGGATCAGCCTGATACTGAATAGGCATCTACAAAATGATTAAAATAAAGGGATAGATTTTATATAACACTATCTGTTTCTCCTGGGGGAGAGGGGTGTATAAAATAAGGCCAGTGCCCAGTTCTCACCTTGCTACCCACTCCCAAGCCATAACAATGAGTGGGTAGGTGCCAAAATCAGCAGTCCGCTACCGTACGTAAATAATTGTCAATTAGATTCATTAAAAGTTCAATTGACTGAAAATTACTCTGCCCAGATCATCATATTGCTAGTATGGGCAAATGGGTGAGAGTGGATAGCCATTCTTTAAAGACTTGCTTACCAATGCAGGAAAGAAAGGCATACAGTCCTCAGGCAGTGGCTTTTGTGCATTGGACACACACGACCAGAAGGTAATTTGCTAAATCTTCTCCCCACCCCCTACAATGTACCTTACTTACCTGGGTATGAAATTCATTCAAACTTCTTTTTGTAATTAGTTCCATTACCAAACTTTGGTGCTTGTGGTGCAGCTTGAGCAGCTGGCCAATCAGAATGGCTGGCAGCTCCAGAGGGTGGAACATCCTGTCTAATTGAGAGGAGAGGTTTGATCACTACCTTTGACTGTTTTACAAGACAGAGGCTTAAACATTTTGGCCAATCTTGTGAAGCATGAGATTTTCTTTATATTAATAATGTTAATCAGTTCCCTTATGCCAACATAAGTGATTTCACTTATTTTTTTCTTCAGCTTGGGTTCTTGTTGCCCAACAGCACTGACACAAGTGCATCAAGTGTTTGCCTTCCTCTCTTCAGTGGGCTTGTCATTTGCCTTTGCTGAAAATGTGTTGCTGGAAAAGCGCAGCAGGTCAGGCAGCATCCAGGGAACAGGAGAATCGACGTTTTGGGCATAAGCCCTTTCCAAAGTGCTCATACCTTATAAAGTTAATATAATTTGTTGCCCTTTTGAGGTGATGTTGATTCCTTTTCTCTTATCTCAGAATCTGTCTCTGAGGTTTTGTGGTTTCTGCTTCCAGCATTATGTGCATAGTTTTCAACAAAGTTAAAACTTCTTTGGACTGCAATAAATCTTACCAAATTTAATCAAAAAACCGAACAACAATTCTGCCCCTTCTGAATTTTAATTTTAATTTTAAAGCTCCATATATAGAGATTCCTACTAATCAATGAAGGTCATTAATGAAATTGTCTACAGATCCTTTTGGAAACTGAACTTTTTAAATTAAAACTTGATTGTTCTTAAACTTTATTTGCTTTAAATTGAAGTAATTATCAAAAGTATTTAGGACATCTTCAAAAGGGTGTGTGCTTTCTTGTTTTTTTTATATGATGTTAATAACATCATCGACAATCTAACCGACTGAATATAATAGTATATTTATTTTCTAAGCTTTAGTCTTAGTGTTTAACTTTGTGGCAATGCTGTAGCTTATAAACTGTTCCTCCATGAAGTCCAGTTTTGTATTCTGTATGGTCTTTCATTGAATTTGAATCTGAATTCAATGATTATTCTTATTGCTACAATGATATTTCATTCTGTATCATTTTCATTTAGTTTGTAATCTGCTATTCTTTAATCATGTATTCTTATCCTCAACACTGCTGGTTTAAACTAAATGAATATGAAATTTCCGAGACTTATTACCACGGCAATGTGGCAGTATCGCCTTTGTTCATCAGTTTTATCAACTACATTTCTTTAAATCAGTATTGAATTATTCAGCAAAATTTTAAATTATATTTCCAATAGTTCTGTCATAATTTATTGTACTCAAATTTTAAAACCGTTGTTTCTTTGTAATACCGCTCTTTTTGTATTTATTATTAGATTTCCTTCCTTTTTAAAGGGTTTTCCCACCCTTTCAGCTGATCAATAATGGGGGACATCAGGAATTCTGGGAGTTTGCTTGCTTGCCTTAAATCAAGGTTGAGATTTCCCATTTCTTTCTTTGAAAGAATGGATATTTTTATCACCTTTGACATTCTAAAGCTCCAAGCACTTTTTCTACCATAAGTTTTTAAATTTCTCTGCATGTGGTATTTATGAAATTTGCCAACAAAGTGAAAGATTAATTTTCCATTTTTCCTGACATTTTTTCTTCTGCTTGACTCTTCAACTCTGTCAGATTTCAGCTTAACTGAGTGCCTTTCTTGATTCTGTAGCTCAGGCCCAAGTATATTTTCTAGTCTTTTCACTATTCCCTGCATCTTATCGTATCTAATCTGGATGACAACAAGCTCATTTGAAAAGTGAGAACTCTCTTTTCTGACCTCCCTTTCTAGATTTTGTGCACTTTCTCATAAAGCTGTTTCCTTTTCTGTTGGGGCTCTCTAAGTTTACTTCCTGGAGCCTTTGCTTGATCGTTAGAGAATCTTCCTCACAAAGATCTCAGTATTTTCTAAGTGTGGTTGTTTATATTTTTCTCTTTCCTAGGCCTTAGTATTGCCCCTGCAACTCTTATCGACTTCTAAATACTTTGCCTTTGGCATGCTGAGGTTGCCTTTTTGCTGCTTATATGGCTGTTACTGTCTGTTTATTGCTCTCTCTCTCTCTCTCTATCTCTGTCTCTCTCCACTGGCCTACTCCCCTTTCTCCCAATAATTTTATAGCAGGAACAATCTACAATGGTATACTCAATGGCATGATTTTTTTTTTTTGCATTTCTTCTCCTTGGGCTAAGATAATACCACTGTAACTATGTGATACCAGATGACCACTGCTGGTGCTTTGTGATATTTATCACTCCTATCATTATATGATACTAGGTAAGAGAGTTCTGAGGTAGTTTATTGTGATCAATCTTCCTGTGCTTTGTCTTAAGTCTATCTAGGGATTAATATCAGAGGATACGCTGCCATAGGTATCTACAGAAAAGTCACTGTTGTTTGATAACAAAAAGGTATATTGCATGATAGCAGTAAGCACGATCATATTTCATCAAGTATAATTACGAGAACTAATAGGAGCTCTGCTCCCACTGAAAGCTTAACTAGAACTCCTTGAGTCCTCGTACAGGTTATGTGACACCAATAGAATGGGTGGAGTCAATGTAACAATACATTAGCCACACATACAGATGAAAAAAAACACAAATTCAACTGGTACAACATAAAAATCATAGGGCAAGCTACACAGAGGATAGCCAGAGAATTTCTAGAAGCATGGCACGCATCCATGGACTTCATCAACAAGCACGTCGACCTAGACCCAATATACGGCCACTACAATGAACAACCAGAACAGGACATGTAATGTGACAGTGACTGAGGCAGTCTTCTTATCGAATAGCAAAGTATGCTGAATGAAATACAAAAATGTTCTAACCTTTACAAATCAAAATTGTGACTATTTGTAAGGAACTAGAAGACAATATAGAATTAGACTAAGTGTATGCATTTAAATAAACAATGAAACAAAAGGGATTTGCATGGGAAAGAATTCATAACTAAATATTGTGTTCAGTAACTGCAAAATTACACACTTAAAAACAAAAAAAATTATACCACTTACAAAAGGCTTCATTGCAATCAATTGTAAGCAATTTTGACCTTTAAAACTTACATCTTCCAAGCCACATAGCATTAGCAAAAATATAGCCTGATCATGCAGACACTCAGGTAAAAGCAATCCCATACACACTTATTGAAGTAAATTATTCTCGAAGCAATGCAGTCTTTGTTCAAATGAATACTTCCTGTTGGGGCCATTAAATATGGCAATCTATGCCCACATTTTAAACAGTAACAGTCATCAGCAGTGTTTTCTTTTCCTTTTGTAGACAGATCAATGGTTATTGAATGTTATTAGGTCAGGAATCCAATAATATGCAAACTGTTGGTAAATAATTGATTAACATGTAAACCCACTGTGGGTATTGAACTGTGAATTTAGGACGTGATTTCAAGAGTTTCATTACCATTGTTCCCATGAAACACTTATTTATAAACAGCTACTATTTTTTATGATGGCTAGACAAATAACATAATCTTTTAAAAAAATGAAGTATACATGGATGCCTATTCTGAATCACCCTGAAATGTTAATGGTTGGGAAATGCGTGGAAGCATATTTTAATTTTTTGTGAGCGTCAACTGTGTCTTAATTGCTAGTGCTTTTGTGTTTGAGTTGTTAGTTTTTGTGTTCAAGTTCTAGTCCAGGCTTCCAGTTTAAGAAGCTTACACGCCAATGCAGTATTGATGGAGCGCTGCATTGTCGGGGTACTGAATTTTGGATGAGACAGACAATTGAGGTTCCATCTGCTTGCTGTGTGAATATAAAATATCCCAAGGCACTTTTGCAAAGAAGTATAGGAGAATCATCCCTAGTGTCCTGCCTCACAATTATCCCTCAATGAATTTCATAAATCCAGAGATTACCTGTACTTACCATGACACTATTTCTTGCAGTTTGCAAAGTGTCTGCTACATTTTCTATGTTGCAACACTGATTATACTTCAAAAGTTCTGAAATTGATGAAAAGTATTTTGAGAAACATAGTGGTTGCAAAAAATACCATTTAAGCAGAGGTCATTTTTCTCTAAGTTTCCAACAGAATTTAAAGTGGCCAAGGTTATACTTATTTAATTATTATAATAACCCTCTTTGACAAAATATTATACAAAAAGCACAGAATCTTTGAATCGATTCCAATTGGCAACTTTACTATTGGGTTTTATTGTAGTGATTGTAACAAAATCAGCCAGGTGGACCTGATAGAATGAGTTCCCTGATTGGTGCTGCTAATCTGGTCTAACCAGGGAGCCCTGGCTGACAGATATAAATAGGATTGTCAGAGGGTCAGTTCATTCTGAGAGATTGCTCTAAGGGAGTTGGATACAGGCTGAACTCCACCACGGTCATCCAGAGGTTTACAAAATGAAGATGTTGGCAAGAAGTTATGTCTGGTGGTCAGGATTGAATGTAGACATAGTCACGTTGGTGAGGTGGTGCCCACAGTGCCCATAAGGAAAGAATATATCACCAGCAGCTCCCCCACATTAGTAGGATAAACCCTGGACTCGGTTACACTTTTACTTTGCAGATCCTTTTATCGGCTCAATGTTCTTAGCTATTGTGACTGAAAAGTGTGATGCTGGAAAAGCACAGCAGGTCAGGCAGCATCAAGGAGCAGGAGAGACACCATTTTGGGCATAAGCCCTTCATCAGGAATTTATGTGTGTGATGGGGGTGCATGGGGAGGAGCCTGCGAATAAATAGGAAGGTGGGGATGGGGGAAGGTAGCTGGGAAAGTGATACGTAGATGCAGATGGGGATGATAGTGATAGGTCAGAGGGGAGGGTGGAGTGGATAGGTGGGAAGGAAGATGGACAGGTAGGAAAATTCAAGAGGGCAGTGCCGAGTTGGAGGTTGGATCTGGGATGAGGTGGAAGGAGGGGAGAGAAGAAAACTGGTGAAGCCGATATTGATGCCGTGTGGTTGGAGGGTCCCAAGGCAGGAGATGAAGCATTCTTCCTCCAGCTGTCAGATGGCTTGGATTTGGTGATGAAGGAGGCCCAGAACTTGTATGACCATAGCGGAGTGGAAGGGGGGAGTTGAAGTGGTCAGCAAAAGGGCGGTGAGGCTGTTTGGTGCATGTGTCCCAGAGATGTTGCCTGAAATGTTCTCCAAGTTGGTGTCTTGTCTCCCTAGTGTAGAGGAGACCACATCGAGAGCAATGGACACAGTAGATGAGGTGTTTGGATGTGTAGGAAAACGCTGAATGTGAAAAGATCCTTTGGGGCCTTGGATGTAGGTGAGGGGAGAGGTATGGCACCTCTTGCATTGGCAAGGGAAGGTGCCTTGTGTGGAGGGTGGGTTGGGTTGGTGGGGAGTGTGGACCAAACGAGGGTGTCAAGAAGGAATGGTCTCTGTGGAACACAGATAAAGGTGGAGGTGGAAATATATCTCTGGTTGTGGGGTTTGATTGTTGGTGATGGAAATGGCGGAGGATAATTTGCTGTATCTGGAGGTGAGGACCGGAGGGAGGGGGGGGAGGGTTCTATCCTTGGCCATTGTGGTGCCCATTTAAAATGGCTGGACATGCATAGAGTTAATTCATCAAACATGGTGACAATAACTTTTCAAAACTGCATGCATTTTTCACAATACATGGACTCCCAAAAGTGTTGTTCACAGATAATGCGCTTTTGTTTAGCAGCAGGGAACTTGAGTATTTCCTGAAGTAGAATTGTATTCATCGTATCAGGTCAGCTCCACACCTTCTATCACCAAACTTTGAAGGTAGGCTTAAAGAAAGAGCCTACAGCTTCACTACCAAACACTCTCAGTTATTAATTGATTCTAGCACCACCTCTCATGCAAGTTAAGGGATAGCTCCAGCAGAGTTGCTTATGGGGAGAAGACTCCGCACCAAATTAGGTCTGATTCTCCCAGACCTGGAGTGGGAAGCGGAGGGTGAAACTGATTCAGGAACACCAGTGCCAGATACAAGACTCCACTAAGGGAGAGAGACAGTTTACTTCAGGAGGCGAGGTTTTGTGTAGGAACCACACAAGAGACATGGTTGACACAAGGTCAGGTCCAGTGACCTAAAAAATTGTGGTAGGTGAAACAGTCTTGAACAAGCACGTGACCATATGAAAGCTGCAAACTCACCAACTGCGCAGGAGCAAACTATGGCTGCTTGACTGCCTTTCTGATTGTTCTGGAACCTATTGGTTCTCTGTCTCCATTGAATGTTGAAGATATCTCAGAATATGAGATGGACATGATGCAAGTTGCAACCTCAATGCCTTTGTAACCTGAGGAGGAGAATGAACTTCTTCTGAGACCCTCCGGGCATAAGAGGTGAGCTTCTTGCCGTTCATAACAGGGGCAGAGTTGGAGGAACCTAATCCAGTGCTAAAGAGCCCCAGGAGAATCTACAAAGAAATGAATCAGCCTATGTCCTTAGACTCAGAGGGAGAGGGATGTAGTGATTGTAACGAGGTCAGTTAGGTGGACCTCATTGAATATGAGTTCCTGACTGGGGCTGTTAGTTCCAATCAGGGAGCCCAGCCTGACAGATATAGACAGTTTTAATGAAGTGATTGTAACAAAGTCAGCCAGGTGGACCCCTTACAATGAGTTCCCTGACTGGGTCTGCTAATCTGGTCTAACCAGGGAGCCCTGGCTGACAGATTTAAACAGAATTGTCAAAGGTTCTATTCACTCAGAGAGCTGGCTCTGAAAATGCTGCATCAGTGTCAGGTATTCCCCATATGTAAATAAAAGGTGACTCGGTGATGGCATACATGTCTCTGTGGTGTTTTTTCATTGGTTTCTTATTGGGCACTCTAACTCTTGATGCTATCATTAAAGATATGATTTGGAGTTAAATTAAACCCATGCATGACCTCACAAAAGTACTCTAATGTTTGGGATTTATCAGCGGCAGCTCAGTCCGTAGTGAATGGGTTTTATAATAACATAATTTGGAAACTTCTGACAAAAAGAAGATTTAAATTCTTCAGGCACCACTTTAAGTGGAAAAGCATTGATAGCATTTTCCTTATGACTGATACTTGTGGAATGGGCTCAGTCCTGCAAATAGCTTGTTATTCAAGATATAGTGTACACATATCTAAAGACGTGACATGATTACCATTGGGAGAAATTAATATATTTTCATACACCCAATTGTTGCATAAAATATCTGTCTGTTATGAAGGTGCATTTTCTAGAATATAATTGAATGTGTGTATATCCTTGCAAAGCGAAGAAGACTGGCGACTATGGAATTCTTCGTTGCGCCCCACCCACCTCACTTTTCTCCAACAAACCTCTCTTCAAAGTTTGACCTATAAACCCACCAAAGTAGTTCACCTCAAGTGGAAGGTCATTGCTGCAGTTTGAGAATCTGGAAGAGAAATCTGGAGTCTATTATCGCAACCTTCAGAAAAAAGAAATCTTCCAGTCATACCTGATCCTGGAAGAAACCTTAATGAAAACAGTTTGTGAGCAAAGAGACTTTAGCTACTGACCAACATTTAGACAATTCTGCAGCTAATTCATTTATTTATTGAATGTATCTGTTCCTTGTCCAAAGTATTGTCAAGATATCATTCTGCAATGTTTTATTTTCCCAAGACTTAGATGATATGAATATATTTGGGTATTTATGCATGTCTGTGTCAGGGAATGAAGTACTATCATTTTTCATTAAGAATAGTCAAATACAAAATATATATTTCTAAATTTTAAACTTTCCATTAATATTCATATAAATGTTATGTACGATTGCCAACATTTCCTCTCTTCTTAAATTCAAACTTCACGTGGTCAGTGAAACAATGGGACAAGGAAGGGAATCAGCTGACCCCTTGTAATTTGGTCTTATGTACATTATTAGATTAGATTCTCTACAGTATGGAAACAGGCCCTTCCGACCCTCCAAAGAGTAACCCACCCAGACCCATTCCCCTACAACCACCCCTGACTAATGCACCTAACATTATGGGCAATTTAGCAAGGCCAATTCACCTCACCTGCACACCTTTGGACTGTGGGAGGAAACCAGAGCAAACCCACGCAGACACGGGGAGAATGTGCAAACTCCACACAAATAGTTGCCCGAGGCAGGGATTGAACCCAGGTCCTTGGCGCTGTGAGGCAGCAGTGTAAACCACTGACCACCATGCCGCCCCATGGTCACATATTGTTATAATCTCTGTGGATGCTCATATCTTTTAAAAAGGTATTTGAATTTCCAGTGACTGATGGGAAGGATGACACAAGATTTCGTTGCTGAGATATTTACTGCATTAATGAAACTAAAGTCATATCATCTAAACATTATTCAATAGATAATTTATATTTTGAACTTGAGAAAAGATCCTTCCTAATGTTAAAAATTAAATCAAGAATGCCTTTGTACTTTAAGCCGTTCCTTGAGTGGACACTTCGTTCACTCAGAAAGTTCAGCTCCTAGTAGTTTGCTGCCTTTTAAATAAAATTTCCCACTGTTAACTTCTATTCCTTGAGATAACTTACATGGTGAGGCTTACCATGGGGGGTTTCTCCTCCCAGCCAAAGCTAGTTAAATCTTGCAATCTTTCAGCCTGGTGTGTGGAGGGATGGTGCCAGAACACTGCAAACAAGAGTTACAAACAGTACACGCATTTTCAGAAAGTTAAGCGGATAATCCAAGCAATTACAGACCAATTTGTTTAGTGGGGAAACTTCGAGAACCAATTACTCAGAATACAATGAGTAAGCATATGAGAAAAGATTGGTTGATTATATGTATAAGTCAAACCTAATATCTCATTAAAAATTTCTGCATAGGATCTACAGAGAAGTTCAGCACAGTGGATACATGGAGGAGGAGGGATATCAAAGCTATGATTTTATTTAATTATAATTTACATTGACGGTAAAACATTGGTAGTACTTTTATTATAGTCTGGTGACCCAATAGTATGATTACATCACTACATGTTACGTTCCAGTATGTAGGTAACCACTTCACCTTCCGTAGTCATTCATGTAGCAGCAGTAATCATACTAACAATGCTAAGCTCAGAACCCAGGCTACATGTAAATCTAAGCTCTCATAGACTGTAAATAGATGGTGTTAATAAACATCAAGAGACCTGTCTCAATAGGAACTTTTTCTTGAGTTATCTGTACAAGAGCTAACACATAGGAATCACTCAGATAATAACATACAGGCTTGGGTATTCTACATGGTTTCAGGTATTCACCGATAGGCAAACATCCTGACATGTCCACAGCACAAATTGTATGAAAGCTTTTTTTTAAACTTAAAATATGATTTTGTTGGACTTTGAAAATAGCTGCCTAACATGAAATGATTGACAAGATGCCCAAAAGTTCTAACAGTGATATGTAGGCCTGCTTAGTTCAAAAGGTCACCCAGTGAGCTTTCTGATCTGTTATCATGTGGACGTAGTGAAAACTTTGAGACAAAGTGTTATGCTTTACTGTGTAAATAAAGGCTCAATATTTCCCGAATTGTCACCAAAGTTAAGGATTTTATGAAAGTATGCAAAAATCTTTAGTTTACCTGATTTTTAGAGCCCAGTTGACAGAAAGCACAGACCAGGTATCTGTGCTTAAACAAAATGGGTGGCATGGTGGCTCAGTGGTCAGCACTGCTGCCTCACCGTGCCAGGGACCAGGCTTCAATTCCTGCCTCAGGCAACTATATGTGTGGAGTTTGCACATTCTCCCCGTATCTGCGTGGGTTTGCTCTGGTTTCCTCCCACAGTCCAAATTGCAACTTAGGTGAACTGGCTATGCTAAATTGCCCGTAGTGTTAGGTGTAGGGGCGTGGGTCTGGGTAGGTTGCTCTTCGGAGGATTGGTGTGGACTTGTTGGGCCGAAGAGCCTGTTTCCACATTGTAGAGAATCTAATCTAATCAAAACTGTTTGCTGCAAAAAGTATAGACTCTAGTTGCAGGTAAATAAATATGACCCTACTAGTTAAAACTCTAAACCTCTTGGAAGGTATACACACACATTAAAAAAACACATGGGTGTAATGGACAGAAAGAAAATTGGGAAAGCATTCAGTTAGCTCTGTTCACAAGATCTGCTGAGGTGGTTCTTGTGATCGGAATGCTGCTTCTCAATCTTCATTCCCTGGATGCTCCCACTGATTTCTACCGTTTTAAAAAAAAGTTTATGACTCATTGATTAAAAAAATCACAGCATTCAGCAACCATTGAATTAAAAATAAATTGGTTTCCATCATGCTTAAATTGTGTTTTGCTGCAGAGCACAAATCCAGCTCCTGAACTGGAGATCTGATCACCTGTCTCTGAATCTTAACACTGATAAAAGCTCAGCGGTCTAAGTCCAATCAGCTAGATGTTACAAATTGAAACTCCATTTGTGCACAAGCTCCAGCCTGTCTACAAACTACTCCCAGCACCTGGTACAATCAGTGGTTATAATCAGTATCAGGTCACATGCTTTTAAAACATTTTGCAGCCCTTTGTTTTAAAACAACTCATTTTTTAAAAAGAAATTCAGTCTACAATTAAGAATGCAGAAAAAATTCATCTTTATGAATGGGAGCTCAAAAGGGAAGGTTTGGGATTGGAGGTGGGTGAGATTAGGATTCTGGAAAGAACTGGAAGAGAAGACAGCCGAGAAGAGTGGCAGAGGATACAGAGCAGGCAAGGATGGAGAAGAGAACTAGGCAGGTGGAAATGGGACAACAAAGAGGGTCCAGCAGGCGAGGAGAGCACGGAAGATGGCAGAGCTGGAGAGCATCTTCTCGCCCCTCCTTGCTGACCCCTGGGCTCTCCTTGTCGATCATCCCCACCCCAATCCCCCAGCTTCTGAGCTCTCCTTTGCTTCACTTCTCACCCCACAAATTCCCTACTACATCTGTCTTGTGTCTGACATCCCTCTCCCCACTATTGAAGTCTATTGCAAAATCATGTACACTTCCCTGATGCATACACAGTAATGCATTTGTGCATGACGTCACAAGTAAAGTGTGCATGATAATGTCAATGTTTTGAACCACACATTCTCAATGAGCATGCATGCGCAGTTGCCCATGGTTATCAATGTCAACAATCACACTTCATGAAAACTTGAATCAGCCTGCTTTAACACTGGCAAACAGTCAGACTCTTGGTCTACACCTATCGGGACTGAGCAATAGGCTTGAAAATTGAAACCTCCCAAAATGTTTTGCCTCAAAAGCAATCTGATTCCCCGATTACAATCATCATCTCATTGCATCATCTCCAGTTTTGAAGAAATGCTCCAACTGTCTCCAGCCACCTGCACTTCACCTCCATAGTGAAAGAACCTTCTCAGTCAACTATAATATTCATGTGAATTGATAATTGTACTTTTGGTTTTAATTATTCATAGATGTGAAGTTCTATTCACTACTGCACCTTTCCAATGTTGTGTGTGTGTGTGTGTGTGTGTTACATTTGGTGAATTTCCCAAACCCCTAGTTAGTAGAAAGTTAATTTTAATGTGACTCACAGCAAACTCTTAGATTTAAAATAGGATGTTTTATTTAGACATTCAAACCAACCCACCCCCACCCCACATATACACAAACACACACACACACAAACACACAACCCCCCCCCCCCACATTGGAAAGGTGCAGTAGTGAATAGAACTTCACAGCTATGAATAATTAAAACCAAAAGTACAATTATCAATTCATGTGAATATTACCGTCTTTATGTCTTATCAATGACAGCAATCCATTTTGAGCTCCAGGCTGGGATTACCAATTTGTTTAATGTTTTAAATTATGATAGTTTGTTCTATTATTAATCAACTTTATCAGCCAATTAGAATATCCTGCAACCAATTTTGTGGATATGTTGAGCATATCCAGAATTTCAGGTTGTCATGACACATTGGGTAAACAATAAAGATACAATAAAGATTACAGGTATTGAGAACAACTCTTCCTTCCTTCTCTTTTCATGTTTTATCTCATCTCTAAGTCTCCATGAACAACCCAAGAGAGTCTGACTTAAATCAGGCTTGGATTCCACCTTTGGGATTTTCTTTCCATTACTGAGGCCTTTTAAAAATATTTAAAGGGGTCTTTTCCTCCCAGGAGTGAAACTAAGTTTCATTATTGAGAAGGTATTATTGTCTTATAAAAGTTCTCCTCAATGCCAAGTTACTAATTAAAACTTTTGAGTAAAAACAATCTTAAATTCTCTTACATTTCCATGGCCTCTGCACATACTTTTTGTTCTTAATCAGCCAGCCTTTGACAACCATTTCAAAACTGTTTTTACTAATTGCTCCTGTTGCATTCCTATGATCAGTGCAACAAATGTGTTCAAATATACTATCTCTAGCCTTCAGACCAATTTTCAGTTAAAAACCTCCATGCTTGTATTTGCTTGCAATTAGTTATTTGTAACTGGACATCTCCATAATGCCTGTTAATAAGCTGTTCATATATGGTATACAATCTGTTTATTAATTTCTTATGAGCCTACAGAGCCAAAAGTTGATTCATTTAGTTTTCATATTACACTGAGCAAAAGACCTAGTGCAGTTTTATTATGTAGTCATCAATTCATACATTACCCAGCAACAGTTCCTATCTGGTCCAATTACATTAACCAAGAATAAGAATTACTCCATTCTTTATTTGTTTCCAATCGAAGGAAATTCAAGCAATTCCCAGTGAAATGAAACATACAACATCATACTAATCCTCTACCTATTTCAAGATGATTTTATGCATTTATTTATAATTCTAGCAATGCCTTCTGTGTAACCTGGCCGCTATTGTCAAAAGGAGATATGTATTAGGAATAAGGAAAGCTATTAAGCCTCAGCAGATATTTATAATCTTTTGTAATCATTCTATTAGCTTCACATAATGCTTTTAGCATTGATTTGAAATTTTAACTTTCTTTTCTCCCTGCAGGCACTGCCTGCTCTGTGAAATAACTTCTCTATTTTTTTTTGCAAATTTTAAATATCTGCAGTATTCTATTTTTGTACCACTTCCCATTTCTTGCTTATAATTGCATTCTACATACCCATGTTGATGACAGCCTGCAATTATGAGGATGGTAGAGGTAGAGCAAACAGTTCTTGGTTTATTTTTGCCTGGAACCTCCTTTGTTTCCATGATTGTTGAATTTTTTTAAGTTTTGCCCACCATTGATCTGAATTGACAAGCCACAAATCAACAATGTGTGTGAAATGAGTGCAATACCTTATGCTATTGATTTGCAGTCATTTAAAGCATTGGTTTCTGATAACAATTTCTAATTTATTCTATGTGACTGGTTTGATACTTGCATTGCATGTGGAATTATTACTTCTCATCTGTGAAAAGTCAAAGGTTTATTGCACAATTGTGAAATAACATTTAATGATTATCATCAGCATGCAATGTGTCTGAATTTCATTTAAAGGTTCATTTGCAACTCTAACAAAAACCACAGAATTACAATATAAGTGAACTCCAGCCATTCATTCATTATAATTGCAAATTGTAACTTGTCTTTCTAAACAGTATAAGGGCTCCTCACAAGTATGCTTGAGTTATGGACCATTTTGTAACTATATGCAAAATAAAGCTCAGGCAACATTGTACTGGATTTTACCATGGGCTTTGATGGGTCCCAGATTTTGGGAAAAAAATTACAGACACAATTAAAGAAGGTAGATGGGCTCCCAAGGTCCAACCAGAGAGCAAACAGCTGTGAAGACTCAGTAATACTTCCACAAGGGATGGGTGCTGCTTAAGATGTTGCAGACGTCACTTTCATAAGCATGATTGAGATTTCTAAATCTGGTGGCCAGTAGTTGGATGTCTTACTGACCAGATGGAAAACATTTCAGAGAAGCTTGTTGGGACTGAGATAGCTATCTTTTCTGTCCAAGGTCCTTCTTCGAGCCATGGAACCCATACTTCCAAAGGCTGCTAATTGGAGAAATGCATTTATACATTGTACAATTGTATCTTGTCATAGTCATGTGTCCTTTGCTGTAACTTACTTTCACTTTCAATGTAGTAACCATTATTACTCATTACATGAAACAGGATGTCACAAGTGTCAGCTAAAATTGGAAATTTTCAGACATGAAAAAAAACATTTTAAAAAGCAGCAAGAAAGGGGAACAGCAGTCTTCAACTTTGAAATACTGGGTCAATTTGGATGTTATATTCAGTCCCTGGTGCTGTGGAAATGTGAAGTGATACGAGACAGAATTGGCAAAACAATGATGAAGCAGCGTAAGTGAATGAGAAGCTTGGACAAATAAGAATACAGGTCATTTTGCTAAATTGTGCATTTTGACAATGCTGTAATGCAATTGGTGAATTGGGAACACTGTTTCTAAAGCGCAAACTTTTAAATCATATGTTGGCAATAATGCAATTACATCGCCAACACTAGGTGCTGTTTCTAAAACATGATTTTTCTATAATGCGGGACTGCACAAGATTGCAACCGTCGTGTGAGAGAAGAACTGACTGTAACAACTCTGGGGACAGTACTGGGAAAGAATGATAGAAACTGTATTGCACACTACACATTCAAAACTAGAAAACTAGACTGAAGAGATTTTGAAGGCTTTAAAGATGCAGCTTGAACAGACTACTGCAGAAATGCCCACAAAAGATCAAGGTCAAGAACAAAATATAAATATTGTGGAGAGCGCCACATGAAGAAAAAGAAAGGAAAAAAAATCCAGCCTGGAGAAAACAGACTTCAAGATGCTGCATAATTTTACACATAAGGATTTAGCTGGAAAGAAGCAAAATGAGCAAAGTAACTTAACTGCTAGAGGGACATCATACAAATCATGCTGCACTATACAACAGGTTGGCATGGGCAGGTCTGAAGGTAATAAATGATTCGTACTCTTAGATATGATGATTATAGAAAGTGATCATCAAGTAACAGTGAAATATCAGATATATATAACTGCCTTCTGGAGGTCCATCTGAATAAAGTCTGTAGACATTCTTCTGTCCATTATCTTCCTCAAAAACTTCAATGAGGTCCACACTTTCCCTGGAGTTCCACACAGACATGTACTCTCTAATATTTTCCTGTACAGAGCAAAGGTGGAACCTGTCAAGCATGACCAACCTGTCAGGAATCCATGCTGGCCCTCCCTGATTGACTGAACATTTTCAAAGTGTTCAGTTACCCCCATCTTTAATTATAGACTCCAACAATTTCCCCACCACAGATGTTAGGCTAATTCATCTGTAATTCCCTGGGGTTTCCTTCTTTACCCTTCTCAAAAGGTGGGCTGACATGCAATTTTCCAATATTCCCTTTGTATCTTGTAGTATTACTCTTGTGTCTAGTAACAGTAATCTTCTATCGAGGGAACTTTTAAGGATTACAGAGGAACATCAATTATCCGAATATCAATTATCCGAATATCGGATTATCCGAAGGAGATCTCGAGGTCTCGATAAAACATTACATCAAAGACGTCTTTCCAACACTGATCATGTCTTTTGTTTACAGTGATTAAATGTGGACTCAGCTTACTGAAATGCTGCCGAGAACAGTCCTGGACTGATGGGAGGCCAGGCACTGTCTCCAAATGATTGACCTCCTGCCCTCTCTCTCTCTCCCTCCACACTTTCCCTGGAGTTCCACACAGACATGTAATCTCTAATATTTTCCTGTACAGAGCAAAGGTGGAACCTGTCAAAATGTTACAGTAAAAAGTTGTGTGTGTATGTGTGTGTGGATACTATTTGGAGACTCACCCCCCACCCCCCACTCCACCCCATCAAAAGGCAGCAGCATCAGTAACAGCAGTCTTGTTGTTGGTGCCCAATCTGGCTGCCCCGGAGAGGGGGCGGGGGTGGATGGGGTTGGTGTTGGATAGCGTTAAGGGCGGGTGGGGGCAGTGTTGGATGGATTTGGGGGCGGGTGGGGGCGCGGTGTTGGACTGGTTTGGAGGTGGGCAGGGGGCGGTGTTGGACGGGGTTGGGGATACGGGGGGCGGTGTTGGACGGGCGTGGGGTGGGAGCGAGGGCGGTGTTGGACAGCTTTGGGGGGCAGTGGGGGATCGGTATTGGATGGGGTTGGGGCGGGGGAGCAGGGGTGGTGTTGGATAGGTTTGGGGGAGGATGGGAGGCAGGGTGGAGGTGGGCAGGAGGCAGTATTGGATGGGTTTGGGGAGGGCGGGGGGTGGTGTTGGATGGGATTGGGGTGCGGGGGGGGGGGGGGGGGTGGGGGCTCGTGTCCGGTGTGCTGCTGCCTCATCTCCTGAATGGGGAGCAGACTTAACAGAAAGCTTTGAGACCCAGAGAAGAGGCATTGAATTAATTAACCGAATAATCAATGATCCAAACAAAATTGTGCCCGCCCATCTGGTTTGGATAATCGAGGTTCCTCTGTATACTGTAGTTAGGGCATCTGCATGTGCTCCATACTTCCTTTAACACTCTTAGATGGAAACCACCAGGACCTGGGGATTTGTCACTCTTTAGTTCCATTAATTTCCTCAGTAATGATGTTTTACTTGACATTAGTTTTATTCAGCCTCTGTTTCCAATCCACTATTAATTTCTTTGAGACCTCTGGCAAACTATCCTCCTTTTCCACTGTAAATACTGAGACAAAGTAATTATTTAGTATGTTTGCCGTTTCCCCATGGTCATTGACAATATGCCCACTATCAGTCTTCAGTGGGCCAACATTGCTCCTGTCCACCTGCTTTCTCTATATGTCAGCATAAAACCTACTTTTATTTATATTGATGTCCCTGTCAAGTTTCCTTTCATAATCCCTTCTGGTAGCTCTTGTGGGCTGCTTTGTAGCCCTTAGATGTTTGTTGTACCTTTCCCATTCAGCAGGATCTATGCTGTTTTTGCATGTTTGTAAGCTTGTTTTAGTTTTATACCATCCTCTATCTCTTTAGTTGACCTTGGCTGCTATTTTTTATTTGTGAAGTGGAGCTTTTTACACAGATGTATAAATTGGTTTGTATTCAGATAAATGTTTCTTTAAACAATTCTATGAAAAGAGGAATTTGTATTTTCCTTTTGCCCTTCAGCATAATTCATATTTTTTAAAAATTACTATTAAGTAGACTCTTATTTCCCCAATATCAGTATCCCTGGTATTTCACATATTATTCCACCCCTGGAATCATTATGGTTAATCCATGTCACACATTTTGATGTGCAGTCTGCATTGAGAAATGCTACATAGCATACCAATGCACATTATGATCCTGCAGTTTAGGATACCTGGTGGCATGGATCAGTTGGATCATAGGATCTGTTTCTGTGCTGTATGACTCTATAACTCCATCGTTTGCAATTTTTAAGCCTCTACCTATTTACACTCGCACAATTGTGATGGACCTTTTCCTTTCCCCCCACTTCGGATACAGGAATCATGATATGTGATCATGATATGCCCTGTCCCAGAGAGATAGACAGTGTGCATTTCTGTACTGCCTCTATACCTGAAGGCTGCATATTTGACAGGAGTCCTGCATATATGTGTGGCCAGCATAATACGCAGTGATCCTGCAAGTCTTAAAGAGAGCCTGGTACTTCTGCAATCTTAGAGAAACTGTTATATATTTTCTAGAGAGGAACAAAAGGACAGAAAAGAAACAATCAGAAGTAGAGCAGTTTCCAACTAGAGTCATCTGCTAAGGTGGAAGAAGAAGCACTATTTTTCATCCAGGTGTTCAGGATGTGTTGAGGGCATACCCTAAGAAGAGAATTGGAGCAATACCCAGAGTCAGGCTCTGAGACACTGACAACAAGAAGTTCAATGAGCTCACATGGGTAGCAAAAGTCACTGAATATATCTTCACAAGATATCATCTATTCCTTATTCCTCATTCCACAATTCTCTGAGACTCTCAATGCACCATGCCTCACCATTCACACATAAGTAATTGCTAGCAAGCAGGACCCAGGCCAAACATCCAGATACTCTCCCTCATATACATAGCAATGTTGCAGATTGCATATACCTCCAGCTATTCAACTAATAGTAATTGCATCCCCCAAACACAATGTGGGCACTCACTAACATTTTCCCCATTCTCTTGCAGTGCAAGATAACACATAACATAAGGGAGCAGCAGAGAGTAGGGGCGCTACGGACACTCTTGCATCACTGGAACCGTCTTGAGACGGTAATGCGCTGCACATATGGGAATGAATATATGTTGAAACTCTGGCACAAGAATGCTAAAGTCAGAGCAAATGAATGGCTAGGTCCTGTGCCAACTCATTGGAAGACAAGATCACAGACAGGTTCTGCTGATAAGAACTCATATGAGAACTTTAACAAGGTTCTGTACAGGGGAAACCTAATGGACGCGCACACGGAGATATTTAGTAGATCGTTAAGCTTGCCACATAAGCTGTGGTCAGGGACCATGGAGGAGTCCAGCTCCCTTATATTGAATCTGTAGCTAATGATTTTTAGTGCAGAACTGGCCAACTTGATATAGCACCACTACTATCTAGTATCTTTTGGCTATTGTTTTAGTTTTCACTGCAGACAAGGCAAAAGACAAATGTTTCATCACCTCGGTAGAATTTCTGACCATGCTAACAGCCACATAGTTTTAGAAGACTTGTCAACATGGCAGCGCGAGTATACACAGTAGTCTGTACTCTAACACATTGGTTGGAATGGAAATCATCCTGGGTAGTATAGTGCCTCAGTGGTTAGCACTATTGCCTCACAGGGACCCAGGTTTGATTCCAGCCTCAGGTAACTGTGTGGGGTTTGCACGTTCTCCATGTGTCTATGTGGGTTTCCTCTGGGTACTTCAGTTTCCTCCACAGTCCAAAGATGTGCAGGTTAGGTGGATTGTCCATGCTAAATTGCCCAATGTGTCCAAGGATGTGCAGGCAAAGTGGATTAGCCATGGAAAATGCAGGGTTACAGAGATAGGATAGATCTGGGTGGGATGCTCTTTGAAAGTTTGGTGTTGACTCGATGGGCTGAATGGCCTGCTTCTGCATTGTTAGGATTCAATAGAGATTGCCAGGGGTTTTGTTATGCACAGTCCTTCTACCTTTCTTTACAAAGATAACATTAATGCACACACCATCACCACTTTACCAATGTCCTTACTGTTGTTTCCCAGCAAGCTAGCACAGACTGCTGCCATCATGTCGAGATGGTGCAGTCGAAGATATACAGCAAAGCCCAGAGCTGATGAGACTTATCCTGTAAAGCCATCTTAAGGCTTCCCCACTGATAGACAATAATCCACTAGTCATACTGCGACTACTGAAGTTGAACACTAAGTTTAACACTACATAAGAACACTAGGATGAGCAAAGGCACCAAGAAAGCAGGTACAAATGGAACAAAAGTGAATCATTTAGTTTTGTATATATCATTTCAAGTGTTTTTGGATAAAGTTGTTACAGAATTTTTGTTTTGTTCGTGGCAACCGTTTCAGGAGCTGGAAGTGGCTGAGAGGAAGTATAGTAGATATCCTCTGTCCACGGAAACCAGTCTTTGGTTAATTATGGTAGCAACCAAAAATAGTGAATGTGGCTGATTGGAGCACGATAAAGGCACGAAAACTTTTGTCAGAAGTGCTGGAATTCTATCTGAAGATCTTTCGGGCAGGTTGTACACCAACTAGATACCGAAGTAGTGCGACATTTATGCTTATAGAACATACCCCACTTAAAATATGGGGCCTGTAAAGCCATAGAAATAGAGTCAATTGGCTGCAATTCCTGTGTGCTCTCCTCCTGTTTTTGTCTCATGCATTGTATTATAATCAACTACCTATTCCCCTTTTCAGGGCCTCTGTGACATCTCTCATGCAACAATGCATAGTGAACCAAGAGATGTTGCTTGTTTCAGCTTGGGAGGACCCATTGTCCTAGGAATGGTGAACAATGCTATGACCATTTCCAGCACACATTTGTGGGGTGAATTTGTACTTGCAGAGTTACATTGTACTTTACTCAAAAACTGCATGAATCCATGTAAGACTCTGTTAACTCATTTTTTAGATTAGAATCAGTGTAAACTGGATGGCACAGACAACAGCACACAGGGGGCTTAACACCTTCAATGTATTATCTGGGTTGACACCAATTGTTAAAGTTAACCTGAGAATGTAACTTGTTAAAAAAAAATTGTGATTTACATATGAAAGAAGTGAAACTAACATGGTCATTCTAATGGATGAGAGACTTAACAAGCAACCAAGGTATTTTTCAACTTATAATTTCAGTTACATTACACTCTAAACTTTTGCCATAAATTCTGTGTTTTACAATTGTGTAGTCCAAAACCACCGGATGAAGGAGCAGCGCTCTGAAAGCTAGTATTTTCAATTAAACCTGTTGGACTACAACCTGGTGTTGTGTGATTTTTAACATAATTAAAAATCCATATATAAGAATTTCTTATATATGGTAGGAAAACTGAATGGCATTACTCAAATAATGGTAGTTTGGGAAGGATTGATGTTTAAAGGAACCTTTGTGGCCTTGTACACTGGTCATTGAAAGTAAGCATCAGGTAACATCAGGTGGTTAGGAAGACAAATGGTATATTGACATTCATTACAACTGGGTTTGAGTATAGCAGCAAGGGAGTCTTACCGTACTGTACCGGACTTTAGTGAGACCACAACTGGAATACTGTGAGCAGTTTTGGTTGCCTTACCTAAGAAACGATGCACTTGTCAGAGAGGCAATGAAACAAGGTTCACCAGATTGATTCCAGTGATGGCAAGTTTATTATATGAGGAGTGATTAGGTTGACAGAGCCTGTTATTCACTGGGGTTTTGAAGTATGAGAGATGAACTCACTGAAAGGTATGTATTATGTACAGGTCTGGACAGACCGGACGGAGAGGTAATGTTTCCCCTGGCTGGCGGTTCAGAACAAGGGAGTCATGTTCTCAGATTATATGAGAGGCCATTTCCAATTGAGATGAGGAGAAATTGCACCACTAAGAGGATGGTAAACCTATGGACTTCTCTATAACTGAAGTCTGTGGAGTTGAACTAACTGAAAATATTTAAGAAAAAAAAAGATTTCTAAAAGTTAAAAATATCAAGAAGTATTGTGTGAGCACAAGTTCATGAGGTTGAGATACACAATTAGCCATGATCATGTTAAACATGGCAGCAGACTTGATGGTCTGAATGGCCAATGGCTGTTCTGATTTTATATGTTTTTTGTTATAATGAACAATATGGGCTGTGCTGATGTGCCTATAAGCATTCATGTTGCCACTACTTAACTTTGCAACTTCAGTTGCGTAAGCACAATGTCAACAACTTATATTTTGAACTTCAAATACTTCTATTAAATCAGATAATTGAGCATAATGCCATTGAATTTGGAGTCGGGGTCAATATAAGTCAGAGATGATATAGTCATACAATAATCAGAACAGTCCAAGAATCTAAGCTGAAGATGAGAGAAGCTATATTCTGTGCTAGCTAAATACTATTTAATCTGAGTGAAGAATTAGAAAAGAGTAGACAATGATTACCAACAGAAACAACACTAAGAGTTGGGAAAAATGAAGTCCAAGATAAAGGATAGACTCGTTCATGTTTTGGAACCCAGTTCCTTGCTCTGTCCCCATCCAGAAATGTTGATTATGGTGATGACTTATTTTTCTTCAAGTATTGATTACCTTTGACATTAGAGTGTCAGTTAGTTAGCTGGATGGCTGGTTTGTGATGCAGAAAGACAGTAAAGGGTTGATTCCTGCACCAGCTGAGGTGACTGTGAGGACTCTACTTTTCAACCTCTTCTCATCATCTGATGTGTGGTGACTCTTAGGTCAAACCTCAGTTGTCACTCTCTTATGAATAATAGTTGAGTATAACAGTGGCAACTTTCTAATTGTCACGACATAGTGGAGTAGTGCACCAGACACCCATGCTTGGATCTGTGGAGTCATATCAAATGTGAAAAGATTAAACCAAATTATCTAAAGTCTTCAATTTACCCAATTTTGGTGATGGTTTCATGTTAAAAAAAAACTCATCCAAACACAAAGATGTAGCCACTTGGCCAGAAATCAAGGAAGAAGTATTACTGTGTTGATTACTCCTGAAGAGACGCTTGTGCTGAATGACAACTGATCACATTTCTAGCTCTATGCAAGGTAGAGATGAGTTGTGCAGTATTCTCCCTCACTTTTTCTATAAGGTAACATTGGTAACTTAACACACAATGAGTTCTGGCAACTCATTTTGTTTAAAAAAAATGGAGTCTTCTTATATTTTAGTTTAAGGTATATTTTTTCCCATTAATTCCATCATTCAAAACTTTAAAAGTGGTCTTTATACATTTTTCTTTACATTTTAAAATGTATTTGCTACCCATCTGTCTATTCTGAGTACCTCTCTGTGATTCTGAAACCTTCTCTAGTTTTCCAAACATCATACATTTGCATTGTCATTGAATTTAGATATCAAACTCCTATGTTTAAATCCAAACCATGTTTCCCGAGGATAAGAATTGACCCAACATCGAACCCTGGCATAAATCATTTTCCAGTTTCTTTACTATCAAAGTGACGCCCATTATTCCTACATCATTGATTCCTGTCCAACTTCCAAAGCATACTTTTAACTCACACCACTGAATTATTGTGATGAGGCTGCTGTAAGGCACCTTATTAAAAATCATATATACATAACATCGACTGTTCACAAATTTCTTTTTGTTATGTTAAATTTGACTTGCCTTTAACAAATTCACATCTGTTACCTCGCATGAAATTTTAATTTTACCTTGCTTTATGGATTCTCAAATGTACCCCAAAGGGTACATTGCTGATTATTACCCGATTTATCCTCCTTTTCGTTCTGGGACAGAAGTTTCTTATTTGTCATCCAAATTAATATTTTGCAGAGATATGAACAAGATAAATGGATGAAATACATGGTTGTAATGAGCTGGGGAGAAAAGTAAAGGTGATAATTAGCTGCATTTGCTGAATGAATCAATAATACAATGCTTATGTTCCAAGGATATGTTCAGTAGACACCTGTAATATATAGTCAAAAGGTGTGGTCCTGGATATATAAGCTGGTCAAATAAGTTCAGGAGATGCTCACATTGTATTCCTGTGTGTTCAAAAGTTACATGTTTATTAATCAGTAAATGTAATTGTATATGTATGAAAATAATACCAAGGGAATACAAAAATAAGCTTTATAAGCATTTAATGAAAATTGCATTAACTAGAAGATCTAATTGTAGGCTACAATAACAGTGTTTACAAGCAGTCTGGGTAGACGCAAGATGATGGCCTTGATTCTGTGGGGAGGCAGAGGAGTGGGAATGGTTTTTGTTCAGGGAGAACAGAGTGGTCGATATTGAAAAGCTGTTTAATAGTTTTGAATCTTCACATACACATTTCCTTTTTTGGCAAATTGTGAGCAAGTGTCATTGGACCAATTGTCAATCCATTGAACCACATCAAGAATGCTATTTCACAGCTAACAAGCTTGGAAGTGACACTTGAATTGCAAAGTTTGGCTCAAGGTGGGGATGCATTTGACAGGAGCTCACGTTTGGAACTTGCTGACCAACCTACCCACCCACTCCCACCCCATGCCGGTGAGATTTTGTTACAATTGCATACGTGAGTCCTTCAAGCCCAAAGTGGTCTAACATAGAAAAGGATGCTGTAGGAACAAGGTTGGACTTGAAAGCATTAACTGATTTTGCATGGCAAGCTTCACTTATCAAGCATAAAAGGACTGTTCCTGAAAGACCTTAACCAGTGTCTGAACATATTCCTGAGTCATTGTACTTTGTATTAAGAACCTGACACTAAAGTAACATATATTTACTCTTGTGTTGACCATGAAATTTTGTGCCCATCACACAACTTAGAAGTTATGCAAGTAGCTATTGAATTATACATAGTAATCCTTACCTGTTTAATTATGATTGAGTTTCTGTTATGATTATGTTTTCTGAGTATAACATATGGAAATCCTTCTCCACTTGGTACTAGTAGCATGACAAATGCCAGAAAGAAGGATTAGATGTCTTGACAAATCTAAATGAGATAAACAACTGGGATCAAATGAATCTCTTGAAGAATGTAAAGAGTGTAGGGGGCATTCTTAAGAGGGAAATCAGGAGAGCAAACAGGGGATTCGGGATAGCCTTGCCAGAAGAGGTTAAGGATAATCTGAAAAGATTCTACAAATATTAAGAGCAAGAGAGCAACTAGAGAGAGAGTAGGGCCTCTTAAAGATCAATTACATCACTTTTGAGTTAAACCACAGGAGATAGGAGAGATATTAAATGAATATTTCATGTCAGTTTTTACTGTGGAGAAAGAAATGGAGGCTAGAGAACTCAGAGGAATAAATATTGATGTTTTGTAAACAGTTCACACTACAGAGGAGGAGGTGCTGAAGGTCTTAGAAACAAAAAGGTTGATAAATGTCTAGGATCTGATCAAGTATATCCCAGGATGTTGTGGGAAGTTGGGCAGGAAATTGCAGGGTCACTAGCAAACATATCTGTATCATCTATAACTAGGGGTGAAGTGCCAGAGGACTGGAGGTTGACTAATGATATTCCTTTATTTAAGAAAGGCTGTACAGAGAATTATAGACCTGCAAGTCTGACATCCATGCTGGATAAGTTGTTGGAGGTGATTCTGAAGGAGAGGATTTACATTCATTTGGAGTGGTGAGAGCAAATTAGGCATAGTCAGCATGGTTTTGTGCAAAGGTAATCATATCCCACAAATTTGTTTGAGTTTTTTGAGGAAGTAACCAAAAAGACTCTTGAGGGTATAGCGGTAGACATTGTTTACTTAAACTTTAGAAAAGCCTTTGACAAGGTTCTGCACAGTAGACTCATCAGTAAAGTTCGATCCCATGGGATTCAGGTTGAGCTTGCCAATTGGATACAAAATTGGCTTTACAGTTGGAGATAGAGGGTGATGGTTGAGAGTTGTTTCTCACACTGGAGGCCTGTGACCAGTGGTCTTCCACAGAGATCGGTATTTGCACCACTTTTGTTTGACATTCATATAAATGATTTGCATGAGCGTAGAGAAAGCATGTTAGTAAATATAAAATTGGTGGTACAGTGGACAGTGAAGAAGGTTATCTAAAGTTACAAAGAGATCTTGATCAATTGGGTCAATGGGCTAAGGAGTGGCTGATGGAATTTAATTTGAATAAATGTGAGGTATTGTATTTTGGTAAAAGAACAAACAGGGGCAGGACTTAAACAATTACTACTGGGGACCTGGATAGTGTTGTCAAACAGATAGACCTAGGGGGTACAGATACATAATCCTTTGAAATTGGTCTCACAGATACCAGGATGGTTTAGAAGGCATTTAACATGTTTGCCTTCATTGCTCAGACCTTTGAGTATAGCAGTCAAAAAGTGTGGTGCTGGAAAAGTACAGCTGGTCAGCAATGATGGTAATGAATGGTGGTGCTGGCTTGAAGGGCCGAATGGCCTACTCCTGCACCTATTGTCTATTGTCTATTGTCAGGCAGCATCCGAGGAGCAGGAGAGTCGACGTTTTGAACAAAAGCAATTCATCAGAAATGTGAGGGGGTGGGGCCAAGCGTGCTAAGAGATAAATGGGAGAGGGTTGGGGCTGGGGTGAAGATAGCTGGGAATGCGATAGGTAGATGAAGGTGGGGGTGATGGTGATAGGTCGGAGAGGAGGGTGGAGTGGATATGTATGAAGGAAGGTAGACAGATCGGACAGCTCAAGAGAGCGGTGCCAAGTTGGAGGGTTGGATCGGGGATAAGGTGGGGGAGGGGAGATGAGGAAACTGTTGAATATAGTTTGAGTTTAGCAGCTGGGATGTCATGTTGCAGTTGTACAGGACATTGGTGAGGTATCTCCTGGAATAGTGTTTGCAGTTCTGGTCACCACGTTATAAGGAGGAATTATTAAACTGAAGAGGGTTCAGAAAAGATTTACTAGGATGTTGAGTTATATAGATAGGTTGGAAATATAAAATACTTACCTTATGAATCAGCGGAATCAGACATGGGGGCTGCTGGATAAGCGAACTAATATAATTTTGCAGTGGCTAAACCTGAAACACTATACATGTAGTGTCTCTCATCCATCCTTCCCCTCTAACTGAAACAAAAGCTCTGGAGGGTTGCTAAGGTTTTTATCTCTTTTGGCAATTTAGAGCAGAGGGGATGGAAGCTAGGGTAGTTGCATGCTCCTCTTGCAGGATTTGTGAAGGAAGGGTCACTATGAGTGACCACGCTGACTTCACCTGTGAGAAGTGCACTCAACTCCAGCTCCTCACAGACCGCGTTAGGGAACTGGAGCTGCAGCTGGATGAACTTCAGATCATTCGGGAAGCTGAGGGGATGATAGAGAGGTGCTATAGGGAGGTAGTCACATCGAAGTTACAGGATAAAGGTAGCTGGGTGACCATCAGGAGAGGGAAAGGGAATAGGCAGACAGTGCAGGGAGCCCTGTGGCCATTCCCCTCAATAATAAGTGTAAGCTTTGGATACTGTTGGGGTTGATGACCACAACCACATGCCAGGACTCTGGCACTGAGCTTGGCTCTGTGGCTCAGAATGGCTTTCATTCCTGAAGAAGGGCTTATGCCCGAAACGTCGATTCTCCTGTTCCCTGGATGCTGCCTGACCTGCTGCACTTTTCCAGCAACACATTTTCAGCTCTGTGGCTCAGAAGGAAAGGGTGAAGAATAGAGAGCGATAGTGATAGGGAATTCAATGGTTAGAAGAACAGACAGGAGATTCTGTGAACGCGAACAAAACTCCCAAATGGTATGTTGCCTCCTGGATGAGGGATGACTTGGATTATGTCTACAGGATTCTTCAGGGGGTGGTGAGCAGCCAGAAGTCATGATACACAATGACATAGCTAGGAAAGGGATGAGGACATGAAAAGTGAAGAGAAGGTGTTAGGTTGGAAGCTAAAACGCAGGACAAGCAGGGTAATAATCTCAGAGTTGCTACTGATGCCTAATGAGTGTAGGAACAGAGAGCGAGTGCAGCTGAATGTGTGGCTGCAGAGCTGGTGTAGGAGAGAGGGCTTTAGATAATTGGATGGTCGGGATACTTTCTGGGGAAAATGGGACCTGTAAGAAGGAGAACAACTTATGATTATTTGAAAAAGCACAGCTGGTCTAGAGATAGTCAGCATGACTTTGTGAGGGGCAGATCTTGCCTCACAAATTTTATTGAATTCTTTGAGGATGTGACAAAAGACATTGATGAAGGTGCAACAGTGAATATGGTGTTTGATAAGGTTTCCCATAGTAGGCTCATTCAGAAAGTAAAGAGGCAATGGATGCAGGGAAATTATGTTGTCTGGATACAGAATTGGCTGGCCTATAGAAGACAGAGAGTGGTAGTTAATGGAAAGTATTCAGTCTTGAACCTGATGAACTGTGGTGCTCTGCAGGGATCTGTTCTGGGAGCTCAGCTCTTTGTGATTTATACAATGACTTGGATGAGGAATTGAAAAGGTGGTAAGTTTGCCGATGACACAAAGTTTGGTGGAGTTGTGGATAGTGTATGTAGGACTGCTGTAGGTTGCAATGGGTCATTGACAGAATGCAGAGCTAGGCTGAGAAGTGGCAGATGGAGTTCAACCTGGAAAAGTGTGAGATGATTCATTTTAGAAGGCCAAATTTGACTGCAGATTACAGAGTTAAAGGCAGGATTCTTGGCAGTGTAGAGGAACAGAGGGATCTTGAGGTGCACGTCCATAGATCCCGCAAAGTTGCCACCCAAGTTGATAGGATTGTTAAGAAGGCATATGGTGTGTTGGCTTTCATTAGCACAGGGATTCAGTTTAAAAGCCACAAGGTTATGCTGCAGCTCTATAAAGCCCTGTTTAGACCACACTTGGAATATTGTGTTCAGTTCTGGTCGCCTCATTATAGGAAGGATGTGGAAGCTTTAAAGAGAGTGCAGAAGAGACTTACGAGGATGTTGCCTGGACTGGAAGGCAGGTCTTATGAAGAAAGGTTCAGGGAGCTAGAGCTTTTCTCTCTGGAATGAAAGAGTATGAGAGGGGACTTAATAGAGGTGTACAAGATGATGAGAGGCATAGATAGAGTGGATAACCAGAGACTTTTTCCCAGGGTGGAAATGGTTATCACAAGTGGACATAATTTTAAGATGATTGAAGGAAGGTTTGGGGAGATGTCAGCTGTAGGTTCTTTACACAGGGAGTAGTGATGCAAGGAATGCACTATCAGCAGTGGTAGTAGAGTTAGATATATTAGAGATATTTAAACAACACTTGGATAGACACAGGATGATAGTAAAATGAAAGTAAAATAGTTTGATCTTAAAATAGGATAAAAGATCAGCACAACATTGAGGGCAGAAGGGCCTGAACTGTGCTGTAATGTTCCACGTTCTATGTCCTACATTCAAACATCTGAAGTCAATGTCTGTATCAAGTAAATCTGATAACATCCTTACAAAGACTAATCTATTCACCAAGCCAAATCCTGCCAAAATGGCCACCTTGGGATATATGTGATTAGTTAACAGTGTCCTCCACTCTTCAGGTGGAAAGATATTCATGCTTTCATTGGCTGGAGGTCTGAGCTGAAAATAGCGTAGAGCTCAAGGAGAATATCTTGAACCTTGATAGATGTTGACACAAAAAATGCATCACTTTAAGCAAAGTGATTTCAACCTGGATCTTTCTCCCATGTTAGGAGTACAGAATCTGGACAATTCCCTCCTTGGCGGGCCTGAATTGAAATAAGATGCCCCAGAGATTGGGACTCTCATTCTCAGGTGACAGGTTTCTCTGCGAGTTGACTCCGGAATGAGTGCCACTTCCCCTAAATCTCTGACATCCTTTCTGCCTGCCTCTGCACTTCGACTTAATCCTTATAAGACTTCACATTTTCCTTAGCAAACTATGCCTATGTATAAAACCACCATGACTACTTTTGTCAACCTATGTCTTCTAGTCAACTATCATAAGGCCAATCACCCCCATGTCAATTATGTCTGTCTGCCCATTCCCCATGGCCCTTCACAAACCCAATGTCAAACTAATATGAATTCAAGCAAACTCACCAGCCTTTGTCCTTATAGCTACCATTTGAAATCATCTAATGTCCATAATAAGCAGATGTCAAGACTCATGCAGAGATGAAATAAACTATTGTTCTAAGTATTTGTTGCACATTTTTGTTTTTAAATATGAAGCAATCTAATTCATTAAAAACAAATTCACTGCTTTTAACATGCATTTAATTGCATAATACCCCAAAATCTCCACTATTTCATGTAAGTTATTTACAATAATAAGAATTAGCATTCATAATCCCATTTTATAAATCCATAGCCATTTGTAGGGCTGTCAGTCAAACTGTAAAATGAGAGGCAATGCAATAGTGTGATACTGAAAAGTAGTGAAATCAGTCATGCAGCACTTGTCTAATAATGGTGGCTTTCAGACTGGCATCAGAGACAAAAAAAACTGCAGATGCTAGAATCCAATGTGGACAAACAGGAGACTGGAAAAACGCAGGAGGCCAGGCAAGATCAGGAAGTGGATAAGTCAATGCTTTAGATATAACCCTTATTCTTTTTCTTTTAAGGTAAGGATTTTTATTTCTTTACCAGGGACTAGTTAAAAATTTACTCTGTTTTTTTTGTGTGTGTATACATCAAGACCTTATTTAGGGTAAAAAAAACTATAGCAGAGAGGTATCAGAAGGTATTCTAATTCATACTTGTACAAAGTAACTAATTAACTAACTAAGCAGAGATGGCTGGGCAGGTGATGTGTTGTTGCTGTATGATGTGGGAGCTGGCTGATCCCATTGTGAACGGCAGTGACCACATCTGCAGCAAGTGTTGGTTGCTGGAAGAACTCCGGATCAGAGTTGATGATCTGGAATCTGAGCTTCAAACACTGCGGCACATCCGGGAGGGGGAGAGTTACCTGGATGCTTTGTTTCAGGAGGCAGTCACACCTGGGAGATTAAGTAATTCACATTCAGCTAGTGATCAGGCACAAAAGAGTGTGACTGTAAGTGAGGCAGGTAGGGGGAACCGGAGTTCAGGAGTGGAGGAGCCTCAGCCCTTGACCTTGTCCAACAGGTACGAGATTCTTGCTCCCTGTTCGGATGAGGAAAAGGGCTCTGGACTGGATGAGCCAACTGACCAAGGCACCATGGTCCAGAAGGCCATTCAAGAGGGGGGAGCTAATAGACAAGTAGTGGTTATAGGGGATTCTATAATTAGGGGGACAGATAGTATCCTTTGCAAGTCGGATCGGGAGTCTCGCATGGTGTGTTGCCTGCCCGGTGCCAGGGTGCGAGACATCTCCGACCGTCTTGAAAGGATATTGGAGCGGGAGGGGGAGGATCCAGTTGTTGTGGTCCACGTCGGTACCAACAACATAGGCAAGACTAGGGTGGAGGACCTGTTTGGGCATTATGAAGCACTAGGCAGGAAATTGAAGCACAGGTCCTCAAGGGTCATAATCTCCGGATTACTGCCCGAGCCACGTGCCAATTGGCATAGGGACAAGAAAATTAGGCAAGTAAACACGTGGCTAAGGGATTGGTGTGGGAAAGAGGGATTCCACTTCATGGGGCATTGGCATCAGTTTTGGAACAGGGGGGATCTGTACCGTTGGGACGGTCTCCACCTGAACCGATCAGGTACCAATGTTCTAGCGAAGAGGATAAATAGGGTGGTCTGTAGGACTTTAAACTTCTGAGTTGGGGGGAAGGTAAAGTGAAAGCAACAGGGAGTATGGAGGTAAATGGCAAGATTAGCAGCAGGATAGAATGTTTCCAGGCGGATTTAAAATTGAGGCAGACTGAGAATGCAGTAAAAAGCAAGGATAACTTAGGACATAAGACTTCCAACATCTCTAATGATAAGGAAGTTAGCATTAAGGCACTTTACCTGAATGCTCGTAGCATACATAACAAAGCCGATGAACTAATGGCACAGATAATAGTGAATGATTATGATGTAGTAGGCATCACAGAGACTTGGTTACAGGGGGGTCAGGACTGGCAGTTAAACCTCCATGGTTTTTCAACTTATCGAAAAGACAGAGAGGTGGGCAGAGGGGGTGGGGTTGCCTTGTTAGTTAAGAACAAAATTAAATCTATGGTATTGAATGACATAGCGTCGGATGATGTGGAGTCTGTGTGGGTGGAATTGAGGAACCACAAAGGCAAAAAAAACATAATTGGAGTTGTGTATAGACCTCCTAACAGTGGTCAGGACCAGGGACGCAACATGTACCGGGAAATAGAGAAGGCATGTCAGAAAGGCAAGGTTACATTGATCATGGGAGACTTCAATATGCAGGTGGACTGGGTAAATAATGTTGTTAGTGGATCTAAAGAAAGGGAATTCATGGAATGCTTACAGGATGGCTTTTTGGAACAGCTTGTCATGGAGCCCACAAGAGAGCAGGCTATTCTGGACCTAGTGCTTTGCAATGAACCAGACTCTATAAAAGATCTTAAAGTAAGGGAACCCTTAGGAAGTAGCGACCATAATATGATAGAGTTCAGTCTGGAGTTTGAAAGGGAGAAGGCAAAATCGGATGTAATGGTGTTACAGTTGAATAAAGGTAATTATGAGGGCATGAGAGAGGAACTGACTAAAATAGACTGGAAGCAGAGGCTAACCGGGAAGACAGTAGAGCAAAAATGGCAGGAGTTTGTAGGTATAATTGAGGACACTGTACAGAGGTTCATTCCCAAGAAAAGAAAGATTAACCGGGGAGGGATTAGACAACCTTGGCTGACAAAGGAAGTCAGGAAATGTATTCAAGAAAAAGAGAGATCCTATAAAGTGGCTAAGAACAGTGGGAAATCAGAAGATTGGGAGGGATACAAAAGCAAACAGAGGATAACAAAGAGTGTAATAAGAAAGGAGAGGATCAAATATGAAGGTAGGCTAGCCAGTAATATTAGAAATAATAGTAAAAGTTTCTTTCAGTACATAAGAAACAAACGACAGGCAAAAGTAGACATTGGGCCACTTCAAACTGATGCAGGAAGCCTAGTGATGGGAGATAAGGAAATAGCAGGAGAACTTAACAAGTACTTTGCGTCAGTCTTCACAGTGGAAGACATGAGTAATATCCCACAAATTAAAGGGTGTCACGGGGCTGAGTTGAGTATGGTTGCCATTACGAAAGAGATAGTGCTAGAAAAGTTAAAAAGTCTTAACATTGATAAATCTCCTGGCCCCGATGGGATACACCCTAGAGTTCTGAGAGAGGTGGCTGAGGAAATAGCAGAGGCATTGGTTGAGATCTTTCAAGAGTCACTGGAGTCAGGAAAGGTCCCGGATGATTGGAAGATGGCTGTTGTAACCCCCTTGTTCAAGAAAGGATCAAGGCAAAAGATGGAAAATTATAGGCCAATCAGCTTAACCTCGGTTGTTGGTAAAATTCTAGAATCCATCATTAAGGATGAGGTTTCTAAATTCTTGGAAGAGCAGAGTCTGATTAGAACAAGTCAACATGGATTTAGTAAAGGGAGGTCATGCCTGACAAACCTGTTGGAATTTTTTGAAGAGGTAACAAGTAGGTTAGACCAGGGAAACCCAGTGGATGTGGTCTATCTAGACTTTCAAAAGGCCTTTGATAAGGTGTCACACGGGAGGCTGCTGAGCAAGGTGAGGGCCCATGGTGTTCGAGGTGAGCTGCTGGGATGGATTGAGGATTGGCTGTCTAACAGAAGGCAGAGAGTTGGGATAAAAGGTTCTTTTTCAGAATGGCAGCCGGTGACGAGCGGTGTCCCGCAGGGTTCGGTGCTGGGGCCACAGCTGTTCGCATTATATATTAACGATTTGGATGAGGGAACCGGGGGCATTCTAGCGAAGTTTGCCGATGATACGAAGTTAGGTGGACAGGCAGGTAGTACTGAGGAAGTGGGGAGGCTGCAGAAGGATCTTGACAGGTTGGGAGAGTGGTCCAGGAAATGGCTGATGGAATTTAACGTGAGCAAGTGCGAGGTCTTGCACTTTGGCAAAAAGAATAAAAGCATAGACTACTTTCTAAATGGTGAGAAAATTAATAAAGCCAAAGCACAAAGGGATCTGGGAGTGCTAGTCCAGGATTCTCTAAAGGTAAACATGCAGGTTGAGTCCGTGATTAAGAAAGCGAATGCAATGTTGTCTCTTATCTCAAGAGGGTTGGAATATAAAAGCAGAGATGTACTACTAAGACTTTATAAAGCTCTGGTTAGGCCCCATTTGGAGTACTGTGTCCAGTTTTGGTCCCCACACCTCAGGAAGGACATACTGGCACTGGAACGTGTCCAGCGGAGATTCACACGGATGATCCCTGCAATGACAGGTCGAACATATGAGGAACGGCTGAGGATACTGGGATTGTATTCGTTGGAGTTTAGAAGATTAAGGGGAGACTTAATAGAGACGTACAAAATAATACATGGCTTGGAAAAGGTGGATGCTAGGAAATTGTTTCAGTTAAACGAGGAGACTAGGACCTGTGGACACAGCCTTAGAATTAGAGGGGGTCATTTCAGAACAGAAATGCGGAGGCATTTCTTCAGCCAGAGAGTGGTGGGCCTGTGGAATTCATTGCCACGGAGTGCAGTGGAAGCCGGGACGCTAAATGTCTTCAAGGCTGAGATTGATAGATTCTTGTTGTCTCGAGGAATTAAGGGCTACGGGGAGAACGCTGGTAAGTGGAGCTGAAATGCGCATCAGCCATGATTGAATGGCGGAGTGGACTTGATGGGCCGAATGGCCTTACTTCCACTCCTATGTCTTATGGTCTTATGGTCTTATTCAGGACTCTGAAACATTGACTTCTCCACCTCCTGATTCTGCCTGGCTTGCTGCGTTCTTCCAGCCTCCTGTTTGTCTACTTCAGGCTAATGTCAGCTTACTGAGTGACAAAATAACATTTTTTAATAAAAGATCAGATAAGCTTTTTTTTTCAAATGTTTAAGGCCAGGAATTTTATATGCCTTGACACTTCTGACAGTTCCACTTGTCAGTTCATCTTGACATGTCCTCTTGGCATTTTTGATAATCTTTGACAGTTTCTCTTGACTTTTTTGCCAATACACTTTACATGTTCTAAAGAAGTTATGCCCATTTTATTCACCCATTTTAACAATTCCAAGAGGCACCCTAGCTGTCCGAACAGCAGAATACATCTCCGAAAGAGCAGCTGACTTTCTGCAAATGTATTCCAGAAACATATCCAGAGGGGCATGATACCTCTAAAATGGTACCCTGGCTATCCAAACTAATTAATAAAGAACAGATCAGCTCCTGCTAAGTCCAACCTGCACATACAGCGTTTTACACAGCCTGGTCAACAAAATCAGACAAGAATGGAGGCAGCTTATGATTGAAATGGTCAGTTGCTTCTGAAATGTGTGAATGAATGAAATACAATCAACTTCCATACCTGCTCCCATAGCAATGGTAAATGCCCTTCAGCAGTTTACAAAACGATGAGGAGGCAATCTGTCACCACCAAAATCCAAGCCTGAAAAATTGAGAAACAATTGCAAAATCAACAGAAATTTAATCAAATCAGATACATAAAGAGAAATAAAGAGAGGGAAACAATCATTGAACAAGAAAAGCAACAAAGAACATTACAGCACAGGATCAGGCCCTTCGACCCTCCAAGCCTGCGCTGATCCAGGTCCTCTATCTAAACCTGTTGCCTATTCTCTGAGGATCTGTATCCCTTTGCTCCCTACACATTCATGTATCTGTCTAGATACATCTTAAATGACACTGTCATTCCTGCTCCTATCACCTCAACTGGCAATGCATTCCAGGTACCCACCACCCTCTGCATAAAGAACTTTCCACGTATATCTCCCTAAAATTTTCCCCTCTCACTTTGAACTCATGACCCCTAGTAATTGAGTCCTCCAACCTGGGAAAAAGTTTCTTGCTATCCACCCTGTCTTACCTCTCATGATTTTGTAGGCGTCAATCAGGTCCGTCCTCAACCTCCGTCTGTCCAATGACAATAACCCTAATCAACTCAACCTTTCCACATAGCTAGCACCCTCCATTCCAGGCAATGTCCTGGTGAACTTCCTCTGCACCCTCTCCAAAGCATTCACTTCCTTTTGGTAATGTGGCAAACAGAACTGTACACAGTATTCCAAATGTGGCTGAACCAAAGTCTTATACAATTTTAACATGACCTGTCAACTCTTGTACTCAATACCCTGTCTGATGAAGGAAAGCATGCCGTATGCCTTCTTGACCACCCTACCGACCTTGTTGCCACCTTCATGGTACAATGAACCTGAACACCCGGATCTCTCTCTACATCAATTTTCCCCAGGACCTTTCCATTTGCTGTATAGCTTTGGAACTTCCAAAATGCTTCACCTCGCATCTATCTGAATTGAACTGCATCTGCCATTTCTTTGCCCAACTCACCAATCTATCTATATTCTGCTATATTCTCTGACAGTCCCCTTCACTATCTGCTACTCCACCAATCTTAGTGTCATCTGCAAATTTGGTAAACAGACCACAAAATCATTTATGTATATCACAAACAACAGTGGTGCCAGCAAGGATCGCTGTGGAACACCACTGGTCATAGTTCTCCATTTTGAGACACTCCCTTCCACTACTACTCTCTGTCTCTTGTTGCCCAACCAGTTATTTATCCATCTAGTTAGTACACCCTGGACCCCATGCAACTTCACCTTCTTCATCAGTCTACCGTGAGGAACCTTATCAAATGCCTTACTGAAGTCCATGTATATGACATCTACACCCCTTCCCTTACAAATCAACTTTGTCACCTCTTCAAAGAATTCTATTAGGTTTATATGACCAGGTATGACCTTTCCTGCACAAAACCATGCTGACTATCACTGATAAGCCCATTTTCCTCCAAATGGGTATAAATCCTATCCCTCAGCATCTTCTCTTGTAGCTTCCCTACCACTGACATCAGGCTCACAGGTCTGTGATTACCTGAATTATCCCTGGTTCCCTTTTTCAACAAGGGCACAACATTAGCAATTCTCCAGTCCTCTGGGATCTCCTCCGTGTTCAACGATACTGTAAGGATATCTGTTATAGCCCCAGGTATTTCCTCTCTTGCTTCCCTCATCAACCTAGGATAGATCCCATTCGGACCTGGGGACTTGTCCACCTTAATGTCTTTTAGAACACCCAACACTTCCTCCCTCCTTATGTCAACTTGAACTAAAGTAATCAAAGATCTAACCCTAATTGCAACATCTGCCATATCCCTCTCCTCAGTAAATGCTGATACAAAATACTTGTTAAAAATCTCACCCATTTTCTCTGACCTCACACATACCTTTCCACCTTTGTCCTTGAGTGAGCCAAACCTTTGCCTAATATATATATGAATATATATATTCATATATATATGAATAAAAGGCTTTGGGTTTTCCTTAACCCTTCTCGCTAAGGACATCTCATGACCCCTTTCAGCCCTCTTAATTCCTCATTTCAGATTGGTCCTACATTCTTGATAGTCTTCCAAAGCTTCACCTGTCTTTAGTCACCTAGATCTTATGTATGCATCCTTTTTCCTCTTAGCTAGTCTCATATTTTCACCTGCCGGCCGTGGTTCCCTAATCTTGCCATTTCTATTCCTCATTTTCAGAGGAACATATCTCTCCTGAACTCTGATCAACTTCTCTTTAAAAGCCTTTCACTTATCGAATGTGGATTTCCCTTCAAACAGCTGTTCCCAATCTACATTAACCAGCTCCTGCCTAATCTTGGCATAGTTGGCCTTCCCCTAATTTAGCACACTTCTTTTAGGACCACTCTCGTCTTTGTCCATGAATATTCTAAAGCTTATGGAATTGTGATCACTATTCCCAAAGCAATTCCTTACTGAAACTTCAACCACCTGGCCGGGCTCATTTCCCAACATGAGATCCAGTATGGCTTCTTCCAGAGTTGGACTATTTGCATACTGCTCTGGAAAAGCCTCCTGGATGCTCCTAACAAATTCTGCTCCATCAAGACCTCTAACACTAATTGAATCCCAGTCAATGTTGGGAAAATTATTTCTCTACACATTTGTAACTCTCTCTCCTGCTCGTGTTGGGAGGCCTGTAGTACAGCCCCAACATTGTTACTGCACCCTTCCTATTTCTGAGCTGTGCCCATATTCCCTCATAGCTTGAGTCCTCCAAAGTGCCCTCCTTCAGCACAGCTGTGATATCCTCTCTGGTCAGTAATGCAACTCCTCCACCCCTTTTACCACCCTGTCTAATCCACCTGAAGCATCAATATTCTAGGATATTTAGTTGCCAATCATGCCCTTCCCTCAACCAAGTCTCAGTAAAAGCAGTAACCTCATACTTCCAGGTACTAATGCAAACCCTAAGTTCATGCCTTACCTAACACACTTCTTGCATTAAAACAAATGCACCTCAGACCACATCCCTCTGCATCCATCATTTACTCCCTGCCTACTCTGCCCTTTAGTCATGCTGACTTCATTGTCCAGTTCCTTACAGGCCTTAGTTACTACCTCCTTCCTGTTCAGTAACCTCCTCTTTTGGTTCCCATCTCCCTGCCAGATGAGTTTGAACCCTCCCCAACAGTGTTAGCAAAAGCACCTCCAAGGACATTGGTTCCAGTCTGGCCCAGGTGCAGACCGTCCAATTTGTAATAGTCCCACATCATCCAGAACCGGTCCCAATGTCCCAAAACTCTGAAGCCAACCCTCCTGCACCATCATTCAAGCTACTCATTCATCCTGCCTATTCTTTCATTTCCACTCTGATTAACGCGTGGCACAATTCTGCTTGTAGGACCTCATCCTGTTTTTTTTTAACCTATATCATTGGTGTCTACATGCACCATGACAACTGGCTGTTCAACCTTCCCTGTTGAGAATTTTCTGCAGTCGATCTGAAACATCCCTGACCCGTGCACCTGGGAGGCAACATACCATTCAGGATTCTTGTTTTTGACCACAGATACACCTATCTACTCCCCTTACAATTGAATCCGCTATGACCATAGCCCTTCCACTCTTTATCCTGCCCTTCTGAAAGCGGAACGAGCCACGGGCCATGAACCTGGCTACTGCTGCCTTCTTGTGGTGAGCCATCTCCCCCAACAGTATTCAAAATGGTATACCTATTTTGGAGGGAGATGACTGGAGAGGACACCTGCACTGCCTTCTTCCTCTTTCTTTGCCTTTTGGTCACCCATTCCCTTTCTCCCTCAGCAATCCTAATCTGAAGTGTGATCAATTCACTAAACGTGCTATCCATGACCCGCTCAGCATCACGTATGCTCCAAAGGGAGTCCATCTGCAGCTCCAGAGCCATCACATGGTCTAACAAGAGCTGCAGCTGGACACAGTTCCTGCACGTCAAGGAGTCAGCGACATCAGCTCTGTCCCTGAGCTCCCACATTGAGCAAGACGAACATAACATGGATCTGAGATCTCCTAAAGTTTTTACTCTTAAGCTTTATCTAAGTTGAGACTAAAGTTATGAAAAAGGAATGAAAAGTTTTTTTTACCGTATTATCACATGATAATATTTTTAAAAACCCAAAAAATCCTTACCTTATCAATACACCACAGAGTCCTTTATTTTGGTTAGAGGAGGAGTGTAGGTGGGAGACACTACACAGGTAGTGTCTCGGATTCAGCCACTGCCCAAATATTTTTTAAAAGGTTTGTTTACCTTCCTGGCAGCCCCCTGCTCCTCGTTCTCTCTGCCCTCGCTGCAATCAAAATGGAAGCCACAAACTCATGAGGTAAATTTTTAAACAGTTTGCTTACCATTGGATTGAGATAAGAAAATATGACAGAAATAAACATTAGTGTTCTTTCTAACATAAATTTGTTTTAAATCTTTAGGAAGAATTTAGAGTTTGCAAGAATGAGACTGCAATTTTAATTGTTGCTTTTCTAGGTCAGAGATATCAAACGTCATTGGGTTAATTATCACATGATTTAGGGAACACTTAGTTACCAGCTTTAAATTAATATAGTGTCCTTCATTGACAATTAATGTGCAAATTCAGCATCTTTTAAAAAAAAACAAGGAGGTTTAAGAGACAGATGACATTTTTTTGTGTTACAAGTGTCAGAGCGGTGTAATTTGTTCGTGAGCTTCACACAACATGGCACATCTTTTAATCTCTTGCATATGCTGAGACTTTTGGAGAATTTTGGAGAATTGGAGAACTGCCAATTTTGATGGTATTAGGCAAGAACTTTCGAAAGCTGATTGGGTGGGGGCAGATGTTCGCAGGTAAAGGGATGGCTGGAAAATGGGAAGCCTTCAGAAATGAGATAACAAGAATCCAGAGAAAGTATATTCCTGTCAGGGTGAAAGGAAAGGCTGGTAGGTATACGGAATGCTGGATGACTAAAGAAATTGAGGGTTTGGTTAAGAAAAAGAAGGAAGCCTATGTCAGGTTTAGACAGGATAGATCGAGTGAATCCTTAGAAGACAATAAAGGAAGTAGGAGTATACTGATTTATCACAGCAATGGCAGGATTCTTCCTGAACTCCATTATTTTTCCAAACAGATTACAGGTTATCTGTCTATCAGTTCCAGGAGGAGTTTTAATATTGTGTAGCAATCATAAAGTCAATCAATCTGTCAAGACAACAACAAAAATAGATGTTGCTAAATTAGAAATAAAGCAAAATACATACATCTAAACAACCTATTTTTTAAAAATAGATCTTTGGGTCAGAAATATTGTAATACCTCTAAAATTGTTGCATTAAATACTCAAGAACAAATACTCTGAACACAAAACCAAGGAAAGGTAAACAAGCAATCCTGAAGATCGATGAACAGGGATGGGAAAACAGAAAAAGAAATGAAAGCAAAAGCTGCAAAGTGAAAGAAAGGCGTTAACTGTGAAGATGACATGAGAATATTCTGCTTGGTGAAAAGAATTTGATGTGCAAAAGGGATTCCAGAGACAAGTGTTCTCAAAGGAGATTTCTGAGGTCCTGTAAGATCATCTTGCCCAGCTGGGTACCTATTGGGTACCACACTGTCACTTTGTGGTGAAGAGGCATCTGGATTGGGGTCAAGGTACCTTGTCCCTGTTACCTTGCCCTTTGAGCAGAGCACTAATGGAGACCAGATCTAAAAGCTGAAGCTCCAAATTGGAGAACTGCCAATTTTGATGGTATTAGGCAAGAACTTTCGAAAGCTGACTGGGGGCAGATGTTCGCAGGTAAAGGGATGGCTGGAAAATGGGAAGCCTTCAGAAATGAGATAACAAGAATCCAGAGAAAGTATATTCCTGTCAGGGTGAAAGAGAAGGCTGGTAGGTATACGGAATGCTGGATGACTAAAGAAATTGAGGGTTTGATTAAGAAAAAGAAGGAAGCATATGTCAGGTTTAGACAGGATAGATCGAGTGAATCCTTAGAAGACAATAAAGGAAGTAGGAGTATACTTAAGAGGGAAATCAGGAGAGCAAAAAGGAGACATGAGATAGCTTTGGCAAATAGAATTAAGGAGAATCCAAAGGGTTTTTACAAATATAGTAAGGAAAAAAGAGTAACTAGGGAGAGAATAGGACCCCTCAAAGATCAGCAAGGCGGCCTTTGTGTAGAGCCACAGAAAATGGGGGAGATACTAAATGAATATTTTGCATCAGTATCTACTGTGGAAAAGGATATGGAAGATATAGACTGTAGGGACATAGATGGTGACATCTTGCAAAATGTCCAGATTACAGAGGAGGAAGTGCTGGATGTCTTGAAATGGTTAAAGGTAGATAAATCCCCAGGATCTGATCAGATGTACCCGAGAACTCTGTGGGAAGCTAGAGAAGTGATTGCTGGGCCTCTTGCTGAGATATTTGTATCATGGATAGTCACAGGTGAGGTGCCGGAAGACTGAAGGTTGGCAAACGTGATGCCACTGTTTAAGAAGGGTGGTAAAGACAAGCCAGGGAACTATAGACCAGTGAGCCTGACCTCAGTGGTGGGCAAGTTGTTGGAGGGAATCTGGAGGGACAGGATATACATGTATTTGGAAAGGCAAGGACAGATTAGGGATAGTCAATATGGCTTTGTGTGTGGGAAATCATGTCTCACAAACTTGATTGAGTTTTTTGAAGAAGTAACAAAGAAGATTGATGAGGGCAGAGCAGTAGATGTGATCTATATGGACTTCAGTAAGGCATTTGACAAGGTTTCCCATGGGAGACTGATTAGCAAGGTTAGATCTCATGGAATACAGGGAGAACTAGCCATTTGTATACAGAACTGGCTCAAAGGTAGAAGACAGAGGGTGGTGGTGGAGGGTTATTTATCAGACTGGAGGCCTGTGACCAGCGGGGTGCCACAAAGATCGATGCTGAGTCCTCTACTTTTTGTCATTTACATAAATGATTTGGATGCGAGCATAAGAGGTACAGTTAGTAAGTTTGCAGATAACACCAAAATTGGAGGTGTAGTGGACAGCGAAAAGGGTTACCTCAGATTACAACGGGATCTTGACCAGATAGGACAATGGTCTGAGAAGTAGCAGATGGAGTTTAATTCAGATAAATTTGAGGTGCTGCATTTTGGGAAAGCATCTCTTAGCAGGATTTATGCACTTAATGGTAAGGTCCTAGGGCGTGTTGCTGAACAAAGAGACCTTGGAGTGCAGGTTCATAGCTCCTTGAAAGTGGAGTCACAGATAGATAGGATAGTGAAGAAGGCATTTGGTATGCTTTCCTTTATTGGTCAGAGTATTGAGTACAGGAGTTGGGAGGTCATGTTGCGACTGTACATGACATTGGTTAGGCCACTGTTGGAATATTGCATGCAATTCTGGTCTCCTTCCTATTGGAAAGATGTTGTGAAACTTGAAAGGGTTCAGAAAAGATTTACAAGGATGTTGCCAGGGTTGGAGTATTTGAGCTATAGGGAGAGGCTGAACAGGCTGGGGCTGTTTTCCCTGGAGTGTCGAAGGCTGAGGGGTGACCTTATAGAGGTTTACAAAATTATGAGGGGCATGGATAGGATAAATAGACAAAGTATTTTCCCTGGGGTCGGGGAGTCCAGAACTAGAGGGCATAGGTTTAGGGTGAGAGGGGAAAGGTATAAAACAGACCTAAGGGGCAACTTTTTCAAACAGAGGGTGGTACGTGTATGGAATGAGCTGCAGAGAAGGTGTGGTGGAGGCTGGTACAATTGCAACATTTAAGAGGCATTTGGATGGGTATATGAATAGGAAGGGTTTGAAGGGATATGGGCCGAGTGCTGGCAGATGGGACTAGATTGGGTTGGGATATCTGGTCGGCATGGATGGGTTGGACCGAAGGGTCTGTTTCCATGCTATACATCTCTATGACTCTATGACTCTATGATGGAGTCCAGGTCACTGTTGGTGAAGAGAAATGCCACTTTCCCTTTTTCAACTATGCCTTTAGAATTGTGCCATATATTATGGATGGTGGTTGACAGCTTGTACTGTTTCATTTGATACACAGCTGGGAAATAAGTATGCTGTCAGTGGTGTAAATCCCAAAAGGCTCATTGGTGAGTACTTCCGCTCATGATGAGGTCAAGATATCAATTGATCGAGGCATGATGTGGTCAGTGGAATGAGATAATTCACTGCTGCTCACAGAGAGAAGCATTGTATGAAATTGCCCGATATTGATAATTATTCCATATTTGTTAAAACTGGACATTCAATTCAATGAATAAAGACTGGACTTGAAAACTAGTCCCAGTAATAGGATCCATGAAATGATTATTCATTGTCATGAAAACCTATCCGGTATCACTATCATCATTTCAAGAAATAAATCAGGAAGAGGTTAACTGTTACTGCCCTCTGAAGTGGCCTGAGCAAGCCAGTTATGGATACAGCAATTATGGATACAGCATCAAATGCTTGCCTTTTCAGTGATTCCTGCATCGACATGAAAAAGAAGAAACAATGTGAGAATTTGAACAACCTATTTCTATGATTCTCACGACACCAGAAATCATAGGATCAACTAATTTGATTCTTCATCGTTGATAGACTGTGTAAATTCAACCTGTAATGCTTGTGTTGCAATGTGAAGCACAGAAAAGGTTCTTCTCCAAAGCCAATAAAAAATATTGATCGCACTCTAATAGGAAAGACCCTTCCCTGCTAAGGCTGTACATGTGTATCAAGAGAATAGCATTTAAATGTCAGAGACAGCCACAGTATTGATTGTTACTGTGATAAATGGATCAGACTTCATACATCAATCATTATCACTAACCAGCAGAAATGTCAATTTTCAGATGAATTATCCTCCTTGGATTGACACACGTCAGTGTGTTTTTCAAAATGTCAACATTTCAGATTTGCAAGTCTTAGCCCCTCTCAAAAGGTGATTGCAAAGAAACACTGCCCACTGTCAACAAAATACTTGGCTCCTTTTCATTTTTTTTTGATTCAGGAGGAAAAGTGACCTGAAATAATCATAAACTGCAGTTTGTGATTGGAAGCCAGTGAACGTGCAACCCTTGACCATAAACATAGAAGAAATATAGGTCAGGAAAGATGGTTGGAGATTATGAGTGGAAGAATCAATGTCAAATTGCAATTTTCTTATCAGGAGCCTGTTATTTTCAAGGGTGTATGGACAAGAGCAATTACATAACAAAGCTCATTTGGAGGTGTTTAAATGCAGCTGATGAATCTTCTCTCGTATCATTTCCATCTTTGGTAAGTTATGATTTGGTAGGTGGAAGTGGCGAGCAGCCTTCCACCACTGATTAAGCATCTTCTTCATCTCACTGTTATGGATCAGACAAAACACTTGCAAAATATATCAAGGAGATAGCCTCAACCCCAACTTTAATCTTATTTACAGGCAAGCGGAATGTGTTATGCTCCAGATGTGATTCGATTGGTCACATTAGTAGTCTTTAAGCAAAATACACTTTATTCTTACAGTACAGTTAAAATACAAACAAATAATAGAAGAATTAATATAACTTTAACTCTATTAAAATACTTAGTAAATAATAATATATTATTTAACTACTACTCACCAACTATTCCAATTTAACAGCATTCCATAAACACAATCTTGGTGAAGGTAAATTCAACAACAGATTTCCCTCATTTGTTATCTCATCCAGTCCAAGAATTAATCTAGCAGCTGAGAGAGAGTTTAAGCTTTTTGCAGCAGCAGAGAGAGAGAGAGAGAGAGCTGTATCTAGCAGCTTCAACACCAAAACCCCTACTTCAACAAATGAAAGCAAATCTAAATCTTTAGGTCCATGTGAGCAAGACTCCACCCACTTATGCTTCTTTTGTCTAAGTTTTTTTTTGAAAAGTGATTTACTCTGCTCCCCATGGAGCAGACACCTTGGCGCCAGATTGACAACATTCTCTCTTCAATAGAAATAGGACAGAACAAGCCATTCTTAAAGGCACATATCATTAAATCACACTCTACCAGTTGAGTGAAATAACTCTCACTGTGTTAAGAGTCCTCATTGATAGTAATGAAAGCTTTCCAATAGTTTATTTATTATGAATAGATTGCTGAGAAGAGTCACAAGTCCCACTATAACCTGGTGATATACATTGGAGTTGCACCAGAGGTTGACAGCTTCCCAATCACAGAGCATATGGCTTAGTACCAAGGGATTGTGCCAAAATTTTAAAAAAAGCTGGATGGGTATTACACTTCTATACCCATTACTCCAAGTGAATGTAATGATAAGAAATATCGAGCCAGCTAGTGATTCCACTGTGTCAGATTGTCATTTCTGACTGCAGTTTTTTTTTATATATGTACATTATACAGAGGCCAGGTTCTGCTGTTCTGCTGGGTAAGGTTATTGATCTCCAGTATTTTCTGTAAGTCATCCTAGTTTCTGCTTTCACCATAATCTGACTAGTTTCCTTAAAAGTCTACTTTCTTTGGAATTAAATAAATCTGAAATAACTTTGCCTTGGCTGATGTATAGTTTGTTTTGTACTCATCTGTAAAGGAAATTTATGAAATTTTGTCTGGTATACCACGGATGCTGACTGAAAAGTCTTACTCTTTTGAGAATTTTATTTGTTCTCATTGAACTAGTTATCAAACTCTGGTAGAACTTCTTCAAAAGTATCAAATTCAAAAGATAAGCCTTTTATGACAGAAATTAGGAGGATAGTGTGGTGAGCCTGTGGAATTCTCTGCCATAGGAAACTGGTGAGGTCAAAACAATGAAGACTTTCAAGAAAGATGTAAATTTAATTCTTAGGACTAAGGGAATGTCATGATATGGGGAGAATTAAAAATTAATTAACCTGGTGAATCAAACAGCATAAGCAGCAAGTAATAAAGAGGGTTCATAAATTCCACAACCAATGCATCAAATTTAAGCTCTGCAGTCTTGCCACATCCCTGCTAATGCATACAATATTGTCTGTTGTAGAATCAAGCACTACTGACTTGTTTACTACAACCAAATCTGTTTTCTATATATTTTTAGCCAACCTGTTTAGATTAGATTACTTACAGTGTGGAAACAGGCCCTTCGGCCCAACAAGTCCACACCGACCCACCGAAGCGCAACCCACCCATACCCCTACATTTACCCCTTACCTAACACTACGGGCAATTTAGCATGGCCAATTCACCTGACCTGCACATCTTTGGACTGTGGGAGGAAACCGGAGCACCCGGATGAAACCCACACAGACACGGGGAGAATGTGCAAACTCCACACAGTCAGTCGCCTGAGTCGGGAATTGAACCCGGGTCTCTGGCGCTGTGAGGCAGCAGTGCTAACCACTCTGCCACCGTGCCACCCACAAATCTCTAGAACAGTTGGGATTTGAACCACATCTTTCTGGCTCTGAGATCAGGACATTACTACTATACCATGAACCATGTTTCTGTGCAGGGTCAAAGAGCCGACCTAATTAGCAGCAGCAGAGCACAAACCGCTATTGGCTTTTTGTGAAAAATGACACTTGTGTCACCCTGTATGGTGTAGTTCATTGCATAACAGCAATAGATACAATGACATGAATCAGTTAATCTAAATCACAAAGACTGCAGGAAGCCATAAATGACTCGTCTGTCTCCATTTGGACATTGTGTTGGACTGCTTCTTCCCACCCAATGACTGTTTGACATCAGCACACCAGGTGGAGCTAACCAAGGCATGAACATTAACTCTTTCAGAAGTGTTACTTTGTACAACAGTAGGAAAGTAATTAGGAAATCCCTAATCTCATCTTGCTGATGGTTGTCATTTCATGCCCACTTGCTAGCCAGTGAGTCCTATTGGTTTCAGCCGGGCAACAGGCTGGGAGGATGAGAGATATGTCCTAGACCTTATTCAGCAGAAGGTAGGTTGGATTGCTGTTCACTTCAGCCTCCATTTGTCTGATTTCCAGTCTGAGTTGAAACTGAGGTTTCAGAACCTGTGAAATCCAGCCCTTCCATTTTGGAATGATTTTACACACAATCATACTTTATCAGCAGAAGGCTGATGAGAGCTGCTACCAATGATAATTGTTTGCCATTTGTAGTTTGCTGCTTATAGTAAAGCTGAGTCTGTAGGACACCAAATTTTAAAGTCTCGAGTTTTGAAGTTATCAAAAATATACAATGTATTTGCAATATCTGAACATTTAAAGGAATAAGGACCCAACTGTTGGTTGGTCTACACCTTAACTCAATTCCTTTGTCTTGACTTCATGTACCTTTATATGCCTTTTCAACAAAAAGCCCATCAGTTTTAATATTAATGATCTCACAATTACAAGCTTAAATTTATGCAAAAAAATATATTTTACATGGGTGAACATTTGATTAGATCCAATTTCAACTGTCAGACAAAGGTTATGCCCATTTGCAAACTTTTTGAGAAAGCTCTGTACCCCATTTTCCTTTAGTCCCATGTAGCTTCAGACAGTATTTTTTTTAAATTGCTTGGACTTGAATCTTATTTTTAAGGTGACCTTGGATAGAGTTACAATGGTACGTCAACATTAGATTTTTGATTTGCTTTTTCCAATCGATTTTTGTTGTAACATGAGATTTTCTTTTTAAAAATGAAGACTTGGCATACTTAAATTGCAACAAAATATGTTGTTGATTTCATTTGACATATTACAATCATTGCAAAAAAAATCATCAACCAAGCCACACCAACATGAATCATACTCTGCTCACAAAACAATAGACGATTGATGAACATTCTAGCACAGATAAGCAAGGACAAATGAATTAATAATTTGATGCAGGACAATCACCCTTTGAATTCATAAATTTATAAAACTGTGAATAGCAGTAATTTAATAAATTATATTGCAGTGAGCACACAAGACAAGTAAATGATTGGATCTTTCATTCTGAAGAAGGGTAACTGGAATCTTAACTTCAGAAATGATTATTTTAGTTCTCTCTCTCCAGATGCTTCCAGGTGCCCTGAGTTTCTCCAGCAATTTCTACTTCACCTTCGGCTAACTTGTTAGATTTTTCAGTTCATCTCTGGCATCCTTACCTTAAATGCTTGTTCTCATTCTCATGCTTGTTTTGAGCTTCCCTTTCTCTTTCCTGAAACTTCAGCCATATTTTCACCCTTTCCATCTCTACCAGCCATAATTAGTGTTGGATAATATCTCTTGGCAAGCTACTCCAATCAGTTTCAAATTCTAATTCCTCTTGTACTTGTTTTGCATATGGACAGAGTTCCAAATGCTTCATCCTGGGTAACACAGGCTCTTTGTCTTGTTGGGTACTTTTATTTGTATTCTCCTAATTACAACTCTCAACTGTCCAGTGCTTCATTGATCCTTCCTTAGTTAAGTCTTAACTTTCTGAACACATCTTTGTATTGAAATTTACTAGATTGAGGGAAATGTCTGGAGTTGTTTCCTTTTTTAGAAGATTATTTCAAATACTGCAATTTCCCTCTTAGCTTCCAATTGCTTTTAATATCCAATTCAGCTCATTTCTAAAACTTGGACTGTGGTGAGATGTGTTCTTCAGAAGTGTCACTGGACCTGAAACGTTAACTTTGGTTTCTCTCCACAAATGCTACCAGACCTGCTGAGTATTTCAGGCAATTTCTCAATCTGTGCCAGTTTTTGGCTTGTTTGTAGAGAATCAATCCTTTGATATTGATAGATAAGAGAGGTACATTGAACTATTTAATTTTTCTTTGCCTTTGTTCGCTCTTTCCTTTGTCATCAATCCCTAAGGGATTTTCATATTCTGTTCTTTGACTGCAATGGGAGTTGGAATCCATCCTTCTGGAATTTCACAAGCTCTGTCCTTGTAACTGTTAGATACAGTTATCCAAATGAGATGGGCGGGCACTATTTCGGTCAGATAATTGATTATTTGGTTAATTGATTCAATACCTTTCCGAGTCTTCTGTCAAGTCCGCCTTCCGTTCAGGAGGCTAGGCAGCAGCACACCGCATATGAGACCCCGCCTGTCCCCCATGCCCCGTCCAACACCGCCCCCCACCTCCTCCCACCCCAAACCCCGTCCAACACCATCCCCCACACGCCCCCAAACCCCATCCAATACCGCCCCCCACCCCCGCTCCCCAACCCCATCCAATGCCACCCCCCTTACCCACCACCCCCTAACCCTGTCCAACGCCACAACCTAACCCCGTCCAACACTGCCCCCCGTCCACCCCGCGCCGTCTCCAGGGCAGACGGACTGGGCACCTACAATAAGACTGAGTCTTCAAATAACTAACTAACTAACACACACACACACACACACACACACACACACACACACACACACACACACACACACACACACACACACACACACACACACACACACACACACACACACACCTTTTTACTGCAATCTTTTGACAGGTTCCACCTTTGCCCTGTACAGGATAATGTTGGAGAGATTATCTGGGGAAGTGGGGTTTCGGGTACACGCCTGTGTACGACTCCACGAAAAGTGTGGGGGGGAGAGAGAGAGGGCGGGAGGTAAGTTGTTTGGAGGTAGTGCCTGGGCTCCCATTGATGTCCAGGACTGTTCTCGGCAGCATTTCAGTAAGCTGAGGTTACTTTTAATCAATGTAAACAAAATACGCCACTGGAGTTGGAAGCTTTCGATGTAATGTTTCTATCGGGACCTCGAGATCTCCTTCGGATAATCCGATATCCAGATAATTGATATTCTGATAATTGAGGTTCCTCTGTACTCTGTATTCCTGATACTCCTTTCAAAGTGAATTACCTCACACTTTTCCACATTAAACTCCATTTGCCACCACTCAGCCCAGCTCTGCAGCTTATCTATGTCACTCTGTAACCTGCAAATGCTTTTCGCACTATCCACAACTCCACTGACCTTAGTGTGATCTGTAAATTTACTAACCCATTCTTCTATGCCCTCATCCAGGTCATTTTTAAAATGACAAACAACACTGGCCCCAAAACTGATCCCTGCGGTACACCGTTAGTAACTGAACTCCAAGATTAACATTTCCCATCAAACACCACCCTCTGTCTTCTTACATCTAGCCAATTTCTGATCCAAACCGCTAAATCGCCCTCAATCCTATGCCTCCATATTTTCTGCAATAGCCTACCGTGGGGAACCCTATTACTGAAATCCATATACACAACATCAACTGCTTTACCCTCATTCACCTGTTTAGTCACCTTCTCAAAGAACTCAATAAGGTTTGTGAGGCATAACCAACCCTTCACAAAACCATGTTGATTATCCCTAAACAACTTATTCCTTTCAAGATGATTGTAAATCCAATAAGGCTCACAGATCTATAATTACCAGGGCTATCTCTACTCCCCTTCTTGAACAAGGGGACAACATTTGCCATCCTCCAGTGTACTGGCACTATTCCTGTAGACAATGATGACATAGAGATCAAAGCCAAAGGTTCTGCAATCTCCTCCCTAGCTTCCCAGAGAATCCTAGGATAAATCCATCCAGCTCAGGGAACTTATCTATTTTCACACTTTCCAGAATTACTAACACCTCCTCATTGTGAACATCTACCCTGTCTAGTCTAATAGTCTGAATCTCAGTATTCTCTTCAACACCACACCAGATCCCACACCAGATCCCAGCTCCCAGCCCTGCCGAGTTTTCACCATCCCTCCAGACCTACCCCTCACTGAGGACGAATGATCAGTCCTCAGCAAAGGACTCACCTTCATTCCCCTCCGTCCACGCATCAATGAATTTAATACACGCCGTGACGTCGAACACTTCTTCCGTCGCCTCCGCCTCCGAGCTTACTTTCATAATTAGGATTCCCGCCCACCTTCCGGGGACCCCTTCGCCCACTTCCAACACACTGCATCCACCTGGACACCCCGGGCTGGCCTATTACCTGCCCTCGACCTCTTCATTTCCAACTGCCGCCGGGACATTAACCGCCTCAACCTGTCTACCCCACTCCCCCACTCCAACCTCTCACCCTCACAACGTGCAGCCCTCCAATCCCTCTGCTCCAATCCCAACCTCACCATCAAGCCAGCGGACAAAGGGGGTGCAGTGATAGTCTGGCGCACTGACCTCTACACTGCTGAAGCCAAACACCAACTCGAGGATACCTCTTCCTACTGCCCCCTCGACCATGACCACACCCCCCCATCACCAAACCATCATCTCCCAGACCATACAGAACCTCATCACCTCAGGAGATCTCCAACCCACAGCTTCCAACCTCATAGTCCGGGAGCCCTGCACTGCCCGGTTCTACCTCCTTCCCAAGATCCACAAGCCTGACCACCCTGGCCGACCCATTGTCTCAGCATGCTCCTGCCCCACTGAACTCATCTCTACCTACCTCGACACTGTCCTATCCCCCCTAGTCCAGGAACTCCCCACATACATTCGAGACACCACCCACACCCTCCACCTCCTCCAAGATTTCCGTTTCCCCGTCCCCAACGCCTCATCTTCACAATGGATATCCAATCCCTCTACACCTCCATCTGCCATGACCAGGGCCTCCAAGCCCTCCGTCTTTTCCTCTCCAGACGTCCCCAACACTACCTTTCCACCGACACTCTCATTCGTTTGGCCGAACTGGTCCTCACCCTTAACAGTTTCTCCTTCGAATCCTCCCACTTCCTCCAGACCAAAGGGGTAGCCATGGGCACATGCATGGGCCCCAGCTATGCCTGTCTCTTTGATGGCTACATAGAACAGTCGATCTTCCGTAATTACACGGCACCACTCCCCACCTCTTCCTCCGCTACATTGATGACTGCATTGGCACCACCTCATGCTCCCGCGAGGAGGTTGAGGAATTCATCAACTTCACCAACACATTCCACCTTGACCTTAAATTTACCTGGACCATTTCTGACACCTCCCTCCCCTTCCTGGACCACTCCATCTCCATTAACGACGACCGACTTGACACTGACATTTTTTACAAACCCACCGACTCCCACAGCTACCTGGATTACACCTCTTCCCACCCTACCTCTTGCAAAAATGCCATCCCATATTCCCAATTCCTCCGCCTCTGCCGTATCTGCTCCCAGGAGGACCAGTTCCACCACAGAACACACCAGATGGCCTCCTTCTTTAGAGATCACAATTTCCCTTCCCACGTGTTTAAAGATGCCCTCCAATGCATCTCGTCCACATCCCACACCTCCACCCTCAGACCCCACCCCTCCAACCGTAACAAGGACAGAACGCCCCTGGTGCTCACCTTCCACCCTACTAACCTTCACATAAACCAAATCATCTGCCAACATTTCCGCCACCTCCAAAAAGACCCCACCACCAGGGATATATTTCCCTCCCCACCCCTTTCCGCCTTCCGCAAAGACTGTTCCCTCCGTGATTACCTGGTCAGGTCCACGCCCCCCTACAACCCACCCTCCCATCCTGGCACCTTCCCCTGCCACCGCAGGAACTGTAAAACCTGCGCCCACACCTCCTCCCTCACCTCTATCCAAGGCCCTAAAGGAGCCTTCTACATCCAAAGTTTTACCTGCACATCCACTAATATCATTTATTGTATCTGTTGCTCCTGATGCGGTCTCCTCTACATTGGGGAGACTGGGCGCCTCCTAGCAGAGCTCTTTAGGGAACATCTCTGGGACACCCGCACCAATCAATCACACCGCCCCGTGTCCCAACATTTCAACTCCCCCTCCCACTCTGCCGAGGACATGGAGGTCCTGGGCCTCCTTCACCGCCGCTCCCTCACCGCCAGACGCCTGGAGGAAGAACGCCTCATCTTCCGCTTCGGAACACTTCAACCCCAAGGCATCAATGTGGACTTCAACAGTTTCCTCATTTCCCCTTCCCCCACCTCACCCTAGTTCCATACTTGCCGCTCAGCACTGTCCCCATGACTTGTCCGGACTTGTCCTACCTGCCTTTCTCCTTTTCCACCTAGCCACTCCACCCTCCTCCCTGACCTATCACCTTCATCCCCTCCCCCACTCACCTATTGTACTCTATGCTACTTTCTCTCCACCCCCACCCTCCCCTAGCTTATCCATGCTTCAGGCTCTCTGCCTTTATTCCTGATGAAGGGCTTTTGCTCGAAACATCCATTTCGGTGCTCCTTGGATGCTGCCTGAACTGCTGTGCTCTTCCAGCACCACTAATCCAGAATTCTCTTCAACAACATTGTCTTTTTCCTGTGTGAATACTAATGAAAAATAATAATTTAGCGCCTCTCCTATCTCTTCACACTCCCCGCACAACTTTCCACTTACTGTTCTTGACTGACTCTAATCTTACCCTACTCATTCTTTTTTCCTGACATACGTTTAGAAAGCTTTAGGGTTTTCCTTGATCCTACTTGCCAAAGACTTCTCAGGTCTCCTCATGGCTTTTCATAGCTCTCTCTTTAGGCCTTCCTGGCTAAATTGTAACTCTCAAGCAACCTAACTGAGCCTTCATGTCTCATCTTTACATAAGCCTCCTTCTTCCTCTTGCCAAGAGATTCAACTTCTTGAGTACACCATGGCTCCCTTGGTCGACTGCTTCCTCCCTTCCTGACAGGTACATACTTATCAAGGACACACAGTAGCTGTTCCTTTAATAACAGGTGAATGAGAGTAAAGCAGTTAGGGACAGCACGGTGTCTCAGTGGTTAGCACTGCTGCCTCACAGCACCAGGGTCCCGGTTCGATTCCAGCTTTGGGCAACTGTCTGTGTGGAGTTTGAACATTCTCCCTGTGTCTGTTTGGGTTTCATTTGGGTACTCTGGTTTCCTCCCACATTCCAAAGATGTGCAGGTCAGGTGAATTGGCCATGCTAAGTTGTCAGGTGCATTAGTCAGAGGTGAGCGCGATACTCTTCGTAGGGTCGGTGTGGACTTTTTGGGCCGAAGGGCCTATTTCCACACTGGAGGAAATCTAATCTAATCTAATCTAAAAAAAACCTCCACATTTCAATTGTGCCCATCCCTTGCAGTTTCCTTCTTCATCCTAAATCTTGCCTATTCACATCATAATTGCCTTTCCCCCAGCTATAACTCTTCCCTGCGGTATATACCTCTCCCTTTCCATTGCTAAAGTAAACTTAACCTGTGTCTGGTCACTATCACCAAATACAAATCCCATGTGGCCTCACCTCTTGTTGGCCTATCTACATACTGTGTCAGGGAACCCTCTTGCACACATTGGACAAAAACTGACCCATCTAAATACTCGAACCATAGCATTTCCAGTTAATATTGGAAAGTTAAAGACACTGATAACAATTGCCTTGTTACTTTCGCTCCTATCCAGAATCATCTTTGTAATCCTTTCCTTACATCTCTGGAACTATTAGGAGGCTGATAGAAAACTCTCAATAGGATGACGTCTCCTTTCCTGTTTCTAACCTCAGCCCATACTACTTCAGTAGATGAGTCCTCAGGCATCCTTCCTGCCACCGTAATACTGTCCTTGTCTAACAATGTCCACCACTCCCTGACTTACCATCTCCCCTGATCTTACTGAAACATCTAAATCTCGGAACCTGCAGCAACCATTCCTACCCTGCTCTATCCATGTCTCCGAAATGGCCAAAACATTGAAGTCCCAGTTACCAACCCATGCTGCCAGTTCATCCCCCCTTTTTCGAATGCTCTTGGTGTTGAAGTAGACACACCTTCCTGCTTGCTGGTACACTCTTGCAACCTTGAAAACCTTATTCATGACCTCACTACTCTCAACTTCCTGTAAAATGGAGCTACAATTCAGGTTCCCATCCCCTGCTAAATTAGTTTAAACCCTCCCAAAGAGCATTTGCAAATTGGGCCACACTCACTAGGATATTGATACTCTAGGATATTAAACCATCCCGTTTTTAGATGTCCCACCTACCCCAGAATGAGCCACAGTTATCCAGATATCTGAATCCCTCTGTCCTGCACCATCCTTGTAGCAATGTGTTCAACTCCTCTGTCTTCCTATTCCTCACCTCGTTTGTACATGGCACAGGTAACAAACCAGAGATAACTCTCTTTGTTCTGGGTCTAAGCTTTTACTTTAGCTCCCTGAATTTCTGCCTTACATCTCCATCCCTTTTCCTACCTGTGTTGTTGGTGCCTATGTGGACTACAACTTGGGGCTGCTCCCCCTCACCCTTAAGGATCCCAAAAACACGATCCGAGACATCACGAACTCTGGCACCTGGGAGGCAACACACCAACAGTGAGTCTCTCTCGTTCCCACAGAATCTCCTATCTGTCCTCCTAACTATGAAGTTCCCAGTGACTAATGCCTTACTCCTTTCCCCCATTCCTTTCTGAGCACCAGGGAAAAACTCTGTGCCAGAGACCTGTAACCCATGGCTTATCCCTGGTATATTATCCCCTTCAACAGTATCCAAAATGGTATACTTGTTATACAGGGGAACTGCCACAGGGGTTCCCTGCACAGACTGCTTCTTACCCTACCCCTTTTAACAGTCACCCAACTATTTTCATTTCATTTTAAGATGCTTTAATAACTAATGATATTACATAAATCTAAATTATTGTGAATCCAATCTTTCTTCTTCTCACGTTATTTTTCTATACTGAATTGAATCTGATACATACCAAAATCCCCCATTATCCGACTCCCAGTTGTCATTCCCTGTTTCCTTCTCATGGTGTGATTTCCAAATACCCAAGCTAAGGTCCCTAATGTCCCATTATCTTTGCCATGCCATTATCAGTTCACACTTTGTCATAGAGTCATAGAGATGTACAGCTTGGAAGCAGACCATTCAGTCCAACCCGTCCATGCCGACCAGATATCCCAACGTAATCTAATCCCACTTGCCAGCACCCAACACTTATCCCTCCAAACGCTTCTTATTCATATACCCATCCAAATGCCTCTTAAATGGTGCAGTTGTATCAGCCTCCATCACTTCCTCTGGCAGCTCATTCCATACACGTACCACTCTCTGTGTGAAAAAGTTGCCCCATAGGTCTCTTTTATATCTTTCCCCTCTCACCCTAAACCTATGCCCTCTACTTCTGGACTCCCCGAGTCATGGAGGGAAAAACATCTTTTAACTAAAGGGTGCAGGGAAAAATATAACTCATGCCATACAGTAAGGATACTTTACTCCAACTAGAACTGCATTTAGTATTCTTGAAATAGACTTCATAACTTTAATAACTCAAAATACGAGAAATCCAATTTTGTTTGAAATGTTCAGTTCTATTCAAGCACTGGAAGTGTTTTTTCTTGAATTAATACAGGACCATTAGCAAAAGAAGGAGGCAATTCAAACCCACTGGCCTGAGGTAGAATTCAATTTAGATCATGGTTGATTTACATCTCAGCTTCATTTTCCTGCATTCACTTGATAGTTGAACTAAATTGTCCAAAATAATTACAGCACTGTACATACCAACATTGCTTTCATAATACAGCAAGGTTTTCAAATGCTCAAACCAATGAAAATCATTCACATTATTGGGTGTTAAATAAGGAACATTAAAAAAAACATATTGAAACATAGTTATGCAAATATACGAGCTTCTCCTTTGGAAGAAAATGAGAAAAACCCAAACTGATCTGTCAATAATTTCCTCAGTAAGATTAAATCACCAGAGAATTGAAATAAGTTCATTCATTCTTCTAATTAATGTTCATTTTTCAGCAGTGAGTCACATCTATTTCATTGAATAAGATGCCAATAGTTAAAACAAATACAAATCAAAAATACTAATTGACATCTCAGGGGGTCTCTTGGTGGTTGACAACTGTGAATAGCATACAGCAGTCTGAATTTACCAATATGCAAAGATTCTGTGAAGCAGTAGGTGCTGCAAAGAAATAATTATTCCTTTATTAAGTTACTAAGGACTAATTTACTGAACTACTTGTTAATTTACTGTTCAACACTTCAATGACTGCATGAATATTCTGATGTGTTAAGGAGATGGAAGATGAAGAGGATGTTCAATTGGTTGGCCATGTTATAAGACACACACATCAGACATGGAACATTGCTGTCCAGGAATACACAACAATATGTTGATTAGTGTTCCTCATAATTTCCTATTGGGTTCTCTCAGCCCATTTTCTGATCCAGGACTGAATTTTGAATATCAGTATTGCAAGTTCCAAATGATACTGCACATGACCTTGATGGTACATTTCATGAGATTCAGAAAATAAGAAAAATCATGGATAAGAAAATACAATTCAAATCATTGACATTTATTCCATTGCTTGCACAGTTCTTCTATTGCAGTTCCTAATGCATTTGGAATGCCTGTAATGGGCTTAATTGTAGCATTCTGTCTTGCTAATATTGCTAACATGTATTACTATTTGAGTAAGGGTTGTTTTCCTTAAATTTGTCTTAAGATAAGTTATATGTTATAGAAAAGCAAAGTCCTCTCATGGCAAACATTAGAGTAAATGAGTTTCTGTGTGTCCAGATGATTAAGTATTTTATATGTTTCTGTTGGATCCCACCAATTACCTTCTTTTTGAAGAACAATTTATTTCTTTAAGATTTCTTTAAGACTGGTATCAGTTTTTACTCTTTCTCCAATGCACATACAAATATATTTTCTGGATTTGGGGCAAGATTGGATAGGTTTGGCATATGGATTGTAAAGTTATATTAAGGCTACATCTCTCAATATTCTATTCTCAAAATTTAAATTATTTTGCCGTATTGCCAAGAAATTGAAAGTGATAGGTCTTGGAAAGTGAGACTTTCCAAGTCTCTCCATGCCAGTTAAATTCAATTCAATGTATAGAATTAGCCACTTTTCCAACTATTGTGCAACGTTTCACAAGCATCAAATTTAATTCCCCACATACTTATCAACTTTGTTAGCCAATGCAAACCCATCTGCAACCCTATTGGCCCATCTTAAGTCCCAACAAAACTTCTATTCGGCTATTATAATCAACTTTTACAAGTTATATTGGTTTTCATATCCAAGGCACTAATGTAGTTTAGAAACAATAATGCAGCAAATGCTGACAATTGCAACTTTCTCTTTATGAATCAATACTGTTTCTACTTAGGCTCTTGTTATGTTGCTACCTCTTCAATAATAACAACTTGGAAAGATACAGATAGTTTGTTTGTTTTCTAAATCTATGTTGCTTCTAACTACATTATGATATGATATGCCATGAGTAATCAATTTCATTTCATAACTACCTTTGAATTAGGGGATCAAAGGTGTGCATGGGATCCAATGGCATGGGCTTGGTAAGCTTCCAATATGTCATTCTACTTCCTCATGTCATTTTTTCTATTGACACAAGATGATCTGCGAGTTAAGAACAGTAATTATGTTAGCAGGAATGGGCAAGAGGAGATTCATTCAGGATTTTTAAAAAGATTGTTAAGTTTTGATAGTCTAAATAAAAAGGAGATTATTTTGGTTGGAGAATTGTAAAAGTGATTATTAACATAAATTCTTACATAAAGTGAGGCAGGAATTTGAAGGAAGCATCTTTATTTCAAATGCTAAACCATGAAAATCATTACCCCCGGAAACGGTGAGATCAAAATCATGCACCTTTTGAAGGACTGATTAGATAATAATTTGGGATTGGGGAAAATGTGTGCTAATGAAGAGATTACAGGGCAGTGGGATTTATTTTGCATCATTCTGGCACAGAGCTGTTACAAAGGGGATGAGCTGATTGATCTCATTCTGCTATTACCTTCATGGCTCTCCATGCCTCAAAGCTCTTACTACTATTTTACTGAACAAAAATACTATTATGTGTCTGGTCTCACCACCTCCACAATGCCTGTCATCACCAACTCTGTGAAAGTACAAGTCAAGGAAAATGAACGATGCTCTGCTCAGGACACATTTGGCATACCTGGGTCCTCTAGGCACAAATCCCCTTTCGGTTTGCCTACCAAAAACTCCAAGGTCAACAGGTTCAAAAATAGGATGGGCTCCCTCCATTCCAATTGGACAGTTTGAGACTGCAACGTAGGATGTGGTGGTCGAGTAAGGGAAAAATAAAACTGTATAAGCTCACATAGGTGACACAGGTGAAACCTTAGTGTAAATATATTAGTATATTTTTAAATATATGCTTATTTTCATGAGCACATTACTATTATTTTAGCTGCAGTGGCCAAAATGATTGTGCATCCTAAGCACCATGTAATGCTCTAAGCTTGCCTGTGCAATAGCTATTCTTTCTACAGCACCCAGACTAACAAGAAACTTTGTCAAGAGGGAATGAAGGACCAGCAGGTATTATGAAGGTTTCATCAGCATATGACCTTAACTGTTATAAACAACAGGAAATGTGCAGAAAGATCAAATTGGTAAGCTGTGTTTGAAGTTGGATTTAAACAGGAGATGCTGGTCTCAGCAGCATCAAAGTATTTACAGTCAGTGAAAGATGAGTTCAAGAAATTCAGTTCCATTAAATGAGGTTCACAAAGAAGTCCCACTGCATTACTCTGCAGGTTGCTGCTGCAATCGAGTGTGAAGATGTTGTTCCTTTTGAAGCATTTATTGTCTACAGCTGTCATATATCCTTATCACCTGTCACATAGCTGTCTTATGTCCTGCAGCTGTCCAGAGCAAAGCATTCAAAAATTAAATTGCATCCTCTCTCTGTATTGTGCTCTGTCAAACCCCAGACCTGACCTGTGTGGGAATCCAATGTGGAGGAGACTTTTGATCTTCATTGACCATAATGAATAAAATCATTGCACTGCAGATACTCTGGAGATCATAATATAGCACTATTTGTAGAAAGCATGTGGCACCATTGCCTGGCTTTTTCTCATCTGAAGGACTGGAAGATGAGTGACTGTGGGGTCTCCTGTATTTTCTGTGCATCACCAGAGCATGCTTTGCTCAAAACTCTGCATTGAGAGACTGCTCTGAATCTGTTGGATGTTGATGCTGATGCTGGGCTTCAAAATACATGTGCTCCTCATCCATTTCTGCGGTCACTCTTAATGCAGTGGCTTTGTAGATGAGAACAGCTGCAGTGCCTGGATCTATTGCAACTAGTTCCAAAGAACCTTTGGAGGCAACAACAGAAAGAAAGCAACTGTTTTGTAATCCGATCCTTCAGTCACAACACACATAAACAACATTTAAACAATGTCCTCAAGACACTAGGGCAAGGCGCTCTCGCATGTAATGTGTCTAGATCATTGAAGGTAGTAGGAGAGATGGAGAGAGTAGTTAATGAAGCATATAGTGTATTTGGCTTTATTAATAGGGGCACAGAGTACAAGAGCAAGGAGATGATGTTTAACTTGTATTGGACACTTATTAGACCTCATCAGGAGTGTTATGCACAGTTGTAGGTGCCTCATGATTGGAAAGATGTGCATTATTTCTGCCTACTCTTGCCTACAGAGCTGATTTGTTCACTTAAAAAGGCTCCTCAAACATTTATCCACAACTTTATTGTTGTTTCAGCCACTGCAACATTTTCCAGTTTCCACTGCCATCCTCCCAAAAATGATCTGAAAACTATTCAATTCTTCCTTAAATGAAAATCCGATCGGTCTCTAGCTTCTTTTGTCCATTGAACTTGCTCTCACATTGAACAACTTGTCCTTTAAGTCTAATAATCTTCCCTAAAAGAAGAATTTTCTAATGGTTGCTCCTCACTCATCATCAACATACTGTTTCTTTCCCTCTTGATTTTCTCTGTGCAAACTCAGGAAATGCAACATCTGCCCTTTTGCTTTCCCTCCATCACTCTTTTTCCAAATGAGACAACAATTTATTGTACTTGTTCGAATTTGATGCACTGCGTTTGCTGCAGTGGATATGGTTTCCTTTGGGGAAAACAAATGCAGATTTGCTGATGACTTTGCATGATACTTCTAGCAAGTAAAACAGAATGATACTGAGCTTCCTGAGACTGAAATTCTCTGCACTTTCCCCACTCAAAACTCTCTGTCTTTGTCATCTTGCACTTTCAACACAGCTCAATGTAAGCTCAAGAAAGGTGCTTTACTTTGCACACAACATTTAGTTCAACAACTTCAGATCAAAATCACAATCCAGGTTTTCAAAACAATTGCTGATAAAAGCTAAATGTAATGATTCTGCTTACTCCATTCTCACCTTCAAGCTGATTGGTTTGGATTTTTATCTTTGTGGCAGGTGTCTGGAATTTGAAAATATCCCTGCTAAACTTGCCCAATGGGGGAGAAAGGATTTTTGTTAAAAAGTGTGGTGCGGGAAAAGCACAGCCAGTCAGGCAGCAGCCGAGAAGCACGAGAGTCCACATTTCAAGCGTAAGTTCTTCATAGCTTATGCATGAAACATCAACTCTCCTGCTCCTCGACTGTTGCCTGACTGACTTTTCCAGCGCCACACTTTTTGACTCTGATCTGCAGCATCTTCACTCCTTACTTTCTCTGAGAAAGGATTTTTATTTGGCGTGGGAGAGTAGATGCTAACAGGATTTGATCCTACCACCAGTCTGTCAGGGCAGCCTCAGTGCTCTGGGATTTTGCCAATGTTGTAATAGTGACAGCTCGTTCAAAATAGCCCTGTAGCTCTCTCCTGGCTATCCTCACCACCCACACACCGCCTGTAACCCATTTAAGACAACTCATGACTCACTCTCCTCCATAGCTTTAATTCTAGCCATACCAAGCCTTGTCTCTCCACTAACCTCATGGCTCTTTACAACATCCAGACCAAGGTGTGATAATTCCATGCCCTTTTGCTCCATTCACACTTATATAGGCCAACATACTCTTTAGAAAAAATAGAACTGGTAAAAAAAAATGTTTTTGGACTGTAGTTATTCATAACGTATTACTTACAAAAACAACATTCATCACAACCCTCTAAAATTGTCAATCATCCAGACCATTTCAAGTACCGATTTTAGATATTACATCCGCTTGATTCCTCTTTATCCTGTGCAAATCAACTCTGTACAATTGACAGAATAAATAAAAGAGATAAAGTTGCCAATTAACAATGTTGTCCCTGGGATGTAGCTCTTTCAACACTCTAGTGGGTATCTCGGCTTTCAACTTAAAAACTGTTGCTTCTCTAACTATTTAGATGTCTGGTGAAAAACCATGAACCTGAAATTTTAACTCTGTTTTTCTGTTCACAAATGCTTACAGATCTGTTGATTATTTTCAGTCTTTTCTGTGACTTCTTATACATCAAGTGTTACTCAAGTTTTATTTTTGAATATAAAATTCCAAAAAGTCATGATCCTTCAAGAAAAGAAATTTAGTCCTTATCACAATCTTAAATGGACAATCCTTTAGTATTTCTAGGCCAGAGTGGAACAGCCAAAGAATGTGCATGAACATAATGATGGAAATAAAACTACATCGTATCATGATAATTTATATTGGCGAGTGATTGAATACCATTGGTTGAGGGCTGCACCATCAACTTGAATACAGCTGTGTTCTCAAAGTTCAGATAAATATGACAAAATAGTGTAAATTTAACAGTTATTATATATTCAGTGAAGTATTTCAGCTGGGACTACACAGTGCTGCACATAGGTTGTATATTATTTCAATTTATTGTCTTTTTCCCAGGTAAGTGAATCTCCAAAGGAACATGATCATGACCTTCCATATGAATCAATCATTTAACTTAAAATAGTGATTCTCAGGCATAGAATCACAACATTAAATGAGAACGTTCTCCAGGTGGAATCCTTGATTATTCAAAGTCCATCAAACTGTGGCGTAAGTTGCAATTATTACAATGGTGCCTGGTGAGGGGGCAGGTCCTAAATGTCCCTCTGCTGAAATTGGAATGACACCCCCACATACTGTAGGCATTGTTATGAAACATAAGCTGGTTGTTAAGGCATAGTTATCTGCACACCAAAAAAAAACTCCCCCTACGTCTCTGCATCCCTCTCCCCAACTAGGTGGATATATTCCTTTAGGAGTCATCCCACCAAAACCTCGTAGAATCGTTGCAAATTCCCATACTTTTAAACTCTACCCTCCTTGCTATAAAAACCAACATCCCTTTGCCTACTTGTTATATGTGTCTGCTAACCTTTTGTTACATCACACGTGAAATAAAGTGTCAAAGCACACTGGGTGCCATCAAATTCTTTGATAAAGCAAAGCCTGACAGCTTTCCTGGACGTCTGGGACTGAATGGTTGTCGAGAGCACCCTTCCAGGTCATGGTTCTGCTGAATGGGAATTTGTTCACACTCGACTTTAATCCATCTATGAATTGCAGTGTGGCTGTCAGATGTAGCCTGTGCTTCAATGAAGCCAGACGTTAAAAGTTGAAGGTTGCAGTGAGCTTATATTTACCACTTTATAGCTGTCAACCTTCTGGGATTGTCTGGAGATCTGCAGAAATGAAATATTAACCTACAGAACTTGATTGGGTGCAACCTAGGAGAACGATTACAGCAACACAATATAAATGGAGCTTTTGGCTTCAGTTCCTTGAATATTTCCATTTATTGACTGTAACAAGATTGGAGATCAGAAAGAAAAACATCTTGACAACCAAGAATCATCCAATCGGATAATGGAATGTCTGTTTCCATTTGCGTAAGAAAGGTGGCGAACCATGAGATAGAGTGTTTCAGGTCTCCAATCGATTAATATTGGATATATGATGGTGCGGGCAGAGAGAATGGAGGTGGTGGAATTGATGGAGGGGGAGGACCAGATGGAAGAATAAGGTTAGTTGATGAAGCCTCGATCAATACAGAGTTAGCAGCTGAATCTGTCAGTCGAAATGACTTTCCACAATCAAGGTTTCCACATCTCCATGGCTACTTATTTGTGAATTCCTAGCCTGTCTCAGTAAATCCTTCTCTAAAATTGTCAGGTAGCTATGGTGCAGACTATGGAAATGATTAGCGAGGAAAATTGGATTGGTTTCAATGATCTCTGGTGGTTTTATCCCCATCTCAAACTCCCCAGTTCCCTTGAATGCTTCACAGCAGCCAATCTTTTTTCCACTGCATTCACTCATTATGAAGCCATTACACTACTTCCAAAGTTTTGCCTTTCTAATTCACACAATGGGAACCTTATAAGCAAGGGTGAATTTTGCAAGTAGGCTGATAAAGATAAACTCTACAATGTTTGAGCTGCTAAGATAAAAAGAAAAGCCCTGTCATTGTTTTTGGAAATTGTCCCAGTTTCAACTCAAACATTGCCTCAAGCAGAAGCATAATTCACACTTAAGTGCTCTTTGGATTTTAAAATGCTTGAAAACAAATTAATCAATAATGCTGCAGAGTACAGAGTAGCAGAATGAGTCAAAAGGAAAGATTGACAAGAAATATACTCTTTGTCATTAAGCAGATATATTGGCAATAAATGTAACCAAGACAAGGTCTCAGAATGTTGTGCAATTTTCATCCAAGTATTGTGCTTGCAATTGAGTGAAATTTGTTATTTTGACAGCATCACTATGTCAGCAATCGAGGGTCGATCAATATTTTCACAGCAGTGCTGTGTGGTGAATAAGTATGGGTCCTTATGTTCACAGATGAAGTGTGCTGACATTTGAGAAGATTAGTATTTTTGGAGCAAGGCTAGATTAGAAATCCTTAAATCGTGGTCTGCACTAATGATTACTTCTGATCTTATTTCACAACTACCTTGCAGACTCCAGATATTATCATTTACACTGCAAGCAAAATATATGCTTCTTTTATAAGATGCTGTGATCCTTAACAGCTTCTTGTCTTTGTTATTATTTTCTCATTTCTGGAAACGCTGAAGAAATTTATTCAATTGGTATGAGTAATGTGTAATTAGAATTGAATAGATAAATACAATAAAAAAGCTATTTCTTCTCTTTTGTCTTCCATTCATCACTACAACACATTATTTTCTATATCCTGGTTTTCAGAACTAAGTATCCAATTGTCATCAGCTTACTGTCTGTTCAGGCACTGTTACTTGTGTATATGGAAGCATCCCAGTTTTATCTGTACGTGATTGGCAGGAGCGTTCCTTCTACTGGAGCCTCACAATTACTGTTATGGGTGGCATTGTGACTTAGTGGTTAACAATGCTGCCTCACAGTGCCAGGGACCTGGGATTGATTCCAAACTTGGGTGACTCTCTGTGTGGAGGTTTTATGTTCTCTCCGTGTCTGCCTCAGATTCCATCAGGTGCTCCAGTTTCCTCCCTCTGTTAAAAGATCATAGAATCCCTACAGTGTGGAAACTGGCCATTTGGCCTATCAAGTCCACACTAACCCTCTGAAAAGCCACCCAAACTTACCTCAACTCTATCCCTATATTTCCATGGCCAATCCACCTAGCTTGCTCATCTTTGGACTATGAAAGGAAACCAGACCACCTGGAGGAAACCCACACAGACACAGGGAGAACATGCAAACTCCACACACACACACACACACACACACACACAGTCACCCAAGAGTAGAACTGAACCCAGGTCCCTTCCACTGTGAGACAGCAGTGCTAACCACTGAGCCACTGTGTACTCATGTACTCTCACAGCAACTCAACAACCAATGTCATTACTTTGATTTTAGGGTTTTAGAGTCATAGAACTGTAGAAAATTGGTTTAAAATCACACCACTGCAATGCTGGGAATTGAACCTGGGTCAACTACACGAAAGGCAGCTATGCTCCCTACTATACCAGCATTGCACAGCCACACACCACTGCACATCCTGATGTGCTGGCTAAGTGGATTGTCCATTGTAAATGGTCCCACAATGTGCAAGCTAAGTGGATTAGGTATGGTAAATGTGGGGTTAAGGGAATAGGGTGGTGGTGGAGGGGGAGAGCTGGGTCTGGGAGTGTCTGTGTAGACTTGATGGGCTGAATCGCCACTTTTCACACTATAGGGTTTTTATGTCTGTAAGTCTCAGGGGAGTAAGCTTCAGTGAAATCCATGGGGTGAACCTTATTATGGTTTAGCCTTCCCAACCTCTCCCATCACCAGATTGTCTCTCTCCTTTGCAAGGCAACCACACAGTAGGACTACGGCAAATTTACATTATCTTTATAGCCTGTTTCCATGCTGTCTGGCCTATTCCATAATATATACTTCTATGACTTTTTGCAACATTTAAAAGACATTTAGACAGGTGCATGGATAGGAAAGGTAAAATAACTGGTATCCCGTTAACAAGTCACCCTTTATTTACATGATCAGCCAGATTATAGCCAATCTTTAGAATGAGGGGACCTTTTGATTCTCCTGTTTATATCTGTCAGCCAGGGCTCCCTGACTGACCCAGGTTAACAGCCCCCGTCAAGCATCTTGTAGTCAATGAGATCCACCATGATTCTAATCACTACAGCCCTCTATCTCTAAGTCCAGGGATGTAGACTTGTTCTCTATCTTTTAACTTCTTCTGGGACATTTTTTCCCCAGGTCCAGTTCCTCCAACTCTGACCTCAGACACGGGCAGTGTGCAGTTGATTGTAACCCCGTCTCTTGTGCCCGGAGAGTCTCGGGAGAGGTTCCTCCTCTCCTTCAGATGGTAACAGTATCAATAGTGCATCTATCTCGGAATTTGAGGTTTCTTTGATGCTAGATGGAGGGGGAGAACCCAAGGTTTCTGACAGACCTTTCTGGCTGTTCTGAGGGACCAGGTATGTTTTGCTCCTGCCCTGTTTATATGGTAGCAACTTTCAGGTCATCCACATGTTTGTTCAGGACTGCCTCACCTACCTGAACTTTGTATGTCACAGAATCTGACCTTGCATCAACCTTGCCTTGTACCCATGCAGGGCCATTGCTGTGGTTTCGATACCAAACTTCATCCACTGCAATAAACTGTTTATCTTGCTTAGAGGAGGCATGTGGCCAGCATTGGTGTTCCTGCTGCCATTTCACCCTCTCCCACCAGTTCTGGGAATATCAGGTTTAGCTGGTATGGAGGAGAAAGTGAGGTCTGCAGATGCTGGAGATCAGAGCTGAAAATGTGTTGCTGGAAAAGCGCAGCAGGTCAGGCAGCATCCAGGGAACAGGAGAATCGACGTTTCGGGCATAAGCCCTTCTTCAGGAATGGACTCCTGGTATGGAGTCTTGTCCCCATCAATAACTCTGCTGGAGCCATCCCTGTACTTACATGAGGGTGGTTCAATAATCAAACAGGAACAGGACAGGTTGATGTCAAGTGAAGTTGTCGGCTATTTCTTCAAGGCTGCCTTCAACACTTGGACTGCTCTTTCCACCAGACCATTGTACAGAGCTGTCCAAACATGTTGAATGCCACTTGACTTGAGGAAATATGCAAAGTCCCTGCTGGTAAATGACATCCCATTGCTCATGATCATGACTTCCTGGAGTCCGTGTATCATAAAATGATGCTTGCATGTTTCAGTTGTCATCCCTGAGTTTGCTGAATGAACCCTATACATGTCCAACCACTTTAAATGAGCAACCGCAAGGACCAAGAATACTGAGCCAATGAAAGGATCAGCATAATTGATGTATTACCAAGTCCAGGGTTTACCCGGCCATTCCCACGAATGTGATGGCAATGTTGGCGATAATGTTTGTTCTTGTTGGCACTCTGGGTACTGCCTCACCAATGCAGCTATGTGAGCATCCAATCCTGGCCACCAGACGTAACTTCTTCCAAACATTTCCATTTTGGAAACCCATAGATTATGCTAGTGGAGTTTGGCCAGTATCTGGCAGTGGCCCTTACTCAGGACAATCACTCTTGCTCCACATAGCAATATACCGCCCTCTACAATGATCCAGTCTCGCAGATCCCTTAAGGTTTCAATTCTGATTGTGATGCCCCTTTTGTTTCTTCCATTACCACCAGCTATTTTAGTTTTGCCAGAAATGCTTACCCCAATTCAAAATGACTGTTGTGAAACAATTTTCTTGAGGAGCATACTGTTTTCTCTTGTCACCACTGAAATGAGTGAACAGAGGCCATTGCCCCATCAAATTATCCTTTATCTACATATGCACAGAACATGGACTCTGACCAGCCAATTGGACCAACCAATGAGATTCACCTGAACCTCATTCCAACCATTACAAAATCTTTAAAGAGATATGAACCAAATGCAGGCAACTGGGACTACTTCAATTCAAGAAACCTTGGTCAGCATGGAGTGATTGGTCCAAAGGGCATGTTTTCATGTTGTATACCTCTGTGACTGTATAAAACAAGCCTTGTTGGTTCTGTTGATAGCACTCTGTCTCTTAACAGAAGGTTGTGGCTTTAACATCCACTCCAGTGCAAGAGTGCAGTGCAGTTTTGAGGAAGAGCTGTACTGATGGTGGTGATGTCTTCCAGGTGAGATTTAAACTGTGTTATGTCAGTCTTTCTGGATAGATCTAACAGATTAGTTGGCACCATTTCTGAAATGAGGAAGGAGTTATCCTGGTGTCTCATGTGATAATGATGTACATATACCTTCGATGATGTGTACCTTAAATGGTTGTCAATCCAACTCAACATGATGTGATGCATCCGAGTCATTACCTGTCATTCAGTCTGAAGCAGAAGTCAAATCAAATGCACTATAGTTAACTTTTAGTGGACATGATTTGTATATTGTCTTATCATCAAATAAATAATCCATATAATTGTTGCATCAATCTTCTTGTGTGATTGATACATTTGTGACCAAGATTGACTACAACAAAATCCTGGCCAATATTGCTCTTGCTCAACATCACAAAAAATAGGTAAGCTGGTGATTATCAAGTTACTACTTACAGAAGTTGTCACTCTACAAATTGACTGCTGATTTTTTTACATCACAACAGTGAAAGAATTTCAAAAAATATTGTGTCGGCTGCATACTGTTGCCATAGCCTTACCAGACCATAGGGGTTAATCTCTTACTGGAGAGAAGTGACTGGGGGTGATTTAACCTGAGGGCCACCAGACCTCAGGTAAGGGAAGAGGTTCAGAAAGAGACTCCTTCATGGTAACCTCAAACCAGCAATGGGAATTGAACACATACTGTTGATATCACACTGCTCTGCAAACCAACAAGCCAGCTAACTAAGCTAAACTGATTCAGAGGATAACTGTAGTTGTGAGGAAGACTAAATACATTTATTGTTTTTCCTATCTTTCTACAAACAGGCTCCACATTGAAATAGCTCAATCTCCTACATTGAAGAACTACCATTGAACTGTTGCACCAAAACTTAAGACAGACACTGGAGCAGTGAGCCATCACACCCATTACTGAAACCTTCTTCACCAGGGCCACATTTTTGTCAGTATTGTCATGGGCAAAAGGCAACAGTTGGACATGATAAAGTTTTTTTCTGCTTTGTACAAGTTTTGTGTAGCATACCACAACTTCCATGCAATAAGCAAGAGCTGTGGAGATTACCCTGTGCCAGATATGAATCTTAATAGCTTACTTTGCAACGTTCAAGATGTATTTGTTCAGCAGAACAAAGTTAGGCTTTTGAATATTCCTCAGAAAACATTGGAGGCTGTGTTGTTGAATACAGTCGTGGCTGACTTAGGTAGATTTTTGATTGACAAGCGTGTCGAGCATTGTGGGGTTTGATATTTTATTAGGGAATGACATCATCAGCAGCATATTATGTCTGTAAAATGAATGTGTTGGGACATTTTTCTGAACACTATCAAGAACACTTCGATATTCTGGAAGTGTGAGCACAAATGTAGATGGTTCTGGTATATTAGAGTCCAAGATCTTAACAATAGCAGATACAATGTTGGTAAGCCATGCTGCATCAAAGCTTCAATCTTCTGTCGTCGATATTTGTCACTCACTTCATATTTCCAGGTTTCCAGAATTCTTTACCCAGAACTCCACCACAATCCATACCAAACCTCCTATTATCTCACAGCCAATACCAGTCTCATTTTCCAACTACAATGTTCACCCAACCATGATCTTCTTTCATCCAAGTTTTACCCCTATGAACATGGTCAACCATCAACAACCATCTGCTCTGACGATGATCCACCCCACAGACCACATTCCGCCCATTTTTAAATTGCAATTTATTCTGAGCCAACAATGCTTTTTACGATCTTCCGGAGAACACCTAAACCCCACTCTCTATGACAGCAATTTCTAGATATGTCACTATCTCTTTTTATATTCAGTGGGTCTTCGTGCTGCAGCCTCTCTTGCCTGACAGGTTGCTCAGCAGAGGTTGTTCAGGAAAGACAACTGGAGAAAACAGATCTGAAAGATGTGCTGCAGGTAAAAACAGCAGAATTTTAAGAAAACCTGGATTTCTGGGTTTCTAATCCCTCAAGAAAACATTGACAAATATTGAAAAAAGTAACCAATACCTAACATTTCCGAATGCATTACAAAAGGAATAGGAGCAAAAGTAGGGTATTCAGTCCAACAAAACAAACTTCCTGCTCTGCCATTCATTAGGATCATGGATGATCTGGTTGTGGCCCTAACTTCACTTTCCTGCCTCCCCATTGCAGCTAGTAATCCTATTTTGACGGCTCAGATTATAAACACAAACCACTTGATATTTGCTGTAGTTTAGCCCTTGTGCTACTTAATTGGATTGCTCTTTTGTAAGTGGCTTAAAGGTAGATTAAATTCTCTATAATATTGCAGTTTTTCATTTCACCAGCTGTGCAAGATGCAAAGCAAGTTAGTTGAGAGAAACAAGATCTTCACATGATTTTAAGCTACGTAAAATAAAGTATTTACTTCATCTTCTAATGTTAACCGCAAAGAACTTCCAATGAACTTGCTCATGAATGATTAATAAGCCCTTAAGCCAATCAGTGTGATCTCAATATTCAAAGGAATTTTGCAACTTATAACCTTCTGCAAACCTTAAAGTGGCAAAGCAATATCATATAAATTAAATTATTAGATATTATTGGATAAGATATCCTGGGCTTTCACAGATAGTGGTTAGATAAATTAAGCGAATCCTCTGTATAATTTAGTTTTTTCTTAGGACTATTAGTCACCATTTTCTATCAGTTGCAATACATTTCCAGTCAAATATCAAGCATTTTCCTCTTAGTGAATTAAATTGACATTGTTAAATGATATAGAAGATTTGGTATCTGTCTTTATTATTCATCTATAACACTGATAGGTGGTATTCAGCTTTATATGAATTTTAACTTAGTGTGCTGCCAATAAGTTTAAGCATTTGCCTGCCAGTTAATTTAGGTATTTTTGATATGACTTACAATGTGCACACTGCAGAGCTGAAATTCCAGCTTTTCAATCTTAAGGGACCATCATTCATGTTATGGTCAATCACTTGCTGTTTGCAGTGCATTAATTATAAAACTCCTTTCCATTCCAGTAAGTAACGGTTTTAAAATACACAGATAATATGTAACAAGTAAAAAAGTACAAACATCTAGTTACCATTCTGACATATCACCGTTCAATGAAGAATCATTGATGTGGAATGTTGGGCTGAATTTTATTAGGGGAGAACGTGAAAGTTTGAGGTAGAGACAATGTATGTGGTGGAGGGGCATTTGAGTTAAAACTGGTAAAATTGACAGCCTGTCATGAAGCTGGCTCTAAACCAATCTTGACTTTAATGCATTGGGCTAGTAATCAATCTTTGGAGGGTCCAGTTGCATTTTCCATGTTCTGAACGCTTAATTAAGGCATGATTGACACACACCTCCCCAGACACTTGAGTCTACTGGTTTCAATACTTCCTGCAACTTTCCATGGAATCCTAAGTAGGTATAAAATGTCACACTAGGAGTTGGTGTGGTGGACATGGGGGAATAGTTAGTGGCTGACAGATGAGCTAAAACAAGCTTAGTCACCTGATTCCCCCCATTCTACAAGATCATGGCTGATCTGCCCCAAGCCTGAACTCCTTTCTCATGTCAGTTCTTCATAGCCCTCAACTCCCTGATATTTCAAAAATCAGTTTACCGCCTCTTTAAATACTTTCAGTGATCTAGCCTCCACAACTTCTGGAGTACAAAATTCAGGACATTCAGTGCCCTCTGAGAGAAGGACCTCCTTTGCATCTCAGTTTCATACTTTGCAGCAAAAATACAAATTGCAGGAGAACCTCAGCAGGTCTAGTAGCATCTGGAGGAAGAAAGAAAGTCCAGTAACTCTCCATCAGAACTCCGCCACAAAACCAAATTATTTCTGCCTTATCAGGGCTTTCTCATTCTATCTGATTTGAATCACCACAAATGTTTTCAGAAAGGATTAGACAGCTCTCCTTCTGCATATTCTTGAAAACAGTTTAAAGTCAGTCAATAAGCTAAGCAGAGGTAATTGACTAAACTCCACATGGCATTTGAATGAATCTCAACTAAAGATACTTTAAATTCATGGGATTCTAGGAGAATTATTAATGCACATTCTGAGAATTGTTGCCCCTTGTGAGCATTTGAGGGACTTTGTATCACAGTGAGTTCCAGTTTGGTTAATCATTGACCCCATAGTCTTTTCCACCATTAAAATGTCATGATTCTATTCCTTTAATGTTATATTGTTGTTATTTGGAGATATGTTAAATTAGAATAATAAATAATTTGTTGGCAGCATATGAGTGCAAAATAACATGCCTGCGTTAAATTAATTATGTTACTCAGTATGACTGCAAATTAACCAGTCCTAATATTTGAAGCAACTATTCCCAATTACCTCCTGAGAACATGTAGGTTAATATTTAATGCTAAAAGATAAAGAAGGGAATTCTAATTGCACAATCGTGTTGAAGACATCAACAATTTTAGAACAATTACTTTTTAATATGGGGAATAAAAATCAGCAGCCATTATACAGACCGATGTGAGTCAGCAGCAGTACTTTGCCACAATAACAGCTGATGTGAATGAATTGGCTAACATACCAAGGAATAATGATTTATTATCAAAAAAATTTCACCTGAAGTCTTTCATGTAATGGCTTGAATTTCATAAGAGTGCTACTAATATTGTGATTTATGGAAGGATAATATATTTTCTCAGAACTAAATTAATAAATACTAAAATATTCCCAGTCAGCAAGTGGGACCCTGTGCCAACTGAGGCAGAGTGCTTTCTCAAATGAGAATTTGCAGGGATATTTTAACATTTACACAGCTGAGACAGAGCTTACATTCTATGAAATTTCATTGCACATGACCACGTGATAGCTGCTGCATTATCACTGCAGTGTTAAAACTTCATCAGAATTTAAATGAACTAATTGTGCTTTATTTATTCCAGCCCCTATAATTGAAACATTATCATGTGCATCTATGTATTGCACACATTTGCACTTTGATAATTAAAAAGTCACAACTGTTAAGGCATGGTCAGTTTTCTCCATAATATGTTACCATTAGTGACACACACATACAAGAATAAATTATAGTGCAGTGCAATCGTTGTAATGAGGACTAGATTCCAAATTTTTTAAAACAAACAAGTTGCTTGACAATTAAATGTCATATCGTATAATGATTACAAAAATGATGAACGTAGACACAGACGATAAAAAATACCAAGCGTATATCAGTCACCTCTGTCACAATATGTTAATCAAGATGTGGAGGTGCTGGTATTGGAGTGGGGTAGATAAAGTCAAAAATCACACAACACCGTGTTATCGTCCAACAAGTTTATTTGAAACCACAAGCTTTCAGACCCCCTTCTCCCTCTTCAGGCAGCTAGTGAGAGATAATATATTGGACACAGACTTTATAAGTATAAGATCAAGGGGTTATGCAACTTATGTAAATATATTGAACAAACCTAGATAGCTTTAATCAGTTAGAATGGAGGTGCAGGTTTCGAATAATTAATATGTAAATTCCAGAATTTCTTTCAAGTCACTGCCCCAAGAGGTGACATCTCAGGTCAAACAATGCATTTTAGGTGTGCAGCCTTGTTTCAAATCCGAATATGTCTCAACCTGGAGCCAGACCGGTTTCATTTCCAAAGTAGGAATTTATAAAATGTCACGTTTACTGACTGTCTACAGATCATGTGCTTTTGAACAAAATAGGAAATATTTGCAAATGCAAATTCATGCGAGAGATAGACATGTGTTTGTGTCTGTGTGTGTGAGAGGGAGAGAGAGGATGTGTGTGAGAGGGAGAGAGAGGATGTGTGTGAGAGGGAGAGAGAGGATGTGTGTGAGAGGGCGTGTTTGTGTGTGTATGTTTGTGTTTGTGTTTGTGATGAAGAGTGTGTGTTTGCATGCACTTGAGAGGGAGTGTGTGTCAGTGTGAGGGAGTATATGTGTGTGAGAGTGTGCATGTGAGTTTGCACGGGTATGTCAGCATGTGTGAGAGTGTGTGTGCTTGAGAGAGAGTGCATGAGTGTGAGGGAAGATATGCCTGTGAGACAGCATGCGTGAACGTGAGTGTGTGTACGTGTATGTGTAAGAGAATGTGTGTATGAAAGAGGATCTGTGTGAATGTGTGTGTGTTTGTGTAAGAGAATGTGTGTGTCTGTGTCTGTGTTTGTCTGTGTGTGTGAGTGTGTGTAGTATGATGGGGTCACCTGTAGTGTGACATGAACCCAAGATCACGTTTGAGGCCTTCCTCATGGATACCGAACTTGGCTATCAGCCTCTGCTCGTTAACTGTGTCGTGTGTCTCGAAGTTCGCCTTGGAGGATGTTTGTCCAAAGGTCCAAAGCCGAATGTCCTTGGCCACGAAAGTGTTCCCTGACTGGGAGGGAACATCCCTGTCTAGCAATTGTTACATGGTGTTCATTCATCCGTTGTATTCGCGTCTATTTGGTCTCACCAACATACGATGCTCGGGACATTATTGCCTGCAGCAAATGAGATAGATAATGTTGCCAAGTCACATGTGTAGTTGCCATGCATGTGGTAAGTGGTGTTCTCAGTGTAAAGGTAGTATCCATGCCTATGCTTTGACATGTCTTGCAGTAATTGCCATGACAGGGTTGTATGGTGTTGTGTTTGATGTTGTTCTGACGGCTGGGTAGTTGCTGTGAACAGGGATCTTGGATTATATCACATTGCAGGTGACCCCACCACACTATACATTCTCTGAAACACACACACGCACACATATTCTCTCTCGCTCTCTCTGTCATACACACAGTCTCTCAGACACACACAACACGCATACTAACACGCTCACTTTCTCAAACACACCCACTTTCACATGCACACTCTCACACACATATGCTCCCACACACTCACATACACACAAGCACATGCACACACTCTCTCTCGAGCACGCACATGCACACCTACACTCGCTCTCTCACATATACACGTGCGCAAACATTTATAAATCTATGGGGTGAATTTGCATTTCAGATTTGTATTTGCAGATTCTTTTTATTTTGATCAAAAAGCAAATGATCTGTGAACAGTCAGTCAATGTGGCATTTTATAAATTCCCACTTTGGAAATAAAACCAGTCTGACTCCATGTTAAGAGACAGACAGACTCGAAATAAGGCCTCACACCTAAAATGCATTGGGTGTCACCTTTATTCTGATAAGACCTTAGGTTATCTTGGGGCAGTGACTTGAAAGCAATTCTGGGATTTACATATTAATTAATCAAAACCTGCATCTCCATTCCACCTAATTAAAGACTTAATAGCCATTTTGGTTTGTTCACCTAAGTTGCATGACCCTCACAAATTCTGTTTCTGATGTATTTTCTCTCACTAGCTACCAGAGGAAGGAACCAGGGCTCCAAAAACATGGTTTCAAATAAACCTGTTGGACTGTAACCTGGTGTGGTATGATTTTTGACAATATGTATAGGTTGACCTGCTTGGTGTAGAGGAGCTGACAGAACTGTATAGTCTATACAAGTCCATTGCCATCAGCTAAATAAAACCTATATTATTTTCTTACTTTTTTTTTTCTTAAATTAAGGTGGTTTGTAATTGGAAATCAAGACACATTCCACTGTCTTGACAAGCTCTTCCTGTGCAATGAGACAGATTATTGTTCCCTACCAGGTAAAATCATGTATTCACAGGCTCAATTAAGATGACCTAGAGTCACAAAACATATGCTTTGATTGAGCAAGTGGGTGACTCTCAAACACAGTTTACCCCAATTGGGTAGACAAGGCGTTACAAGTACTTCACAGGTGCCAACGAAATATATGCCTTTCTTTTCATGGGACTTCTGCATAATGGCATCAACTTTTCCTCTTACTGAGATATATCATTAAGTATAGATCAGAGATTGTTCCATGAGGAAAACTGTAACCTGTATGTCCATACATTTTTATTAACAGACATCATCCTATGTAGAAAGAGGAAGAGAAGGTTGTTCAACTGCGAACAAAGCCATGTCAAGACACCATCAATGACTGGGGCACATCAAAGGTACAATGAGAAAAAAAACTTTTTCCACTAAGTGAACAGTTTAGGTATGGAATGCATTGCCTGGAAGTGTTGTGTAGGCAAGTTCAATTAAGGCTTTCAAGAGGTCATTAGATAGTAGAGTTACAGGATCATAGAAGTGTACAGCACGGAAACTGACCCTCGGTCAATGACCCCACCACCTATATGCTCTCACACACACATGCCAATCAAATATCCTAAACTAATCTGATCTCATTTGCTAGCACCTGCCCCATATGCTTCTAAACCCTTCCTATTCATATACCCATCTAGATGCCTTTTAAAGGTTTTAATTTTACCAGACTCCACCACTTCCTCAGGCAGCTCATTCCATACACGCATCACACTCTGCATGAAAAAGTTGCCCCTTAGATCTCTTTTAAAATTTTTCCCCTCCCACTCTAAACCTACGCCCTCTAGTTCTGGACTCCCCCATTCCAGGGAAAAAACCTTGTTTATTGACCCTATCGAAGGCCATCGTGATTTTATAAACCTCTATAAGGTCACCACTCAGTGTCCGATGCTCCAAGGAAAATAGCCCCAAACTATTCAATACCTCCCTATAGCTCAAACCCGCTAACCCTGGCAACACCTTTGTAAATCTTTTCTGAACCCTTTCACTTTTCACAACATCCATCCTATAGCAGGGAGACCAGAATTGCACACAATATCCCAAAGGTAGTCTAATCTATGTCCTGTACAACTGCAACATGACCTCCCAACTCCTATACTCGATGCTCTGACAAATAAAGGAAAGCATACAAAATGCCTTTGTGATGATGTTACTCTTTTAACAAGAGTATTGTGTCCTTGGCTTTTTTTTTTAAGAGAGATCATAAAAGACACAGACGCTGAAAAGTCTAGGTTGGTTGGGTTTTAGGGCCAATTTCATTACAACTAACCGATAATGCCTCAGGAAAATGCTTTCAAGTTTTTTAAAAAATTTGTACAATGAAAAGGGATTGGCCAGTTCTTCCAACTCAGCTTTTTCTGGTTTGATTTGATTTTTTTTGGCTATCTGGCTATTCACTGAAAGCAGTCAGGCAGTTTGAGGTTGCTGATCCAAGAAACAGCTCCATGGAAGTGGGTGTTCCATGGTGCAATCTCTATCTCTCTTGTAAGACCTGTGTTTGATTTTACCTTTTGTGCCAAAGGGGTGTTTATAGGGATTGTTGAAATTGAAACAGCATCATTAAGTTGGGATGATCTGTTGGATTCTCAGTTAGGTTAACTTATTCTGTATTCTGTTTTTTTTTGTTTGTATTTCATTCGGTAATCTTGTAAACAAATTTTGTTTAAAACTAAGTGGTTTAACCAGTTGTACCCTTCCTGGAATATCCATGTTACACCTGCTTAAAACAATTAGCAAACTTAGGGTCCGGGCTACTTTCTTGAAATACTTTGAGGGGATCTGGCCTGGTCAGTAACACCTTCTTCACTACCTTTTCTACCTTTGATTCCACTTTCAAGGAACTATAAACCTGAACTCCAAGGTCTCTTTGTTCAGCAACACTCCCCAGGACCTTACCATTAAGTGTATGAGTCTTACCTTGATTTGCCCTTCCAAATTGCAGCATCTAACATTTATCTAAATTAAATTCTATCTGCCACTCCTCAGCCCATTGACCCTTCTGGTCAAGATCCTCTTGTAATCTGAGGTAACCTTCTTCACTGTCCACTGCACCTCTAATTTTGGTGTCATCTGCAAACTTGCTAACTATACCTCCTAGATTCACATCCAAATCATTTATATAAGTGATGAAAAGCAGTGGACCCAGCCCTGTTCCTTGTGGCACATCGCTGGTCACAGACCTCCATTCTAAAAGGCAACCCTCCACCACCACCCTCTGACATCTACCATTGAGCCAGTTCTGTATTCAGATGGCTTGTAATAATTTGGCTTAAAAAATAATATGCAAGTTATAGAGGAAAAGGCTGAAGATTGGCACTCGGAATAATTCTCGTTTGAAGAGTCAGTCCATACACAATTAGCCAAATGGCCCAGGATCACCATGGTGTTGCTGCAAGGATGCTGTGTATTCACGGTTATGCACTCAGCTCATGGACTGGACCAAATTATCTCCAGCCTGTTAACTTGTGCCATATTAGGAGACAACATTCAAACTGATTATTGATGCCAGTGACATCGGTGTAGGTACAGTTTTATTGCAAACTGACCAGGTGTTAGTCAAATAGCTGGCTAGATATTTTTCAAAGGAACTGACAATATGTTAACAGAAATATTTAGCAGTGATGGAGTTATTGAGGTTTGTGCTTGCTGTGCATCAATTTAGAAAGTATCCAACACCAATGTTGAAGAAATTGTTATTCATACAGACCACAATCCTTTGATATTTTGGGACAACTTAATGTCTTTTTAGGTGTGATCACAAATCACACAACTCCAGGTTATAGTCCAGCAGGTATATTTGAAATCACAAGCTTTCGGAGTGCTGTTCCTTCATCAAGTGACCTGGTGTTGTGTAACTTCTGACCTGTCCACCCCAGTCTAATTCTGGCACCTCCACATTTTTTAGTAAGGGTTAAACCTTTGTACAGTTTTCAACATTATTCATGTGCCTGGAAAAAAATGTTAAAACACATTTAATAAAGACCACATCTGAAAGAAACTGAGTGCTGTAATGTAAATAGAATAATATAAAATTATGGTTGTTATTATAACTCTTATATATTGAGTGTCAATAAAATAGAACCTCTTAATGCATTATAGAACGGTGTTAAAATATTTTTGATGGGAAATGACAATGTCTCTTAAAGAAACATTTTCATTCTTTTGGGCCAGGTGGGTTGACATATGTGCGAAGTAAAATTAAATGACAATATATATGTAAACATTCAATTTTGAATTAGTGACATGTGTGTTGATCTATTTCTGGTAAAAGGCATAAAATTACTCAGTTCAACTGGTATGTGTTCAAGAGTGAAAGAATGAAGGTCTCCAGGAATATTAATGGAAGTTTGTTTATATTGTGAATGCATTTAACAGGAGAGAGAAAACATTGAATGGCATTAGTGTGTTTTTAGGTTGAAAATCATCAAGGATTGATTTTGCTGACAAAAAATACAGAGTTTGAAAACATTTTGACAGTTCAAAGGAAGCCTGACTGACATTATTTGCAAGTGTAGCTTCTCTTAAAAAAAGAAAGAGATTGGTCAGAGCAGTTAAGGACATACGCATCTCTGTGGAACAGTGTAGTTTGTATAAATGTCCAGATCAGGTTAGAAATCTGCACAGAGTATTCGAAGCTAAGAAAATCCAAGAATTAGTTTTTACTGTACCTCTGTCTCAATTGTAGAAACAATCACTTAATTGTGTAGAACTTCAATATGTGTCTTTTTCAGCAATACTGAAGGCCTGTACTGCCAAAGTCGAAGACCTGAATAGTGTAAGGAATCAAAAGTAAGGCTTTATTTTGGAAAATGATGAAAAATCAGTTAAGTCAAACCTACAGATATAATATGGAAAGGAAATGTCCCTGGAATTCAATGGAATTTAAAACAAAGATTTTGGCGCCTAGATGGGATTTTCTTTTGGGATGTTTGTTCAAAATATTTCAAACTATGCTTTAGTTTGATAGTTTAGTTTGGTACTTTTAATTTAAGCCTTTTGTGCAATAAACTTCTGTTTTACTGTTTAAAATAGATCTATAGCCCTGCATGCTCAAATGTTAGTGAAAGATTGCGAGATTAAAAAAAGAAAGAAAATATGATCAATCAAGTCAGATTTAATTCTGGTATCCAACTTGTTCAGCAGTAATATCAAATGAAATTATAATAGATGCAAGATGAAAGGCTTTCTCCTAATGTCTCATTTTAACAATAATGAAATTACAGAATGATTGTGATAGTCAGAGAAGGAAGGAAACTTGAGCAGCTGCCAGATTGCTCTTCCAAAAAGAGTGGATGAGGGATGGAATCAGTCAATGGCTACTTAAACTTCTGAAAAACGTCTCTGATAAGTTACCAACGAGATTGCATCCTTCCGTATTAGTGATATTGAGTTGGATTCAAAGCTGGTGAGAAGGTCATACGTAAAATGTAATCACAGATGGATTTGGTTCTGTTTGGAGATTATCGACCAGAGGTAGTCTGCAAAGTTCTGTATTTGACTATTGTTTTTCATTATTCTTGTTTTGTTTGTCAAATTTTATTTTCTTACCTTCTTGTGAAGCAATCATTCTAATACTGTTTGCTTGGGAACATCATGGAAAAATTTCCTCAAGTCGGAAAAACAACCATTTAAAATTCAGCCATTTTTTTCTGCCTTCTAACAATGCTGCCCATTGTATCTTTAAGTTTTCTAGCAAGTCCACTAATAAGTACTAATATACATTTATTTAGAGTTCATGAGTACAACTTCAAACATACTATCTCACCAACCCTATTTATTATTTTACTGAACGATTTGAACAAATTCCTGAAATGCAATATGCTTTTAATACCCAGGCTAACTTCCATTTACCAACATATAACATTCTAATTACATTCTGATAATTCTGTCCCCTTGATAGTCTTTAAAAGTTTCCCTACCACTGCTATTTTGCTAAGTTTTTGTTATTATCAGATTTGTTGCTTTCCCAGTTTTTGAATAGAGTTGTAACTTTTGCAATCCGTCAGTTCTTTGGCACCAGTCTGATGAAGAAGGAAGACTGAAAACTTATGGTTAAAACTTCTGCAATTTCCATCTTCCTTTCCTTACTTATTTAGGATGAATCCAATCTAGTCTGCACTTTTTATCTTAAGTGCTGTCAACCATTGTAAGTACTTTATTTCCATCTTTTTATCTTATCCAATGTTAATTTTGTTTCCTCTGTGTTGCCACCTGATAGCATTTTTCCCTCTGGTGAAGTTTGAAGTGAAGTATTCATTGAATACCTCAACAGTGCTCCCAAAAAAATAGAAACATATTGCTTTTCTGCTTTCTAATCAGCCCTGTTCTTTCATTTCCTGCACTTTTTCCTAAAAAAGAAAATATTTTAGCATTCCTTTTGTGTTAGCTGCTAATCCATTCCTAAATTACCCTTTGCTGCTTTTTGTTGTATTAAGCTTAATCCTTTACTGTACAATGAACCTTACCTTCTTCATAAATGTTCTGGTATAACTTTAAGAAGTGAGTGTGCTAATGAACCAGGAGCCAGGGTATAGGTCATGTGACTAGCAGCCACTGTCAGTCAAGTCTGGAATGGTGTTTATCTGTACTATCCTCTTGACAACATAAGGAGAAAGTGAGGACTGCAGATACTGGAGACCAGAGTTGAAAAATGTGGTGCTGGAAAAACACAGCAGGCCAGGCAGCATCCGAGGAGCAGGAGAATCGACGTTTCAGGCATAAGCCCTTCTTCAGGAATGAGGCTGGTGTGCCAAGCGGGCTGAGATAAAAGGTAGGGGGGGAGGGAATTTGGGGGAGGGGCACTGGGAATACGATAGGTGGAAGGAGGTGAGGGTGTGGGTGATAGGCCGGAGAGGGGGTGGGGGCAGAGAGGTCGGGGAGAAGATTGTAGGTCAAGAGGGCGGTGCTGAATCCGGGGGTTAGGACTGAGAAAAGGTGGGGGGAGGGGAAATGAGGAAGCTGGAGAAATCTACATTCATCCCGTGTGGTTGGAGGGTTCCTAGGCGGAAGATGAGGCGCTCTTCCTCCAGGAGTCGTGTGGTCAGGGTCTAGCGATGGAGGCCCCAATGGATCCTTCCATATCTGTCGCAAATTCACCTGCACCTCCACACACATCATTTACTGTATCCGCTGCGTTCTCCTCTACATTGGGGAGACAGGCTGCCTACTTGCGGAATGTTTCAGGGAACACCTCTGGGACACCCACCCAACCAACCCAACCGCCCCATGGCTGAACACTAACTCCCCCTCCCACTCCACCAAGGACATTCAGGTCCTTGGCCTCCTCCATCGTCAGACCCTGACCACATGACTGGAGGAAGAGCATAGGAACCCTCCAACCACATGGGATGAATGTAGATTTCTCCAGCTTCCTCATTTCCCCTCCCCCCATCTTATCTCAGTCCTAACCCCCGGATTCAGCACTGCCCTCTTGACCTGCAATTTTCTTCCTGACCTCTCCGTCCCCACCCCCTCTCCGGCCTATCACCCTCACCCTCATTTCCTTCCACCTATCGTATTCTCAGCGCCTCTCCCCCAAATTCCCTCCCCCCTACCTTTTATCTCATCTGCTTGGCACACCAGCCTCATTCCTGAAGAAGGGCTTATGCTCAAAAAGTCGATTCTCCTGCTCCTCGGATGCTGCCTGGCCTGCTGTGTTTTTCCCGCACCACATTTTTCAACTATTGACAACATAACTCAGTTCTTCAAATAAACAGAGCCTAGGTCATTTATTAGTTCTGAGCAAGATCGGTAACTATGTGTTAGGAAAGTTCAGTAATAAAAAAATAAATCTTCCTTTTTGTGATTTATTTTAATTTTTATAGCTTTAGTCCTCTCTGGAGCTTTAGTTTTGAATGCCTTTCCTATCCTCTTTCCAGGGATTTGCTTCCACTGCATCGAAACCATGTCTTGTTTTGAAGCCTCCCTTTGTTCAATTTCTGTACTTATACCGCTTTATAATACAGTCCACTTCAGCACAAAGTCCCATTTTCAACTACCTAAATTATTCCTTTTGTGGTTGAGTATTTTTATCATCATTGTTCTTTGTCCCTTTCCACAATTTTTCTGCCTGATGATATTTTAATCATTGATTTCCTAAAACCTGGCCTTTTAAAAAAGCATCATTTAATCCATCATTCACTCTCACAATTAGTTACCTCAATTCTTCAATCCATGTTGGACTGGAGACACACTGAACAAGAAAATTCCCTTCTGCATATTTAGAAAATTACTTCCTCTGTTTTCCCTTTGCACTGGAATAATCAACATTTTTTTTTAAATTCCATTTCAGAACAAACACTAAACGTTGTTCACAATATATAGGAAATAATTGGGAATGAAGAAAGCAATTTCATGGTATCTGTTCAAGTCTATTACCACCCAAAATATTGTTTTTTTAAAGAAATTTTTTATTTATGAGGAATTCACATTAATTTTATTGAACCAAACACTTCTGCATTATTTGAAAATGTCTTAATGTTGCTAATAATAGCACAGAGTATGATTAATTGAGAGGACAACTCAGCATTCTATCCTTGCCACTGGCTAACTGTATCAAGAGTTATAGTCAATACATAAAACAGCCATGATCTTGAACATTCAAATATTTAGGGTGCACAACCGCATACCCAAATGAAAATAATTATTTTGCTATCCATGTTGTTAATAGAGCTGTCAATATGGAAACTACAGATGGAGGCAATTGGTTGAAATCTCCAAAAATAAAATTTGTGGATTTTTGGTGCAACTTATTTATTAATAATTGAAGAACTGACCCTTGTCAGAATAAGCCTGTCAAAGCATTCTTTAACTCCCAAGAGGATAAAACTTTCCAGTCAAAATCATTGTCAGCCTAAAACTTCAACTAAGAAATATATCAGTATTAATCAAAAGGAACTTAGCCAGCATTACTAGCTATAGACTGGAACCCACAATGAATTGTCTTACTGTAGAATTGATCAAAAATCCCCATCATCCAAAATACTGGACCAAAGCTCTGGATTTTTGAAAGCTTTTAGAAGTAAAGGGAGCAGCTGAGCTGAGCTCTGGGAAAAATACACAGACACAGAGATAGCTGCTTGGAACCATTGTTCAGCCAGGAATTCCAATTTACACCTCCACTTGAATAAAATAATTAACCACACCTAACACTCTAGACTGAAACTAACTTTTACAACTCGGTGTACCCAGCAGTGACTGTATGGGGCCTGCACAGATACCGGATATTCAACTTCAATCAATATTCTTTAATACAAACTCCTAACTATCAGGAAACAAACTGACTTCAAAGAGAGTACCAGTAACACAATGGCAAGTGCAGACTTGGCACAAAGCTAAGGGACCCATAACTAGTATAATTGCAGGCCGTGACCTCACCAAAGAGACCTCTTCCCCCAGCCATCTCCAGAAAAGGGATCCCAAGCATCTATCTCCGAGAGCTATTCCCTAGCAGCTATCTGCAGGAGGCATTCCAAACAGAGATCCCCAGAAGAAGAATTCCAACAGTCTAATTCCAGCGGATCCCAATAGCAATTCCGAAAATTACCAACACAAGGCTATTCTGTACCAAGGGAACAAATGGAAACTGACCACAACCAGCAGACCTAAGAACTGACAACCTCTGAAAAGCAATGACAAAGGTTTCAGACGGATCCTGAGGTGAAAACCAGGCCCGCAAAGCCACCAGAAAATAAGGAAATCCTGATAAATCCAACATCCATCCTAACGCACCAGCAAACTCAAACCAGACTGAAGGCCTATCCAGCCTGAAGTCTTTGTTCAGGCAATGGGTATGGCAAGCAAGAACAACCAGGTGTATTTCAAAATTTTAGTGGTGAGCTTAAAATTCCGAGACCCCAAAGTTTCTAACCTAGTTAGTGAGAGGGGCAGGTAGGTAGTGACAATGCAGGGACCCCAAGAGTAAGAAGTCTGAGTAAAGAGTATGTGATTAAAAGTGCTGTATAAATTCCAATAGGGCTTAATCCATGTTTAATTTAATAGTGTGTTTAATTACTGTCCTCTATATAACTGATGATGTTAACTTCACCGTTTAGTGCTTTTACCTAGATTTCTTGTGTTATATTTACCTTTTGTCTTGTAGATAAACGCAGAGATTCTTTTGCCCTGAAACACCTGACTACTGCCTTCTTTATTTCACATTCCCTAAAATAAGTCCAGTATCTATAATGAACCACCTAAAATCAGAAAATTACTTATTGCAAACTAGGACTTTATTTTTTTTTAGATTACATTAGATTACATTACAGTGTGGAAACAGGCCCTTTGGCCCAACAAGTCCACACCGACCCGCCGAAGCGCAACCCACCCATACCCCTGCATTTACCCCTTACCTAAGGCTACGGACAATTTAGCATGGCCAATTCACCTGACCTGCACATCTTTGGACTGTGGGAGGAAACCGTAGCACCCGGAGGAAACCCACGCAGACACGGGGAGAACGTGCAAACTCCACACAGTCAGTCACCTGAGACGGGAATTGAATCCGGGTCTTAGGCGCTGTGAGGCAGCAGTGCTAACCACTTTATACTATCTATTAGACATTTTCAGCCGAGCAGAATTATCTAAGGATAGAACATACCTGCAGGCATATTATAACAGAAACAACTTAGTAGAGTGAAACATTTTTATCACCTTGTATCCAAATGTAAACATTTTAATACATTGTTGTGTTTTTGCTAGTTTGAGAGGAATTAAATATGCAAGTATAATCTTTAAATAGTTGCTTATAAATGTTTAATATAACATTTGATTCTCAATTAAGTTAAAGTAATTTGTACCATATCACTGAGTATATGGTAATTAAAGATACAGCAATGATAATTCTACTCTCTATTTACACGCAATCATTAAATCCACTTTATGAAATAATTAGATCTTCAAACAAATATATGAAAAAGACTGTACTTGCAGTCCAGTATAATTTCTAAAGTATATAGAATATCTTTGTCTCAACATATAAGAAGACATCTCAAGAGAAGCATGCCACCAAAGAACATTGTCCTTAGTCAAAATAGGCTTTTATTGTTTATTGTTAAACCTTATGGGAAAAATAATTAGTAATGGATCGTAATAATACCAATTTTCATGAGGTTTGGTTCAGTGCAAATGACCTCATGGGGTGAAGGTTAGTAAGGTCATTTTAGATATTCCTTTGTCTGTATTACGAGCAAACAGCCTGTTCCTAGCATAGTTTCAAATTCTCCCACTGCTTACGCTCTGTATTACATGTAACATTAACCGCTGAATTAATTTGGTGATTTTCTTTTACAAGCTTAATTTACTTTACAAATAATAAACATCCTTTTCTTGCATTTATTTGCTTTTGTCCATCAGTTCTGAAATATTCCCACTAAATTGAAGGGGTTCACTGACAGGAGCAGAAAGGGTTAGCCAGATACATATGAACTGCTAACTGAAGGTTAAGAGATTGAGTTACAAAGAGTGGCTGTGTCTATTTATTTAATGCATCTCATAGAGTCATAGAGTTATAGAGATGTACAGCATGGAAACAGACCCTTTGGTCCAACCCGTCCATGCCGACCAGATATCCCAACCCAATCTAGTCCCACCTGCCAGCACCTGGCCCAGATCCCTCCAAACCCTTCCTATTCATGTACCCATCAGATGCTTTCTAGATGTTGCAGTTGTACCAGCCTCCACCACTTCTTCTGGCAGCTCATTCCATACACGTACCACCCTCTGCATGAAAAAATTGCCCCTTAGATCTCTTTTATATCTTTCCCCTCTCACTCTAAACCTATTTCCTCTAGTCCTGGACTCCCCCATCCCAGGGAAAAGACTTTGTCTATTTATCCTATTCATACCCCTCATGATTTTAGAAACCTCTATAAGGTCACCCCTTAGCCTCTGATGTTACAGGGAAAACAGTCCCAGCCTATTCAACCTCTCTCTATAGCTCAAATCCTCCAACCCTGGCAAAATTCTTGTCAATCTTTTCTGAACCCTTTCAAGTTTCACAACATCCTTTTGATAGGAAGGAGACCAGAGCTACACACAATATTCCAAAAGTGGCCGAATCAATATTCTGTACAGCTGCAACATGACCTAAAGGAATAATGTTCTGAAATTTTACTTTTTCAGTCTTTCCTGATGCATGCACACATTTGAAATATAAATATGTGTTTCAGATTATTTTTAAACTATTTGTTTCAATAATTAATAAAAATGTTCAGTACACCATTGGGATTGACACTTTATTGATGCTGCTTGAACTAAGTCTATTTTAAAGCAACCAAGAATGACGTGATTTGAAGAGAAAGTCAAAACAAAATCACTTTGCAAGTTTTATTTCCCTCTTCCCCTCAGTGTATTCCTATAAATTCATAGGGCTATTTCCTAATAATAGCAAAAGAGAGACTACTGGATTTGGTTTGATCTGAGGGTCCCCATGCCTTCTGAAAGACAGTCCTTCATGATAACTTCAACTAGTGTGGGATTTGAACCCATGCTGTTGTTTTGCAAACCAACATGAGGCCCATTGAGCTCACCAATCCCCTGGACTGATGACTTTTGTTTGCTAATTTTGTTGTAAAATGTCCTTAGGCTATTTCTTGACGCCAAAGTTAGTCTATAAATACTTGCCATTATTGTCTGTGATGTTTAATTTAAGTAAATATGATTGACAACTCATATAGAGGTAGTTAAAATGCAAATAACTAGCTGCATTTGAATTCAAAGCTGCGGCATAAGGTAATTGTTTGTAAATAGCTAAATGTTGAAGTTGCATTAAACTCCATCCTGTCGATGATGTCAATGCAGTTAAAAACAATTGACCTCCTCCTTCAGAGAAGATACCCAATCAAAAATTAATGATTTAAGCTAACTTTGACAAAACTTATAACAATGGACATTTCACTCATTTTAAACCAGAGACAGGAAAAAGTGTTACTGTCTCTCACTTGAGATACCATGGCTGAAGAAACAGATAGTATGGACGACTAAGGATGAAATTACAAAATGCAAGTGGAACTCCTTCCCAGGTTAAAAGGATGCTACAAGTAACACTGCAACACAAATGATGTATCAAAACTGAAAATGTTGACAATGAACAGTCCTCAGTCTTCAGTATGTGTTATCTAACCTAATTATCCTTGCAGTGACAGAATGCAATTCAACTTGTTCCAAGAGACCAAGTGATTCAAGTACAAGCTATTGCTAAACAAAGGCAAAACTGGTGGATTTCAGTGAGCTTCCTAGAACCCAGAAAGATGAAATAATCCAATGAGATTACCCACAAAGACATTAAATAAATGTTGCAAATGGTCAAGAGGAAACAGTCGCTAGCAAGCCAAAAGAGTTTCAACAAATTCAACAAAACTGTATGAGTAACCAAGACGATGTATTTGAAAGGATAAACTGGAGACACTTAGCCATTGTGTAGAGAACAACCATGGCTCAGTCGGTGTTGTGTTAGCCAGAGATCTCAAAAGACATTAATGGACATGAAAGCAATTGCTGAATGGGAAAGATACAAAGATCAGCAAAGAGCCCAAAAAGCAGCTTATAAGAGCAACTAAAAGGGATTGTGAAAGGAAACTAGCTAGAAACATCAAAATTATTAAGAAGAAATTTCATGGTTACGTAAAGGGTGATGGATTGTCAGGAACAAAGTTAGCCCACAAAAAATTGAAATTGGGGATGTTATCAGTGAGTGTAGGAAAATGCCAACATATTGAATAATTACTTTTTCTCAATATTTACAGTGAAAAAAGGAGGATAACTTGCCGGAAGTCCCAAGGAAATTAATATTGCATTGGGACCAGGAACAGAATACAGTTAACTAAGTAAAACATCAGAGATGAGGTAATTAATGGAACTAAATAGCAACAAATCCCCAGGACCTGACACTTTCCATCTGGGTGTTTTAAAGGAAGTAAGGGAACTCATTTTAGATGCTTTAGCCATCATTTTCAGAGTTCCCTAGATGCAGGTTTCATCACTCTGGATTGGAAAATTGCATGTGTCACTGGAAGAAGAAATCCAGGGAATTATAGACTGGTAAACCTAACATATGTGGTGGGGAAATTGTTTGTATCTATAATCAAGGGTGGGGTACCCGGATACCTTGAAAAGTTTCAGTTAACCGAGGAGAACCTTGGATTCATGGCGGGGACATCATAACTGATAAAGCTCATTTAATGTTTTGAAGAGGTGACTTAGGTAGTGGACAGGGGAATGCATTTTAATGTTGCATACATGGATTTCCAGAAGACATTTGATAAAGTTCCATTTAAGAGACTTAACTAGGGTTATAAACCCATGGAACTGAGGTCAAGTTACTAACATGGCTGAGAAATTACTTAAGTAGCTGGTGACAGAAAGTAGAGATAACGCATCGGTAAAAAAATTGGCAAAATGTGACCAGTAGTGTCCCACAACAAAATGTGTTAGGAGCTCAATCATCCACATTATATTTTAACAATTTGGGTGATGGCATGGAAAGTAATACATCAAAACTTGCTGATGACATAAAGTTAGACGGCATTGTACATTATACAGATAAGAGCATCAAATTACAAATGGATACTGATAGACAGACTGAATAGGCAAAACTGTAACAGATGGACTTCAATACAAGCAAGTGCGTGCGGTTATCCAACTTAGACTGAAAAAGGATAGATCAGGGTACTTTCTAGATGGTATCAAGTTAAATACAGTGAAAGTGCAAGGAGGCTGGGAGTTTCAGGTGCATGGATCTTTAAAACACCATTGAGTATCCTGAAGAAGTAATGAATAGGATTGATGAGGGCAGAGCAGTGGACATGATCAACATGGACTTCAGTACAGTGTTCGACAAGGATCCTTATGGTAGACTGGTTAACAAGGTTCAATCACACAGAATAGAGGGAAAGCTAGCTATTTAGATACAGAACTAGCTCGAAGGTAGACGACAGAGGATGGTTACTTTTCAGACTGGAGGCCTGTGACCAGCAGTGTGCCACAAGGATTGATGCTGGGTCCACTGTTTTTTTACCACTTATATAAATGATTTGGATGTGAACATAGGAGGTATGGTTACTAAGTTTTTAGATGACACCAAAGTTGGATGTGTAGTGGACAACAAATAAGGTTACCTCAGTGTACAACAGAATCGTGATCCAATGGACCAATGAGCCAAGGAGTGGCAGATGGAGTTTAATTTAAATAAATGTGAGGTGCTGCATTTTGGAAAGGCAAATCAGAGCAGGATTATACACTTAATGGTAAGATCCTGGGGAGTGTTGCTGAATAAGGAAGACCTTAGAGTGCAGGTTCATAGCTCCTTGAAAGTGGAATCACAGGTAGATAGGATAGTGAAGAAGGTGTTTGGTATGCTTGCCCTTATTAGTCAGTGCATTGAGTATAGCAGTTGGGAGGTCATGTTGTGGCTATATAGGACATTGGTTTGACCACTACTGGAATACTGCATGCAATTCTGGTCTTCCTGCTATAGGAAGAATGTTGTGAAATTTGAAAGGATTCAGATAAGATTTACAAGATTGGAGGGTTTGACCTAAGGGAAAGGTTGAATAGACTATTTTCCCTGGAAAGTCAAAGGTTGAGGATGATCTTGACGAGGTTTATAAAAATCATGAGGGGCATGGATAAGGTAAATCGACGAAGTCTTTTTCCCAGAGGTGAGGGAGTCCAGAATTAGAGGACATGGGTTTAAGGTGGATGTGAAAGATTTAAAAAAGCTTTAAAGGGCAACTTTTTTCATGCAGTAGGGTGGTGCGTGTGTGGAATTAGCTGCCAGAGGAAGCGGTGGAGGCTGGGACAAATACAACATTTAAAAGGCATCTGGATGGGTATATGAATAGGAAGGGTTTGGAGGGATATGGGCCAAATGCTGGTAAGTGGGACTCTACATATCTTGGACATCTGATCAACATAGATGAGTTGGACTGAAGGATCTATATATTTCTATGACTTTATGATTGTATAACATACCAGAAAGCAATGGAAAGCTTGACTTTATACCTGGCAGACTCGAGTACAGAATGCAGAACTTATGTTGCAGTGATACAAAACTCTGGTTTGCCTGACCTAGACTACTGTGAGTAGATCTGAACACCATATTTTCGGAAGGATATATTGACCTTGGAGGGAGTACAAGTTAACGCGTAAAAAATGGAATATTTTTCCAAATCAACTGAACTTCAGAGCTATAGTTATGAAGTGGGATTATATAAATTATATGAATTTAGAAGGTTAAGGGACAATCTGATTGAAGCCTTCAAGATATTAACTGAAAAAAAGACAGGATAGATAAAGATAAACTAATTCCACCATTAAGTGATTCTAGATATGGGTAGCATAGTCTAAACATTAGGGCCAGACCATTCAGAAGAGCTGTTAGGAAGCATATATACACACAAAACATGATAGATGTTTGGAACTCATACACAAAAAGGCAATGAATCCAGATCAGCTATCAATTTTAATTCTGTGATCAATAAATTTGTGTTAAGAAAATCTATTAATGGATATGGGCCAAAGGGCAACCAATATGTAATTAGACCACAGATCAGTCATGCTCTTATTAAATAGGCTTGAGGGGTTGAATGGCCTACTCCTGTTCTAATGTTCCCAGGACATTGAAGCCCTGATAAACCATTGTGAAACCTGTGACTACACAAGATTATCAGGTCTAGAGAATACTCGTATCATTACTGAAGGTGGCTCAAGAACAGAAATTAGCAAAGTTTTGAAGAAGATGCAAATATTGATAACATGATGGATCAGCATAACCTATTTGACCTCTTTGGGGAATTTCTGCATCATATTGTTCAGAAAGCAAAACAGAATGATTAGCAAACTGATAGAGCAGATTTGACATTAACATCAAATGATGAAATGGCACAAGTTAGGGAGCAACATTTCAATACTTCAGCTTCCAAAAAGAAGTAATGATGTCCCTGACATAGATACATCTGAGTGAGCATGAATGCTGCAGAAACATGGAGAAAGTGAGGACTGCAGATACTGGAGATCAGAGTTGAGAGTGTGTTGCTGGGAAAGCGCAGCAGGTCAGGCAGCATCTGAAGACTCCTCCTCCCACTCCATCAAGGACATGCAGGTCCTGGGCCTCCTCCACTGCCAAACTGTTATCACCCGACGCCTGGAGGAAGAACGCCTCATATTCTGCCTTGGGACCTTGTAACCACACGGGATCAATGTGAATGTCAACAGCTTCCTCATTTCCCCTCCCCCAACATTATCCCAGTCCCAAGCCTCCAACTTGGCATTGCCCTCCAGACCTGTTCATTACTCCCCCCCAACCTATCACCTTCTCCCTCACCTTCATCTACCTATCGCTTTCACAGCTACCCACCCCACCCCTTCCCATTTATCTCTCATCCTGGCCCACTAGCCGCATTCCTAATGAAGGGCTTATACCTGAAACGTCAATTCTCCTATTTCTCAGATGTTGCCTCACCGGCTGTGCTTTCCCAGCACCACACTCCTCGACTGTAGCAGAAACATGGCTGAGAATATAAACATGTCTTGCACAAAGAAGGACATTCACAGAGCATGAATGAAAGTAACCAACCTAATCAACAGGTTGAATTAAAGAGCATATATACTTCAACTAAGTTGTATCGCCAGAGCAGGGCAAAAAAATTGCTTAAATCAAATGGAAATGAGCTGCATCCAACTCTATTGAAGCCAGACAAATGTCCATAGATTCAGGCATTGTCAAAAAGAAGAAACTGTCTGGTCTGTACATCTATAACCCTGATCAAAAGAAAATACTTGTTTAAATCAAAAAGCAATTGCCTTGTCCAGAAATTCAAGATACTTTAAAGAAGGCAGTGCTTATTTTAGCAAAACAATCAGATTCCATGATTTGGAGATGCCGGTGTTGGACTGGGGTGTACAAAGTTAAAAATCACACAACGCCAGGTTATAATCCAACAGGTTTAATTGGACGCACTAGCTTTTGGAGCGTTGCTCTTTCATCAGGTGGTTGTACAACTACCTGATGAAGGAGCACTGCTCCGAAAGCTAGTGCTTCCAATTAAACCTGTTGTACTATAACCTGGCGCTGTGTGATTTTTAACTTTATTCCATGATGGACATTGATGGGAATAAATGCCCCCAAATGATGCTATAACTGCTGACATAAGCAATAAGGAGTTCTTCTCTTTTGAAAATTCAGATTCAAGTTCCTCCAAATAAGGTAACTACTTGCTTTGGCTGGAACAGCATCTTCCACGAAGGACATACAAAAGAGATAAGAGCTTCCAGTAGAGAAACGGCTCATAGGCTAATTCAAGATCAGAATCAAAGTCAACATTCTTCAAGACAAGGACTAGAAATCAAATTATTCAAGAATTGTGCAACCTCCAGACCACTTACATCTGTGAAGTCAGAGTTTCCAGGGCATGTGGAATAATGGTGAATATAAAAATAGTTACCTGCATGAATTTCTATGGCTTAACAATGGGTATAAAAACTTGAGGGTGATATTGTCATATAAGATATTGTTTCTGATAGATTTAATGTTTATATTGCATTAAATGCCGTCTAATTGACATCATCATTCAGTTCAGCAGTTCTGTTTTTGTCTACTCTACTGTAGATCCACATTGACCAGGACAATACAACAATGTTTTTTGTTTGTGTATTCATTGGTGTTATGTTTTCATTATGCATCTCATTAGTGGTAACTCAGGGGCAGTGCCAGCCATTACTAATTTTGGGTTAACACTGCTCGGCTACAAGGTTTAAGCATTCAGTTAAACGTAAACTGATTTCATATCAAGTTAATTTCAATTTGTGTGACCATTGTTAATTGGTCTAGAACTATCCTTTTTAATTAAGTTAAAGAAAATATGTGAGAACATGCTTACATGACATCATGTTTTTAGGGTAAATGAACTGGATTGTTTAATTGAGAACATCTCTCAAATAAATAAGGAATTACAGTTGTTGCACATGCATTATGAAGCATTGAATAGGACAGTCAAATTTCTCTGCTCCTGGCCAGGGTTCATATTCTGGCTTGATGTTGAAGGTAGAATGGGGTGGATACGGAAGGCTTTGAAGTAGCAGATTGTGTTGGAGTATGATTCTGCTACTGATGGCTCACAGCATCTCAGGGAAGCCAGTCTTGAGTTGCTAAATCTGTTTGAAGTCTCTCCCGTTTAGCACGTTGTTAGCACCACACAACAAGATATAGAATAATATTAATGTTAAGGGGTGAACTTGTCTCCAAAAGATCACTTTTACCAATACTGTCATGTGGCAGACAGGTTGATGAGGATGGAGTTCAAGGTCAAGTATGTTTCCCTCACCACCTGCTGCAGACTCAGTCTAGCAATAATGTCTTCTCGGACTCAAACAGCAATCAATTGTGCTGCTGCCAAGCCACTCCTGGTCAAATAGCAACTGCAGAAGGGTTTACTTGCATTATATAGAGAGCAATTGGCCACTATCACACTAGATCAAGTAGGTTACAGCCAGGAGAGAGAATCACAGCAGCAAATCTATCAGATAGCTCATACAATTTGGTGCATGGATTCATCTAACAACAGGCTTCTTCTTCACATGCTCAATAGCTATCATTAGAGTATCACTGCAATAAAGAACAATTGAGATTGAAGCTGCCTAAGCCATTCATGTGGAAAAGGAATGCTGCCTTTTAACTAACTACAGCTTTTGACTGACCCAAGAATAGTGTACATCCTCCCCCAAAAACATAGTGGGAATGCCATAACAATTCCAATCCTGCCTTAAATTAAAACTTTTGAATGCAAATTTCAGGCCGGCATTAGATTTCCATTGTCTTCAGCAAATTCTGCTCTGCCGTTAATCCTTCAAATGACAGTAAAAGCCAAGGTCAGTATCAGCATGTTGTAAAAGCAATTGTCTTGTCCAGAAATTCAAGATACTTTAAAGAAGACAGTGCTTGTTTTAGCAAAACAATCATATTCGCATTTGAAGGATCCCTAACACTTGCTTCTCTACATGGTCACATAGACTGGGCTTTACATTTTTAATTCTGTTTAAAATTTGACTATGTGAAACAGAGAAAATCTCAAAAAATCAGAAATAAACTTTTATTTAGACAGAATTCAGTAAAGTATTGATCTGACAGCTTTAAATCAGAGTACCTCAGCTGCCTCTAATAAGTCAATAGATTTCCTACATGGCAGAAACAGGCCCTTCGGCCCAACCAGTCCACACAGACCCTCCGAAGAGCAACCATTTCCTCTCTGACTAATGAACCTAACACTATGGGCAATTTAGCAGAGCCAATTCACCTGCCCTGCACATCCTCGGACTGTGGGAGGAAACTGGAGCAAACCCATGCAGACATCGGGAGAATGTGCAAACGGCATACAGACAGTCACCCAAGGCTAGAATCGAACCTGGGACCCTAGCGCTGTGAGGCAGCAGCGCTAACCACTGAGCCACCGTGCCACCCATATCTATAGAAACTTATCATTGTTTTCACCCAATACTTATTTATGCCAACAGTCTAACTTTCTTTGAAGTTGCTGGTCACTAAGTTGTCAAGATCATGGATATCTCTGAGTAATAATAACAACTGTTGTTACTGAGAGTTGACAGGTAACTGTGAGGATTTCTAGTAATATTACTTTCTCTTTCCCTCTAAGTAATAGATTTTTCAATAAAAAAGACAATTGTCCTTTGCTATTTTTATGAATAACTATATTTCAACTTCATATTTATTATATTTGCAACATGAAGTTTAAGTGCATGAAATGTGCAAAATTTCTAATTCAGTGATATTGGATTTCACTGGAATCAAATTTACAAATACATTTACAGAGAAGCTTACTTTAAGGAAATGATCTTTACCAGACAACCAGTGTTTGATACTCCAAATCACAGAAAAATTACTGAGAGCTCAACCTCATTTTGAACAGTTCTGACCCAATCCACTGTTTACCTTTTACCATTCAGAGATTTTTGAACGTAAAGAATGTTACCACCATGGTAGCTTTAATTAAATTTTCAACTCCTCATGTTGCAAGTAACAATGTGTAATGAGCTTTACCTTTAAGTCCTTGGGTGCCTTGCTGCAAATCTTGAGTTTAGACCTATCCCACTCAAAGACACCAATTCCACATCATCAGCTTGGCAATGTCAACAGTAGCAAATTTCTTTCCTGTAAACACAATGGATCTGTTGCAGCTCACTCCTGAATTTGTCTCCCTCTGTCTTGTTTCCTGGATTTCAGTCCCCTCTTCAGCCTGGGTTCACGGTTCCTGGCTCTGCCACATCCCCCACTTCAGTCCATTTGTAAAGTTTGTAGCTCCATTCCAGATGCTAGTCTCTTTACTGAAGGGGTGCACAAAGCCTGAACAATTCCTTTCCCCAGCTGTACACCCCTACCATTGCCACCTACTGGTCGGGAGCCAGCCAATCACCGTAATGGATCCAGTGCTAGTGACACAGTGTGACCAGTACATTAAACATATTGGTGAATAAAAGGGAATTTTTTTCCCCACTTTTCAATTCAGCTTTTTGAATTCCCTTTTCTTGCTATTTAAGAACAATGTAATTGAGATCTTGTAAAATTAACTATTCTGTAAATGTGATTAGTTTGTAAAAAGCAATACTTCAAGTGCCAGCATTTCTTGGAAAAAGCTTTCACGTTGATTATGCTTTACTTTTGCTGCCACACTGTGTGTATTTAGTATGTGGGGACTTCTTCTATTTTATTTAAGAAATTCCTTAACTTCTGAACTTTTAGCAACTTCTCTGATATAACCTTATATTGTTCTGCATCACATTATGTTCGATAACTTCATTATCAAAGTTACATTACAATGTAAATGCAAGTTATTATTATTGGGAGAGGAATCAAAAGACTGTCCGACTAACTTATCACCACTTTGATATTTGTTCTGATATAGATACACGCATCATTTTCAATTTATGTCAGCCTGATTACTGTCAGTTCTTGCTGCTGCTCATCAACCAGAGGTGGCACAAAATTGGGGGACACCTATTTCCAATAACACTTACAAAAGTCCACTGCTCTTATTTCAACCTGGAAAACAGCTTTGGAACCATTTAACAGTGATAACCTGTGTGATATACACTGTACAGGATATGAAATTTATAGATTTTGCACTTGAGTGTTTTCTCTTCCTGATTAAATCACACCTCCCCATTAAGGATGCTGTTGCTAGACTTGATAAGCAATGCGGAACTTGAGTTCCCACCTTGGAGTCTGTGAGCTGTGTATTGCACCAAGGTTTCCAGCTGAAAGTTCACTGGGTGCCAAATAACTCACAGATCCTTTATTGACTCATCCAAGCAGCTAATGAGCTTGTGTTATACTGTGCTCGCCCATTTGCACGGCTTTTGAACACTGCTTTCTGCATGTCAAAACCATTCTATATGGTGTCTGATATTTTGACAGGTTATGTCGTTTGACTCATTTAGTGCCGATAAAGGTATTACAATAGATTGAAAATCAGTATCAAAAAAGTGCAAACATAATGCATGAGTTTGTAAAAATAATTGATTGCATGCAAATAATTACATAACATATACAGCAGCAAATCATCCAGCCTAACAAGTCCAGTTTGGTATTTATACTCTTTGGATCTCTCCTTTTGTTCCAACTATATCATTTCAGCCACACTGTATATTATTCAATCACTTTTTTTCTCGTATGCGATTTTCCAGTATAATTTAGAGAGATGCAAATTACTTTTTAAAATTCACTCATGGGATTTGAGCATCTTTGGCTAGGCCTGCATTTATTTCCCATCCGTAATTGTCAGAGGGCTGAGTAAACCATATTGCTGTGGGTCTGGAATCACATATAGGCCAGACTAGGGAGGGAAGACAGATCTAGATTTTTTTTTCCAATAATCAACAATGGTTTCATTGTCATCATTAGCCCCTTGATTCCAGATTATTTTGTGAACTCTGCCATGGCAGGATTTGAATCCAGGTTCCCAGAACATTCAACTTTGATCAAAACCCATTCACACCTACTCTAACCATTGGAAAGACAAATTGACTTCAGAAGAGAACATCAGATCAGAATGAAAATCATAGACTTGGCATGGAGATAAGATGTCCATGGTCAGTAAAACTTCTGGCCCCGATCTCACCTCAGCATACAATCCAAACAAAAACTTCCATACAAGGGTCTTTTCCAGACACCTATGGCAAGAACCTCAACAACCGATCAACTAAAGACTGGCAACTCAAAGCAATGACCAACTCAGCCGAGTCCTCAGACACAACCTGAGGTGAAAATCCAGTTCGCCAACACAGCAGAAAGTAAAGAAAACCAGGTACTCACCCGATAGATCCATTACACACCTTACCACATCAGTGGACTCAACCCAAACTGAAGAACCTACATGTCCCAAAGTCTTCATCCTGGCTTTGGGTACAACAAGCCAGAACAGTCAGGCGCATTTCAAAACAGCATTGTGTGTGTTGAGTATTAACTCCCCAGACCTCAAAGTTCCAAACTAGCTAGCAGAGAGGAGAGGTGGTTAGTGAGAGTACATTGGGTTCCCAAGGGTAAGAATTCTGATTAAGAATCTGAAATTAAACACCATTGTTTCTCTGTTGGATAATGTTCTAATAATGGCAAATTCTTTTCATGGTGTATTTTAAGTACTAGTGTACCCCTGCATTTTCATTGTATTATTTGTTTTAGCTTCTTAGAATTTATTGAGTCACCCATTAGCAGCATTACCTATTTTCTACCTTAAATAAATACAGACTACTTTCACCCTTAAACACCTGTCTACTGTCTCTTCATTCACATCCCCATAAATAATTGCTGTGAAGGATAGATGGAGTGGATAGCTAGAGACTTTTTCTGGGATGGAAATGGCTATCATGAGGGTGCATAATTTTAAGGTGATTGGAGGAAGATTTAGGGGAGATTTTAGAGGCAGATTCTTTACACAGAGAGTGGTGGGTGTGTGGAATGCACCGCCTGCAGTGGTAGTAGAGCTAGATACATTAGGGACACTTAAGCGACCCTTGAATAGGCACATGGAAGTTAGTACAATGAAGAGTATGTAGATTAGTTTGCTCTTAGAGCAGGATGAAAGGTCAGCAGAACACTGAGGGCCAAACGGCCTGTAGTGTGTTGTACTGTTCTATGTTCTATGTTCTCTAGGTCCAAAGCTTAGAACCAGGGCTTTGGGACAGTTTCAAACCACTTTAAGGATCAGGAAAATAACTGATTGCAAACAAGACCTTGCCAAGAATCACCGGATTTTTGTTTGAAAAGTGTATGTCTCTTCCAATGTCAACTGAAGTAGCAAGGTGGCACACGTACATTTTACAAGAAGGATTTTCCAACACAAAAGGAATAATGTCTCCACAGGCTTGCCTTCACCACTAAAATGAGCTTGTCTGACGCCTCAGCAACTCTCCAATAGGATCAGTGAATACGTCAGATTGCTGGTTCAGCCTAATGAGGATCGTCATGACATTGCTGTCAACTGATAAGCTGCTGTACTCCAGGTACAGACAAAATGAAGGAGGGGTTCTGCACAGACTTTTAGTAGCTCTTACTTCAAGTCTTAGCTAGAGAGAATCTGAGATTTCAACTCCAGTGTTGTGGAGAATGATTATTTCTCAAAGTGTGCCACTGGGAAGCAACAAGTAGGGTAAGCAAATTGCAATGGAACATGACCTTGCCATAACCAATATCCTGTTCTGTCAGTGAGTTAAGAACAAGACATCACAACAAGTCCAAAACATTGGCACTTGCTCCATTCTCTGATCATTTGAGAAGGGACTGCAGCAGTGTCCACACCACCCAGACTAAGACAGGTAACAGTGACTGCTGGACTAATCTCTGCTTTATTTGATATATGAACAGGATGAGTTTAATGGGATATGGGCCAAATGGTGACCATTTGACCTGGCCCAGAAACGATAGATGTAACGGGCAATGTTGAAAAAAAATAAAATGAAAGACCCCAAAGATTCTACTCAGATGATCCTTCTGTGTTAACATCTCACTGACAATCTTTCAAGATTATGTCATTTCCCTCCTAAGACCCAGAAAAGTAGGAAGCAAATATAGCTATCCCCGCTATCCAAAAATGTAGCGTTCCTGTGAAACCTTTCGTAAGCCGAAATGGCATAAAGCAAAGAAGTATTAGTTAAGATGGGAAAAATTTTGCCTTTCTTCATAAAAGCGAAAATCCTCTTTGGACTTCTTTGATTAGTGAAAATGGGTACTAATGTAGGTCTTTTGTAAAAGCGAAGTGGTGACAGCAAGCATTCGAAAAGCGGGGGATACCTGTCAGAAAGCATGTCAGGATACTCAATTTTTGTCAGATAAAACAATTCCACACACAAAAAGGATTCCCAGAGGAATTCAAAATTTCTGCTGTGAAAAGATTGAGCACTTCAAACACTTTCACTGACTTAAATTGAGTCTGTGCAACTGACTTTTTGTCACACAAAGAAAATCTTCCAATGAGGAGAACATTCCTGGTAAGGGAACTATACCTGATAACGATAAACTCCGAAGAATTACAGACAAACAGCAGCAAAGTAAAAATACCATCTTGGAGTCAAAGAAGAAAACAGAGATTCTAGAGAGTTACACTAGAAGTGAAAGACTTGAGACATGTTTTAAATTAGACACTGGCGCAGAGTTTTCAATGTTAGCTGACAGATTGTCATGGTAGGTGTCCAACCAGCGAAAAGAAGATCTTCAAGTATAAGTTCGCTATCATATTTAATCACAAATGATGACAGACTTTTCATTTTAAAGATCAAAGTATTGTTTTTTTTTAAATAGACACATACAAATTATGTCTTCTGAAAATAATGGATGCAGTGTTGCAAGATGACAAAGGAACAGAATTTTTAAATGATTTTCCATCACCTTTTCAAGGTTCAAGATAGTTCAAACAAGAATATTACTTCATAATACTTCAAGATACCAAGACAATATGCTTATCCACTTCGAAGAGGTTACCACACCCATTCCTGAAGAAAGTTAAAGCACAGGTTGACAAAACTTATAACACAGGGGAGTACTATCACTTGTTATAGACCCAAGAAAGTGATTGTCAGAGCTGGGAATGGCATCTGGATGGATTTATGAACAGGATGAGTTTAGTGGGATATGGGCCAAATGGTGACCATTAATTTAGGATACCTGGTCGGCATGGATGAATTGAGTCAATGGGTCTGTTTCTGTGCTGTACATCTCTATGACTCCATGAATCAAGTCAAATAATGATCTCAGCCTATGCTGCAGAACTAACGCAATTAAATAAGACAATCTTGAGTTTTATGGACAAAGTATACAAAATTGAAATTATATTGCTATTTGATCAGACTGAATATAACTTCACGGGACTACAGAAGAGTGAGAGACTTTGAGCATGACAAATGGAAACAAAAGAAAATGATATAATTCAAGACACAGAGTGAAGATTTTATGATAATTGGTGCTAGGCCAAAAGGTTTGGATCAAAGATTGGAAATCAGAAGATGTAGAACAATCATAGTCTTATATTGTTTGAAATTCAGTGTGAATATATAGGAAAAGAAAATCATTATTTCTACTAAAATAAAGGAGGAAGAATGATTCTAATTACCACAGACTTTGAGTTAATAAGAGCAGAACTATCAATTATCTTGCTATGTGATCCTTGAGCTACAAAGGCAGTGGAAGATCATCATTTTCATTTAGCAATAACAAGAACAAGATCAGAATGAGTTGTGAAATTCCACAAATAATTGAGCTCTGATATTCAGACTTAGGCTGCATGGGGTGGGATGCTGTAGTGGGTTGTGGGGAGAGGAAGTGTGATTTGGTCAAATGGAGGACACAAATAGTATAAAATAAGTGTTGAAACTCTGTTAATGTAAGACTTGAGAGAAACCAGGAGAGAGAGATAGTATAATGACTAAGCATATGTTCGTGACATGATGATATAGCACAGTGGTTAGCACTGCTGCCTCACAGCGCCAGAGACCCGGGTTCAATTCCCGCCTCAGGCGACTGTGTGGAGTTTGCACCGTTCTCCCCGTGTCTGCGTGGGTTTCCTCCGGGTGCTCCGGTTTCCTCCCACAGTCCAAAGATGTGCAGGTTAGGTGAATTGGCCATGTTAAATTGCCCGTAGTGTTAGGTAAGGGGTAAATGTAGGGGAATGGGTGGGTTGCGCTTCGGCAGGTCGGTGTGGACTTGTTGGGCCGAAGGGCCTGTTTCCACACTGTAATGTAATCTAACATCAGCTGTTATTTGCCATTGAAACCTTGGGAAGAGAGGATGGAACACTTGTACCAGAGAGCTGTAATACTGAATTCTACATAATCGTTTGTAAATAAAAAATGTTTATTGAAAGTACAGAGAGTCAGACAACAGCCACTCTTAACTCAGAAAAAGGTACAGTACATACAGATTGTGAATGGTACAGTCTAAAACAACAGGTTCAAAAGTGCAGAATTGAACCCCAAATTCATAGTTAAGCAGAACCAATGATGGTTATTTGACAGAGGATTGTATTTACAATGGTAGATCTATCCATGGTGCCAGTTTAACAACTGGTTTAACAAAAACAAACGGGAGAAACCGCTGATTAGGGAAAAATGTTAACAAACAGGAAATGTCCTCAGGTCCAAAGATGTGGCTGTTCAAGGCAGCTGTACAGCATAAAATCGATGACACACAAAGCAAATAGTAGACAGAAGGAGTCTGAGAGATGCAATAACTGACAGAGAACAAAGACCCTTAGGAACATAGGAACAGGAGTAGGCTATTGACTCAATTGAGTTTGCTCCATCATTTCATACAAACATGGTTGGATATTTCAATGCCTCTTAACCACATTGTCCAATAATATCTTCCCCCGTTGATAATCAGATATTTATCAAGCTCTGCTCTAAATATACTAAATTGAATTGAATTGAATTGAATTTATTGTCACGTATACTGATGCACAGTGAAAAGCTTTGTCTTGCAAGCAATACAGGCAAATCACATAGTTAAGTAGCATAGATAGTAAATAACAGGTAAACAGCGGCAAAACAAAAACAGGTACAGGCGAATGTTAAGAGTTTGTGAGTCCTTTCAGTTTCATAACAACAGTAGGGTAGAAACTGTTATGAAAGCAGCTGGTGTTTGTGTGCAGGCTTCTGTACCTTCTCCCCGATGGTAGAGGTTGTAGAAAAAACATTGCCAGCTTGGGATAGATCTTTAAGAATGCTGGCGGCCTTTCCTTGACAGCGAGTCTGGTAGATGTATTCTCTTGGTGGGAGGTTGACACTTGTGATTGTCTGGGCTGGGTTCATCACTCCCTGTAACTGTCTCCAATCTTGAATGATACAGTTGCTATACCAGGTAGTGATACATCCAGACAGAAAGCTCTCAATGGCACACCTAGAAAAATTGGCAAAGGTATTTACTGTCATGACAAATTTCCTCAGCTGCCTGGGGAAGAAGAGACATTGTTGAGCCTTTGTAACCAGTGTATCCATATGGAGAGTCCAAGAAAGCTTGTTGTGGATGACCACTCCCAGGAGCTTGACACTCTCCACTCGTTCCACCTCTGTGCTGTTAATGTGCAGGGGGCATGATTAACATCCCGCCAAAAGTCAATAATGAGTTCCTTGGTTTGGCTGACATTGAGAGCTAGCTTTTTTCAGTGCATCATTTTTCCAGGTCATCCACCTCCTGTCTGTAGTCTGTTTCGTCGCCATCTGAGATTCGACTGACTATGCTGGTGCCATCAGCAAACTTGGAAATGGCATTAGTCTGGTATTTGGCGAAGCAGTCATTGGTATACACTAAGTACAGGAGGGGGCTGAGTACGCACCCTTGAATGGCTCTAGTGTTGAGTATTAGTGAGGATGAAATATTGTCCCCAATCTTCACTGATTGTGGCCTGTGGGTCAGGAAACTGAGGATCCAGTTGCAGAGAGTGGGCCTTAGTCTGAGATTACTAAGTTCAATAATCAGTCTCGAGGGAATAATAGTGTTGAAGGCTGAACTGTAGTCAATGAATAGGATTCTTACATCGCTGTTCTTGGTGTCCAGATGTTCTAGGGAGAAGTGAACACCAAGTGATATAGCATCTGGCATGGATCTGTTGGTCTGATAGGCAAATTGGATTGGATCATGAGTTTTGGGGAGGCTGGAGTTAATTAATGCCATGACCAGCCTTGCAAAGCACTTCATGACCACCAAAGTTAGGGCCACTGGGTGGTAGTCATTGAGACATGCTGCATGAGCCTTCTTAGGCACAGGGATGATGTTGGCCCTCTTGAAACAGGCAGGGACAATGGCCTGCAGGGAGAGATCGAAGATGTCTGAGAAGATCTCTGCCAGTTGATCTGTGCATGCTTTGAGTGCACGACTTGGTACTCCGTTTGTTCCCATCGCTTCCCTTGGATTGACATGAAGGAAAATTGATTTGACCTCTGATGCAGTGACTGTTGGGGTAAGTTCATCAGGACTTGTAGCAAAAGGTGTTACCTCTCCACTGAAATTCTGCTTAAAGCGAGCATAGAAGGCGTTGAGATGATCTGGGAGGGATGTATCATTGTCTGCTATCTTGCACTGTCTCTTTTTAGAACCTGTGATATCATTCAGAAATGAGCTTCCACAACGGGCAGGGGATTTCAAAGATACACAACTCTCTAGTTTAAAATAAACTCATCTCAGTCCTAAATGGCATCTTCCTATGGCCCAATCACTACAGGAAGTCATGAAGAATCCTTAGACAACAGCTTCAAAGCTTACAGTTTCTACCACATAATACCACAAAGACACCAGATGTGCAAATGCCACCACCTGCACATTCCCCTTCAAGACACACATCATCCTGATTTGGAACCATGTCAACGTTCCCTCAAAGTCACTGGGTCAAAGTACGGGAACTCCTTTTCCAGCAGCACCATGGATTAACCTAAAGATTACTTTTGAGATGCTAGAGTTTCAAGGTTGCATTATGTTATGTTAGCAGGAATGTTTTTGGGACCCTCTTGTGATGTAGTGGTAATGTCACAGGACTAGGAGGCCCAGGTTCAATTCCCATCCTGCTCCAGAGGTGTACAATAACATCTCTGAACAGGTTGATGAGAAAATAGATTAATATAGACTGCAGTGTTTCCAGAAGGGGACTCACCACCGCTGTCTGTCTGTGCCACAAACCTGCCTGGTTTTGCAGGGGCTACTGGGAGCAGGACCTGCTGAATCAATCACTTAGCTGAGGATGCAACATTGCTCCTCACAGTAATTGAAAATAACACATTATTACAATCCTTCTTTATTCATTGTGCAGTAGTTTTTGTTTGCTAATAACAGATCGCTGCCCCAACCTGTTTCAGTTTGAGTGAATTGGCACAGTTAATTATCTGAGTCAATTAGAAAAGCCTAACAACCAATTTTTCAAGCTGGAGACAGATCTGAAGTGTGGCATGCTCATTTACTGAAAGATATATGAAGATGCAAGTCTTTTAAACTGTCTTGTTGAAGTACAAATGAGTAAAGGACATCGCGGGTACCGTTAAATTACACCATCAATTGGTAACAATTAGATACATTTTAGAGTTACAATTTCATGGTAGCAGAGTTAGAGATTTGTAGCAGCTTACATACTCTCTGTGGACCATTTTTGAGGAGCTTACCAATTTGCTAAAGCCAGTCAAACATATGCCACTTAATAATTGGATTGCAGCTTAGCCTCAGTTAGCAATGTCAACACAATTGCATGAGCTTTGCCATAGTGCAGGATAGGTTCTGTCAGGTGGAAAGCTGCCCAAATCTGTCTTGAGATACAAGCGGTTGTAAAGAGATTACTTTTGAGAAGCTAGAGTTTCAAGATTGCATTATACTATGTTAGCAGGAATGTTTTTGGGGCCCTCTTGTGATGTAGTGGTAACGTCACTGGACTAGGAGGCCCAGGTTCAATTCCCATCCTGCTCCAGAGATGTACAATAACATCTCTGAATGGATTGATGAGAAAATAGATTAGATTTTTTAAAAAGCTGCAATGGAGAAAACAACTGATTTGGGATTGTTGCACAGGCTGGTACGTATGACAATAAAGGTAAAGAAAATTGGATGTCAGCAGCCATCTCTCTTGGCTAAGCACTGACTTAAGCATGATAGTTTGAAAGAAAAGTTACAAAATTGCTCTCATGCCATAAGTTTGCAAACAAATTCCTTCTACTACAGATACAGCTCATATTCTGATGAAGATTATTGTTTAATCAAACAAGGAAAACAACAATATATTTAAATTTAAATTTAGTTTTAAGTGGCTAAGTTTTGGATATTCATACAAGATTAATGTAATGAATCTAACATGTGCATGTTACCTAAAAGAAAAGAATTGTATTTATAAGCACCTTACATGACTACAGAAAATTACAAATAATAAAATACATCTGAAGTGTAAACACAGTTGGAAACTGCATCCAATTTGTGCACATGGTCCCACAAATAGCAAAGAGGTAATACATACGTAATTAATTTGTATGATATTGATTGGGAGAAAGAGTCAGGACAACAGGAATTATTCACCTTTTCTTCTTCAAGTTAGTATCATTTCTTTTCTCTCAAGTCACTCAAGAAAGTAGATTTTCTGCTCTCCAGAAGATATAATTGACAGTGTAGCACTCACTGTGCTATATTGAGGTTATAGTCTTGATTTCTCTGCTCAAATCCCAGAGTCAGACTCAAATTCATATCCTGCAGACTCAGGAGTGATAATGTTAGGATGTAGATTAAAACTGATACTTAATCATCACTAGATCTATACTTGGCATTTTTTCCCCAGTAAACTGTCTTTAGTGCAATCAGAAATTTGACTGAACTTTCCATCCCATATTTAATCAGAGAACAACACATCACAGAAGGAAACTATTTGTTCCACCAAACCTGATTATATTTACCCTCAGCTCTCTTTGTTTATGCTTCCCCTTTAAAATTGTACCATTGTTCACATTACCTCTCCGTGTTCTTCCTATAGAACGTGTAATTTCATATTTTCTGTGCCAAACCTTTCCACCATGTGTCTATGCATTAAACCAGTGTGTGTGGGTTCTCCTGAAGTCTCTTACTATCTTCTTTACTCGAAATTTGAAAACATAAAATTGTAACCAGCAATCTTTGTGACAGTCACCTGTATATCCAAGCCAACACTATTCATCTATTTTGAAAAGAGTAGCTGATGTCTTTTCCAAATATCAATTAATTTTGTCCCAGTTTATGCTCCATACAAATTTCCCGACAGCAAATGTTAGACTAAATGGTCTGTAGTTGCCTTGTGTATTTCTCTTTATATTGAACAGGGATGTATGTCATCTTTTATTCCTGAAGCACCACCCAACATTCTGGGATTGATAACCTATGATTCTCCCCTATCAGACAAAGATGGCTGTTTTTCTTCGAGGATTGTCAGCCTTCTGAATGCATCTACTTTATTCTTTTTCTGTCTACTAAAAGGCTTTAACTGCAAGGGACACTCCATCTAACTCAAAAACACTTTTAGGATATGTTTCTGCCATCACTCACAGGAACGTTGTTGCCATGTGATTTACCTTCCATGACTGAGAATCCATTAAGTAGTTCATCACCTCCACTCAATACTTTCAACTGCTTCTCTGTGCAGACCATAGTAAAAAGGCAGCTAATTCTACCATTATCTAGTTAGATTATCACTGTATAAATACACCAAAAATCATTACACAGCACTCACCAACACTATCTTATTTACCCTGATTCTTACTTTGACTAATGTTTGCTTGTAATCTAGATCACTTGTGAAAGGCAATCCCATTGGGAGCAGCAGGCAGCAGATGCTGAAAGGTTGAAGAGGATGATTCAGAATTCCTCCTTGACTTTGAGCGAGGTCTGATTCAGATTGCACCGTGTCAGCAGATCAATTTGGACATTGGCAAATCTGCTGGTGTAGTGATAGGGAAGAAAGAAACTATACTGTTGTTTGGAGAGGATCCAGTAGACTCCAGTAGCTTCCCAAAATACTACCTCTGAAGTTTCTCAATGGATCACTGTGTTGAAGTGATTGAGTGGCCCTTGGGGTCTGATAATCGCTTGAGTAGTGCCATCAGGAGTTCATGACTCTTGCTAGGGCCACCAATGAAGGCAAAGCTGGGGAATTGTGGGGGCACAGTTGGACCCTGACAAAGCTTTTCTTCTGCACGTAACGTGTGATTTGAACACACTGGAGGCCCAAAAATCTTGAAGCAAAGATAAAACAAAGAACTGCGGATGCTGGAAATCTGAAAGAAGAGCAGAAATTGCTGGAGAAACTCAGCAAATCTGACATCATCTGTGGACAGAAAGCAGAATTTATGCTCAAGACAATTTCTCTTGACAGATCTTTTTTTTACATCTCAAATCAGTGGCTCAATAGTTAGCACTGCTGCCTCACAGCGCTAGGGACCTGAGTTCGATTCCAGCCTCGGGCGACCATCTATGTGGAGTTTGCACATTCTCCCTGTGTCTGCGTGGGTTTCCTCTGGGTGCTCTGGTTTCCTCCCACAATCCAAAGATGTGCAGGTGAGGTGAATTGGCCATGCTGAATTGCCCATAGTGTTCAGGGATGTGCAGGTTAGGTGCATTGATCAGGGTAAATATAGGATAATGAGATAGGAGAATAGGTCTGGGTGGGTTACTCTTCAGGGGGTTGGTGTGGGCTTGGGCCAGAGGGCCTGCTCCCACACTGTAAGGATTCCATGATTCTACAAAATAGTTAATGTTCAAAGATGGGATAAAGAAAATGTTTCCAGGACACTCTAAAGCTCCTTTTGAAGCATGGCAACTTTTATATTAATGATTAGAAAACTTTTCCTACTAATCATTCAAAATGGCAACAACTTCTCTATCAACATGCACCACACCTTACCTATCAGTCCCTTTTTGAAAATGCAGGCGAGCAGCAGAGAAAGAAAGAAGCAAAGCAGATGCTGCACTCTCAATTCCACTACATTGTAAAATGTCCCATTGCATTTATCCAGTGATATTCAGTATTTAGAAAGGACAGACAAAAAGAAAAGGTAGTTGCATTATTGTTTAAAAAGGATATAAACAATATCGAGGAAAGAAATCAGCTCAGACAATGTTGAATCTTTGTAGGTAGAATGGAAGTATATGTGATGATGCTGTTCTTTATAACAAGGTTATGTTGTCCTTGAGATCTTTTCCAGAGAGGTTGTAAATAAATTCTGGGGCTTGGATATGTTTTAGGACCAGTTTGACTTTAGCTAACAGATACTGCCTCAGGCAAAAGGCTTTTAAGTTAAAAAAAAACTTGCACTCTGTATTAGACTTAAGCGATGTGCTTAGTGTTAAGAAACAGTTGAAACTTTCCACCTATGACTACATCAAGATGACGGGTATAGTACAGCAATTTAGTGCAATACTATAGGGAACAGGGACAAACTGAACTATGGGTTAAGGAATGAGTTGATCCTGGTGCAGACTTCCAATCAATGGCCAACCCCATTCCAAGCCAAATAACCAGATTATAGCTCAGAAAATCTAGTCTAAAATCTAGGTGATCCATGATGAGACTCATTGTCCTATCCAGTAACCCTCTCAGCCTGTAGAAAGTGGAGGCCATGAATGTGTAGATAGGTTTGTGTACTCTGTTATAATGTATAAAATGCTTTTAAGAAGAGACTAACAAGGGCAAGAACAAAGTATGGCCTACAAAGCAGAGGCATTGTAGATGGAATGCATTGTAGACATATCACGAATGACAGGTAAGTATATTGCACCATAATCACAGTCACAAGAAATAGAATTTATGATATTGGAGACCAGGCTTCAATGCTTGGGCAGAAAAACAATCAGAAGGAATTCAAATAAAGTTGTGGGGTAGGTCACTAATCTGTGAAACAATACATGAAACACTTAGAACCAAAGGAAGGTTGGCAGTGGGTTAGTACTCATCAGAAATTGAGCCAGTTTCCACTTGGTGCCTTACCAACACTCAGTCCACTGTTCCTGATTTAGACACATAATTCCACTTTTGACCGCAATCCACCATATACACATGTGGACAGGCTCTAGTACACACCTATTTTGTTCCATGGTTGCAGACTAAAGGACACAATAAATCATTTCAAATGCATTTAGTGGAAATAATGAAGGTTGGTAGGTGTGATTTTACTAACAGAATAAATAGACTGCAGGCAGTAAGCCATGAACAAATGGATGCAGATGACAGAATGAATTCAGTCATCAAATACTACTCACTGTAACTATATTGAAATTATACAGCAGCTTATTAAACCCTGATGTTTAAATAAAGAATCCATTTAACTCAGCAAGTTAAAGCATCCAAGTGATTTACTACACTACTTTAATTCCAGTAACTTTTCTACTTCAAATAATTGCCTTTGTTATTACTTTTGAATCCTCTCTGCAGAGAATTTATTCTTCCTCTTGTTTGTAACTAGTTCATGTTATTCCCTGATAAAACATTCACTACTTAGCTCAGCTTCCACTATTTTGGTTATTTGTCTTAAAATTTAAACAGATGTTGCTATGAACTATACTTGTCTTCAGACTTCAGAATGTTTTACTGAGTTTGCCATAGACCTCTTTGTATTTGTTTCTCCAATGTTCTAATTTTGCTTATTTCATTTTCTATTAACAATTGAGAAGACAACGTCTGTTGCTAGTGTTCTAATCCTTAACCTTTCATACTTGATCTTTCTATTTTACAGCTTTATATTTCCACTCCTTAGTCATTCAAAAAATTTTGCATCTCAGCAACATCAAGGTGTGGCAGCCAAAAGTTTAAAAATGGAACTACTTAAAGGTAACCGTTTATATAAATTTGGAAAAAGGAAAGGTGTCACACATTTTAGAAATATTTTAAAACTGTACTTTAGCAACTCCAGAGGCTATAGGGATGAGAGATTGGGTAACCCAAAATAGGCAAGACCACAGTAACCTTACATATCCTAAGCTCGGATCAGTAAGTTAAAAGAATTTTTGGGATTGGTCCACAAACGTTAGTTTTGTAAGTGATTGTTGAGGGTAACCTTTGGAAATTTTACTTCACTTTGACATGAGGTACGCTTGTGCAGATAATACCGATGCAGTTTGGAATGTCATGATTTCATTACCTGGACCTGAAATCCATATTTTCCTGTTTAGTCAGGGCTTCTCAAGAAGTACCCTTCATCATTTCTTGTATTTTACTTTAATATCTAGGGAGTAACACCTCTGCTGGTCATTTATTTTTCTTTTCATACTTTGCCTTTCTTTTGTGCTAACTATTCTTATAACAATGTTTTGTTTGATCTATGATGATTTGATTTATTATTGTGACATGTACCAAGATACAGCAAAAAGTATTGCTAACCACCCAAATCATACTTACATAAACACATCAGGGTAACAGAACAGAATGCAAAATATATTGTGACAGCTACAGAGAAAATGCAGAGTAGGATCAACTCTAAAATATGAGTTGTTCAGCCTGCGATTTAATGTCTACTGTGTTCACTGAAGGTATTGTTTGAATTCTTTTCCCTGTCTAGCTAATAGCATTTGAGGTATAAGTTGTTAATTATACCTGTGTATTGTGCTACTCAGATACATATACATCATCACAAGCAGTGAGACATATCATACAACTTTGTCCCTTTTACAACCTTGTGAAAAACTTAGCCAGAACAGTATTTCATGTTCCAATGTCTTCCATACTTCAGCAAACTCTGTAAATCTAAATAATACCAAGAATGTTATGGTGTTGCGATCCATTCTGCTTCACAAATCATATACCCTGAGCAAACTTAGCATTGGTTGAGTCATGGGACTTTGTGCACTGTGTGGCTAAATGGTAAATTGACTTCAAAGAGAAGAAAAAGTTAGGGGAATTCAAAAGTGCCTTCTATCTTTTATTTTCAACATCAAACTAATTCTAACCAATTCTACAGGGACAAGATACCAATACAGCTGTTCAGACCTGTTCATGAATTTCAGGTTGTTTTGAATTAAACAAAGTCAAATGTACACCTTTTCACCCCTTGTTAAAGTGTCAGAGATTTGAAATACTAAAGCATGTTTTAGCTCCTCTTGAGCACAGCCTTTATATAACTGTGGTGGATTTTAATTCAAAAGCGTGATAGAGGCCTGGTTCTGGAATTATAATTTGCGTACATGATAGAGACTGTCAAGCCACTTTATCTAATTAAAGCACTTGAAAAACTTATTCTGATTAATGTTCTTAAATGTCAGTTTAAAGCTGCTTAAATCACAAAATGGGAAGAAGCAGAGCTTCGTAAAAATTGAAAAAAAATGTTTAAAAAGTGGCTTAATTGAAAGGTGGAAGACAAAAGAGAAAGATGTTGAAAATAATTGCATTTTGTCCAACGAATTAATCCTTTGTCCTTCACAGAGCCATTTTGTATCATCACAAATGAATTAAGATCAAGAGGCAGACATTTAACAGCACAGAAATTATGAGTGCTGAGTTCAATCTGATCTAAAGCTTATGATTCTTGTAACTTTCGTTTTCATTTTTTCATGGCATATGTGCATCTCTGGCCGGAGCAACGGTTATTGCCCAGCCTTAATTGTTCCAAAAAAGATGTTGGTGAGCTGTCTTCTTAATTGATACAGTCTTTGGGATATACTCACAGTGTTGTTAACAAGGATGATCTAGGATTTTGACCCAGTGACACTGAAGGAATTATGATTTGTTTTAAGTCAGGATGATGAGTGACTTGGAGGGGAACTTACAGACTTTGTGGTCCTTATGAAAATACTGCCTTATCCTTCTAAGTGATAAAAATTGTTGGTCTGGAAGGTGCTGTTGAAGGAGCCTTGTTGAGGGACTTCAGTGTAACATGTAGATGGTACTGTGTATCAATGTGAGGAGAATGCACTTCCTTGCCAAAATTAATTTACAAGATACCATATAAAAAACACTTGCAAATTAAAGTATACTTGGTAATTAAATAGCAAAAATGATTTAATTTATCGAGATAGTTGGCTCATATAAATGCAAGTGAAAGAGCCATTGCTGCTCACTGTTTCAGACAGTGGACAGTTATTTATTGTGTGTAATGAAAGTGTTCAAACTGACAGGAAGATAATTCCTTATCCTGGTGATTCCTTGGTCTAAAGCCTTTGTCTGAATAGCAAGACACCTTTGAGAAAATTGCATATTCAGTTGAGGGGTACGGTATATATTGCACTGTCCTTGGGGTGAATAGAAAATAGAAATGACAATGGACCCATTCTCCAACTCTCCTACTAAAAAGCCCTCCATATAATTATGAAAAATTTAATTAACAGCTGTAATTGGTATTGACAGTACATTCATCTTACTGAGTTGGGTTATGTCCTGAAAATGGTTTCCCCACCTCTATTCTGCTCTTTATTGAACTGAGAGGAAAGTCTTCATCAGCTCCCAGAAGTGATAAAGTTCCATACAATGAAATGAGCTGTTGTGATTAAACTACAATTCTTAATTGTTCTCAATTTTTCTTAATCAAATATATTTCCTTATTTTTATTTCCCCTCTTCAACCAACACCAGCAATCAATGTGTTTCTGTGTTCTACAAAAATACAAGTCTTCAAAGCTACCCTATTGCAAAAGGAATACACACTGAAGGTGGAACATACTTGAAAGGAGAATGAAAAGCTGCAAATGAGAAGCTGCAAATCAAAAATTTGTTTCATGTAGCCATATTACTGCACAATTTCCTTTTTTGTATTAGAAACTAATGTCTTTTGCATTTGGATAGCATTGCTTTGTCCTGTTTAATGAATCGAAATAATATTCAGATATATAATTAGAAAACTGACATGATTGTCAAATTAGTGGTAATTATACTTATCTTTATGCACACATACTTCAAGGACATTTTGTTAAGTCCTCTACATAGAATGCACTTGATTCAATATTCCAAGGCCATGATACAGTTCCTGTTTTAAATTCAAGGTCCTTTACCACATGGAGATCCATTTTTCTCCTGCATTGTCTAAAACCGTCATGCCATTTTTTTCTTTCACATCTAAGTTTTGCATCACTGGCCTGAAAATGCTTTCAGAGTCAGGTTGTTTTCTGATCATTTTGACAAATGCGTTGTTAATTTTCGTTGTCATAAAATAGATTCAGCCTGAAAATATTTTTTTCTATTTTTTTAATAAGTGACCAAGACCACTGAATAAGTGTGATTGCAATTCTCGGAAACTGCATCACCGTAAAAGCATGGGTGCTATATGGTATTGATCAAGTTATTCATGTAACTGAGGCAAGTGATTAGCATTGTATTTTTTAATCATTAAAAATATGCATATCTTTGCTGGGAATAGATCTGCTTAATACTGATGATATTACACCAACACCAGATATCACTCAGACCTTCCTGTTGATGTGTGATCAGTCATTATGTGTCTCTGAATTTTTTCTACAAACCATTATGGATGCTTTTAACAGTGATCAAGCAATATATATTGTTTGATATTTGCAATGCCTGTAGGGTAGGTCACTGCTCCTATAACTCATCAGTAACTGGTATCAGTCTTTGAAAGTCCTTCATCAAAATGCATCTAAAAATTGACATCTGAAACAGTCCCGATTTTACATTTCTTTCAGTTCTTTTGGTTTTTATTCCCAATTTTACATAGTTGTTTTGGTAGACTCTATTCATCTAGAAATTTCTCCTTGGTATGAAAGGAAGTTAACTAATTTATTTCCTTTGATTATATGACATACACTAATCTTTAAACTATTTGCAAAAGAATTTGTAGAAAGGAATGTGCTAATTCTTCAATGTTATCTTCATTCTGTATGCGAATTCTCAAAGCCAAGAATTCAAGGAGAATTGCGTTTCAGTGAAAATGGTTCTGATTCATTGTGGCTAGAATGGTGCTTTTTAGCAGTGTTTCATTTCACAAGAGGGGATTTTCATGTTTGCAGGTTCCACTAATACTCTAAGGCTGCAGAACAGTCCTTTTCATCTCTGAACTGTTAAACTTGGTCCTGATTATTCTGGAGAAATGTTTATGAATTTTCAAATTCATTTTTATCGTTTTAAATACTGTCTAGTTTTATTTTCTGCATTTTTGATTATGAACTAACGTGGAAAAATAACGGTTTTAAAGTCATAGAGCCTTCAATCACTGAATGCAAGTCATGAATGCAGATTGTAAATAGCTGGAATCCAAGGATTGAACCCTGTGGCACCCCACTAGTTACATCTTACCATCCAGAAAAAATACATTTACCATAATTCTTTGTCATCTGTCCATCGGCCAGTCACCTAAGCTAAATTATCCCTAATCCCATATGATCCAACTTTGTGAATTAACCTTTTGTGCAGCACCTTATCAAATGCCTTCTGGATATATTACATCTATAGGATGCCCATTATCTACTTTGCTTGTTACACCTTTGAAGAACTCAAGCAAATTAGTCAAACATGATTTGCCTTTCACGAAACCATGCTGACTTTGATGGATAGCATTTTCATTTCCCAATGTACTGATATTGCTTCCTTGATAATTGATTATGACACTTTCCAATCAACAGATGTTATAGTAACTGGTCTGTAATTTCCCACATTTTGCCTCCCTTTTCAAATCAGGGAAATGCATTAGAATTTTTCCAATCCACTGGAAACTTTCCCATGTCCAGAGAAGTTTGGAATACTGTAACCAATGGATCCACTATCTCCACCACCACTTCCTTTAATATACCAGGATGTTGCAGATCAGAGTTGAAGAGTGTTGTGCTGGAAGACTACAGCCAGTCAGGCAGCATCCGAGGAGTAGGAGAATTGTTGTTTCAAGCATAAGTTCTTTATCAGGAAAAGGGTGCTGGGGTGGGGATGGAGTGTGGTCAAAAGGGGGCTGAGAGATAAATAGGAAGGGGTGGGGCTGGGGGGAAGGCAGCTAGGAATGCAATAGGTGGATGAAGGTGGAGGTAAAGGTGATAGGTCAGAGAGGAGGGTGGAGCAGATAGGTGGGAAGGAAATTGGACAGATAGAACAGTTCAAGAGAGTGGTGCCAAGTTGGAAGATTGGAGTTGGGATAAAGTGGGGGGAGAGGAAATGAGGAAACTGGTGAAATCCACATTGATCCCATGTGGTTGTAGGGTCCCAAGGCAGAAGATGAGGCTTTCTTCCTGCAGGCGTCGAGTGGCTAAAGTTTGGCGGTGGAGGAGGCCCAGATTTGCATGTCCTTGACAGAGTCGGAGGGAAGTTAAAGTGTTTGGCCATAGGGCAGTGGGATTGTTTAATGCGTGTGTCCCAGAGATGTTCTCTGAAATATTGTGCAAGTTGGTGTCCTGTCTCCCCAGTGTAAAGATGACATTGAGATCAACGTAGACAGTAGTTGATGTATGTGGAAGTACAGATAAATCTCTGTCAGATGTGGAAGGATTCTTTGCAGCAATGGATGGAGGTGAGGAGGGAGGTGGTATAGGTTTTGCACTTCTTGCAGTGGCAAGGGAAGGTACTGGGAGTGGAGGGTGGGCTGCGATGTGGGGTGGGGGGAGGGGGTATGTGCACTTAACAAGGCAGTTGCAGAGGGAATGGTTTCTCCGGAAAACAGATAGGACTGGGGAAGGAAATATATCTCTGGTGGTGGGGTCTGTTTATACGTGATGGAACTGTCGGAGGATGATGCAATGTATCCGGAGGTTGGTGGGTTGAAAGGTGAGGACCGGGGTTTCAGTTTTTGTTATGATTGGAGGGGTGTGGTTCATTGGGGGTGGTGCAGGAAGTAGAAGAGATGCCCTGGAGGGCATCGTTGACCACTTGGGAGGGGAAATTTCGGTTTTGAAGAAGGAGGATGACCCGACCATTACCCTTCCACTGACACACTCATTCGTTTGGCTAAACTGGTCCTCACCCTCAACAATTTCTCCTTTGAATCCTCCCACTTCCTCCAGACCAAAGGGGTAGCCATGGGCACCCACGTAAGCCCCAGCTATGTCTACCTCTTTGTCAGGTACATAGAACAGTCCATCTTCCACAGCTACACCGGCACCATTCCCACCATTTTCGCTGCTAGATCGATGACTGTATCGGTGCCACCTTGTGTTCCCTCGAGGAGGTTGAACAGTTCATTAACTTCACTAACACATTCCATCCTGACCTTAAATTCACCTGGACCATCTTGGACATTTCCCTTCCCTTCGTTTTCATTTCTGGTGACCGACTCAGCATGGACATCCACTTACAAACCCACTGATTCCCACAGCTCACTGGACTTTATGTTGTCCTTGACCTCGCTGTTTAGCCATGGATTTTTTTTTAACCCCCTTTACCATGTTTCTTTCTCATTGGGATATATTTCAGTTGTGAGGAATTGAGTAGCTCCTTAAACATCTGCCTCCGCTCATCCACTATCTTGCCATTTAGGCTTCCTGCCCAATCTATTCGGGCCAAATTTGTCCTTATGCCTATGTAATTTCTTTTGTTTAATTCCAGAACACTACTGTGGGTCTCCACTTTCTCACCCCCAAACTGTATTTTGAATTATTTTATACAATGGTTACAACTTCCTAGAGGATCCTTAACTATGATGCTATCAATTGATCGTTCCTCATTACACAATACTAAATCCAGAGCAGGCAACTCCCTGGTTGGTTCCACAATATACTACTCCAAGAAACAATCTCTAATACATTCAATGAACTCTGCCTCCAGGCTACCCTTGCCAATTTGACTCTTCCAATCTATGTGCATGTTAAAATCACCCATGAGTATTGCTGTACCTTTCTTGCAAGCTTCTCATATTTCCTGGTTTAAACTGTGCCCCGCTGCAGAGCTAGTGTTTGGGCCTACAAAGTACTTCTTCCCTTTGCTATTTCTTATTAAGCCAATGTTTTATTTTTATTATAATGTATCTGTGCCTGTGAGTGATCCTGCGAGGGATTTTAAAAGGTGGTTATAGTTTTAATTAGCAGAGCAGCACATTATTAGCTCATAGCTGCTTAATAGTGATTAAAATATACTTATTTATAATAAATATAATTCTTGTTCAGTATGGAAAACTGGTCAGTGCTTTCCGTTAACTTGATTTCAGCAGACAAAAAAGTTGTGCATTGTGATTAAGGTATTAATTTTGTGGTGACCCCGAGAGTGGTAGTGCAAGACAATCAGCACACTTTCCCAAGTGGGTCATAACATACTATTTATTACTGCTGAAGTAGAAGTGAAAAATTCTGACCTTCCACTACAGTGTGAATTTCTAATACTTGACTATGAATACACAGATATAATATTTATGTCCAGATTTTCACTTTCACATGAGGTGAGGGAGACAGCCTAGATGTGTCATAGTGCTCTGGCACTTTGTTAAAGATTATTTAAAAAAAAAATTGCCCTCACTCTTTGCATACTCCCTATCCCCCATTCATGACAACCATGTCACCTTATATCTATATCAGCCCCCATGATCATTCAGATCGTCCATGCCAACCAATGCACCTCCAACAATCACATCTGCTTTAATAGACCAAACATATGCTCCCCTCCACCAACCAAACCTCACTCTTATATGCTGTAGGAAGTTGAATGTCCTTTTAAAATAAAATAACAACTCTTATAAGGCCCTAAATTGCATGCTGGATACATTGGCCAAATGAACAGCATGCTGGGAATTAGATTGGCAGGAGGCTGGAAGAACACAGCAGGCCAGACAGCATCAGGAGGTGGAGAAGTCAACGTTTCAGGAGTAACCCCTTCTTCATGAAAACCCATTGCCTGACGCTGCTGGGCCTGCTGTGTTCTTCCAGCCTCCTGCCTTGTCTACTTGGGAATTAGATTGGGCCAGACAGATCTGTCCGCCATTTACCAAGATTGATTATATTGAACAGGTGTTAATGAGAGAGTGGAAGTGAGATATTAATACAGAAAACTTGCAGGATTCACTGTCAAATCGAATCAAGCTGTACTGATATGGAAGTCATTCATCTTGATTGACTCAATTGAATAGGTGTTGATGGGACAATGATGTAAGATGGAAGAATAGATTCAGTGGAACTGTTTTTCAGATAACCTTGCTCCTCTGGTTGGTTTAATCAATAGGGAAATTACAATCTCCAATACTATCGTTTGTAGCACCCTTTCTGGGACAGAAAACCAATTTACATGGAGTATCTGGTTATGTTAATTACATTGTTATATCAAACTGCTGTTACTAAATGATAGTGAGCTGCTAAACTGGGGGTATGACTTGGATAACTGCATATAAAGAGGCCATTCAAATCTGAAGGACTGATGCTCCAGAGACAGCATCAGCACCAAAAGGCAGCAACCTTAGGAGCAAGAAGAATAGCATCAATGTTAGTTCAACCAGATGTAATCAGGTTAGTATGTACTTCTTTACCATCTTGCATTTCCAAAGTAGATCCAAAACCAGTATGAGGACATAATCATTTAAGAAGTGTAAGATTATTCAGGAAATTAGAGGGAAAGATGGGTTATATAGAATTGCATGTATATATCTTGTTTCAACAACAATAAACCACATCTCCTTCTTCATGCAAAATGAGTTCCAACAAGCAAGCAAGTAAATCACACACAAAAGACGCTTATCATGCCAATTCACCCATTTCTGCCATGACATGATATGTAGACCAAAGATGACATGAGACAAATTAAAGTCTTTTAGGACAAATAATCTTTAGATAAAAAAAGTTGCTTGAAAAAAATCACTACATTGAAATTAACTTCATGCATTAAAAAAAGTAAGAATCGGAATTTGAAGTCCCACTTCAAAGAGCCTATAATTTCTTGAACCTGACAAACTTATGATCTGAAAAGCACCCCAACTGCGATTAGAGAAAATTATGAAATCAGTCATGCGGTATTAATGCTGTAATGAAAATTTAGGTCAATGGACAGAGTGAACTAGTGAATGATGATTTGTGTTTTTAAAATTAAGTAGATACTTCAAGTTAAATAAAGGACAGAGGTTTCAAATGTTTTTACAGCTTGACATTTCATTTTGACAGCTCTGTTGACACTTCAGTTTGTTAGTTCCTTTTGATAGTTCTGTTGACAGCTTTCTTAACAGTTCGAATGAGCTTGACAGTTCCAATGTCTTAAAGCACTCATTACACACTTCATTCATGTCTACTTTTAACAATCCAAAAGGATTAGCTCTCTCTCAGGGCACATTACATCTTCAGAAGGGTCCTTGACATTCCCTATATCACAGGATCAAATCCAAAAGAAGTACTTTACCTCTCCAAAAGAATATCCTATCTAACCAAAAACTCCACAAAACATTATCATGCTCCTACCATGCCTAATTTGCACAGGTCACTTTTTCTTTTACAGACCTGAGATAGGTTACCGTTGTTTTGTATTCACAGCTCCTCTCTGAAAAATAGATGTGCAACTTTGAGGGTGCCATAATAGTCTTATCTCCCACCAAGCACCCAACTGTGAAAATGGTAGGTGATTTGTTCAGGAACAGTGCTTTTGGATTCTAAACAATGGAAAGCTTTTTGTCATTACAAAAATGTAGGTCCAAGTATGATCATGATTGTCAATGCATGACAATTAATAGAAAATAAATTACAAGTAAATTTGGAATTACTTTCTTATATTAACTCACTAATGTGATTAAACATTCATGGTGTCAGAGTAACTTGATCAGCATCTGTTAGAGTATTTTAAACAGAATAATAAAGAAGTAAAATACTGAAACCAAATCAAATGAGCTTTCTACAGCATCATGCACTTTATTCGTTACACTGTTTCCCTGCATCATTGTTTTATCGTGGGATGATAATTTAATTAAAATAGCTCAAAGTTAAAATGATGGACACTAGAATGCAGTCATTGCACAGTTCTGCAAATTTATACTTTAAAATGAACCATTCCTAGCTGGAAGTAATAAAGACATTGTTGCTTTCAGTGCAGGATTTATACAATGACTGCTGCTAGTCCAGTGAGGTCATTGAGGCATTTGTTGTTTTAAAGGAGGCTATTTAGTCCATTGGTTGCATATCATTTCTTGGTGAAAGAATAAATTTAGATCCATTATACTCCTTGATTCTCGAAACTCATTGAGATTATTTTTATCAAGTACTCGCTCAAACTATTCTGTTTTGAGCGACAACACTGATATCTACCTGGCAATGTGAACAATTGTCCAGCTACCACTTATCCAATAAAAACACAACAAACCCAACCTGACCAATTGCAGCCACACCAAGCTACTTATAATCATCACCAAATTGATGGAAGGGATTGTTAACTATGCCATCAAGCAGCACTTGCTCTTCAGTAACCTGCATATTGATGCTTAGTTTGCATGACACCAGGCCTATTCAGCTCTAGATCTCATTATTGTTTTGGTTCACACATGGATAGATGAACTGAACCCAAGGACCTCGGGTAGAATTCAACTGCAACCTCCCAGATACTGTGCGTGACATTATCAGCCAAGGTGGAGATTAATGTAATATGAATAGTAACTTCTAAAGATTCATTTACTCACACAACAGCAAGTAAAATGTATACCACACAAGTGCCAGGCAATGATAACCTCACTGAGAGAATCTAACTATTGACATTCTTTGCCATTGCCATCACTGAATTCCTCATTAACACATCCTTAGTGTTGTCATTGATAATAAACTTAGAAAAATATATCAAAGGGAAAAAATTATGTGCTAAATCTTGAAATGTATCATTATAATAATATATATTTCATGAAGAATGTTGGTCTGTATTTAGAATAACTACTTTTGCAGATTCATTGACATTGGGACCAAATTGTAATTATCTCAGGAAGAAGACATAAGAGGCCTTTTGAAATTCAATGAGCATTTCCAAGGGTGAACATAAACTCCTTGTAATTTTTTTTTCTTGGGGATGTGATAGCTCTTGCTATTTCACCAAAAGCCTGAAAGAATTCGAGCCTTGCAAGCTAATGACTGAGTCAACTGAAACATTCATGACCTCAACTAAAAGACTAGTAGTGAATCTGTACCCCATACCTTGGATAACCCATAAATTAATATGGAAGCATGATTCAACAGTTTTGGGTTCACAGCTACTTTAAATTCTGAACTGTAAATGTTCTGAATGTTTGACTGTGAGCCACAATTTTGTGCAGAGACCATAAGAGCAAGATTTTGAAGCAGTTACTGCTTCTCAACAAGGAGATAGGAAGAAGCTTATCCAGGGATCCTCTGTGGAAACAGACTACCAAAAGGGATAACTAGCAGTGTCAAAGAAATCTTAACTCACGCCAGGACCTTTTCTGATTAGACCATCTGTGGAAGCAACTTCCAACTATTTGACTAGAGAAGCCATCACAGTTGTTGAATTCTGACCTAATGTTTCAGCCCCTTCCCTTCAGAAAAAGAATCTTCAGACAAGCAAGTAGAAGTTGGCCTCATTTTCAACTTTATATGTAACTGTTATCCTTAGTCATGTTAAATGTATATATTTGTATTTTAGAACATAGAACATAGAAACGTACAGCACAGAACAGGCCCTTTAGCCCACAATGTTATGCCGAAGTTTAATCCTAATGTAAAATATAAAACTTAACCTACGCACCCCTCAACTCACTACTGTCCATGTGCCTGTTCAGCAGTTATTTAAATGTCCCTAATGACTCTGCTTCCACCACCACCGCTGGCAACGCATTCCATGCATTCACAACTCTCTGCATAAAGAACCTACCTCTGACATTTCCTCTATACCTTTCCCCTAATATCTTAAAACTATGGCCCCTCGTACTCGTCAATCCTGCCGTGGGGAAAGATCTCTGGCTATTGACTCTATCTATTCCTCTCATTATCTTGTATACCTCGATTAGGTCTCCTCTCTTCCTTCTTCTCTCCAGAGAGAAAAGTCTAAGCTATTTCAATCTTACTTCATAAGGCAAGCCCTCCAGTCCAGGCAACATCCTGATAAACCTTCTTTGCACCATCTCCAAAGCCTCTGTATCTTTCCTATAGTAGGGCGACCAGGACTGGACACAATATTCCAAGTGTGGTCTCACCAGGAACTTGTAGAGCTGTAGCAAAACCTCACGGCTCTTAAACTCAATCCCCCTGTTAATGAAAGCCAAAACACCATATGCTTTCTTAACAACCCTTTTCACTCGGGTGGCAACTTTGAGGGATCTATGTACTTGCACACCCAGATCCCTCTGTTCCTCCACACTACCAAGAATTCTGTCTTTAATCCTATATTCAGCATTTAAGTTCAACCTTCCAAAATGCATCACTTCGCATTTATCTAGGTTGAACACCACCTGCCAATACTCAGCCCTGCTCTGCATTATGTCTATGTCGCACTGCAGCTTGCAATTGCCACCGATACTATTGACAGCACTTCCAACTTTTGAGTCATCTGCAAATTTACTAACCCACCCCTCAACCTCCTCGTCCAAGTCATTTATAAAAACTACAAAAAGCAGAGGCTCAAGAACAGCGCCCTGCAGTACCCCACTCAACACTGACCTCCAGGCAGAATACTTTGCATCTACAACCACTGTCTGCCTTCTGTCAGCCAACCAAATCTGAATCCAGATAGCCAAATCTCCCTGTATCCCATTCTTCCTGACTTTATGAATGAGCCTACTATGGGGAACCTTACAAATGCCTTTCAAACCACAACTTCTGTAATGATTGGAACTAGGTGGATCTCAATGACTATGAGATTGGGATTGTTTATCTGGGCCAATCAGGAAGTCCTGGCTGACCAATATGAACAGGACATTAAAAATATACACAGGAATGTAAAGCCAGAAGGTGGGTAGGCCGTCCTGACTGCTGTCACCCTGGGCGGGTACCGGGGCGGGCTGTCCTAGAGGTGGTCGAAAGGTGTGTCAGGGCGGACCGAGAACTGGAAGGGGCATAAGGAAAAAAATAAATAAATAAATAAATTGTTCTGGAGGGCTCTCTACGAAAAAAAAGAAAAAAGAAGAAAAAAAAACAAAAAAAAATAATAAAAAAAATGAACAGGACATTTAGAATCTCCTCAGTTCAGTAGGCTAACTCTGAGTTGGCTGGCCACAGGCAGTATACCGTGCATATGTAAATAAAGGATGACTTGGTGACGGGATACCAACCTCGATGTAGTTATTTCAACTTCACTAATTTCAAATCAATAATAGTCTGTATTGCGTGCAATCTGTAATACCTTATCAACCTCAAATGCTGAAACGAAAATATATACTTATGGTTAGAGAAGCAGTCTCCTTGTACCTCCAACAGAGTTTCAGACTTGTAACAAATATTTTCCCATTCTGTCTTCCTGTTCTCATGCCATAATGCAGTCCTTTGACCGTGGCATAATTCCTTCTTTGATGTTTCTTTCACCCATTATGAGACAATCACAGTTCACTGGATTTCTCCCTAACTGGTTTGCATTCATTGATAGGAAAGAAATAAAAGCACAGCTACATGATTCCAAGTGATCAACACAATGCAAGAGTAAATAATGCAACATGTAATGGACTCACCCTGTTATTTGATCAAGATTCTTGAAAGAATGCTCCAACTATTAATTAATTGCATTATTAGTGACCTGTGCCTACAGATATCACTTCACACATAGATAATGGAGAAATGTGAGTTGACCCAGCACAGGTTTAATTTGATATCTCAGTCTGGCTGGGATTTAATGTGGAGTTGGTGGCTCTACCCATTAGCTATAAAGTCAGGGGCAAGCCCACCTCCAATAAAACTGGGAGGCTTGTCTAAGGCTTTGATGTCATCTTCCTGGTCTCTGTGTTATCTCCAGGACCACTTTATAGACTATGGATTCAAGCGAGGGTAAAGATACTGCAGTAATCCAAAAGACTGTGGAAAAAGATGTAACTGTTTTTTTTGAAAGCAAGCTACTGAAATTTAATGCCAGAAGTTACATGACACCAGGTTATAGTCCAACAGTTTTATCTGAACTCACAAGCTTTCAGAGCGCTGCTGCTCCTTCATCAGGTGAATTGGAAAAGGAGTAACACTTTGAAAACTTGTGATTTCAGTTAAACCTGTTGGACTATAACCTGATATTGTGTGACTTCTGACTTTGTCAAACCAGTCCAAGACTGGCATCTCCACATCATGGATTTTAGTGTGTATAGTATCGACAAGGTAGCCTTATTTAAGCAGTTCGACACCTCTAGGTGTGCGTCCAGAGCAGTTACATTCAAATCTGGACTTCTAATTTTATTTTCAACCAGACCAGTTATCAGTGTTCAGCATAGTAACACTTTCTTAACTGTTTTGTCGGCGAATGGTTAGAGCTTTGTTTTTGAACAGCATGGCAGAAATACCCAGCCTGTGAAATAGAATTTATCTCTCTCATTCTCCCTTCAGTGCATGGAGAAGCAAAATAACATTTCAAACAGGTATTCTCTCTGTACATTTCCTTCCTGTAAGGAAAATCTTCAGTGACACTGAAAAGGAAGGTCCTCAGCTGGTTAAGGAAATATTGAGAATCTGAATGTCCGTTATCTCATGTCCTCATCAAAAAGTCAAAAGGAATTGGAAACGGAAGAAAAATATTTTATCAACATCTGCAATCCAGACTGCTGCCTGATATGGGCTTCATTTACTTTTTTGGAGCTTACACACACATAAAGTTTGTGTCTGTGGTCTCTTTGTGTCTTTGTTAGTATATGTAGGTGAATTTTAAAAAATGGAATAGAATTTAAGGTTTGGAGAATTATAATGTAAACATTCATATTTATTTCTTTTATTGGTTAAAAACAATGCTTATTGAATAAATAGTTGTTTTCTTGCCATGTACAGAAATGTGATGAATATTTTCTTTTAACCCAAATTCATCAGTCAAGTAAACTGGGAGTTTAGATAGTTGGATTAAAACATCTCACATATGTAATGGATTCAGGAATAGTACAGCTTCATTTCTAATGCACTACCCCAGTGATTCATAGTAGGAGACAAATTTGGGTTATATGTTGGGAAAATACCAAGATTTCTAATGGAAACATCTACATGGGTTGGCCAAACAATCCTGGCCCTTTCTTCAGAAATCCCATGCAAAGGCCAGCCAAAACAACCAGAAGTGAGAAATACCGTACCAATTTTACTTGCTTGTGGTATGACTTTAAAAAACACCACACATTGAAAAGAAGAGTCTTCAAAAGGAGTGCAACATATTATCTCTGTGGAGAAACAGGTCATGCCAAGAAATTTTGCAAGTCTCAAAATGCTTTTGCTAAGGATGAAAGCGGAAAGAAATAAAAGGTACCTAAGGGGCAACTTTTTCACGTAGAGGGTAGTATGTGTATGGAATGAGCTGGCAGAGGAAGTGGTGGAGGCTGGTACAATTGCAGCATTTAAAAGACATCTGGATTAGTACATGAATAGAAAGGGTTTAGAAGGATATGGGCCAAGTGCTGGGAAATGGGATGAGATTAGGTTAAGATATCTGGTCGGCATGGACGAGTTGGACTGAATGGTCTGTTTCTGTGCTGTACATCTCTTTGATTCTATGACTCTATGACTTTATTAAGCAAAGAGATCTGTTACAAACATCTGATAATATAAGAGTCCATGAGATAAGCAGTAAAGAAAACAAGTAGTCAACGTTCAGGAGAAATTAAGGCTCCTGACAAGACGTTCTGGCCAATGATAAGTGAGATAAGCACCTTCAAAACAAAATTTAAGACACGTTTGGGGCCAACAGTTTCTGTTTTAGCACACCATTTTGAATGGCTTGCAGTAGTTTTCAAATTCAGGCAACTCATATTAAACTAGAAAGTCCAGGAGACACAGACATGGAAATGAAAGCTCAAATTACCACAGATGTTCACCACAAGGAAAATAGAATGGCTGAAGCTCTTATGTGTTGGAGTATCAACAATTATCTTTGCTCCGCAGGGAAAACTGTTTAATGTTGGATCTTTTACTGAATCATAAAAGAACACAGTGGGATACTTTCTCAGTTGTTCCCAAGGCTTGGGAAAGCTACTTCTGAAATATCACATCACTCTACCCAGAGGTGCCAAACTAATTTGCTTATTCACTCAAGGAGGTTACTATATCTCACAAACATGAGATAAATGATGAAATTGATAAGATGTTAAATTGGGGTGTAATTTCACCAATTACATAGGTTTAGGGTAAGAGGGGAAAGATATGAAAGGGACCTAAGGGGCAGCTTTTTCATGCAGAGGGTGGTACGTGTATGGAAAGAGCTGCCAGAGGAGGTGGTGGAGGCTGGTACAATTGCAACATTTAAAAGGCATCTAGATGGGTATATGAATAGGAAGGATTTGGAGGGATATGGGCCGGTGCTGGCAGGTGGGATTAGATTGAGTTGGGATATCTGGTTGACTTGGACGGGTTGGATCGAAGGGTTTGTTTCCATGCTGTACGTCTCTATGACTCTATGACTCTATGCAGCCATTGAAAAGAAAGCTTCAGCCAGAACATAGACATGAGAAAAATTATTTGATTATCTCATTGTGTTACAGGTTAGGATCCAGAGAGATCACAAATCTTTGGTCACACTCCTATATTTCAAATAATGTTTCAAGATACTATCTCAAATACAATATTTTTGACTAAGATTAATGTGATATAACTTGGCAAGTGTATGTCCCAGGGAAAACAGAAAAATACTGCTGTCTGTCAAGAGCTACCTTTAATTAAGTTAAACAGCAAGATATCTCATTGATAAAAGGATATTCATCCACCTGAGTAAATACTTTACTGGTTTTCAAGAAGTAGTTAGATGAGCAGCACAGGTAAAAGATGGAGGTTGCAAGCAAGTCAGAGCATACTGACAAAACGGTTGATCTGAATCTCCTCCAGACAATAGACTGTCTGAAGAGAACATTGTGAGCAATAGAAATACTTAGTAATAGTGGATAGTCAGTCATTTTCAAAAGAAGTTTCGTGATCCTAAAAGCAATGTGTTAAGAGATACTTCAGAGACTCCACGGAGGTCATCTAGATATCACAAAGTGCAGAGCCAATGGTTCAACGATCAGTATGATGCCTTGGGAGTTACTGCTGCCATGAAATGGCAGTCTGCCATAAACAGTCAAATAATGACAGAAGTCAGTACGGGCATGTGACGGTGTAGTGGTAGTGTTACTGGATTAATAATCCAGAATGCCAGTTTAATGATCTGGGTTTGTGAGTTTGAATCCCACTATAGAAGCTGGTAAAATGTGAATTTAATAACAAGCTAGTTCAGTGGTGACTACGCAACCTTGTTAATTGTTGTCAAACCCCATTTGGTTTACTACTGTCCGAGTCTGTGATTCTCGGCTCACAGCAATGTGATTGCTTCTTAATTTCCCTCTGGGCAATTAGTGGCAATAAATGTTGGCCTGATCAGTGATGTCCACATTATTAACAAATTAAGAAAAAATCTTTTGATGCCTTGAGTCTTTCTGGCCAGAGTTTGTTAAAAGTTAGACCCAGATTTATTTGACTTCAGAAGAAAAGTCTCTACTATTGCTTTAGATTCTTATTCACGATGTTTGGAGATTAGCTGACTGAACTTGGATGGTTACTGGGTGTACTTCGACTTCCAGGTGTTACATCTTATTTTCTAAAGAAGAAAATACAGATAAAATCAAGGGCAATTATGGCTGGACAACAAATTCTGGTCTTGCCAGTAATGTCAACATCCCGTTAAAGTAAATAATATAAGTGAAGAAGGTGGCCACTGAAGTACTTGACAGGCTAAAGAATGAACACAGAGGATGAATTAGATAAACAAGATATATAGTTATTGTCATGGAGGTATGTAGTACAGAAAAAAATGCTTTTTGGCCCAGTGTGTCCACAGTGGTCAAAAACAGTTACCTAATAGCCGCATTTAACACTGATAAGAGACCACCTTGGGTGAGATACAACCAAGGATTGATTCCTGAAAAAGGGCTCATGCCCAAAACGTCGATTCTTCTGCTCCTTGGATGCTGCCTGACCTGCTGCGCTTTTCCAGCAACACTTTTTCAGCTCTGATTTCCAGCACCTGCAGTCCTCACTTTCTCCTACAACCAAGGATACTAAGGGAAATAAGGGCAGAAACTCCAGAGGAACTGACATTAATCTTCCAATATTCCTTAGTTACAGGCATTGTGCCAGACACTGAAGAATTACAAATGGTGCACTCATTTTAAAAAAACTGCAAGGATAAATCCATCATACAGAGCCCAGTCAATTTAACCTCAGTGATGGGAAAGGTTTTAGGAATGATAATTTGTGACAAAATTAGCATTTGAAAGAGAGGATTTTTAAAATTCTTTCATAGGATATGGGCATTGTGGCTATGAGAACACTTACTGCACAAAGCAATTAAGGCATAACCACATTGCTGTGGGTGTGGAGTCATTTGCAGGCCAGACCATGTAAGGACAACAAACCTCCTTCCCTAAATGGCATAAAATAAACTCGATGGACTTTTACAGCAATCGACAATAGTTTTATGGTCAGCATCAGAGTACCTTTTTATTCCACAACCTTTTTTGTTGAATTCAAATTTCATCATCGCTCATAGTGGCATTCAAACTGATTTCCCTGAACATTAGCCTGGGGTTTTGGATTGATAACCTATGTTACCACCATAACTGAAGAAAGTCAATCTGGACTTGCTAATGTGTTTAATCAACTTGTTGAATATTTGATTAAACAATCTACAGAGGGTTAATTAGGCTAATGTAGTTAATATGGTGTACATGGACTTACAAAAGGAATTTGATGAAGAGCAACATGTTCAGTTAGTTAGTAAGAGTATTGCAGAGGTTCCAAAGACTTATTACCAGAATGTCTGTTTTTCTTGATATATATTAATGACTATGTATTATTCCAAAAATGGAGTTAACTCAAAACTTGCAAACATCATGAACCATAAACCAATATGATAGACAAAAAGGCCTTTGCTTATATTTAGTGATTTCCGTGACTCCATGAGAATGTTAGCAAGGAATTTCAAGAGGGTATTGAATGGTCTGATGGAATGGGCACACTCATTGCAAATGAAATTTAATACACAAGAATATGAAGTTATGTATTTTTTGAAAGAAAAAAAAAGATGAGATAATATAAACCAAAGGTGCAATTCTAAACAAGTTACAGAACAGGGGCACTCTGGGCTATGTACCTAGACAGAGCACTGAGAGAAAAATTGTTCCCTTTGGTGAAAGGGTTGTGAACCAAAGGAAACAACTTTGAAATGTTTGGGAGAAGAACTAATAGTGATCTGATTAAAAAATGTGCTGCATATTGTGGGGTTAGATCAGGGATGCCTAGCTCGCGGGCAATGTGAAGGTGATTCAATAGTGATTTTAAAAGGAAATTGGAAAAGTATCTGAATAAGCAAAAATGTTCAAGGTTACAGGGAAAAAAAAAGGCATTGGGACCAAATGTTCTGTTCTTGCAAAGAAACAACTCACCAAACTGAATTCCTTTCTTCTGTGCTGTAACCATTCTATGGTTATTCTACCTCAACTAATAATGGCAAAACAGTCTGTTATTTATTGGGACCACTTATTGCCAATAGGTCTCTCTGACAAATGAACTTTTACTGATCTCTGCTTTGATCTTCTGGAATACATTCTCACATTTTGGCTATACAGAACAACAGTCCTTTGTCTTCATTGAATTGTACCCTGTGTTAGCTGAACATCTTAATTGTTTATTATTGATTCTAGTGAGAGTTCTGGGTCTCTCTCAATTTCTTCATTTGCGATTTCAACACCATTCACGTGGTTTCTGTATCAGCTAATTTGCTTTTCAGTGCTGATATCAGTTCCAAAGATCAACTGTACTGACATAATCCCACTTTATTGCACTGGAACAGCCAGAAATCAAGCCAAATGAATACTTTCAGTGGCTTGTAACTGACAAATTTTAATAACGTGCAATCATTTAAAGAGAAAGAGAATATATAATTCAAAGGAGGGGGATGTTTTTATTATGAGTCAGTGGATAGGATCCTTCCTTTTGATCTAATCCTATAGTTTGTAACTCTGGAATAGTATCTTCACAGAATTTGATGCTCAAAGAAAAGTAGAGTTCAATTTCTCAGTAAGGTTTTTCCAATCTTGATTGCAATAATAAAATCAGAAAACCAAAATAGGCCGCAATATGTCACAAATATCAACACATTTGTGACACCACACAGTACAATTGTTCTTCCGCTTATTTATTTCTGGTGAATAGTTGAGGAGACACTAGCTTGAAATATATTTATTGTCACAATTATTATTTTTACATAATGTAAAACAGACGTAAAGGAATGCATCTCTAATTCAAGCTAGTCACTTAAGAAAAGGCATCTTTCGCTGAAGGCTGTGTTTGTGACTATGCCATTGCGAGGTGGAGCATCGGGCACAGGGCAACAAAGTCACAGCATCAGAACTGAATTGATTCCTCTGCCCAGACCAATCCAGGTGTTGATCACACTGACTCTCTGACATCAGTCCTCAACTTTATTGTTAACAGTTTTCTCCCTCCAGCGATTATGTTCCCAAAAAGACTTTACTGATCAGCCTCTGCTCAGGGTCTTGAAAATGGATGAATGGAACACATATCCACTTTTTTTTAGTTTAAAGTGGCACAAAGGAATCATTAAAGACAAAAAGAGATATATCTGGATCACATGTACATTCAGACTATAAGACCATAAGACAAAGTATCAGAAATTAGGCCAAACAGCCCATCGAATCTGCTCCGCTTATGGCTGATACGTTTCTCAACCCCATTCTCCTGGCTTCTCCCTGTAACTCTTGATCCCTTTGACAAACAAGAACCTGTCTCATTCTGCTTTAAATACACTCAATGACCTGGCCTTCACAGCCTCCTGTAGCAATGAATTCTATAGATTCATCACTCTCTGGCTGAAGAAATTTCTCCTTAGCTCTGTTCTAAAAGGACTTCCGTTTACTCTGAGGCTGTGATCTTGGGTGCTAGTGTCTCCTACCAATGGAAACATTTTTCCAACATCCAGTCTGTCCAGGCCATTTCAGTATTCTGTAAGTATCAACTAGATCCCTCTTCATCCTTCTAAACTCCATCAAGTATAGATCCAGAATTCTCAGACATGCCACATATATTAAGCTTTTCATTCTTGGGACCATTCTTGTGAATGTCCCCTGAACACGCTCCAGGGCCTGTACATCCTTCCTGAGATATGGGCCCAAAAGTGCACAATACTCAAAATGTGGTCTGAACAGAGCCTTATAGAGCCTCAGAAGTACATCCTTGCTTTTATATTCAAGTCCTCTCAGAATTAATGCCATCATTGCATTTGCCTTCCTAACTACTGACTCAACCTGCAAGTTTATCTTGAGAAATTCCTGGACTAGAACTTCCAAGTCTCTTTGCACTCAGACTTCTGAATTTTCTCCCCATTTAAAAGTAGTCCATGCCTCTATTCTTCCAACCAAAGTTCATAACCTCACAGTTTCCCATATTGTTCTCCATCTGCCACTTCTTTGCCCACTGTCCGAACCTGTCCAAATTCTACTGCAGTCTCCCCGCCTTCGCAATGCTACCCGCCCCTCTAAATATTTTTGTATTGTCTGTAAACATCACCAGAATTCCCTCAGTTCCTTCATCTCAATTGTCATTGTATAAAGTGAAAGGTTGTGGTCCCAACATGGAGCACTGTGGACCACCATTTGTCACCAGCAGCCATCCTGAGTAAGACCCTTTTTTCCCCACTCTCTGCTTTCTGCCAGACAACCAGGCTTCTACCTATACTAGCACCTTTCCTCTAACACCATGGGCCCCTTATCTTACTCAGTAGCCTGCTGTGCAGCATCTTGTCAAAGGCCTTCTTGAAGTTCAGATAGATAATATCCATTTATTCTTATTGATCTAACCTGTTCATTACTTCCTCAAAGAATTCCAACAGATTTGTCAGGCCTGACCTCCGCTTGATGAAAGCAGGTTGACTTTGTCCTGTTTTACCAAACTCCTACAAGTATTCAGAAATCTTATCCTTCGCAATGGGTTTCAGTATCTTATGCAAGACCGAGGTTATGTGAATCAGTCTGCAATTTTCTGTATTGTGCCTTACTCCCTTTTTAAACAGGGGTGTCACATTAGCAATTTTCCAGTCCTCTAGGACCCTCCCTGACTCTAGCGATTCCTCAAAGATCACCACTAATGCCACCATGATCTCTTCAACTATCTCCCTTAGGACTCTGGGGTATAGTCCATCTGATCCAGGTAATTTATCCATCTGCAGGCCATTCAGTTTTTCTAGCACCTTCTCCTCGGTGATGGCCACTATACCCAGCTCTGCCCCCTCACTCTCTTGAAATTTTGGGATAATATTTGTGTCATCCACCGTGAAGACTGACACAAAGTAATTATTCAGTTCCTCAGCCATTTCCTTGTTCCCCACTACTATCTCTCCAGTGTCATGTTTCAGCAGCCAATGTTCATTTTTGTTTCTCTTTGCCTCTTATCTATCTAAAGAAACCCTTCCAGTCTTCCCTTATGTTACTGGCTAGCTTATCCTCATATTTAATCTTTTCCTTCCTTATTTCTTTTTTTTTGTTGCCCTCTGTTGGCCTTTGTAAACTTCCCAATCCTCAGGTTTTCCACTGCTCTTCACCACATTATATGCTTTCTCTTTTACTTTTATGCTATCCCTGACTTCCCCAGTCAGCCATGGTTGCCTCATCCTCCCTGAACCATGCTTCTTTTTCCTTGGGATCAGGCTCTGCTGCGTCTGCTGAATTAGTCCCAGAAACACATGCCATTGTTGTTCCACTGTCTTTCCTGTTGGGGTCTTCTCCCAGTCAATTCTACCCAGAACCTGCCTCATGGGTCTATAGTTGCCTTTCTTCAGCTATAAAACCGTGACATCTGATTCTATCTTCTCCCTCTCAAATTGCAGAGTAAATTCAACCATATTGTGATTACTGCCTCCAAAGTGTTCCTTCACCTTATCAAGTCTGCCTCATTGCACAACACTAAATCCAGTATTGCCTGTTCCCTAATGGGCTCCAGCACAAGCTGTTCCATAAAGCCATTTCATAGACATTCCACAAATTCCTTTTCTTGCAATCTGCTACCAACCTGATTTTCCAGTCCACCCAAGTGTTGAAATCCCCCATGATCACTGTAACTTTGACTTTCCGACACATCTTTTCCATCTCCTGGTGTATCTTGTGCCCCAGCTCTTGATTATTGTTTGGAAGCTGGGACATAATTCCAACTATGGTTTTATTAACCTTTGTGGTTCGTTAATTCTACCCACACAGATTCTGCACCATCTGACTTTACTTTCCTTCTCAGTATTGATTTTATTTCTGTTCTTACTAATAAACACCACCCATCTGCCCACTTAAAGCTCAAGCTGATTACATGATAGACCTCGTAGTCTGCTGAAGCACTGCAATTAAGATAAAAAAATCTGTTATTTTTATCTGGTTCACTTCAAATAAAATGCTCTGCACATACAAACGATTGAAAATTGCATTAATTGGAATTGCGCATCAGTCATGGTAAAATAGCACAAATGCAAGGCTGTACACCTATAGAGCATTACATCTTAACCAACAGCAAACAGATACACTCCACTTTGATTTGGAGCACATACCCAGTCGGAACTTAGACCTACAGCTACAACGACACAAGCACAGTATCATGGAAATTGTTTTTTCTTGTGGAGGGGTCTCTGGGTGCATTCTTGAATACAATGGGGTGCTACTTTCTTAATTTATTTTAGCAGAATATTGAGTCTCCATGGTGAACATAGTTTGCTATCAGCATGCAAAATATTGCTTAGAAATGGAGATGTGTTGACTACAATAATGAGGAACTGAAAATGTGTTGCTGGAACAGCGCAACAGGTCAGGCAGCATCTAGGGAACATGAGAATCGACGTTTCGGGCATAAGCCCTTCTTCGGGATTCTCCTGTTCCCTGGATGCTGCCTGACCTGCTGCGCTGTTCCAGCAACACATTTTCAACTCTGATCTCCAGCATCTGCAGACCTCACTTTCTCCTACAATAATGAGGAGTGCAGCACCAATATGTTGACATAAACCTCTGTTCATAATATTTTCTTCAGTTCATTGTCTTCCTTTCATATGATCCTTCAGTGTGCCATGAGACTCACAAAGAGAGAATGTGTCTCAGCTTGCTTCCAGGCATTCTTCATTCCTGCTCTGAATCAACTGATAGATCATGCTACAGATAAGCCCATGATAATTCTGCCACTGATTTTTTCGAGTAACCACTTTGTGGATAAAACTCAAGCAGATTAGATGATAGATCTGGTAGCTTGCTGAAGCTCTGCAATAAAGATAAATAATCTGTTATTTTTATCTGGTTCACTTCAAGTAAGATGCACTGCACAGTGAACAGATTGAATATTGCACAAAGTATATTTTGATTGTGCTAATCCCTTTGTCTGCATTTTTTCTACAATCCAGCTGGACAACGTTTTACATTCAAGTATTAAAGAGGAAATTTTGCCTTATGTCTCAGAATGCATGAATACAATTAATAGTCTTCAAGTATCTGATTGCTCCTAATGATCACAGCCATACTTTCAGTGCAGTGGAAAGTAAATATCAATAAATTAATCTTATGGAAGTGGAAACATAGAACTTTCAGAATGGCACCTATAAAAGAAGATGCTGCAAGACCAGACTAGTTTTAAAAAGTGATCAGTTTATGAAAAAAGTTACCATAACTGTGATGTGGGGCCAGGTTAAACTCCAAATAAACCATGACAGGATTCTAGTGGCTGTCATGCTTGTAGGATCAGACTATTTTGAAGGTGACCAAAATGATTCTTCAAATTCTAGGGCAACTCAATCCGAGTTGGTTATTCTGCAGAGTTCCAAAGCATTCCTCCTATCTATGCTGTAGAAATAATTATCCGGCCATTGGAAATTCCAGGCCATCATGTTTCTAATTTTTTCCAGTTTGGACAAAAGTTTAAAGATGCTGTCACAATCAGCTGGGTATTTCCACATTTTTTTTTTTATTTTGCTTTCTAAATTATCCTTTGAAACCAAGGCCCAGACTTACTGTATGAATTATGGCAAAACATTGAGCACACACTGTCTGCTTACTGCTCTGTAATTTACAGCGACTTCTGAAGTCTGCACTTGTGCAGTTAAACGTGGTAATCTAAAAATTGCTGCTAGTGATGGTATGATTCTCCATTGGATGCACAGTTGAAGTTCTTGCTGATTGCAATCAAATGTAAATCATTAAACTGATGAGAACATTCCTTTTTATACAATTAGACTCACCAGAAAAGAATGTGAAAATGTTACATGTTGAATATAATGTTGCTGTGAGTTAGACAATATATTAAACTCATGATTACTTCTGTAAAATCTCTCTGGCTTTCTAAAAAATCTTAAATTTGCAGAATGCTAAATTCCTCAATCCAGTTAAAAAAGCTCAACTTATTTTTTTTCAATGTCAGATGTTTCCCTTTGCGGAATTTCTCTTTTTATTTTAATCCCAAACCTATATCTCTTTCATTTGGTTCACTCTAAAAATTAATCAAAGTGAATGATAATCAATGAACATTACTTTGTAGCTTACTGTCTGTAAGAATACTTCAATATGATTCGCAGCTTAGCTATGTCAATGACTTTACTAATGTTGGATGCCAGGAGATCACCTTAGCAATAATGTCAAACTAATGTGGAAAAAGAGATAATAACACCATTAAGATGGCTAAATGTTTGTTAGATTTTTCTGTAAGGTTAACAATGTGTGCCATTTCTTCACCACTGTCCACAAAATCCTAGCTCTAGAGTCAACCTTTTTTTACACAAGACAATGCAAAATGGAGTAAGGGCTGTTACAGAAATCTCTGGTGGCGATTAAAGTTTGACAACTGGCAAAGGTAACAATATTAGCCCAATATTTCAAACAGTATGGCTGTTTAATTTTAGTTTTGAATTGCAAATATCAAGAGAGCACAGCTACACTATCCCATAAAGCCACTCAAGACAGAAAAGGGGGAGATATCTGATGAACAAGAAACTTCTTTAATGGAGAAAGGATAGAAACTGGAACTTCCCAACAGAAGGTGCAGGTCAAACAAGTGGCATAGATTTAGGGGGAGGGCAGCTAAACTTGAATTTCAGTGGTTTAGATAAAACATGGTGAAGGGTGAGACTGTGGAGAACAGACACGAGCATTGAACAGTTGAGCTGAACAAACATTTTTATTCTGCTGTAAATACTTTGTAAGACTACTTAAGCTTCAAAGAAAGATTGGTTCAAAGAGATTTTGTGCATCTGAGATGAATTGAATTTTAATTGGCAGTTTCTTTAAATTTGTTATGTTTTGCTGTTTCATCCTGTATTGTACTGAGGTAGGTTTCTCACAGGCTGCCACAGCAACTGGTTGTAGTCAGTGAGGGCCCACTGATGTGTTTTGAGAGTTTGGATTAAATAACTAGCAAATGAAGCATGTGCTGACTGTATCAGTGATTATTGCAGTAACTAATGGGAAACTTTGTGGATGGATTAAGAGAAGCAGAAAATAGAAATTGCTAATTAAAGTTACAGTGCAATGACCTTGTCATATCCCCTTTATTCCAATATGAAATGCCATGCTATATCTGCTAACAATATTACAAAAAAAATTATTATCACCCTTCCTGTCACATCTTGGTATATACCATAAGTGCAAAGTACTTATTCATATTTTTAAAGTTGCAATGGGTGGCACAGTGGCCCAGTGGTTAGCACTGCTGTCTCACAGTGTCAGGGATCCAAGTTCGATTCCAGCCTCCAGTGACTGTGTGGAGTTTGCATGCTCTCCCTGTGTTTGTGTGGGTTTCTTCCAGGTGTTCTGGTTTCCTCCCACAATTCAAAGATGTGCCGATTAGGTGAAATGGTCGTGCTAAATTGCCTATAGTGTTCAGGGATGTGTAGGTTCAGGGAAACAGGTTTGGGTGGGATACTCTTCGGAGGGGCAATGTGGACTTGCTGGGCTGAAGGGCTTGTTTCAGCACTGGAAGGATTCTACATAAAAGTTGTCTTCAGATATCTTGCACTTGACTGGAGAATTCATACTTTAAATAATTTCAGTTTTAGCAAATTTTGAGAAGATTTGTAGCTCACTTTGAGGTTCTGGATGGAAGTTTGCTTGTTGAACTAGAAAGTTCATTTTCATCACCATAATAGGTAACATCTTCAGTGAGTCTCCGAATGAAGCACTGGTGGTGTAGCCTGCTTTTTGTTTATATGCTTGTGTTTCCTAAGGTTAGTAATGTTGTTTCCTGTAGTGACATAATTTCCTATGGTGATGTCATTTCCTGTTCTTTTTTTGAGGGGGTGGTAAATGGGATCCAAATCAATGTGTTTCTCAATTGAGTTCCAGTTGGAATACCATGCTTCAAGGAATTCTCATGCGTTTCTCTGTTTGGTTTGTCCTAGGATTTTTGCACCAAAAATCTTTACTCACTAATGCAACAGACCATGAATGGACAGACAGTAAAACAAGCCATAGATATTAGACAGCAACAAACACAGAAAATGAAAAGACTAGACCTGCAGAAAAAAACTAGTCAAATTTACACAAAATGACAGCACTGACAATACAGGAGCATGGATAAAAAGACTTATCTGACTGACCTTTAACAGACACTGAAAAAGCCGTCTTAGTAAGAGGATTAAATTGCAACATTCAGGATGCAGAAAAGAAAGAGTTCTTAGCAGCATTAGAAACAACAGTGAAAGACAACTAACTCACAGTAAAATCCCATCAAACCATCAGAAAGGAAGTCACACCAACATTAAGCAGGAAAAAGGAAGGAAGCATACTCAATACACAAGAAAGGAAAGTACTAAAAGACTTAAAAAAATTTTTAAAAATTTGTTATCCTATCTGCAGACAAAGGACACTTGACAGTCATCTTAAGTCTTCGAGGAGAAAGTGAGGTCTGCAGATGCTGGAGATCAGAGCTGAAAATGTGTTGCTGGAACAGCGCAGCAGGTCAGGCAGCATGCAGGGAACAGGAGAATCGACGTTTTGGGCATAAGCCCAAAGAAGGGCATAAGCCTGAAGAAGGGCTTATGCCCGAAACATCGATTCTCCTGTTCCCTGGATGCTGCCTGACCTGCTGTGCTGTTCCAGCAACACATTTTCAGCAGTCATCTTAAGTCAAAGAGATGACATTGAGAAAGCAAATGCACTACTTGCAGATACCAACACTTACCAACAAGTGGCGATAGACCTGACCCCACAATATGAGAACCAAATCACAGCCCTACTCAAAAAACTTCAGAAATCTGGAGAAATAAATAAAACCAACTTGCAAAAAATGAAACCAGACATTTCCAACATGCCATGCTTCTATGGATTACCTAAAGTTCACAAACCAGGAGCCCCCCTCAGACCCATAGTCTCGCTACCTGGAACACCAACTTACAGCTTGGCCAAGGAGCTACCCGATGAAATCACTTACTAGAAGACTCATGTCACTCTATCCACTCCACCCAAGAATTCCTGTAGACCATCAAAGACTCCAAGAAAGAAGAGGATAAAATAACAGTCTCCTTTGATGTAACAGCCCTGTTCACATCCATCAACATCAACCTGGACAAGGAAACACTGACAACACTATTAGAAGAACCAAAGACACATACAAAAAGCACCACCAACTTCATCAACAAGGACAGTATCGTAAAGCTAGTGGACCAATGCCTTCCCATGACTTCACCTTCAACAACAGAACCTACAGTCAAATCAATGGAATACCCATTGGATCTCTGATATCAGGGTTCTTAGCAGAGGTAGTAATGCAGAGACTTGAACAACATCTCTGCCAAACATCCAACCTAAACTTTGGGTCCACTATGTGGATGACACCTTTATCATCACTAAACGAAACAAATTAGACAGAACCTTCAAGACTATCAATAATACCCTGACTGGCATAAAATTCACTGAAGATTAGGAAAACAACAACAAACTGCCATTCCTAGATGTCGCAGTAGAACAAACAGCTAATGGGGAACTTCAAACCAGCGTTTACAGGAAAACAACACATACAGACTAAATACTGAACTACATCAGCAATCATCCCAACATGCACAAATGAAGTTGCATTAGAACATTATTTTAATGAGCCACCACACACTGCAGCACAGCGGAACTATGCAGAGCAGTGGAAAATCACCTATACAGTGTCTTCAAAAAGAACGGGTACCCAATGAACACAATCCGCCAATTTCTGAACAACAAATCCCAACAAGCAGACAGAATGTATCCAGAAACCCTCGCCACTCTCCCCTACATCAAAGACATCTCAGAAATGACTGCCAGACTACTCAGACCCCTTGGCATCATGGTAGTCCATAAACTGACCAACACACTAAAGCAGCAGCTAATGGACTTGAAAGACCCAAACCGACAATAAGCAAAACTAATGTAATTTACAAAATATCTTACATGAACTGTAACAAACACTACATTGGACAAACAGGCACAAAATTAGCCACCAGAATACATGAACATCAACTAGCCACAAAACAACATGACCCACTGTCATTAGTATTCTTACATATGGATGAGGAAGGACACCACTTTGACTGGAACAACACATCCATCCTCGGACAAGCCAAACTGAGACACACACACAAGAATTCCTAGAAGCATGGCATTACGATCGGAACTTTATCAACAAACACATTGACTTGGATCCCATTTACCACTCTCTGAGAAAATGAACAGGAAATGACATCATCGTAGGGAAATGATGCCACCATAGGAAATTATATCACTAACCCTAGGAAACTCAAACATATAAATAGAAAGTGGGCTACACCACCAATGCTTCATTCGGATGCTCACTGAAGATGTTACCTTGTATGGTGACAAAACATCTGATAACGAATCTTCCAGTTCAGCAAGCAAGCCTCCATCCAGATCTTTTAGTTGGCTGCATACATATTGCCTGGTAAAGACAAGGCAACTCAACCACATTAATCAACAGTTCAATGTATTTTTGTTCTTTGTGATGTCTTCACACTAGCTGTGAAATCTAGGCTTGAAGTTGATAGTTCAACCAGTTCTCAAAATGATAAAACATGCTGAGCTTACATAGAATGTTTAATCAGACATCAAGAGTTTGTAAAAAGTGAGTGCCTGTCAACTTAAAAGAGAGGTTTTTGATGTAAGATAATGGTGTGTTGTCAAATAGACTTAAAAGCAATCTCCAAGTTAAATTGTGCAGGTAAGCTCATAAATTATTAACTGTTTACTTCAGAGAATTGGTTAAAAAAACATTTCTTTCCCAGAGATATTAATGCCGAGAGTTCACAAGGTCCTTCACAATGCCTACAGTCTCAATCATTCATGGAATGCTTCAAGATGTTTCATTGAAGTTGAATTTGGATGGGACAGTAAAACTTACAAGACCAATCAGCTGCCCTACTTATCTTTTGAAGTCATGATGAATAATTATTAGCCAACTTTGCACTTTCAAATAGATGCTCACAAAACAAATTAACTGGCCTAGTGTGCAATAATTTTATTCTGAAAGAATCAAAAACGTCAGTGAAATTTAAAACTTATCTCAAGAATCAGCAGCATCCCACAATTGTGTAATCAAGTTATTAGCCTGAGTGCAGGCAAGGAGGGGGCAGGATTAAAGGCTTAAACTGAGGTGCTGTGGTTTTCTTTGTACTAACATATACCTCAGTGACTCAGATTCTCATTGAGAGAAACATCTGGAAGCTTATTAACAACTAACCATATACAGAGGAACCTCGATTATCCAAACGAGATGGGAGGGCACTATTTTGTCCAGATAATCGATTATTCGGTTAATCGATTAAATGCGATGGATACATAATTTTATCCAAATGAGATGGGCGGGCACTATTTTGTCCAGATAATCGATTATTCGGTTAATTGATTAAATGTGATGGATACATCATTTTACTTGTAGAAGAAAGTACTTACTACTAGCTACTGAGACTTTCTGTGATTCTTGGTGCTGTATATTTCACCCAGAACATTTAATGTTGCTGGTCTCTTTCCCCAATTCAACTATTGCTCATTGAAAGGAGGTAAAAACAATGACTGCAGATGCTGGAAACCAGATTCTGGATTAATGGTGCTGGAAGAGCACAGCAGTTCAGGCAGCATCCAAGGAGCTTCAAAATCGACGTTTTGGGCAAAAGCCCTTCACCAGCTTTATTCCTGATGAAGGGCTTTTGCCCGAAATGTCGATTTCGAAGCTCCTTGGATGCTGCCTGAACTGCTGTGCTCTTCCAGCACCATTAATCCAGATATTGCTCATTGAAAGGCCTCACTGTGCATGTGGAGTCCCCCAACACCCAAGAATGAAGCACTTACTCTATCCACTCCAAGTATGGCCTTGATAAGGTTCAGGCAGCAGCCTGGAAGAACACAGCAAGCCAGGCAGCATCAGGAGGTGGAAAAGTCAATGTTTCGTGTGTAACCCTTCTTCAGGTCCTGAAGAAACGTTGACTTCTTCAATTCCTGATGCTGCGTGGCTTGTTATGTTTTTCCAGTCTCCTACCTGTTTACTTTGGATTCCAGCATCTGCAGTTTTTTTGTCTCGAACCAACTTTGATAAGGTTAAACATGATAGGCTGCTCTCGAAGATTGCATGGAATCCAGGGGGAGCTGGCAATTTCGATACGCAATTGGCTTGATGGTAGGAAGCAGAGGGCAATATGGGAAGGATGTTTGTCAGACTGGAGGCCTATGATGAGTCGAGTGCCTCAAGGGTCGGTGCTGGGTCCATTACTGTTTGTTATCTTTATCAATGATTTGGATGAGAATGTACAAAGCATGATTAGTAAGTTTGCAGATGACACTAAATTAGGCGGTATCATGGACAGTGAGGAAAGCTATCATAAATTCCAACAGGATCTTGATCAGCTGGTGAAGTGGGCCGAGAAATAGCAAATGGAGTTTAATTTGGATAAGCGTGAGATATTTCATTTTGGTAAGTCAAATCAAGGTATTGTAGTGTATTGTCCACTCATCAAAGCTAGAGTGGTGCTGACTCTTAATGGTATCCCCTTTCATTCTCTATCATCTCCCAAGCTTGTGCATTAACATCTGCCCTGACTGCCAGTATGCTGCCTCCAATCTCTAAAACTGAGTTTTCTTGCTTCCCTCCACAGAGGTGACCCTTAAAGAGTCCAATTTGACTTTTAGTATATGAAACCCCAGGCCTGAATATGGACCACCCCCTTGAATAGACTTGGGAAGATAGTCCTGATTATTCAGTGAGTAGACCCTTTATTGATCTCTGTGCGGCTTTCTAACTCATTTGTAGAAATTCCCTGGATTGGTTAGACTGATTCACTGGGCTGACAATGACCCACTTCCTAAACTAGACAGGTATGAACCGCCTGACACTGACTTCCCCGAGTGGTGAACTGACAATGCCCAAGTGCCTGGATTGATAGCGGATGCTGTCCTTGACTTGCTAAGCTGGGCTCCCCTGCCTGAAAGGTGTCTTCTTTGACTTGAGTAAGGATTATTCCCCTTTGCTGTAGTTATTTAGCCATTTGGTTGAAGTGTATGCAATGTGTTTGCTGTCTATACAGCAGCCGTAAGAGGCAGGTGCAAAATTGATGTAATATGATACTGTACAGCAACATGTCCACTGCCTTAACCAATAACAAATGAAAGCATGAGAAGCTGCATGACTTTGTTTCTGCTCTGAGCTGTCAGGCAAGGCAGAAATTCTTTGACTCTTTTAGCTCTGGATGAGGGAGCAAAGTGCAAAAAGGCAAGACAGGCTGGGCAAGACCATGAAGCTGTAACATCGAGATAGATAAAAATTAATTGGGTGCTGAGACAGAAAAGAAGGAAATGGACTCTGGTCATATCCATGACATGGGTGCCTGTCGCTGAGTGCAAGTGTCCTGGCAGCAGCATTGCAATGAAACATAGCATTACATTCCAAAGTGCAGCATTAAGATGCAAAATGGAGATGTACCATGGCGATGCAGTGAGGCTGGTACACATTTTTATGGAAGGGGGCAGTAACAGGCCATGGAACATTTACTGACATGTTAGTGATTGCTGACCAAGATGGAGGTTTAGAGGGGCAATCAAAGAACTAGAGTTGCCAGGTAACAATGCTGATTTTCATTTTGGGAATTAGCAACACCTAATGGGTGGCACGGTGGCACAGTGATTAGCACTGCTGCCTCACAGCACCAGAGACCCGGGTTCAATTCCTGCCTCAGGCAACTGTCTGTGTGGAGTTTACACATTCTCCCCGTGTCTTCATGAGTTTGCTCCAGGTGCTTCGGTTTCCTCCCATAATCCAAAAATTTCAGGTTAGGTGAATTGGCCATGCTAAATTGCCCGTAGTGTTAGGTGTAGGTTTCTTTTCGGAGGGTTGGTGTGGACTTGTTGGGCCGAAGGGCCTATTTCCACACTACAAGTAATCTAATCTAATTTTTGTTTGATGGATGACAGAATGGAAATATGCACATAAATAAGGTGATATTAACTAACAATGAGATATTCATGCAGGCTGATACATGCAAAAATGCCTGTCCCTGCTCACTAGTGAGAATTCTGTCTTAATATTCGAATCATCATTTGAAGAGTAGACTTTTTGCTCCTAATATTGAGAAGGTCCTCACTGCCAGCCTCATGTAATTTTCCCAACGTTCTCACAATGCCCAGATTGTTCAATACCTAGGAAGACTCTGCCCATAGAGCTAGTTGCCAGATTAATGTTTTGGTGAAATGGAATTGAATTCCATTATGCAGATGGTGAAATCGAAATTTAGTCAAATCTGCAATGAAAATACGTTCTAGCTGTGACCATGAGACAATTGTCAGTTGTTAGTTGTTATAGCATGCATTATATCTACCGAGGAAGGAAATTTCCAATTCTTATTTTTCTAGCCTATATTACCCATGGTAATATGGTTGACTATTTCTGTCCTCTGAAATTGCATAAAGAGCCAGTCAGTTCAATAACAACTGGAAATAGGTGATAAATTTCGGGCTTGCCAATAAAATCCAACATCCCTTAGAGGAGTAAACATGCTGTGATATCAATTAGCTGTCTGAAAAATGTAGTACTGTTCCTTGATCAGTGAAATAATAAACATAGGCTAACCATGTTATGAGCCTATGTGTTTTCTCTTGCCAATGTTAAGCCATAGAAAGTTTGCCACCTCCACACTAATAGCAAACAATGAAACGTCTAAAAGTCATGGGCAACATTAGATTGGAGAGGTGAAAACCGAGAAGTCCCAGTGAGATGGAATTGTAATTAAAGAAGAGAAGATTAAATTTCATTTAATTTACTGCAAAGAAAGCACTGAGTAAACTCCCTTGTTCTTCCAATGTGATAAATATTTCATGTGCGCACAAACAGGCAGATGGATGTAATTATCCAGCTGAAGTTCTGCACCTTGATAAAGCAACACCCACTCAGTACAGCTATGACTACTTAGCACAGCAATGGCCACTTAGTACAGCAATGATGTGTTTACCTTGATTTTCTGCTCAAGTGCCTGAATAGGCTCTGAACCCAGGTGGCCTGGCTCTGAAACAAGACTGTAATTGAACCATTTCAAGGAAATAATTCACCAACCCATTTCTTCTATAAATTATAACAGAAATGTTGGGAGGGTATAAGAAATACACTGTTCCAATAAGAGTGAAATTAGGGTTAAGGCCAAGTTTGCATTAACCATCGCCAATACTGTCACTTCTATACTGTCTTAACTTGCAGCCTTCAGACATGTGTACAGTCTGTTCTGCTATAACACGGTAATTGTGTTCTCATGTGATCTTGTGTTATAAAAAATTGCGCAAGAGAAACAATGGGGCTTATGGGAGAAACAGGGTTGGGGCAAACCACTAAAAATATCAAAACAAATTGAAATAAAAATAGGGGTTAGCCCAACACAAATGATAGCACAGTCTATGTAAATGTTAAAATCAAACATTTTCTTGAAAGAATACAATAAATGTAACACCTTAAGGGGTTTCTGAGTTTGCTGACTTACATTACTGTATTTAAAAAGGGGCTGAGGGTCATCATCAGCATCATCATTACTTACAGGTGCAGTTCTGGGTGTAGGGTTATGACAAAAGAAAATATTTAGTCCAGAAGTGGATTGTCCTCAGACTTTTCTTGGGGTTTGCTATAAAAAAGGCATCTCATTTTTGCTGTTTTGCCATGCTTCTTCTTTCATGAAGAAGCTGTTCATAGGGTGTCAGGTAAGACTTTATGCCATGAACAGCAATCCTGCTGCATTCTGCATTGTCGTTGTTGTCTACTAAGAGCTGCAACTGCTTCTCAAGCTCCCTCAGGATAAAAGACAAAAGAGAAGTGGAAAGTTCTAGTGGTGCTTCATCCTGGAGTTCATATTCTTCATCTTGAGCTTCCATTTCTCTCCCCAGCAACAAGTTGTTGTAGATCAGTTTCCACTTCTACAAATCCAACTTACTTTGCAAGAGACACAATGTTCTTTGATTGGTGGAAGCTCCTCTGACGATTCAACGCCTTTAAAATCATGAACATAATCTGGGAGAAGCTTCTACCAAACTGCATGCAAGCAGTCCTTACTGACATCAGGCCAGACCTCGACAATGATGTCAATAGCATTCCTAATGTTAGAGCTCTTCCAAAATTGAATAACATTGTCCTCATTATCCCCCTCACTAGCTGCAATCAGCTTCCTGAATGTGCACCTTAAATAATAAGCTTTAATAGCTGCTAATGCATCCTGGTCCCTGGGTTGAATAAGAGTGGTTACATTCAGAGGTTGAAATAGCTCTGTGATGTTATCAGAAATTTCACCAATGGTGGGAGGATGGCTTGGTGCATTGTCCAGAATGAGGAGAATCTTGAAATCCAAATCTTTTCTCTTGCAATAATTTCTAAAAGTATCCACAAAAACATCAACAATAAACTTAGAAAACAATTGCTCTGTCAACCAACCTCTTTTACTTGACCTGAAGTAAACACGAGGAGAAAGTGAGGTCTGCAGATGCTGGAGATCAAAGTTGAAACTTTATTGCTGGAACAGCACAGCAGGTCAGGCAGCATCCAGGGAACAGGAGATTCGACGTTTCGGGCACAGGCCCTTCTTCAGGAATGAGCAGAGAGTGTTCAGCAGGAGAAGATAAAAGATAGGGAGGAGGGACTTGGAGGAGGGGCGTTGGAAATGTGATAGGAGGAAAGAGGTCAAGGTGAGGGTGATAGGTCGGAGTAGGATGGAGGCGGAGAGGTCAAGAAGAAGACTGCAGGTCAGGAAGGTGGTGCCGGGCTGGAGGGATCCGGCTGAGACAAGGTGGGGGGAGGGGGGATGAAGAAACTGGTGAAGTCCAAGTTCATCCCCTGCGGTTGGAGGGTTCCCAGTCGGAAGATAAGACGCTCCTCCTCCGACCGTCGGGTTGTTGTGGTTTGGCGGTGGATGAGTCCAATGACCTGCATATCCTCGGTGGAGTGGGAGGGGGAGTTGAAATGCTGTGCTACAGGGTGGTTGGGTTGGTTCGTCCGGGTGGCCCAGAGGTGCTCTCTGAATCGCTCCGCAAGTAGGCGGCCTGTCTCCCCAATATAGAGGAGGCCACACCGGCTGCAGCGGATGCAGTAGATGATGTGGGTGGAGGTGCAGGTGAATCTGTGGCGGATATGGAAGTTTCCTTTGGGGCCTTGGAGAGAAGTGAGGGGGGAGGTGTGGGCGCAAGTGTTGCACCTCCTGCGGTTGCAAGGGAAGGTGCCGGGAGTGGAGGTTGGGTTGGTGGGGGGTGTGGATCTGACAAGGGAGTCGCGGAGGGAGTGGTCTCTACGGAAAGCTGATAGGGGAGGGAAATATATCCTTGGTGCTGGGGTCTGTTTGGAGGTGGCGGAAGTGACGGCGGATGATGCGCTGTACATGGAGATTGGTGGGGTGGTAGGTGAGGACCAGTGGGGTTCTGTCCTGAAGTAAACACCTAGAGTGGACTGAAGGAAAACAGAGATGAATCGCGTAATAGCCAATGGGAGTTCGCGTTCTTAAAAAAATCATTTACCAGTCCAGTTGACGAAATGCATATTATAGGAGAATGATCTGTACCAGTTAGAGGAAACAGGTATTCATTTCCCTGCTCACTATAGTTTGAATGAGTAATAATCTCCATCAATAGATTTTATTTCCAGTGCGCGGTGGAGTCAACGTTAGTTCTATTTAGCAGTGAGAAGTACAACTTGCCACAAATCACAGTGGTAAACCGCAGGATACAGAATTTCTAGGTAATGGAAGCATGGAAAATAAACATTTGTCTATCAATGTATGCATTGAATCTCATGCTGTAATTGCAAATGAAGAAGGGTAAAAGTGTAGGACTAGCAAAGAAGCCTCAAAATAGACTGTTAGCACTTCTGATTGCTATTCCACCACCTTTTCCTTCTATCTAAAATTACTAAGGGCAGGCATTCTGACCTTATAGCCTCTGACAGGTGTAATGAATTGAACTGTCAGAGAAAGGGCAAATGAGGAATTGGAATTCACTATCACTGAAGTTTTAAAGCATTACTTTGAACTCAGAGATAACACCAACACAGAAATCTGGAAGATGATGATCAAGTTGGTGACTTAGAACAAGGAAACTGGGAGCTTCCAATGAGCATGTGAAGATAAGGTTATTTATCTTGTAGACCTCAGCACATCTTAGAATAGTTTAAATTGATCTGTAGATGCAAAGATGAATGAGGTGGTTGTTTTCTGAACCCTCACAGAGAATCCAATGTTCTTTGATGATTCCCTATTAATGCAAGGCGAATGACCAATGTTTGAAAATAAAAAAACAATTTTTTTTTGTTTCTTTATTAGATCTTTGTACACCACTAACAAGTGATAGGAAGGAATCGCTTTGTTACAACTGAAATAAACAACATTATTATGTCAACTAACCAAGTTGTAATTCTTTTAGCACTGAAAAAATATGAGCAGTAATGAATACAAAAAGATTTATAAACTAGAACATTCTGTCAGTGGCAGTGCTAACCCTACCCCTGGTGAAATAATAATGGCATAAAGTAAACAGTAAAGAAAATGTCAAGAAAACCTGATATTACCCACTCAACCATCTTCCTACACCTACACATTTGTGGAGGAAATGTAGCTATGTGTCTATCTGTCACCCATAATGCAGTTTACAATCGCAGGTAGAAATGAAAGCTTCTACTGCCTTTCACAATCATCAATGGTTTAACACTGTCCACAAAAACTTGCCTACAACAAACCATTTTCAAAACAGGCTGGGAGAATGTTTGTTTGCATGTTGCATTCACAGTGTAACATGCAAAAAAATGTTTGGATTTTATTGCTTGAAAATGTTTGCAGCTTCTCAAAAGTAAAACTGAATATATTTTGGTGAGTAATTCCTACTCCTTAACCTAAGTAATTTTAGTGCTCAATATATATCAATTAAGCAGAATAGCATTGAAAAGACACTGATATAGGGAAGATCACCCCAAATATTAAGACATGGACATTACTAGTAGATGAAGGCATCCAGATCACAAAGACAGAAATGATACAGAAATTAAGTAGAACTAGAATTAACTGATGGAAGAAGTATATAAGAGGGTTATATTATAAAGGAAAATTCCTCAATAGTGGCTAATACACATAGCACAAATGGTGAGCAAATCCCCCACTAATTTTATTAACTCAATATTAATTCATCCTGACAGGAAGAATTGAGTAGGAGTTTGGGTTTAAAGTCTTGTGATCCTGTCTTTAATCTGTTGTATCCCTGTTGCTATAAGATAAGCAGTGCTGTTTCAGGTGTGAAACAACTAGCTCCCATCAGCAAGAAGCTCCTAATTAAGATCCAGTCTCAGCTAGATATCTCATCTCAATGATACTATTGCCTATTGGTACTGCAATATAACAAAAGAACAAAAGGACAAAAGTGAAGTAGAGCACAGGAACAGGCTTTTCAGCCCTCCTAGACTATGTTGATTATCATGTGCTAACTAAACTAAAAAACAAACCTTCTGCCGTTACTTGGTCCGTATCCCTCTATTGCCTCCTTATTCATGTAACCATCCAGATGCTACTTAAATGTTGTCAACATGCCAGCAACAACTTGGAGGTGGCCTCAGGATAATATGTTTGATCATAGAAACTTTCTTCAGCATTGAATGATCTGCAAATATACAAAGGCCACATCTCTGGGTGCAATAAACCATGCTAAAGGGTTACTCATCCAGAGAGATTGCCCTAACAAAATTGGTCATTCTTTAATTTTAAGTTTTCAGTTGACTTATGAAGGCTCTTCCATTTTGAGACATTCAATTTTTGGCCTTTCTACATCATGCTGCCAGCTGGTCATTGGGGATGTCCCTCTCATTCAATCTCCCAGCTGCCACATTGAATTCATGGAAAACATGGAGTCAGCCAATTAGAAGCCATGGAATGGGGATTACCAAGTCAGAGTCTGTGCATGTGTTTGTGACGTCTAGCTCCTGACCCACTCCTGATCATGGGGAGGGAGATGTGGCTTATTGTTTCTTTCTCTACAGATGCTGTCTGACCAGTTGAGCATTTCCAACATTTTCAATTTTAATTTCGGTCTTGAAAAATGTAAACAGATAGTAGAATGCATGGAACATGATTTCATTCACCATCAGCCCACAAACCTCTCAAATCAGCTATCTTTGTGCCTTTGTGCCCTGGCTGCCCCTCAATCATACAATGCAAAGTCATTCCCAATTTCAAGCTGCATGGTAACACCTACATCAACCAGATTGCCAAAAGGAGAAAGATAGATTGGCATCAATTTTATGGATCAACAACAACTTTCAAATCTTTTCACTGATTTCTTTCCACTGACTTGATCTGAGATCATGGGAGCGACATACCTTCCGCGGGCAGTAGACACCTCAATTTTTGTGTAGTGTAGGTTAGTGTTTAGAGTTGCAAACCTCACTTGTACTGAAGTGCTTCGGAGGCCTGCAGTCACTCAACAGCATAATCATTCTATTTGACAAGGTCTGTTTGCAGCCTACACCATATTAAACAGGCACAGGATATTGTAAATCTAAAGCCCACACTTAATATGGGGTGTCATCCATTAATACATCCTCCAATCACCATCAATTCACAAGGACTAAGTCACTAATGGATGTTAGTGCTGACAATCCAGGAATATCTAAAGAAATAACATGCTTACAGAACAGAATGTGACCACCTTGGTTAGCTATGTTTCAAAGTCTTAGGGAATAGCCCTCACCAAATATCATGGAGATCACAGGGTTCCAGCACAATAAGTCAAGGGCAACCTCCAATACTAGTCTAGGGGATTAGTCATAGTCAGGTGTCCGGTTAGGGGGTTCTCCCTCAGGGTTCAGTCCATCTGCAGTCCAGAGAGTGGGTCACAGACAATATTGTGACTCGATAGTAGCCAGTTGAGGGAGGGGGATGGAGGGTGGGGATGTGGTGGAGATGGGGGAGGATGAGGCTAACATGGCAGGGAGATTAAAGTCTTCAGTCAGGAGTTTGGATACTTCTCACTTCTGGCTGACTGGTGGTTTGCACAAATGGATGGGTCATGGTCATTCCATTGGCTCCAACAGCAGACACTAAGAAGAAAGGGGTGAAAGGGTATCAAGAGCAGCTGATGGCACCAGAATGTGACTCAGAAAGTTAAATCTATAGGTCTTGCACACTGTGGGGAAGAAGGATGACAGTTGTGAAGGGGGAACAGTCTCTGCAACTAGGAGGAATACAGTAAAGAATGCAAGGGAAGGTGGACATTGGGGGAGGGTGTTTGCCCATGATCAGGAGCACCTGGTTTGATCGGAGACCTGGAGACAGGCAAAGCCTTCAGCGTTCAGGGGCAGGCCTTCCACGAAAGTGATTTGAATGTTTGCAGACTTACCTACACTTTGAGGTATGAGCTGTAAGCTTGGGCATGAAGGGTGTTCACTGTCGCTTTCCATCGTGCTGGGGATTGAATGTGTGAGTGGGGAAGGAGACAGCTGAGATGAGACTCAGAATGGGCAAGTGACATAACTCGACCTGAGAGGGATGGGATTGCATCACCCTGAGATATTAGGGCTTTAAAAGGGAAATAACATGGCACACAAATCTATGTATTGTACTGCCCCTGTCAGAGAATCACTGTCACATTCCCTGATACATTCTGGAAACATCCTGAATGTATCCAGTGAGGTATGAAGATACTGTACAGTTCATGGACTTGTGTGGTTCCTGTTCCCTGTACACTCAAATACATTGCCCCACCCCATGTGTGGCATCTCAATTCTCCAACCATTGTTGAACAACTCATTGACAGCTACACTTTTGGATAAAGAGACCACAAAAGAGTAGAGTAGAGATTTTGTCTGAAGGATGGTAAAGATATCAGCATGATCCAGTGTGATTTTTATGCCTAGTTGCGCTTACTTCCAAAAGATGCAGCAGGTCCTGAACACATATCATTATCAACTGTGGCATGAAGTGATGCTTGTTGCTACATGTGGTCTCTCCTCTAACTAGGTGCCTTGTTGCACTTTTCTCCCTCCTTGTGAGGAAGACACAAATAGACTGCGTGCCAGATTACGCACCTCCTTTCACTATGTCTTCAATCCTGAGGCACTGGTCTGAGAGACTTTCTAGCAGACCCTGAGTGTGCTGGATCAGATTTTCCATGGCAAGCACCAACCAACCCATAGAGGCAGACAATCACATGATTTTAACTACTACAACTCCCGCGCAATGTGGGCCATTGTAGCCCACATACCTGACTGCCATTCTTGTCCTTCCCTGTGCGTGTAGACAAATTCCCCTCCTGCCTAGTGTTGACCTGGCCAACAGCAGTCTTCTGAGTGTCAGAAACCTGGAGTATTACTTCCTCAGCCAGCTGCAGAGATGATGCAGTGAGGTGCTCACTGGATCATGCTCCCACACTCTTTCTGCCTCATCTAACCACGGAGGTGAGGTGTCAGTATCTGGGCTGTATGGAATGCTGGAGGCAACCTTGCTAAAGCTCCCTTTGAGGTCTCAGTTTGCCCTTAGAGGTATAACCATTGCTGCTGGTGCAACTGAGCAAAAAGTAATGAGATGCATTGAGAGTGTTCTGAAACAGGAGAAAGATTATGCACGGTTTGTATTGTGGAGATTGGAGTGGGTGAGAGCAAGTGAGGGAAAATATTGCAGGGAATACTCAGATTGGTAGACATGAGTCTTGGTGGGAGGTAGCTGCAACAGTGGAGAGAGAGTTAGTGTGTGGTAGTGGAGAGAACAGTGTAGCACTTACTTTGGCACAGCAGAAAAATCACTCAACTATCTGTGGTACTGCTGGGCATTTCTCCATACTGTAGAGATGGCACCAATCTATTTGGCAATGCCTGTCAGGGAGCCAGGGTCTGATGGCAAACCGCCTATGCCAGTCTTGCAGGAAAAGGAACCTTATCCTTTTCTCCATCCCCTTTATCAGAACCTACACATTCCTGTCAGAGAACCACTGAACCATCTTCCCTTTTTCTGATACCTTCTGGAAGTATTCTTGACTGAGCAGGATAGCTTCAGAATGTCAGTACTTGCTTGGATGCATAACTGCCTTTTAAGGTAGATAACTTTTAAAGATTAGATTACTTTACAGTGTGGAAACAGGCCCTTCGGCCCAACAAGTCCACACCGACCCACCGAAGCGCAACCCACCCAGACCCATTCCCCTACATTTACCCCTGCATCTAACACTACGGGTAATTTAGCATGGCCAATTCACCTGACCTGCACATTTTTGGACTGTGGGAGGAAACCGGAGCACCCGGAGGAAACCCACGCAGACATGGGGAGAATGTGCAAACTCCAGACAGTCAGTCGCCTGAGGCGGGAATTGAACCCGGGTCTCTGGTGCTGTGAGGCAGCAGTGCTAACCACTGTGCCACCGTGCCGCCCAAAACTAGTGAGGGATGAATTAATCTGAGAATAGCAAGTGGTAAGATGGTTCCAGAGTTGAATGAAAGGGTGCCACATGGATGGAGTGATTAGTTAATGCAGTGATTTTGATAAGGTAAGATGTGATGAGGAAAAATCACGAGGTTTTGCGATGAAAATCCCTCGAGAAAACTCAGCGTAAATCAGACTAAGCTAAAAAACATAATTTCAGTCCCTCTAAGTATAACTTCTCTTCATTCAACCTTTTGATCTTTTGCCAATCTCTTTCAATCAATGTTCTTGGTTCTCAAAACCTGCTACCATTCGGAACAGTTTCTCCCATATTTATTCTGTCATAAGCATTAATGACTTTGAACACATCCACCTCCTCTCTTCTATAATGAGGACATTCCTTACTTGGCCAATCTATTCATACAATGTAAGTAATTCATTTTGGAACTATTATTGCAAATCATGTTTCACCCTTTCAATGATCCAGAAATGGACAAGATATGTTAATTGCTGCTGAACCAGTCTGCTCCAAGGATCATCATAATTCCCTTGCTTAAGTACTCTGTGGATCTATTTACAGAGGAACCTCAATTATCCGAATACCAATTATCCGAAGTAGGTTTCAAGGTCGCGCAAAAATGTTACGTCAAAAAGGTAAGTGTATTCGATTTACCTGTAGTGAAGAAAATGTGAAAACACTGGCAAAAACAAAGAAACGCAAGCAGCTCAAGCATCAGCGACTGGATATTTTTCAGGTAAGGGTTGTTGTACAGCCCTTTGCAAAAGTAAGTGTTTTACAGTATTCCCATCACTTCAGGCTGCTCATTTAAAAAAATGGCCAAGAACATAAACGCATGTGTAAGGTGGGGCTTCCGTCTTTCTATCACGAGACTGAGTTCCCGGAAACTGATGCTGTAAATGGTTTTGCGATCATAGAAGCTATTCAGGACCTTGTTTAATGCTGGGATTTCATGGTATGGGTTTAGTTCCTCTCATTTTAACTAATAATTTGTGGACTGCAAAGATTAGTTTGTTTAAATGGCAGACTCATTAAAATTATGGATTTAAACAAATTCTCCGGCAGTGCAAAGCTTTAGACCCTGTTTAAGCTAAAATCATTTTCCGAGTAATCAATTATCCGAACGAAATACTGCCTGCCCATCTCGTTCGGATAATTGAGGTTCCTCTGTATAAAGCCAAACTCCTCTGTAACTGTTAACAATATTCTCAACTTGCCCTCCAAGGATTTATGCACATATATCTCCATGTCTCTGTTCATGTGCCTTCTTTGGATTTGTACTTTTTAGCCTGTGTTGCCTTCTCTCATGCTGCCTGGCTAAAGTTATCACTTCACATCTCTCTGTAATAAATTTTATCTGTTGTGAGTCTAGTTATTCTACGGCTTGTCCATGTTCTATTGAAATCTATCACTGTCATTATCACAGTTCACAAAACCTCCACGTTTTATGTTATCTAAAAACTTTGGAAGTGTGCCCTGTACATCCAAGTCTAGTCTATGACACTAATATCTATCCAAGGAAAGCAATGATCCTCGTCCCAATCTTTAAACAACATTTCTATACATGTTCCTCCAGTCCTAATTTTTTTTTATTCATTTGTGGGACTTGGGCATCACTGGTTGGCCAGCATTGATAGTCATCTCTATTTGCCCTTGAGAAAGTGGTGTTGAACTGCCTTCTTGAATCACTGCAGTTCACTTGCTGTGGGTTTACCCACAATGCCAGTAGGGATGGAATTCCAGAATTTTGACCCAACAACTGTGAAGGAACGACAATATATTTCTAAATTAGAGTGGTGAGTGGCTTGGAGGGGAACTTGCAATTGGTAGTGTTCCCAAGAACCTGCTGTCCTTGTCCTCCTCGGTGGAAGTGTTTGTGGGTTTGGAAGTTGCTGTCTAAAGAACTGTGGTGAATTTCTGCAGTGCATCTTGCTGATAGTATACACTGCTGCTACTGAGCGCCGGTGGTGGAGGGATTGAAAGTTTGATGATGTGGTGCCAATCAAGTGGGTTGCTTTGACCTGGATGATGTCAAGCTTCTTGAGTGTTGTTGGAGCTTCACCCATCCAGGCAAGTGGGAGTATTCTATCACACTCCCGATTTGTGCCTCCTAGATAGTGGGTAGAGTTTGGGGTGTCAAGAAGTGAGTTACTTGCCACAGTGTCCCCAGTCTCTGACCTGTTCTTGTAGCCACTGTGTCTATGTTGGGAGTCCAGTTGAGTTTCTGGTCAATGGTAACCCAAGGATGTTGACAGTGGGGGATTCAGAGATGGTAATACTATTGAATGTCAAGGGGCGGTGGTTAGAGTGTCTCTTATTAGTGATGGTCATTGTCTGATATTTGTGTGGTGCAAATGTTACTTGCCACATGCCAGCCCAACCCTGGATATCGTCCAGATCTTGTTGCCTTTGAGCATAGACTGCTTCAGAATCTGAGGAGTTGCAAATGGTGCTGAACACTGTGCAATCATCGGCAAACATCCCCACTTCTGATCTTATGACAGAGGAAAGGTCATTGATGAAGCAGCTGAAGATTGTTGGGCTTAGAACACTACTCTGAGGGCTCCTGCAGAGATGGCTGACCCTCCACAACCAAAACCATCTTCCTTTGTGCCAAGTATGACTCTAACCAGAGGAGTGTTTGCCCCTTGTTACCCATTGATTCCAGTTTTGCCAGGACTCCTTGATGTCATACTCAGTCAAATGCAGCCTTGATATCAGGGGCTATCACTCTTACCTCACCTCTGGAAATTAGCTCTTTTGTCCATATTTGAACCAAGGCTGTAATGAGATCAGGAGCTGAGTAATCCTGGCGAAGTCCAAACAATCATTTACCGTTATAATTGGATGGATTGTTTTTTAAAAATTGCTCCACACTATCACTGCACCAAAAAGGGGCCCAGCAAGAGTGCTTGTATTTTCCCCAAATCACTGGTGGCTGTTTGTATATCTATCAAAACACAGTAAAAAAGACACTACGTGCAAAAATTAGTTGGACTTGTTATTGTGTGCAATAATATAAAATGGATGATAGCAATTAAAGCTGCAATATGCTTTGCATCTCTCCTCATTGTAACCAATAGAAAAGAAAATTGCAAGAGATGCGTAACAGCTGTTAATCCGATATCATCCATTTCATACAGATGCCCAAACTTTGAATCAACTACTACTTTAATTGCTTCCATATTTGTTGAAATTATAAGTAATTTTATCATTGCCATATTAAAACACATAAAGGTGGACAAAACCCAATGACCTGATCAGGTATACTCCAGAACTTTGTGGGAAGTTAGGGAAGTGATTGCTGGGCCCCTTGCTGAGATATTTGTATCATCAATAGTCACAGAACATTGACTAACATGGTTCCATAGTTTAAGAGAGGTGGTAAGGACAAGCCAGGGAACTATAGACCAGTGAGCCTGACGTTCGTGGTGGGCAAGTTGTTGGAGGGAATCCTGAGGGACAGGATGTACATGTATTTAGAAAGTCAAGGGCCGATTAGAGATAATCAACATGGCTTTGTGTGTGGGAAATCATGTCTCACAAACTTGATTGAGTTTTTTGAAGAAGTAACAAAGAAGATTGATGAGGGCAGAGTGGTAGATGTGATCTATATGGACTTCAGTAAGATGTTCAACAAAGTTCCCCATGAGAGACTGGTTAGCAAGGAATATTCAATCTCATGGAATATAGGGAGAACTAGCCATTTGGACACAGAACTGGCTCAAAGGTAGAAGACAGAGGGTGGTGGTGGAGGGTTGTTTTTCAGACTGGAGGTCTGCGACCCATGGAGTGTCACAAAGATCTGTGCTGGGTCCACTACTTTTCATCATTTATATAAATGATTTGGATGTGAGTGTAGGAGGTATAGTTACTAAGTTTACAGATGACACCAAAATTGGAGATGTAGTGGACAGTGAAGAAGGTTACCTCAGATTACAATGGGATCTTCATCAGATGGGCCAATGGGCTGAGAAGTGGCAGATGGAGTTTAATTTAGATAAATGTAAGGTGCTGCATTTTGGGAAAGCAAATCTTAGCAGGACTTATATACTTAATGGTAATATCTGATGGAACGTTGCTGAACAAAGAGACCTAGGAGTGCAGGTTCATAGCTCCTTGAAAGTGGAGTCGCAGGTAGATAGAATAGTGAAGAAAACATTTAGTATGCTTTCTTTTATTGGTCATGGTATTGAGTACAGGAGTTGGGAGGTCATGTTGTGGCTTTACAGGATATTGGTTAGGCTACTGTTGGAATATTGTGTGCAATTCTGGGCTCCTTCCTATCAGAAAGATGTTGTGAAACTTGAAAGGGTTCAGAAAAGATTTCCAAGGATGTTACCAGGGTTGGAGGATCTGGGCTACAGGGAGAGGCTGAACAGGCTGGGGCTGTTTTCCCTGGAGCATCGAAGGCTGAGGGGTGACCTTATAGAGGTTTACAAAATTATGAGGGACACGGATAGGATAAATAGACAAAATCTTTTCCCTGGAATCAGGGAGTCCAGAACTAGAGGGCATAGGTTTAGGGTGAGAGGGGAAAGATATAAAAGAGACCTAAGGGGCAACTTTTACATGCAGAGGGTGGTATGTGTATGGAATGAGCTGCCAGAGGATGTGCTGGAGGCTGGTACAATTGCATCATTTAAAAGCCATCTGAATGGGTATATGAATAGGAAGAGCTTTGAGAGATATGTGCTAGGTGCTGGCAGGTGGGACTAGATTGGGTTGGGATATTTGGTTGGCATGGATGAGTTGGACCGAAGGGTCTGTTTCCGTGCCCTATGACTCACTATACCTCCTATGTTCACATCCAAATCATTTATATAAATAATGAAAAGCAGTGGACCCAGCACCAATCTTTGTGCCACACCGCTGGTCACAGGCCATCAGTCTCTATGAAAAAATAACCTCTATGACTCTATGACTCTGTGAGATGAGGTCCCGGAAGACTGGAGGTTGACTAACCTAGCGCTACTATTTAAGAAAGGTTGTAAGGAAAAGCCAGGGAACTATAGATCAGTAAACATGATATTAGTGGTGGTACGTTGCTGGAGGGGAACCTGAGGGACAGGGTTTACATGTATTTGGAAAGGCAAAGACTTAGTCAGCATGGATTTGTGCATGGGAAATCGTATCTTACTAAGTTAATTGAATTTTTTGAAGATGTAGCAAAGGGAATTAACAAAGGTAGAGTGGTGGACATGACCTATATGGACTTCAATAAGGCATTCGACAAGGTTCTGCACTGTAGATTAATTAGCAAAGTTAGATCACATGAAATACAAAGAAAACTAGCCATTTGGATACAGAACTGGTTCGAAGGTAGGAAACAGAGATTGGTGATAGAGGGTTTTTCTTTCAAACTGAAGGCTTGTGAACAGCAGTGTGCAACAAAGATCAGTGCTGTGTCCTCTGCTTTTCATCATTTATATAAATGATTTGAATGTGAATGTCGGAGGTATAGTTAGTAGGTTTGTCAATGACACTAAAATTGAAGATTTGGTGGTCAGCGAGGGTTACCTCAGGACAACAGGACCTTGATCAGATGGGTCAATGGGCTGAGGAGTGGTAGATGGATACTGCATTTTGGAAAGGCAAACCAGGGCAGGACTTATATACTTCACAGTGAAGTCCTAGGGACTGTTGCTGAACAAAGAGACCTTGGAGTGCAGGTTCATAGTTTCTTGAAAGTGGAGTCGCAGGTAAATAGGATTGTAAAGAAAGTGTTTGGTATGCTTGCCTTTATTGGTCAGTGTATAGAGCACAGGAGTTGAGAGATCATGTTGCAGCTATACAGGACATTGATTAGGCCACTTTTGGAATAATTTGTTCATTTCTGGTCTCCCTACAATAGGAAAGATGTTGTGAAACTTGAAAGGGTTCAGAGAATACTTACAAGGATGTTGCCAGGGTTGGAGGATTTGAGGTATGATTAGATTAGATTACAGTGTGGAAACAGGCCCTTCAGCCCAACAAGTCTACACCGACCCGCCGAAGCGAAACCCACCCATACCCCTACATTTACCCCTTACCTAACACTACGGGCAATTTTAGTATGGCCAATTCACCTGACCCTGCACATCTTTGGATGGTGGGAGGAAACCGGAACACCCGGAGGAAACCCACGCAGACACGGGGAGAACGTGCAAACTCCACACAGTCAGTCGCCTGAGGCGGGAACTGAACCCGGGTCTCTGGCGCTGTGAGGCAGCAGTGCTAACCACTGTGCCACCGTGCCGTATATGGAGAGGCTGTTTTCCCTGAAGTATCGGAGGCTGAGTGGTGACCTTTGTCAAAGTTTATAAAATCATGAGGGTCGTGGATAGGGTGAATAGCCAAAGTCTTTTCTCCAGGGTTACTGAGTCCAAACCTAGAGGGCATTGGTGTAAGATAAGAGTGGAAGATTTAAAGGGAACCTAAGGGGGAAAGTTTTCACACAGGTGCCCGATGCAGATTGTTCATATCTCTGAGGCATAAAGGATCATGAGGACCATTTCTGCCAGGTAAACCATCACTTTAGTCTTGTTTACCTGACCTACAAATACTCCTTTTATCAGTGAGTAACTGCTGAACTGGCATGGTGAAGTTGATGATGAATTTTGTTTCTATGACTGTCTTAGTCAAAAGGAGACTTGCAAGACATAAAAATTGGTTCACATATTGACCATTGATCTCAACGAATGAGGGGAGTTGTTGTGCTTTCAGAGCTAGACAGCTAGATAGTTTTCTGGCCATTTAGTGAAAGGCCCATTTTCTCATATGCTTCGAGGAAGGAACTGACAGTGACCTAGAACTCAGTTTCTGTATGCATATACATGTAACATCTGCATCATGAATCTAATAAATGAGATTGGAGTGATTTCAGTTTGGGATGAAGACTGTATATAGATCATTTTTTTATCTCACATGTGAGGTTATTGTATTGGAGTGAAGTCACAGAATTGCATAGAAGAATGTGGCCAAGAGAACTGGTAAGATGACATACCCTTGCTTGATTGGAGAGCTGACTGTTTGTGGCTTTGTGGTGATTTTGTAGGTGATTTGCATGTCATCGTGGTGCAGGCAGAGGATAATGATACAGAAGGCAGGGAAGTTGAGAAAGATTCTCAACAGAGAATTCCCAGCTTTTGTTATTGTCAAATAAGTACCTCTTGATGGTATTATGGATGACCCATGCCAATCTATTGATAATGTTTGAGAGTAGACTGTTAGACCAGTAACTAGTCTGTATGGATTTTTCATTCCCTGTGGACAGGACAAGCTGGACAAATATTCACATAGCTGGGTAGGTAACAGTGATGGGATATTCCCATGTCACAGCTTTGGATGATTTCCTACATTCAAGGTACTTTATAAACAGAAGCTATTATTTCTGTGCATACTAACCCTGTCTCCAAACTGACTCTTTGTTTACTCATGCACTATGCTAGGAGTGGAGCCCGATAGGTGAGTTAATGGGATGGAGCACGGACAGTAGGATTATATGGATTTGTGTAGGGGTGACGGATCCTCAACAAATGCATTTTGAGATGCTGATATGGATCATACTCAGGAGAAGCAAGTTGGCAATTGCCATATGTTAATTGCTCAGTTCAAGTGATATTAGTGTCAGCTTTGCATTTAAGTATGTGTCCCCATGCTTCCTGAATTCACCAGTGAGGACAAGGTGCAAATGGGGAGGATGAAGATAAAACCATTAAAACAAAGTCACCAGTAAGGACTCAATTGCTTCAGCTGCTGTCCTACCAATTTGTGGGAAAGGGATTTTTTTCATAGTACTTGAACTATACAGACCTTGGACTTTAAGAGATCAGATCTAGCTTTTGGAAGCTATGATTTGCGATTAACCCAGACACACTTATACTTTCTTCTAGCAATTCCATGTCAAACACTGGTGGAGAATAATTCACAGTTTAATTAAGAAGGGGCGCTGTCAGTCGGAGGTCTGAGTACAGCTATTCATGTGTACAGTCTGCACACAGTCCAGGGGCTTTGGCAGTCAGTTATCTGCTTGGACTGCTAACTTTTAGGGGTCGTGACTGACTCCAACCCGGGGAGTGGACAGCAGTCAGTTCTGTGGGGCCATTGCAAATAATCTGGGGAAATCACATTATCTTCAGTTGGGAGCTGTGAAGATAGCAGTCAGGGGTCTGGTCAGTCAACTTTGGGCAACTTGTTGAAATCAGTCAGAGGTCCGGGGTGAATCCAGTTCTGGTATCTGTTTAACATTGAAGGTAGAGAAAAAAGAGAAGGTATAGGGCAGTGAAAGGATTATTGCCAAAGATGCTGGGGAGACAAGACTGAGGAGAGGGAAGCAGAGGTAATGCATAGAGGTGGCGACAAGTTAGGTTCTCCAGTGAGCACTGGGGGCAGAGTAACAGTCACTTTGAGAGGGTGGTTACACAGGATGTAGCTAAGTACTGTAAACTGCATGGTCTGGTGGTTAAACAATGACCAGAGTGAACAACTGTCCAGGTGCAAAGTGGCCTTTTAAAGTTGGCACCTGGATACCATGTCCTTTCATCAGGTATCAATGTTACTCCAGGGCCAGTGCATTGTAAGTAGGAATAGTATTGGGTGAGAGGACCACCACACGGGGTGGAGTGGGGAGGTATGTAATGAGATGCATTTGATAAGATAATGCAAAAAAAATTTAACACAACTGACACTTCGCCAAAAAATGTAAGATTTAGTCCATAGCCATTTAGGATCTCACAAAAACATTTGAAACCGTGATTTTATTACATCTCTATCAGATACTAGAGATTCTCAGCTGTGCTTCTAAACTTAACAGCCTCACCGTAATTTGATGGCAATGTATATTCAGGTAATATTCAGTTTTTTTAACCTATCTTGTGGAGAGAGCAGCAGTGATGGCATCAGGGCATTGCAGCAGTTCAGGGACCAGAGGGTAGTGGACCGCAGTGGCCAGAGCAGAGCAGGATGGCCAGCGGTGACGGGCAGGAGCAGAATGGGATGGCCAGTGGGCTGTGGGCCTGGAGTGGGATAACCATTCATTAGCGAGGCCCAAAGCAGAGCAGGATGGTGAATGGGCTATGGGCCTGGAGCAGGATGGCCACTGGTTAGTGGGCCCAGAGCAGAATGGGATGGCCAGTGGGCTGTGGGCCTGTAGTGGGATAACCATTCGTTAGTGGGTCCAAAGCAGAGCAGGATGGTCAATGGACTCGGGGCCTGGAGCGGGATGGCCACTGGCTAGTGGGTCCACAGCAGAGTGGGATGGCCAGTGGGCTGTGGGCCTAGAGCAGGATGGCCAGCGGTTAGTGGGCCCATGGCAGAGCACATTGGCCAGTGGGCTGAGTGCCCTCAGCAGGATGGCTGCCAGACTAGGCCTGGTGCGGTCAGCTTGTCACAGATGATGATCAGCAGCTTGTGAGCCAGTTGGAGTTGGCCAGCAGGGGAGAGTGAGGCCATATGTATGCAGCCCCCAGCATGGAGTGACTACAGGCTATCGAAGGAATATAATGTTTATCTTTTAACTTTATTTTCCTAATTTATACTATGAAGAACTATAATGTAGAACTTCTAGCTTTTTGCTTTATTTCTCTACTTTTTACCTTATCTATTTTAGTCCCGTAGATTTGTAACTGTGTAATTTGTACCTAAGATGGCACTGTGTATGGAGACATTGTAGACTTTGCATTGTACATTCGTACTTGAGTACTCATGAATATAAAACTTCATTCTAATTCTAATTCAAGACTAAAAGCCAAGAGAAAAGTAGGGAATGTTCTAATCAGGGAATTAAAGCATTCATTGTACATTTAAAAGAGCAAATCCAAAGGCTTGTGAATAATCTGTCCCAGGATGACTGTCTCATCTTCTCCCTTACCATCAATGCCAAGGAAACTGCAGTTGTGGGATAGGATCTTGTGTGTCTGCCTATGGAATTAGATTACACCAACAGATTTGGCAGCAAATTCTTCTACCTTGGATCCACAATGACAAAGAACCCTCAAAGAAGAGCTCAGTACATTCATTAGAAAGTTAGCAACCGATTTTAGTCAATGAACAAAACCCATAATTGAAAAGCAACAAAGTGACCAAAGAATCACAATGTTTGCATCCTTGGCAGATTTCTGAATGAAAATGAAGCCTGTGCATTTTAAAATCACCAAGAAAAATGGCTCACCAATTTCTATTTCCAGTATCCATTATGTATTCTCTATGTCAAGACAATTTTACCAATTAAGCAATTTTATCAAGTACTTTCTTACTGGACATTCTTGTGCTCATCAAGCAAAGACATCACTGACTTAAATGTGTGCGCAAGATGAAAGATGACCACATCTCCAAGAATATGTTACTTAGGCAAGTAGCCCATTCCGAGAGACAACAGGTTGATCAAGTCTCCAATTCAAAGATGCTGTCAAAACAGACAACATTGAAAACCCTCAATCTCCAATGACAGTTGAAAACTGGCAAAGCATCAATGCAAACGGAGATGCTAGCTGCAGCTGGAACGTTACCTCGACTATAACATATGGTTCCAGAAACTGCGAAGTAGACACCACCCCCGCAAACAAAGTGTCTGCAGAGATTTGCCCAAAACTGATAAGGCACAACTTCATGCCTTTACCTGTGTCAGTCTGTACCTTTATAAATACAGCAGCAGGTAACCTCATCTTACCTCAGTAAAGTTCTGAAGTTTTAATCCCCTCGCAGATTAAAAGTCATCAGTAACACTTCAAAGGAAAGCAAGGTATTATCCCCGGTGTCCTGTCTAATATTATGCCTGATAACGACATCACAATAACAGATTATCTGATGACTATTAGGTTACTACTTGTGGAAACCTACTATAGGCAAACTGGATGCCGCATTTTGTACAACAGTAGGTACACTTCAAAAGAACTTTACTGGTGACAGTGCAGATTGAGACAAGCAGTAGTCATGAAAATTATTATATAAATGCAAGTCTTTCTCTTCTATTGGTGTCTTTGGTTGTCCATTTCTGTTTCAGTGAGTTTTCTCGAGGTTTGTTTAAGTTTCACATTTAACTCCTTTGTCCTGACATCTGCCCCCGGCTTTCAATATCTTCCTTTTACACCACGGCTTTAATTTCCCACACCAGGACCTCTCTTTCCCTGACACTGGGTGTCTAATTTGCCCCATGTCTGTGTCACCCAAGGGGACTTTGAGAAGTCCCTTTGCATGTGAAGAGAAAAGTAAAACTGTTCTAATATGACTGGTGCTGAAATGTGGCTCACACTTATTAGGTTAATACAGCTGCTGTCCACCAAATTAAATGGCTGAATTATCACTGAGAACTGCCTGCCACTGAACACAATCCAGTTGTGATGTTTTTAAACTGCTATTGACACAACGAACAAGTGGGAAAGAGTAATCGAGACAGCCAGTGACTTCTAACATCAATCAATGCCTTTTGTAAATGTGGGTTAATGTTATTAAGTGTAGTCTAAGTGTAGTCTAGTTAACTGTTCCATTCATCTTGCTAATTGCCATTTAGTTCTTTCCACGATAAATGTAAAAAAAAACTTTGTTCCAGAACAGGTTTTGTTCTACAATTTAAAACTTCTTTTATGTTATCAATGTGCTTTTAAGTTATTTAAGCCTGACCTGCTGCGCTTTTCCAGCAACACATTTTCAGCATTTAAGTTATTTACAAGGTGACAAATTGCTACACCATGTGAGTACAAATGTTGAGCAACCTGACATTTTCAGAAAAAAAGATACCAAATATTCCATTTAAAATGCAGAGAACGAAGTTGTGCAGTGGAACATTTGGATTATAAAGTACTCTCAACAGTTGTATACTCGTGGCAACATGGGATATTCACTGTTTGAATTTTTACTTGAATAAAGACATTCTGGATTGTTAAATCTTTTGACATCTTATGACAAGCATGCTTTTCTGGTAAAAGTAAAGACAGACTCTTTTGTACTCTTTTCTACCATTGACCTAATGCTTACAGTTAGGTTATTGATGATCGTGGCAATGTTTTGTGTTTTGGAAGGTGGTAAAAGATATTTGTGGGGCAACAATGTTATTCTATTGTATATAATTACCGTAATGTCTTCATATGCTGCTTAGAAGACCAAAGGTCATATACTGAGGAGGAGGTTTTCAGGTCCTTTTTTTATTCCCTTTTCTTTCAATGTTCATCCCCACTATTTATTATCTAAGCAGAAAGATAAATGATCAAATTGTCTGGAACCATATTCCACAGGAATATGTCGGTGGTGTGGAAAAAATTAGAGAATGTAAGAACAATTTTTTTACATACCTATTGTGGTGAATCTCTTTACACTTTTATATAGCACCTTTAATGTACTGAAATGCCCATAAACTCTTCACAGGAGTGTTATCCAGAAACTTTGATCCCAAGCTATGTAAAGCGATATTGAGGCAGATGACCTAAAGCTTGGTTTTGTGCAGCATCTTAAAGGGAGAAGGAGAGATCGATCAGAGGATACATTTAACAATTAAATTTCAGAGATTAAGAAATCAACAGCTGATGGAAATGACATCAATGTTAGGGCGATTGAAAGCATGTATTAGCAAGAGGCCAGAACTAGAAGAAATCAGATGTCTTGGTAAACTGCAGCCTGGAAGAAGTTAAAGGTGGGGGGATTCTATGTGGCAAGGGGGCTGGTGTACATGGGAAGATGAAGAATTTGAGTCATTTGAAAGAAATAATTAGAATTTTAAAACCGATGTGATGTTAAATTGAAAACCATTGTAGCCCGACAGTGATGATGGTGAACTTTGGTACTTAATGCATGTGTTGTAGCCTAGAGCAGAAATAAAGTTTTAAATTTTGGTTTTACCAGTGGTGTAACGACTAGAAATCTACTTTGTTTTAGTGCTTCAGCAAAAAGTAAATTCAAGTTGTTTCGAGAGTACTTAATTATTTCAACATTTACTAACAATGGTGTGAGATCGATACACTGAATGGAATGTTGGCTTTATAGCTAAAGGAATAGAATACAATGGAAAGGAAGCATTGTTGCAACTATGTAAGACATTGGTGAGACAGCACCTGAAGTATTGTGCAGAATTTTGGCCTGCTTATTTGAGGAAAGATGTAGTGTTATTGGAGGCAGTTCAGAGGAGGTTCACTAGGTTGATCCCAGAGATGAGGGGTTTGTCATTTGAAGGAAGATTGAACAGTTTCCTATACCCCTGGAATTTAGAACAATGAAGCAAGATCAAATTGAGGTATTCAAGATGATAAGATGTGTTGATAAAGTAGATGTGTTGTCCTTTTGATTCCTCTTGATTCAGATTCCCAACAGTATGAAAACAGACCCTTCAGCCAAACAAGTCCACACCAACCCATTCCCCTATCCTATATTTACTCCTGAACTAATTCACCTAACACTATGGGCAATTTAGCATGGCCAATTCACCTGACCTACACATCTTTGGATTGTGGGAGCAAACCCACCCAGACACAGGGAGAATGTGCAAACTCCACACAGACAATCGCCTGAGGCGGGAATCAAACCCAGGTTCCTGGCGCTGTGAGGCAGCAGTGCTAACCACTGAGCCACCATGCCGTGTATCTGCAAATACGAATTTAGCATGGCCAATCCACCTAACCTGCACATCTTTGGACTATGACAGAAACCCAAACAGAGAACCTGCAAACTTCACAGAGACAGCTGCTCAAGGCTGGAATCGAACCCAGGTCCCTAGCACTGTGAGGTAGCAGTACTATCCGTTGAGCCACCATGCTGCCCATGGTGGGGTATTCTTGTGAGGCATTCTAGAGTGAGATGTCATAGTTTAAGCTAAGGAGTAGCAAACTTAAAATGGAGTTGAAGAGAAACTAATTCTCCCAAGGAGTAGTGTATCTGTGGAATTTGCTACTCCAAAGTGTGGTGGATGTTCGGACAGTAAGTAAATTTAAGGAGGAGTTAGACAGATGTTTAATTGGTAATGGATTGAAAGGATATGGAGAGAAGGCAGGAAAATGGGGGTGAGGAGCAGATCAGCCATGATCGAATAGCAGACCAGACTCAATGGGTTAAATGGCGTAATTCTATTTCTATATCTTATGAAATTATGAACTTAAAATAAAACATTAAAACATTTACATCCGTCATCAGCCAGACCTTCACATTTGGGAAGAGGATATTTGTGTCAATAAGCATCTTTTAATTTCAAGCTTGATACAGGGGTAAGTGTCATAATAATAGCAGACAGGAAAACACATTTTGGACACTAACTACGATGTTAATACATTGAAAGCAGTTTAGAAAAGATTTATTACATGAATACATGAAATGAAGAGATTGCTTTTTGAGGTAAGTCTTAACAGGCAAGGCTAGTCTCCTCTATAATATAGAAGAGTCAGAGATGACTTAATTGAAATGTTTAAGATCTTGATGGGGCTTAACTGGGTGGATGTCAAAAGCATTCTTCCTATTGTGAGACAATCTAGAATGAGAGAATTATAATTATAAAATAATCGATTAAACATCTAAGATAGAGATGAAAATACTTTATATTCTCTCAGAGGTTTGTGCGTCTTTGGAATTTCTTTCCTCAAAAGGCAGTGGATACAAATTATTCAAATCATTTTTAAGCCAGTGGTAGATAGATTCTTGATGACCAAGGTGATGAAAGGTTGTCAGGGTATGTATGAATGTAGAGTTGAATTTAAAATCAGATCAGCCATGAATTCACTGAATGGTGAAGCAGACTTAAAGGGCCGAGTGGTCCACTATTGTTCTTTGCTTCTACTTGTAACTAATAATAAAACTACATGGTCTAGAATCTATAACATTGAGGATTAAAGTGTTGCTGCAACAGATTCACCAACATAAGGGACTTCAGATAGTAAAAGAACCTATCCATACAGTGAACCCATACAGTGTGGCCTGTTATCACACTGTAGGGGTTCCATAACTTCTAAAATCACAAACAACAATTTTCAGTCTTGAGCAGGAATGCATGTCTTGTCTTCAACCTTCTTGAAAAGAACAAAGGGATTCAAGAGCAGAAGATGAAGAGATCCTTTGAACCAGATTTCTCTAAGTTATTCAATGGAGTAGGGAACTTCAATACTGAATACAACATCACACTGAAGAAATATGCAATATTATATCTCCAGACACTCAAATTTCTGTTAATGATTCAAGTACCAAAGCACCTTGCAGGGACGACCACAACAGGTGTCAGTTCCCTAGTTTTGAAATCAACCAAATGGTGCTTGGAAATGTTACTACACCCCCAAACCCGAACACTAACCCTAAGCCTAATCCTAACGAGATCATCCAAATTTGTCTCCACAACAATCAGGTCAAGAAGGCATTGTCAAAAGAAATGCATCTTTGTCCACGATAGGCAGGATTTTATCTAAATTATCTGAAAATCCAGTTTTCACAAAATTCAATGCAAACTGATTTTGTTGAGGTGCCATTAGATAATCAAAATTTCTTCACACATTGATCACTACATTGGAAAATTTAGCTTCAACAGGTTGTCAGTTGAGTCCAGAGATTTTTCAATGGACTAACTTCAACATTTTACATGGTCTTCAAGAAGTCATATGCCACATGAATGACATGTTAATTCATGGAAAAATTGTCAAACAGCATGATCGAAGAGTGTACACAGTCTTAAACCACTTACTGGCAGAATTGCTTACTCTTAATGGCAAGTGTGAATTCTCCAAGGAATTTATTTACTTTTTTGGACAACTGTGATAATGGTAGACTCATAGAAAACCAGTCATTAAGGAGCACCTCATGACAAATTCAAATCACAATTTACAAATATTTTTAGGAAAGCTAAGCCTGTTGCAAAATTCCTGCCTTAATTGGATACTCTCCAGATTCTTTGAGACACTGAAGAAAATGCGCAGATTTTGTTGGAGCCCACATCAGGGCAATGCTTTTTAGCAGATCAAGGACATGCTGACCATGGATAGCTGAGACTCCTACAATCTGTCCTTCTACTGCAGGCTTATGAGCAGTCCACTTCCAGAACCAACCAGAGGTATATTATAAACATGTCTACTATGCATCATGGACCAGATACAGAAACAAAATTGCCCACAGGGCTCTGTGGGAAGTTAGAGAACTGATTGCAGGGCCCCTTGCTGAGATATTTGTATCAGAGATAGTCACAGGTGAGGTGCTGGAAGACTGGAGGTTGGCTAACATCCTGCCACTGTTTAAGAAAGGTGACAAGGACAAGCCAGGGAACTACAGACCAGTGAGCCTGACGGTGGTGGGTAGGTAGTTGGAGGGAATCCTAAGGGACAGGATGTACATGTATTTGGAAAGGCAAGGACTGATTCGGGATAGTCAACATGGCTTTGTGAATGGGAAATCATTTCTCACAAACTTGGCTGAGTTTTTTGCAGAAGGAACAAAGAGGAATGATGAGAGCAGAGTGGTAGACGTGATCTATATGGACTTCAGTAAGGTGTTTGAGAAGGTTCCCCATGGGAGACTGGTTAGCAAGGCTAGATCTCATGGAATACAGAGAGAACTAGCCATTTGGATACAAAACTGGCAGGAAGGTAGAAGACAGAGAGTGATGACAGAGGATGATGGTGGAGAGTTGCTTTACAGACTGGAGGCCTGTGACCAGTGGAGTGCCACAAGGATAGTGCTGGGTCCACTACTTTTCATTGTTTATATAAATGATTTGGATATGAGCATAACAGGTATAGTTAGTAAGTTTGCAGATGACACCAAAATTGGAGGTGGAGTGGACAGCGAAGAAGGTTATCTCAGATTACAACAGGATAGTGATCAGATGGACCAGTGGGCTGAGGAGTGGCACATGGAGCTTAAATTAGATAAATGTGAGGTACTGCATTTTGGGAAAGCAAATTTAGCAGGACTTATACACTTAATGGTAAGGTCCTAGGGAGTGTTGCTGAACAAAGAGACCTTGGAGTGCGGGTTCATAGCTCCTTGAAAGTGGAGTCACAGGTAGATAGGATAGTGAAAAGGGTGTTTGGCATGCTTTCCTTTATTGGTCAGAGTATTGAGTATAGGCATTGGGAGGTCATGTTGCTGCTGCAGAAGACATTGGTTAGGCCACTTTTGGAATAGTGCGTGCAATTCTGGTCTCCTTCCTATTGGAAAGATGTTGTGAAACTTGAAAGGATTCACAAAAGATTTGCAAGGATATTGCCAGGGTTGGAGAATTTGAGCTATAGGGAGATGCTGAATAGGCTGGGGCTGTTTTCCCTGGAGTGTCAGAGGCTGAGGGGTGATCTTATAAAATCATGAGGGACATGAATAGGATAAATAGTCAAAGACTTTTCCCTGGGATGGAGGAGTCCAGAATTAAAGGGCATAGGTTTAGGGTGAGAGGGAAAAGATATAAAAGAGACCTAAGGGGCAATGTTTTCATGCAGAGAATGGTATGTGTATGGAATGAGCTGCCAGAGGAAGTGGTGGAGTCTGGTACAATTGCAACATTTAAAAGGCATCTGGATGTGTATATGAATAGGAAGGGTTTGGAGGGATATGGGCTGGGTGCTGGCAGGTGGGACTAGATTGGGTTGGGATATCTGGTCGGCATGGACAAGTTGGTCTTAAAGTCGTCATGGAGACAGATCACAAACTGTAAATCTCACTACTTGATAAGAAAGAATTACCAAGGATGCCTCAATACATACAGAGATTTTAACTACACCTTATTAGTTGGTATATGTGCAGGAAAAATGGGGTGACAGACAAACCAGTCATGACATTATAACGTTTGTTCATAAAACTAAAGCATATAATCAGTCCATGGTGGCATAATGGCTAGCACACCGTAAGAGAGACAAAGAATATGTAACATCCGTTGGTATTGTACTGAAGGTTGGCCAGGCCAAGAACCCAATTAATTGGCCACATAAAACTATTTTGAGCACCTATGTCTTACTAAAGCATGTTGAAAGCTTTTTATTCCAGCTTCGCTTCAGGAAAATGTCCTTGACAGGATACACATGGGATCCTTGGCGGTCACAGAATACAGGATCCATGGTGCAGTGGTGTCAGATATCCAAAGTGAATGAAAGTCTCATAGTCAACTGTCGAATGTACACTATTCATAAGCCACAGGAATGAAAGCCGCTGGTATCTCCCAGTTTCCCCACAGGACTGTGGGAATGTATGGGCACAGATCAATTTATTATTGAAAGGACATCTGAACCTGTTGCCATTGGCTATATTTCACAACAGGAAGAGATGAAGAAGTTACACATCAACATTTTGGATCCAGCCATCAGGGTCTTGCAGGAAGCATTTGCAATGTATCCCTGATGCAGTTATTTTGGCCAACAGACAACCATTGCTGCAAAATCGTTTAGCCAGTTTACAACTAGTACTGGATTTGAACATGCGATAGTCTCAATGAGATTTCATAATCAAATGGGAAGCTGAATTGGAGTCTGGACAGTCAGCTTGCTTTTGAAGGAAAATGCTGACTCCTTTACAGCTTTTCTACATTACCGATCCATTCCACATGAATATGATCTATTACCATCAGAGGTATAAAGGTCAGAAAGCTGAAGACTTAGCCCTCTATCCTAACCACAAAGTTGACTTCACATTTACACCCATGGGACTGTCAAGAAATATACAGAAAGGAGTACTCCTAATATGCCCAGCAGGCCGCACACTATAATATTCTGGATTAGTGGTGCAGGAAGAGCACAGCAGTTCAGGTAGCATCCAAGGAGCAGCGAAATCAATGTTTTGGGCAAAAGCCCTTCATCAGGAATAAAGCCTGTTTGTCCTGTTTGGGTCCAAACTCTGCTGGTTTAAATGTGGTCCGGAGTCCATGTGGGATGAGTTGGTTACGGAGGCATGCACTGAGGAAGCAAATGTGGCTGTGGTAGCGAGTTTGTTTCACGACCTCGCACACTATAATAGCCATTTCCATGTGAGACCCTTGACTCATTTGCTCCTATGGTGTGGATATGGGACTTGAGGAGGAATCAGTCATTCAAGGAGCTGAAGACCTATGGTGAAGATGTACAATGGAAGGAGGTATAAAAAGGAATCATTGTAGATCAATTGTCCACCACTGTTTGATTGGGATGAAGCCGTGAAAGACACCTTCAGTCCTCACACTGTCATGAATGGAGTCAGAGTCAACATTCTGTAATGCAGAGATCTACCAATCTTCCAAGTCTGAAGACAATGCATTATAAGATCAGCAGACCACTAAATATAGGAGCAGAATTAGGCCATTCAGCCCACTGAATCGGCTCCACCTTTTGATCATAACTGATGTCTACTATCACATCTGAATAGTAGTAACAGGGTAGGTCAGAGTCAGCATGGATTTATGAAGGGGAAATCATGCTTGACTAATCTTCTGGAATTCTTTGAGGATGTAACTCTGAAGATGGACGAGGGAGATCCAGTAGATGTAGTGTACCTGGACTTTCAGAAAGCTTTTGATAAAGTCCCACATAGAAGATTAGTGAGCAAAATTAGGGCGCATGGTATTGGGGGCAAAGTACTAACTTGGATTGAAAGTTGGTTGGCTGACAGGAAACAAAGAGTAGTGATAAACGGCTCTATTTCGGAATGGCAGGCAGTGACCAGTGGGGTAACGCAGGGATCAGTACTGGGACCGCAGCTTTTTACAATATATGTTAATGATATAGACGATGGTATTAGTAATAACATTAGCAAATTTGCTGATGATACTAAGCTGGGTGGCAGGGTGAAATGTGATGAGGATGCTAGAGTTTACAGGGTGACCTGGACAAGTTAGATGAGTGGTCAGATGCATGGCAGATGCAGTTTAATGTGGATAAATGTATGGTTATCCACTTTGGTGGCAAGTACAGGAAGCCAGATTACTACCTAAATGGAACCAATTTAGATAAAGGGGCAGTATAGAGAGATCTGGGTGTTCTTGTACACCAGTCAATGAAGGTAAGCATGCAGGTGCAGCAGGTCGTGAAGAAGGCTAATAGCATGCTGGCCTTCATAACAAGAGGGATTGAGTATAGAAGCAAAGAGGTTCTTCTGCAGCTGTACAAGGCCCTGGTGAGACCGCACCTGGAGTACTGTGTGCAGTTCTGGCCTCTAAGTTTGAGGAAAGACATTCTGGCTATTGAAGGAGTGCAGCATAAGTTCATGAGGTCAATTCCTGGAATGGCGGGATTACCTTACACTGAAAGACTGGAGCGACTGGGCTTGTATACCCTTGAGTTTAGAAGACTGAGAGGGAATATGATTGAGACATATAAGATTATTAAATGATTGGACACTCTGGAGGCAGGAAACATGTTTCCGCTGATGTGTGAGTGCCGAACCAGAGGACACAGCTTAAAAATACGGGGTAGACCATTTAGGACAGAGATGAGGAGAAACTTCTTCACCCAGAGAGTGGTGGCTGTGTGGAATGCTCTGCCCCAGAGGGCAGTGGAGGCCCAGTCTCTGGATTCATTTAAGAAAGAGTTGGATAGAGCTATCAAGGATTGTGGAATCAAGGGTTATGGAGATAAGGCAGAAACAGGATACTGATTAAGGATGATCAGCCATGATCATATTGAATGGTGGTGCAGGCTCGAAGGGCAGAATGGCCTACTCCTGCATCTATTGTCTATTGTCTATTGTCTGATATGTTTCTGAACCCCATTCTCCTGCCTTCTCATAACCCTTGATCCCCTTACTAATCCCCTTACTATCTATGTCTAGATTAGAGTTATGCTGGAAAAGCACAGAAGGTCAGGCAGCATCTGAGGAGCAGGAAAATCGGCGTTTCGGGCAAAAGCCTTTCATCAGAACCTATCTATCTCTGTCTTAGATACTCTCAGTGGCTTGGCCTCCAAGGCCTTCTGCGGATGAAGCTATGCCCTCAGATCCTAGCCTCTCCTACTAGTTGAAATATCTTCTTGATGTCCACTCTAGCCAGGCCTCTAATTGTTTTATAAGTTTGAATGACATAGATTCATAGACACATAGAGACGTACAGCACACAAACAGATATCCCAACCTAATCTAATCCCAATTGTCAACTCTTGGCCCATATCCCTCTAAACCCTTCCTATTCATATACCCATTCGGATGCCTTTTTTGTTGTTGTAATTGTACCAGCCTCCACCACTTCCTCTGGCAGCTCATTCCATACACTTACCACCCTCTGCATGAAAAAGTTGCCCCTTAGGTCTCTTTTTTATCCTGATGAAGGGCTTTTGCCCAAAATGTCAATTTTCCTGCCCCTTGGATGCTGCCTGACCTGCTGTGCTTGTCGAGCACCACTCTGATCTAAACTCCCTTTTATATCAGTCTGCTCTCACCCTAAACCTATTTCCTCCAGTTCTGGACTCTCCCACTCCAGGGAAAAGAATTTGTCTACTTATCCTATGCATGTCCCTCATGATTTTATAAACCTCTATGAGGTCACCCTTCAGTCTTCGGTGCTCCAGCAAAACAGCCCCAGCCTATTCAGCCTCTCCTGATAGCTCAAACCCTCCAAACCTGGCAATATCCCTGTAAATCTTTACAGAACCCTTTCAAGTTTCACACCATCCTTCTGATAGGAAGGAGACCGGAATTGCATGCAATATTCCAAAAGTGGCTTAATCAATCTCTTGTACAGCTGCAACATGACCTCCCAACACCTATACTCAATGCTCTGACCAATAAAGGAAAGCATACCAAACGCCTTCTTCACTATTCTATCTATCTGTGACTCCACTTTCAAGGAGTATCATCTTCCTTCATCCTTCAAAACTCCATTGAGTACAGACCCAGAGTCCTCAATGTCTCCTTAAATAACAAAACCTTCATCCCTGGGAGCACTCTTGATAAACCTCCTCTGGAGCCACTCTAATCTCAGCATATCCTTCCTAAGACTTGGGGCATTCTGGGAGAAGAGTGAAACCTCCAAGCTCTGGGGTAGTGGTAAACATTAGCATGTACACAAATATTAAATATTAGTAATTAGCAAAATATAGCCTTCATTCCAAGCCACAAAGCACCAAAATTTGGAATTATATCATCATTACTTCACCACTGAGAGTTCAATATCCTGGCACTCCCCTTTTAACAACACTGGGTGTTCTTACACCCTAAGAATTGTGGTAGTTCAGGAAAACAGTTCAACAACAGCTTATCAAGGGGAATTTGGTATGGGCAATTAATGCTGGACCAGCCAGTGATGCCACATCCCATGAATGAGTAAAATGAAATTCTTGCAAATGTCACCGTGTCAATCTAATTGTTGCCAAGAAACAAAGAGACACTAAAATTTACACATATATTTAGTAAATGTGAAAATAAGCTTAATGACAATTGAATTGTCTTTTATTGATTCACTGCACAAATAAGGGAGTTAACATGGGAAGGAAGTGAGCATTTTAAAATTGTTCCATTAAATTCCATGTTAGAGGATTATTTGATTAAAAGGTCCAAGAAGAAAATATGATTCTTTTGGTTGTAATCATTTTTTTCCCCATATGACAAAAAGTCCAGTTTGGTATGTGAGGTTAATGTTTAATCAAACGTTAAAAGTTACTATAAAGAGTAATTTCCCTCTCCTCAATACTTTACCTAATTATAACTCAAAGCTCCTAAATAATTTCTAAAATTCCTAAAGGACTTTCTGGTAGTGTTTTTTTTGTGATAAAACATAAATTAATAAGAAGCTCCCATCTCCACAGTATAATTGTATGAGCCTTGATTTGTGCAGGAGGTTGTGTATTAAAGAAATATTGCCCCAGATAATACAGAGCTTAATGTAATCATCCAAAAGGAACCGAGGTCACATAAAGTTGGGCTTATTGTTATGAAATTTGATAGTTACAAATGTAGAGACTGAAAATCTCAATTGTAAATTGCTTCTCATTTTAAATTTCAGAAATCCATGACAGTCCAAAAATCAGTCAGGCACATTCTTGTCAGTGTATTTCGAAGATATGGTAATCATGAATAATTACTCAGACCTGTAATGAACTCCTTTCAAACTGTTATTGGAATTTACTGTACTATGGGTATAATATTGCAGTGGCTGTGTTACTAAAGGGGTTACCTAAATGTTAGTTCAATTTGTACCATGGCAGTTTGAGAATTAAAATTGTGTTTTTTGTTAAACTTGAAAAAGCAGTGAGCAAAGATGATCCCAGGTTGTCATAAATACCTTAACTATGCATGAGTGTCCTTTAGAAAATGAAATTGCCTTGCCCTAATGTAATTCCAGTCCTTCACAAAGTAGTTGGCTCTTAACATTGCTTTGAAATTGCAGATGCAGACACTTATTTCTGCCAAAGTACCAATGGTTCAAAAGATCAACAACTTTTCAGGACCACGGGGGATAGGTGATCAATATCAGTGTTTCCAAACATGAGTAAGAAAGATGCTCTTTCTGGATACTGTGTGTATAAGTAGTCATTCAGAAATTTCTATTTTTTTTGGCCAAATTGAAGACAGAAATGAGTGATGATACCAGCAAATGAATGATTACCTCTTTCTTTCATCAATGATTTTCATTCAGGACTAGCAATTCTGCAAAAACAGTGAATAGAGAAATTTTAAAGAATCGTGTGAAAGTTTGTATTGCTATTCACTTTTCAGGATGTTTAGTCATTCAGCCCAGAAGAAATTTTGTGTAACATTTTGATGATGGGATCAATTCAGTGCACTGGGATCAATTTTGACTGATTGTTGGTTCTATACTTTGAGGTCTGAAGCAGGCGACAAACATAGCAGAAAGAGAATGGAGTAAAGTTTAGCTTATTTCAATTGATGTACCACATTTCAATACTTCAATCTTTTTAATCATAGTTCTTCAATTGAATATTGCATATTTTATCAATAGAAAGACACAGACCCTTTGAAAGAATTTCCAAAGCCCCTGGAGACAGGTTGGAGAGCCAATTGAAGAAATAATATATTGGTGCTGTTAAATGAGATCATACCTTTAGGAGCAGATTAGGTCCAAAACTAGCAGCCTTTGTGACAGAGTGCAAAGCCAATTAATTTACTGCACCATGGCCAATTAGTTAAGGTGTGTCAATATAACCTAACAAAAGAACTGATGAATCTATAAGCAGTGCATTGCTAGGGGTGGCATGGTGGCTCAGCAGTTAGCACTGCTGCCTCCCAGCACCAGGGTCCCAGGTTCAATTCTGGCCTTGGGCAGTATCTGTGTGGAGTTTGTACATTCTCCCCATGTCTGTGTGGGTTTCCTCCCACAAATCAAAGATGAGCCGGTCAGGTGAATTGGCCATGCTAAATTACCTGTGGTGTTAGGTGCATTAGTCAGAGGGAATTTGGACTGGGTGGGTTACTGTTCGAAGGGTTGGTGTGGACTTGTTGGGCTGAAGGGCATGTTTCCACACTGTAGGGAATCTAATCAGTTGTCAAAATGAAAATTAATCTTATGTAGGAAGTTATGGTTGCAAAGCAACTTTGATTTAATTCCAATTAAGGTTGCTACGTAATAATGAATAACATGGTCTGTAACATCATGGCAATTCTGAGAATTTAGTCAACTTACATTTGGGACCATGCAGATCTTGTTTTGATTCAATTTTCTAAACTGCAGAGCAATTCAACTAAAGCAAAGTTTAAAATGCATGATGTCCCAAGACACCTTATTAAATGTTTATTTTGGATAAGATAATTTTATTAAAAAATTATGATATTGAAATAAAAGCCAATACCTTAACTTGGCAGCTCAACACTGAAAAATACTGATGCAAGATTAACAAGTTGAAATGGTTCATTTTTCCGATCTTGCCATATATTCCCAACTGATTCATCATTGCCTGTATTTTTCAAGGCTGAGGGAAAGTCAGCCCATTTAGTCCTTTCCCAATTTTCAATCATAATTCCTCCAACTCAGTACCTAAGAGTACATCAGTACTCGCTATTTCCAAAAGAAAATAGCAGAACTGGAAGAAAGTTAATGTTAACCTTGAGATCATGTGATTTACTGACTTTTCAAGAGGGCCCATGGTATTGTTGACGTTTCGAGTCTAACTGACCCTTTGTCAAAGCTTTGACAAAGGGTCAGTTAGACTCGAAATGTCAAGTCTTTTCTCTCCTTACAGAGGCTGCCAGACCTGCTGAGATTTTCCAGCATTTTCTCTTTTGGTGTAAGATTCCAGCATCCACAGTAATTTGCTTTTATCCTTGGTATTGTTATTGTTTTGGTAATAGTATGACTGCAGTAATCTACTTTTCACCTGCATAGCTTACCCTGAGCCATTCTTTCCAAAAATGCCCTCCTTTGAGTAAGCGCAACATAAAGTGAAATGTTGTTTTGTCCCCTGAGTTGGGTGTTAAAAATTGTTTTTGTAATTTCGATAATTTCCATTATCTCAACTGAATAACTAACGAACAGTTTTGGGGGATTGGATAATGTTGACACCTACATTCTCAATACGAGTTGAAATTGATTTTAGTTCCACGTTAGATGTGACATTTCATCAAGACTACCTTAGTCTACATTAAATGCTGTTGCAATTTTTGGACAATATATATTGTCAGTATTTTTATTCTTTATTCATAGCGGTAGTACAATACAGTTAATGTTGTACTTTGCTTCATTCCATTTTTATTCCATGCTTATAATTTTAACAAGTTTAACATTGTCTCACCATATTATGTGAGTTGATTTACTTTCTACTTGATGTCATTTTATCACTATTTTACTATTATGCAAAAGATTTGCATTCCATTTTATCACTATTTTACTATTATGCAAAAGATTCTGTTTTTATAGGGTTTTTTTTTGTCCTGCCATTCTTAGTTTAACCTTATTACCCTCAATACATGACAGTGGGAAAATAAAGGTCACCAATGGAATAATTTTGCTTTCAGCATAAAATGCCAGTGGCAGACCGAAAATCCCATGCTGCATTGGGCAGTTCTACAGAGCTACAAGCATAATATCTAAAATAACTTGCTATACAAATACTGTAACATGGCATTTTTATTCAAGAAGTCTATCCTCAGGAAAAGCCATATAATTTTCTGTAAGTCACAAATTGAACTGTGGATTTATGCTTATTGAGTGTACACATTTCCATTAGGTTCTGCTTTATTTATCAAACAAAGCATACTTTCAACCCTTATTTACCCATTGTAGATTAGGCTAGAATCCCGATTCTACAGGGATAGTTTCACCTGTTCCTCGGTAAAAGAAAAAATCTTCATAATATCGGAGCAAAGACATTAAAAATATATAATTTCCATGCTCAACTGAAGTCTGCAATGATTTATGCATATATCAGGCAATCAACTGCTTCCTTTAGAATATTACCTTGCCCAGCGACACAGTAAAGATGAATATGTTTCAATAATTCTACTCAAGGCTCTTTAGAAAAATGTAGCATTCTTTTGGTGGATATCAGAATATGCCTTGATTTACAACGGGCCTGGAGTGAAGAACAGGACATATTAATGCATATTCTTGATGAAAGTTCTTGATTTGTTGCTTCCAGGTATGCAAGCAAATCAAAAATCTATATGATTTCCTCTGGGCTATGAAAGGTCTCTCTCAAGACCTGCAGATTTTGCTACTGTGCTTCATTTTATTATTTGTCACATGAAAACAGCAAGAATAGTTTAATCCATGTCCTGATGGTGGGAATGAATGAGCTCTTTCATTGCAGCAACCTGCATGCATCGAGTGTAATGTGAATTTTAAAGTTTGATGGTGACAGCATTGGACATGAGTGATCATATAACAGGCGTGGACAGGAAGATTGCAGTATCAGGTAACTGCAGGTGGGTTATAAAAGAGCCCCCAAGGACATGCAAACAGGCTCTGCAGAGGTTTCTGGTGTTGCAGTAGTAATGTCCCTACCTCTGGGACAGAAGGTCTAAGTTCAAGACCCATCTGTCATAAAGGTGTGCCATGACATATCCAAACGGGTTATTTACAGATTTACAGGTTATGCAGGCTGGGAACATTTACATATGTCATTAAGTGGGCATGTCCAAAGACAAAAATCACACAACACAAGGTTAGAGTCCAACAGGTTTATTTGGAGGCACTAGATTTTGGAGCACTGCTCCTTCATCAGGTGGTTGTAGTTGTGATGAAGGAGAAGCACATTGTGTTGTGTGATTTTTAACTTTGTACACCCCAGTCCAACACCGGCACCTCCAAATCACATCCAAAGACAGTATATATCATATAGGAAATGCTGCCATGTATCTTGTGACACAGGAATTGACTAAGCAAGAAATGCTACTAACAGATCTTCAGCAACATGCATCCATGACTGTAACCTCAAAGAAAGAACTCACAAGATTATTTACCAGTCCTACTTGAGTAATTGGTGTGATAACATTTGAAGTTTAGAAACAAACACCAGATGGATCAGCCTTCATTCCATTTTGCAGCTCTAGATCTTGAACCCACGTAATTTAATATCACATTCTGGGAATTCCTTGTCTTTCTCAATGGCCTCATTGAGTCCAATCATCTCTCAAGACCTGAATTATTTTGTCCCACTGCCATCAATAACGCCATGATGCTATCAATAGGCCACATTTATAATCATTCTCTTCCTCTTTCCTCATTGATCTGAATTGACCTGGAACATCCAATACCAGCTGCCAGAGGAAATGGTGTAGGCTGGTACAGTTGTAACATGGAAAATGCATCTGGGTGGGAATATGAATAGGAAGGGTTTAGAAGGACATGGGCCAAGTGCTGGCAAATGGAACCAGATTAGGTTAGGATATCTTGTCAGCATAGATGAGTTGGACCAAAGGATCTGTTTCTGTGCTGTACATCTCTATGACTTTATGATTCTATGAGAAGGTCACCTGGTCCACATAGCTAATATATAGATAACAGGAGAGGATTAATGAAAAAAAAAGCCGAAGGTACAGGTGGCAATGGTTAAAATATGAAGATCAGGGAAACATCACAGGCCAGAATTGGAGAAACCCATAAAACCTGGGTTGTAGGGCTACAGGTGACATGAAGAAATATGTCACCAAGGATGAGGCCATAAATGGATGCAGTTGCCACGCATTATAATTGACCTTAGCTGCCACAGCTATTCTCAGGAAAAAGCTAAGTAATAGTTGGGGAGCAATGCTGTTCATGCACTAAATGAATCATTAAAGGTAAATGCTTCTGAACCTTATGCATTACTCCTGTTTGGGAGGAGGCAAGCAGAAAATTCCCCATTCATGATTTATTATAGATAGGGGGTATAATAGTTTGGTTGTATTGTTGGAATTGTTAACTGTAGTTGCTCTCCTCAAACAAGTAATGTACCTTGGGCAGTGAATCTGATCTCTTGTTCTTATTTTGTATTCTATTTAAAGAAATCCAAGGCTGATCCTAATTTGATACTTACTGCTATAATTCATTATATAAAATTATGTCCCTTTTCAATTTGTATTGCTAGTTGAAGACTTATTTTGAAGATGCTCTCTAATAGATGAATAAAAAATATGAATCTTTACATAATATGATGAATTATTTTCTTGCCAGATTCTTATTAGGTGTGTGTATAAATTCATCTATGACATTTTAACACTGCCTCAGGCAGTAATTGAGGAACACCAAAGCACTGAGTCATAAAAGACCTGGTATAATTTACAAATAGCACAGGAGACGTGAATATAGCTAACATTGTAAATTCCAGCTGTTACATGTAATCTTTACGATTGAACCTGAATCAGTTGGTGGTATATTCCCCTCTGGATCAAAATGTTGTGAACTCAAATTCAAACTGTTGCAATTCAATCTGCCTTTTTGGTGTCCTTCCTTAAAGGCAACTGATTATAAAGTGCTCCAGAGAGGCATTCTTTAGAAAGAAAAGGATTAGACCATTTGATAAAATGTGAACTGCCAGTAAAGGGATTTTACACGGTATTGTACAAAATAGGTTTTATCAATGTAAAGCCAAACCATTTATTATTTATACAACTCATGATAAATGGAATCCACAGCCTACCTATTGCTGATTAGTATTTTAAAGGGCATTATTGAGAACTTGTTAGAGGTGCAGATTTTTGGGTCTAAATTTTTAGACATTTAGAGAGGCTCACCTTCACTAGAAAATGGAATTAGAAACCCAAATCCCAGCAGTCCTGTCTTTGAACATAGATCCTACCATTTTTACAAGAGGAAGGGGAATGAGTGAAGACGTAACTAATATTCTCTAGATAGGGTACGTAAAAATAAAAGACTTGTGCACTTTAATCTTTGTGGGAGAAGATACAATGCTGTGAAAGCTATTTAGGGAGGTAGACTACCCTTCAGGAAAGTCAAAAACTATGGTACTGGAAAAACATAGCCATCAGGCATCATCCGAGGAGCAGAAGTGTTGACATTTTCAGCGTAAGCTCTTCATCAGGAATGTCTCTCATTTCTCATGAAGAGCTTATGCTCCTCAAATGCTGCCTGACAGGCTGTGCTTTTCCAGCACCACACGTTTTGAATTTGATCTCCAGTGTCTGCAGTCCTCATTTTTTACCCTTTAGGAGAGGTAAGGTAACCTTTTGGGTATGGCCCTGAGATGGTCAGGTTTTCTTTGAGATTTTAAAATTGACATTAGACCCGTCAAGATAATTGGAGCAAAACTCCCAAGGGGTCTGTCAAAAGAAGCTGTCAATATTTTGGAAAATCATCTGTCAGCTTTAATGAAAGGACTTGTTTCACTTTCTCTGTTGACATAAGTTTTAAGGCCTATTATAATTGAATTACAGTTGCATGACGAATTTCATAATCTTTTAGTGGGATGCCAGTTGGTTCACAGTTTGATTGAAAATTCTAAATGTTTATAAACTCTTTGAAGTTGGACTATGAATTCCAATGCTCATATTTTATGAAGTATTAAAAGCAGTAAAAACTTTTTCTTAAGTCAATGACAGTATCACTTTAAATAGTGAACTCATCAATGGACACTTAAGGAATTTTCGTTCATCTCATCATGAGTGCTCATGTCTATCGTGACTACTGAGTCAGTTGGGAAGGTAGATGAAAGGGCAAAGCATGGTGGATGAAGGGAAGGATGAAAGTGAGTTGGTATCAAATTTGCATAAGATCTAAAAAGGGGCACAAGGGTGTATAAGGGGTCAAAGGTGCGTACAAAGTGTACACGAGGCCATGAAGAGTGAGGGGGATCATGAAGTGGTATGGATTAGTAACTATGCATTACACAATATGTGTAAGGATGCCATGGAGTGTGACAAGTGAGGGGAAGGGGATGTGGTTTACATGATTTTTTTTTAGAATAGTTTTAACAATATTCTGGAGCTCTGAGTTTAGTCTTCTATTCTGGCAATCTTTGAGCAAAGTACCCTCAGAACTCTTTCCCTGGCTTATCACCATGACTCCCATTATCACCCACCTCAAAGAATAAAAGTTCTTGTCTCTCTCTTTTGGGTCGGTTTTTCAGAGCTGGTTTTGAGATTAAAAACCCTCTTAATTACACATAAATTTTTTAAGTCTAAATAAATATGAGCATTTTCACAAAATGCCTTTTAGTTTAACTTTTTAAACAACTTGTTTTATTTTCCTTTCATATTTTTCTGATGTTTATGTTCAGTAAGTTACTTTTCCTTTTATTCTATCCCCATTTTTCAACATTAATAATAAAATTATGTAACGATTGTTCATCCTCCATTTAAATGACTTTAAATTTGTCGACTTCAGTTCAATAATGGTTTGTCTCTGTATGCTTAGTTCTTTATTCACATGGAAATGTCTTCTTTGGAGGTTTTCCCTTTATCTCTGTTTGGAAATATTTAATTTTCTCTCAACACCTCCTGTTCTTTTCTCCACAAAGACTCATAAATAGATAATCTTCATCCTGTTGTTACTTATTTCCTTCTTACGTCTTTCATGAATAAAAATGAAATACCAATCATTTACATTTCTTTTCCCAAGGGATGTTTTCGGTGTTTCTGGAGCTGACTGCTATGGCTCTGCTACAGCATTCCTGCCTCTGGCTTATAAGGTTTAGAGTTCAAGCTTTACTTCTAGACATGAACCAAAAAATCAAGGCTGGTATTCCAGTGCAGTATTGAGGGACTGTACTATACAAGTGCAACTTTTTCCTCATATTTTTGTTTTGAGCTGCTCCTATATTTTACCTTTTACTTTTATGTCATCTCATTGTCGACACTTTTTAAAAATTAATTTAATTATCTGTGAATCCAACAATCCTTTCATTCTTTCAGTTTCCCATTTTAACTTGTCTTTTGCATCCCAGTACTGAACATTTATCGGAATCCTAGTAAGCCTTTGCAAAACTATTTTACTTGCAGCTTATACTGTACTGACAATGTCGAGTAATAAATAAAAAAAGGCAATATATAATCTTATGTAATATTCAATCAAAGATCCTATAATCCCTGGGAGCAATGGCAGTACAAGCTTCATTCAATTGAGGTGGAAGTGGCTATATCATCGAGAGGTGATATGTGCCAGATGATGGACTGGATCCAAACTCTGCTGGGATTCTGATACATTTGGAAATTATTTTTAATAAATTACAAGGAAGGTATTGGACAGACTTTCTGCCTTCTGGATGTCCAGAAAAAAAAAATTTTTTTGAAGATTTCAGTTCAGTTGAGACATATTCTTTTAAAGGGCTCTATGGGTCTCAAAGCTTCTCTTAAGTAATGTACACAATCCTAGCAGGGATTGGCTATGTTTTCTCATTGGACTGACTTCAGTAAGAACTACAATGTTTAAAAATAAATTTTCTTGGATCCACATGAGGGTGGATTAGCTCAGGCTGAATTCTCTGCCCTAATTATCCCCTTAAAAGGGCAGCAACCTATTGCGTTGTGTATGTATCAATATCTCTTCAAAGTTAACAGGGGCTATGCCCTTTGCAATTTACACTTATGATGGTAGAGTGGGGTTCTGGAAATGTTCAGGTTGCTATCCTAATGGATGACCAATGCAGTGTCGATGGGGACTCTGGAACAAAAGAGGTGAACAAAAACACTTATTCCACAAATTGATTTTCAGTTTCAATCTTCATTTTACCTGCATGAAAAATGACACAAAAAAACATAGATTTCAGAATACAGAAGGAGAAAAATAATTAAGCCTTTGTACCATAAAGCTTTTCATGGATGATATAAAAGGCACTGCATCATTTTCTATCACTGTCCTGAAAAATATTATTATTTCGCTTCCCTGAAGACAAGTCAATGTTTTAGAGTACCTACATTAATTTCAATTCAACATGATGTGCACCCATTGCATTTGACCTTTTCCTGCTGTGTTCCCATTCCATATAACATTTAGTTAACACTGAGTTTTCCCCTGGATTCTGATATTTTACTTTGGGCTTCCTACATTATTCAGTTAGTTGCACACTTCATACGTGTACGGATTCACAATAAGTGATGCTGCTAATCAAAGAGGAAAAGAAAAACAATGAAAAATGTAGAAGTACATTATTTCACGTCTGGTGTAATTAAAATACTTTGGGTCACAAAACTGAGTTGCAGAGCATTTGTGTTTCGAACACTGCAGGTGTTATTTTAGCTTACACACTTTGGTAAGGGGTTTGTCTGGGCAAATGGAAGCATCAGACTCTCACACATGTTTGAGGGCAGATTGAGCTTTAACTGAGCATGAACTAATGTCTTAATAACTGAAATGCCATTTTGGGCTGAACGTTCCAGTCATTACCCTCCGATAATCATGTTCAGCTAGTGTCATGTCCAGTAACAGGAAGGCTATTGCCCCTCTTATCCACCTTGCCTTCTATCATCACCAGCATCACTAGTACCATTTAAGAGGATCATCAAATGCTTTCAGATTGGTTGATGATTGATTTCTACAACATCTTGTGGTGGTTCTAGAGCTTGATGCTTTGTGTGGTTATTTCAAGTTGTTCAATCATACTGGAGGAGTGTGCTACACGGCAAAGGCCTTGTTTCTCACTTCAAGAGTTTGCTCAGGCCATCTATTACTAAACATGTCTGCGATGGTTTCTCTCCCCCCTGGCCTGTAACATAACTTTACGCATGCAGCAATCCACATAAGGCATCTTGCATTCAAGAAACAACTCAGAAGGAATTTCTGAAGGTAGTGTATCTGTAGAATTCTTTACCATAGTTAGCTGTAGATACTAGACTGTTAAGTATGTTCAGAACTGAGATTTTTTTTAAATGATTAAAACAAACAAAGATTATGAGGAAAAGTGAGGAAGGTGGAGTTGAGGATTATCAGATCAGCCACAATTTCAGTCAGAGCAGTGCAGATTCAATGAGCTGAATGGCCTGCTTCTGCTCCTTTGCTGTATGGGGGGTATAATGACAAAAAAGAATAAACAGAAGTGACACAGAGGAGGAGAAACTATTAGAAGGCAGAACAGTATAAGGGAGAAACAAATTCTCAATAGGAGATCAAACTTAGTTTTAAGGGAACAACATTCCTAATCCCTTGAGAAATATCTGCCTGTCAGGCAGGGAAGAAGTTGTCGAGCGCAGGAGCCGTGGTATTCTGAGGAAGTTAAAACTCTTGTCAAAAGGAAGAAGAAGGCATATGTTAGGATAAAATGCGATGGCTCAGTTAGAGAGTTACAAGTTAGCCAGGAAAGACCTAAAGAGAGAGCTAAGAAGAGCTAGGAGAGGATATGAGAAGCCATTGGCAGATAGGATCAAGAAAAAACCCTAAGGCTATCTACAGGGATATCAGGAATAAAATAATGACTAGAGTAAGATGAGGACCAATCAAGCAGAGTAGTGGGAAGTTGTGCCTGAAGTCAGAGGAGATAGGGGAAGTGCTAAATGAATACTTTTCGTTAGTATTCACACTAGAAAAAGACAATGTGATTGAGGAGAATACTGAGATGCAGGCTAAGGATTATGTCCTAAGATGATGGAATTGAGGTGCATAAGGAGGAGGTATTAGCAATTCTGGAAAGTGTAAAAATAGATAAGTCCCCTGGGCTGGGTGGGATTTATCCCAGGATTCTCTGGGAAGCCAGGGAGGAGATTGCAGAGCCTTTGACTTTGATCTTTATGTCATCATTGTTGACAGGAATAGTGCCAGAAGACTGGAGGATAGAAAATATTCCCTTGTTCAAGAAGGGGAATAGAGGCAACCCTGGAAATTATAGACCTGTAAGCTTTACTTCAGTTGTGGGTAAAGTATTGGAAAGGGTTATAAGAAATATGATTTATAGTCATCTAGAAAGGAATAAGTTGATTAGGGATAGTCAACATGGTTTTGTGAAGGTTAGGTCATGCCTCTCAAACCTTATTGAGTTCTTTGAGGAGGTAACCAAACAGGTGGATGAGGGTAAAGCCATTGTTGTGGTGTATTGGATTTCAGTAAGATGTTTGAGAAGGTTATTGCACAAAATATGAAGTAATGGGATTCAGGGTGATTTAGCAGTTTGGATCAGAAATTGGCCAGCTGAAAGGTGGTGTTTGGTGGGAAATGTTCATCCTGAAGTTCAGCTACTAGTGGAATACAGTAAAGATCTGTTGTTTGTCATTTTTCTAAATGACTTGGATGAGGGCATCGTAGGATGGGTAATAAACTTGCAGATGGCACTAAGGTCAGTAGAGTTATGGGTAGTGACGAAGGATGTTGTAGGTTACAGAGAGACATAGCTAAGCTGCAGAACTGGGCTGAGAGGTGGCAAATGGAGTTTAATGCAGAAGAGTGTGAGGTGATTCATCTTGGAAAGAGTAACATGAATGCAGAGTACTGGGCTAATGATAAGATTCTTGGTAGTGTAGATGAGTAAAGAGATCTCGGTGGCCAGGTACATAAATCCTTGAAAATTGCCACCCAGGTTGATAGGGTTGTTAAGTAGGCATACGGTGTGTTCGCTTTTATTGGTGGGGGGATTGAGTTTTGGAACCATGCAATCATACTGCAGCTGTACAAAACTCTGGCGCGGCCGCACTTGGAGTATTGAGTACAGTTCTGGTCACCGCATCATAGGAAGGATGAGGAAGCTTTGGAAAGGATGCAGAGGAGATTTACGAGGATGTTGTCTGGTATGGAGGGAAGGTCTTATGAGGAAAGGCTGAGGGACTTGAGGCTGTTTTCATTTGAGAGAAGAAGGTTGAGAGGTGACTTAATTGAGACAAATAAGATAATCAGAGGGTTAGATAGGGTGAACAGTGAGAGTTTTTTTCCCTGGATGGTGATGGCCAGCATGACGGGACATAGCTTTAACTTGAGGGGTGAGAGATATAGGACAGATATCAGAGGTAGTTTCTTTACTCAGAGAGTAGTAGGGGCGTGGAACGCATTACCTGCAACAATTGTAGACTCGCCAACTTTAAGGGCACTTAAATGCTCATTAGATAGCCATATGGATGAGAATCTGGGCTTCAGATTGGTTCCACAGATTGGGCAACATCAAGTGCCGAAGGGCCTGTACTGCACTGTAATGTTCTATGTTCTATGCTCTAATTCAACCTTTGGGAGGTACAGTGTGCTTAATGCCTCCACTTCACTAATTAAGTGCTTGTTTTATAAGGTGTTAGGGTCTGGAAGGGTGAATTGAAGAGTCCATGAAGCAGCCCGTAATGCGATGGTGTCATACAGACCAGTGAGAGAGAACAGCTCTTGATCTTGAAGGATAGATGACTGACCATCAAGACCTCCCTCAAAGTCTTAGTAACAATATATTTCATATTAACTAGTACGTGATGGCTGTCAAGTAATAAGCTGCATCTTATTTATCCGGTGGTTTGGGGTCCACCTAATGAAGGAGCAGTGCTCCGAAATCTAGTGCTTCCAAATAAACCTGTTAGACTGTAACCTGGTTTTCATGATTTTTAACTTTGTACACCCTAGTCCAACACTGGCACCTCCAAATTATATTAAATAACAGTGCTCTCTGAAATCTACAAACAGTTGCAGCCCAAAATGGCAGTCTTGGAGTAAGGAGAAGATAACATTGCTAATGCCTGTGAAGGTCATTGCGACCATAAGCTTTTATGTATTAGAATCCTTACAGGCTGAAGTAGGTATCCTGCCTGTCATTGTTGTGTAAGGGAGACCTCTGTGGAGATATTCGGTGCATTTCATTCCCTTCATAAGAGATGTAAAGATCTCGGTTTTTTTATTTTTCTGTTTTTTTTATTGTTGACTAAAATGGGAAAAGAAGTTTAAAAACCAAGGATTGCTGCACTTATTGTAACATTCATTGTAAATATTGTTTACAATAACTTCATGTTCAAATAGAAGTGGAAGCCTGGTTTACAGACAAGGGGTGAGTGCAGATAAAGCTTTGTCGAACAACAGGTAGCTGATTGTCATCAATAACTTGTCACAAGTTTACAAATCAAAGGCCTCTGTCTGCCAATAACACAGTGATTGGCTTCCAGGTAGTTGAAACCTTGGGGGTGTGAATGCTTTTGAGGAAATCATCATCTGGAGAAGAAAGGGCTGTTTTTGCTCTGCAGTAAAAACCATTTTAAGTCTGAAGGAGGCCAGTTTATTTTTCCACAGCAGTTGTTATACGATGTTGCTCTTAACCGGTGAGTCAAACCTTTATACATTTGCATCATACCTCCTACAAGCAAGGGAAAGGGTCTGGTGAAGGAGAATCAAAAAGCACACTATCATGTCAAGCTAGAATGACAATCTCAGTGGAGTCTATGTACAGGGATCATTGAGCTGCTTCTGTCCACCTGCCCATCACAAACCATGTCTTTTTTTTTCCTGTCTTTACCTCTTCATATGTATATGCGTGTGTGTGTACGCGCGTGCACGTGTGTTTGTGTGTGTATCAAGACGTTTAAAAGAGTGTTAGAGTTTTAATTAGTTAACTAGAGTTACATGGAGAAAGTGAGGTCTGCAGATGCTGGAGATCAAAGTTGAAACTTTATTGCTGGAACAGCGCAGCAGGTCAGGCAGCATCCAGGGAACAGGAGATTCGACGTTTCGGGCACAGGCCTGATTCCTGAAGAAGGGCCTGTGCCCGAAACGTCGAATCTCCTGTTCCCTGGATGCTGCCTGACCTGCTGTGCTGTTCCAGCAATAAAGTTTCAACTAGAGTTACATGTCAGCTGTCATAGGTAGTTATTGGTAGTTAGAATCTATTTATTTGTAAGAAATAAAGAATCTCTCTTGTTAAGCACAGAATCTGTTCCATGCTTTCTGTCAATCTGGGTCTGAAAAGCAGATAAATTGTGCAATTCTGTGTATTTCTTAAAATCTTTTTTTTGTCTGACGCCTTTGGAAATATCTGAATTGCAGCACAATACCAGTGAGATTTAACAGAGGAGGAGGCTGGGTGTTTACATGGCTTTCAGTCAAGATTAGAGTGGTGCTGGAAAAGCACAGCAGGTCAAGCAGCATCCGAGGAACAGGAAAATCGATGTTTCAGGCAAAAGTCCTTCATTGAGTGAAACATCGATTTTCCTGCTCTTCAGATGCTGCCTGACCTGCTGTGCTTTTCCAGCACCATTCCTAACTTGATTCTAATCTCCAGCATCTGCAGTACCCACTCCCGCCTAGTTTACATGACTTTCCCAGGTGTGCCACCATACTCAGTGCATCACACAGTTCACTGCTGCTATTTTGCCAACAGTCACATCATCTTCATATTGTGATAGTACCACCTGCATTTGAGACAGCATCATAAACTCTTGAGCAACAAGGGCTATCCATAACCTTTGTCTCATGACTTTGGTGTTTCATCCAGACACACTTAGCATCAGCATATGTGTAACCACATTCATACCGACACAAAAAATGCGATAGAGTTGATTATTTGGTGAGTTCCACATTTAAACAACAATTGCATCACCTAAGTTCATCACCCAGGTCAAGCTGTAGACCAAAAAGCATTCAAGTCACTCCACCTATGTGCAAGTGGTCTGAGCAGAACCTCAAAATGACCAGAGTATGTGGCATGATTCACTGTAATTAGATGTTTGCAGTATAACCTCATCATTGTAAGGGTATAGCTTTACCATTAGTTATCTAGCGAAATGCAGAGAGCCAAGAGGAGTTTGATCAAGAAGCAATTCAACTTTTGTTTTTGGCTTGGCTACCTGCTTCTCTCTTTTTTAATTTTCCATCACTGCAAGTCACTGTCAAAATATCTGAAAGGAAAACAGGCATTATGGTACTGCACTGATGAGGAAACGAGGAGAATAGAAGGAATATATGCTTACATTACCTGCAGCTATGAATCAGATGAGATAATGGGATTATATTATGGGATTGGAAGGGAGGACAACATGAGGAGGAGAATTAGATGCCAACATATCATTATCTATGATTTTTTTCCATCCAATGTCTGACCACAGCCTAGATCATTGCCATTCTAATAATGGAGACCACCATCTCCTCCATTTGCATTGTGCATGTCCTCCATCAGTTTGATGCTGCTGCCTCTGATTATACATCACCATGTTTTGACAGAGAGAAGAAAGTATGTTATTAAGTGAAATGCATGTTTGTTTGATATGGTTATAATCATTGCCAAATCCATGTGTGAGGCTGTTAGCATTGCAAACGTGTGTGTGGTGAAAGGTATTAGAGGTAGGAGGAGTCTAGAGCAGAAGATCTGCCACCATCTTCTGAATGCTGGAGCAGGCTTGAGGCGTAAAATGATTTCCTTCTGCTCTTAATTTGTAAATTCAAATGTGTGAGGTGAAGTTATGAGTGTGAAGTAGGGTTTTGATTGATAGACATTGTTGATAGTTTCGTGGTGGTGGTGAGGAAAGGGGATAACATGAAATCAGCTCCCTTTAAAGAAGTGCAGATGGGGTCTAAGTAGCAATGGTTAGTCTTCAGTAATGCTTGCAATCACATGGTCTTTGACATCTTGCTGATGTGTGTAGTGTTGGACTGCCCCTAAGTTCCCAACAGTTAAATTAGTGTGCACCATCAGCTTTGACTGCTGCCTGCAATGGAAAGAACAGGCACAGTTTAATTGTGCATCTGTAACCCACACACATTTCCACGAGATATTGAAATTTGTCCCCTAAGATCTGTAGTGAAATAGAAATATATTATCAAGTCAATTCTATTTATTGTGGTTGACCGCAATCTTGCAGCAGTGTTAAAGATGGTGTGATACACAATGTTCCTGACATATTAATAGCTATTATAGAGTGTAACATGGGCATTCTCATTGTTGATAACACTTAACAACATATCCATTTATTTCACAAGAGTACTTTATAACCTAGTTTGTACTCATATTAAAAAAAGCATTACTCTAAATCTTGAGGTCTTCATAAATCAGACCAAGGAATGAATGATAAAGGCTGAAAGTTTGAATTTCATATAAAATATAGTGTCAGAGCCTGAATTCAGAAGCTTCAGATTATCATAATGAAAGAAAAAGGTTGATAAATACTTTACTATTTATAGTATTAAATATTATTCTGAGATGAAGATGCTGTGAAAGAAGCTAGAAAAAAATTAAACGATACATTGTTGTACAGTAGGTGGTGCATTTTAATTAAGGGAATTAATGAAGGTATTAATTATATTATTTCAAATCTTCAATTAAACCATAAAGGATAACCCAATGTGAAAGTTATTTTAAATGTCGCTGGTAGATTAGAGTAATTTTTTAAGTGTATTATGTGACTGAACAAGACCTATCCTCTTCCATAAACTAAAACAACTTCATTTTTTTAAAAATGTAGTAATGTAATGATGTTTTAGCAAAATGGACAAAAGTTCCTCATGTTAAACAGAGCTCAGACATTGAGAAAAGCAAGTTTATCTTTGTTTCTGCTAACCTGTCAATATAAAGATAATGTATAAAGGTTTGAAAAATCTTACATGAAACAATGGATCCATACACATTTCAATAAAATGCACATTTTTACACAATAGATATTAAAAACAAGTAACAGAGGAATGTTAATTTCTCATTCCACAGACTTCAACAAGGAAAGACTGCTAATACCAGAGATATTGACGCACTGTGAATTGTTTGTATTCATTAGTTAAGACAGTTTGAATTCTTTGTTTTTGACTTTGAGATGACTTTCTGACTATCTATCTGCACCATTGTCACAGCTACCTACTTCCATCTCTGATATTTCACTCCACTCCTACCTTACTTCAGCTCATCGATTGTGGAACCCTCATATTCACCTTGGGTATTTCTGCACTTGACTATTTCAATGTTCCCTGGTCTGGTCTCTCATCTTCTATCCTACATAAATCTGTAATTTGTACAAATCCAAAATTCTGCTACCTGTATCTTTCTTTGCTTTAAATCTGACTCGATCTTCACCCATGTTGTTTGACCTTCCAACATGACTCCTCAGTCTCCCAGCCGATGTGCCTCAGTTTTAAAATCCACCTTCTTCTTTTCAAATTCCATAATTTTGTCATCACTTTTTGTCTCTGCAACTTCCTTCAGTCTTACTAGCCTTTTAGTTTTTTGTGCTCTTCTGATTCTAGCTTTTTGAGCAGCTCTGATTATAACTTCTCTGCCACTGGGGACTATGTTTCCCACTACATAGATTCTAAGCTCTGGATTTTCACTCTGAATCTCACTACTTTTTCATCTCTTTTGAGCTGGTCCCTCAAACCAACAATTTTATCTAGGATTTGGTTGCCTATATCAGTACTTCCTTCTGTGACTTGGTGTGTTTTTGTCAAAATAAGTTTTCCTGTACACCTTTGAATATTTTACTGTGTTAAGATGCTATATATAAATAATAGAATTTTTCTGTTTTAGTATCCACTACTGTTATAATTCTGCCCCATATAGCAATTTTATTACCAGAATGTGCACAGACATGATTAGAATTAGCTTCATCAGTATTTGGAGAAATGCATCAGTGCACCATAAACTTTGACTTTCTATTGTCCTCTGCCCTCTGATGTGATTGCTTTCTGTATTGAGGCAAAATGGCAGAAACCAAATGAATCAGTAAGATAAAACATGGTATCAAATGTGTGCGTCATTATTGTGTAGATTTTGTGTAAGGCAGCCAGCCACTCTATGAAACAGCAGAGAATAATCAGAACAGCAATCTGCAACAGTGCTGCTAAGTGAGTGGGGATGTATTTTGAAATTTCTAATTTGCAATGTTTCTGGAGATGAAAGGCAATTTGAGACAGAATAGAACTTCTGCTAAGCTCAATGACAAAGTTATGAGTTAGCTATGAGTTAAGCTTATTTGTTTAGAATTTCAGATTAACGTATGAGGAACATTTGAGGACTCTGGGCCTATACGCAATGGAGTTTAGAAGGATGAGAGAGGATCTAATTGAAACCTGCTGAATACTGAATGGCCTGGACACAGTGGATGTTAGGAAGTTGTTTCCAATGGTAGGAGAGACTAGGACTCGAGGGCACAGTCTTAGAGTAAAGAGAAGACCATTTAGAATGGAAATAAGGAAAAACTTCTTCAGCCAGAGAGTGGTGAATCTATGGAATTCACTGCCACAGAAGGCTGTGGAGGCCAGGTCATTGAGTACATTTAAGACAGAGATAGATAGATTCTTGATTGTTAATGGGATCAAGGGTTATGGGAAGAAAGCGGGAGAATGGTGTTGCAAAACTTATCAGCCATGACTGAATGGTAGAGCATACTCGATGGGCTAAATGGCTTAATTTCTGTTCCTACGCTTTATGGTCTTATAAGAAGAGCAATTCTGTTATCAGTGCTGGGGAACAATGTTGCAATCTGTGTTGGAATCTCTATTTCACTGAGGAGCAGAAACATCAGACTGGAAAAATATTGAAGACCTTGATGAGCAGTTTCAAATGTTCTATTAGTGTTATTTATGAATAGAAATTTAAAAAATAAATCACTGGAAAAATTCAACAGATCTGGAATGTATCTGTGAAGAGAGAAACAGAGTTAATGACCAGTCCAATGTGACTTTTTTTTTGAAAGTTTGGTCATATTTTATATGAAATGCTAACTCTACTTTTCTTTCAAAGATGCAACAAGACTTGAGTCTGTTTTGATTAATTCAGAACCCCATCATTTGCAATACTTTGCTTGTACATTTTCTGAGTAGAGCTCAGGGAGAGTGGAAGAATAGTTATAGTATGTAAATGCACCAAGACATCTTAATGAATCTTGAAAATTGGGCAACTGAAAGATGATTTTGTTAAAGATAAGACTTTCTTAGCAATAAGAGATCCTACAATGAGAGCACGTTTACCGAGGGAAGAAGAACTTACTCTTAAGAAAGCCATTAACTTGAGCAGAAACTCTGGAGTTGCAAATCATTAACTAAAGAGTATTAATAGAATATCTAATGAGGCCTTGGATTATTCTGAGACACTGTCCAGGCCTAACAAGAGCAATATAATGAAGAAAAGGATGAACTATTTACAGAACAGCCAGCAGAGAAATCAAGACCAGGACACTGTGGAGGATGAGTTTAAAAATATGTTGCTGGAAAAGCGCAGCAGGTCAGGCAGCATCAAAGGAGCAGGAGAATCAATGTTTCGGGCATAAGCCCTTCTTCAGGAATTCTTGAAGAAGGGCTTATGCCCGAAACGTCGATTCTCTTGCTCCTTTGATGCTGCCTGACCTGCTGCACTTTTACAGCAACACATTTTTAAGCTCTGATCTCCAGCATCTGCAGTCCTCACTTTCAACTGTGGAGGAGGCAACATGGAAGAAATGAAACAAGTAAAAAAAAAGGTAAAGCAGAATACTAACTGAAAAAAGCTAAATGATTTGGCATGCAAATGTAAAAACCAAACAAGCCTATAAAAGGTGGCTGCTAGAAAGATAGCCAATGATAATTTTTATTAATCAGTCTATACCATACAAGTTGATATAATCTACTCTTACAAAGGTAAATAGATTATGTCTGTTAAAATGATGACTGCAAAGAATAGCATCAACATGTTTTCCCATTATTCCTTCGTGTGATGGATGCATCATCAGCCAGGCCAACATTTGTCTCCAAACCCTAATTGTTCTTGATCTCAGTAGCTTGAAAAGTTATTTCAGAAGGCATTTTAGAGTCAACCACACATTCTGGGGTCGGAGCCATACAGACCATATAGAAAACAGCTTTCTCTCCTGAAAGAACTTTAGAAAACAAGATTTATTTTAGAGTAATCAACAGTACCTTCATTGTTACCGTTACTGAAAGGAGCTTTAAATTCCTGATTTTTAAAAAATTCATTTAACTCAAATTCTACCTGGTGTCATAGCAGAATTTGAACCCTTATTCTGACATTAGCCCGGGTGTCTGCAGTGCTACTCTATTGACATTGCCATTCTGCCACTGCCTCACCATATGCATCTGGAGTGCTACACACAACATCATGGGTTTGCAGCCCTATGCAAAGTGGCTTAAGGCTGTGGCACAAACGTGAAACCAAAAGAAAAATTGAGTTTTTATTATATAACAATGCTGATCTTGATGTATATGGATTTGAAAGGATTAATGCTTGATTGAGTTCAATAAGCACCGTCCAGTGTAAGGATGTCATAAAGTCTTAGTTGGAGGATAAAGTAAGAGTTACTAGGAATTGGGCTTACATTTCATGTACTCCTCACAGTCTCTGTACAAATATAGAACATATTCATGTGATGTTTAAATAGTTGTAGTAATAATACAACAAAATTGACCTTATTCATTAAACAAAACTCTTCTAAATAAACTAGAAAGATGGCTAACCTCATCCACACCAGACTCTCCAATCTTGAAGGAATCCATACTTGCAATGAGAGTGAGCAATGATGTAGTCATCCATACTATGGTAACATCTGTGGACACCAACACAACAAAGTAACTATTAGTGGACAGTATTATCTGTTAAAAAAAAAAGTGCAAATGAGAGAAATTAGACACGGAGTCTTCAGGGAATCAATCAAGGAAAATCATGCTTCTGATCTAGAAAATTGCCAATGAATCAGATATAGCTAATTGCTGATAACAAGGAATGACACAAATGTAGTGGCAACATTCAACACAGAAGAATACTTCAGCAAATGTTTCAGGAAGCATTTTAGAACTGGCAGAAAACATGCAGAAACACAAGTAACTCAGAGGTACAGGTTTCTGGGAACGGTCCAAAGTCTGAGTTGAGCCAGTGAGTGGATCAGACAATGAGGATTGTGTGTTTTGAAGTCAAAAACAATCACTTGTGAAGAAAGGGCAACATTAAATAGTGTTGTAATGTAGGTTGAAAGTTAGCAATCTAAAAAACAAGTTGCAGATCCAAACATGCATCCCCTCCACAGTGCACAAATACCACAAGACAAAGTGAAACTAAAAAAAGGTCATGAGAGAAAGCTCACACAATCTGGGAATAAAGAGTCATGGAAATTGGAAAACCAAATACTTAAAGTAGACAAGCATGGGCAAGTTAAAGAAGTACTCAATTCTGGTCTAAAACTGACATTTGTTTTTCCCCAAGGCGAGAAAAACACATCAGGAATGCTAATGAAAGTTAAAAATCACACAACACCAGGCTATAGTCCAACGGGTTTAATTGGAAGCACTAGCTTTCGGAGTGCCGCTCCTGCATCAGGTGGTTGTGGAGTACACAATTGTAAAACACAGAATTTATAGCAAACGTTAACAGTGTGATGTATCTGAAATTATACATTGAAAAATACCTTGATTGTTTGTGGAGTCTTTCATCTGTTCAAATATCATGATAGTTTCACTTCTTTCATGTGTAAATCAAAAACTTCTTTTTAAAATTTGCATTCTCAGGTTAACTGTAACAATTGGTGTTAGCTAGACAATATGTTGAAGGTGTTAGCCCCCTGTCTTCTCTGTCTGTGCCATATATACCTATGCACACAAGTGGGTCCCCAACTAATACCCACTGCCCCAATAAAGTTAAGCCCCCAGTCGATACACAATTAGCATCATGGATTGCTTTAGGAAGGATATTATTAAATTGGAGAAGGTTCAGAAAAGATTTGCAAGAATATTACTGGGGCTATAAAGTTTGAGTTATAAGGAGAGACTGGATAGGCAGGGACTTGTTTCACTGGAGCATAGGAAGTTGAGGGGTGACTTTAAAAAAGTTTATAAATCATGAGCATACATAAGGTAAATAGCAAAGATCTATTCCATAGGGTGGAGGGGCTCAAGATTAAAGGGCATATTTTTAAAGTAAGAGGAGAAAGATTTAAAAAGGGATCTGAGGGGTAACCTTTTCACATAGAATGGTGCGTATGTAGAATGAAGTGCCAAAGGAAATGAGATACAGGTACAGTTACAACATTTAAAAGACATTTGGACAGATACACAGAAAGGAAGGATTTAGAGAGACATTAGCAAAACACAGACAAATAGGACTCGTTTAGTTTGGGAAACTTGGTCGGCATGGACAAGTTAGACTGAAAGATCTGTTTCCATGTTGAATAACTTATGACTGGATTTAATAGGGATGCCATTATCACAGGACACTATCTAAAATAGCAGGGGAGAACCACCTATGATTCTGAAGGCTTCCCTTCAGGCATTTAATTCTTGGAGCAGTAATTGGCTGGAGAGAGGTTCTCTGTCAGTATCTCTTAGGATGAAATCCCATCTTATGATGCTATCCAAATCTGATAGACAACAGGTCTGTGGTCTCAACAATACCACTGAGATCAGCGACTAGTACTTGTACTCTCGACAGTACGAATGGTCTAAGAGCTTAAACCGCAGGGTAAGTTCATGATGTCACTGGGACCAACTTGCCAGGCCTCAGTGAGGAGGATAAGGACAAATATGTGATGCCAGGAATTGGATTTGACTGGTTGGGGTTGGGTTATGGAGGACTTTGAGGCTAGGGAGGGGATGCCCCTGATGGTCTCAGAGACCTTAATAGAGGAGGAGCACCTCTACACCTATGCCTGACTGGTTAAGTTTTCCAACTGGCAAGGCACTCCCCCAATCCCATTCTGCGAGTACAACACAGAGCAAGATGTGGCCCTTACTGATTACTGCAGAACTTCAGTAGAACTTCAGTAGACCAAAAGATGGGTTGACAAATTGATGACACTGCCATTTCTCACTTAATTGCAGTTTTCAGTGTTGGGCAGGTCCATACCAGTTATGATACTCCTTCAATCATTCATGTTCTGGTTTTTAAACCCTGGAATGGGAGTCTGCATAATCCAGCCTCATTTGTTTATATAAAAGAGGCATTATTTTATGTACTACTGATGTAAATGTTCTTTAAGCAATCAATAATAAAAAGGAATGAGTGTATGGGGAGCAGTAATGACTAATATCAATGTTTTAAGATGACATGAAGCTCAATTTTAAACAAGAAAATATTTCACTCATATATCAACTTTATTATTGCCACTAGATTATGTTCATGTGCATTCTCATTTTATTTTTTACTGCAAATTTATTTAAACTCATCTTCATTTGACTGGTTCTCTTTATTTCTTACGATTAAAAACTTTTAGGTGAGTCCTAAAGGTGGCCACAAAACTCAGTATAAATGGCAAAGGGTGTCTGCACGAAATGATGCATTCAAGTCCTCTAACATAGCACAGCTGCAAAATTCAAATGGAGCTGAATAGGAAGTTCTCATTAGAAAGCAAGACAGCATATATTGTTCCCACCCTCTCCAACATTGTGTCTCTTGCTGGTGCATGGCATGCAGCCAGTAGTCACTTACTGATATTGGCATGCCCAGAGAGTCATTGATACTATGTCTTGTGTAACCAAATACTTTGCACATAAACTGATCTTGCCTTATAAGAAGAAGTACAGGAAGATTTGTGGCTTCAAAGGAGGCCATTTGGCACATTGTGCTGAGGCTTATCAAGTGAGGTCAGTTCATTTGGTTCTAAGAATAAGACTCACCTGGACAACACTATTGGGTTCTGGTACAGTTGGAGAGCACTGTGCATTGCTTGTGCCATGTAATGTATTTTAACAGGGTGCTGGATACATCATTAACAGTCAGCAAGGGATCTGGCAGATCCAAAGGGGGTGGAGAAACAAGTCAGTGGTAGTTGGGGGCAGTCCAATAAATGGCTATGCTCATTTATGTTCGAAACAATTTAGCAAATATAGATAGTGGGTTTAAAAACACATTTTTGGTAATCATAAATTCTGAGAGCTCTTCAATTGCCTCAGGGAACATGGAACAATCTTCTCAATTGATTTTCACCGAAATTTAGAACAGACACTGGATTTGTTTTTTTCTTTTCCCAGAGAATGTTGTTGTTAAGTTTTATGGTAGACAAGGCAGAAGGTTATATTTTCTGGTTGGTTTATTGATTCTATAGATCTTTTGTTTTCTCACATGCTTTCTGTTCATTCATAAGTAATAAATGTGATAGAAAGTTTACAATGAAATGTTGATAAAATCAAAGCTGTTGTCTTTATTTTCCATCTGTTTGTAAAAGAAATCTCTGCTCTTGACTCTGTTCTCTTTTCCCAACTGTTTTCTGAACGAAGTAATGCAGCTTGCTTGACTTCGATGAACTCAATATGCTTGAATATGATTACTATTAATATCATTAAAATATCATTAACGCACAATATTATTAAAACCTCCGCAGCAGCAATATTTTGGCCATAGTTTAAGTTTGTTGCTGTTTAATATTTGTGAAATTTATATCAGTCAGCACTGCACAGATACATTAAATGGAAAATCTATACTTCCGTGGAATTTATATAATGGAATAATAATATAATTTTGTAATTATATATTTCATACTACTTTTTGTGCTGAACTTTGGACTAAATAATAGGAGGGTAGATTGAATTCATTTGATATAGAGTCATAATCATAGAGTCACATGGCATGGAAACAGACTCCTCGATCCAAGTGGTCCACACCAACCATGTTCCCAAACTAAACTAGTCCCACATGCCTGCACTTGGCCCATATTCTTCCAAACTTTTCCTATTTATGTGCTTATCCAAATGTCTTCCAAACATTGTAACTTTACCTGCATCCACCACATCCTCCAACAGTTCATTCCACACACTAACCACTGTGCAAAAACATTGCCCCTCATGTCCTTTCTAAAACTTTCTCCTCTCAGCTTAAAAATATGCCCTTTTGTTTTGAACTCCCCCTCCTTTAGGAAAAGATTTTTGTTATTCACATTACCTATGACCCTCACGACTCTTTGAACATTCTATAAGGACCTCAACCTCCTGTGCTCCAATGGGAAACATCCCAGCCTATCCAGCTTACTTTTATAAGTCAAATCCTGCATTCCCAGCAACGTCCTACTAAACGTTTTCTGAACCGTCTCCAGTTTTTGCATGATTTGAGAATTATCCTTGAGATTCATTGGCAGCAAAACAAAATCACATATGGAGTGCAGCTTTCTAAATTATAAAGTATTAGAGTAGTTCTCAAGCAACATTGACAGTGATGGATAGGGCACATCACGAGAATAGATGATTGCCATCTTCAAAACAAAGAGCTTGATGGTACAGGTAGACTGTTGACTGATCAAACTTAGAAGCAAAGATTCATGCAAGTAAAATTCCATTTTGTGCCTGACTGACTTTAACAACTGGGAACAGTTTGCACATAACTGAAGCATTTGATGCCAAAGTCAAAAATCACACAACACTAGTTTTTTGTCCAACAAGTTTATGTGGAGGCACTAGCTTTTGAAATGCTCCTTCTTCATCAGGTGGTTGTGGAGCAGAATCATACGACAAAGAATTTATAGCAACTGGATTGCAGTTTCATGGACTGTAATATTAAACAAATTTAATAACAAATTTGAGTCTTTCATCTTTTAGAATGATCATGTCAGTTTTGGCTCCTTCATATGTAAATCCCAGAACTTTTTAAAGTTATATTCACAAGATAGCTTTTAACAACAGGTGCCATCTCAGCTCAGATAATGCATTGAAGGTGTAAGGTTTAAGTCTGTCTGTCTCCCAATGTTAAGTCAGACTGATTCTATTTCTAAAGTGGGATTTACACAGGATTTTTAACTTTGACCACTCCCGTCCAACACCGCCACCTCCAAATCATGGATGCCAAAGTCTACATACTGGAACACAAAGAAGTTTGAAGAATTGTGTGTTCAGGTTGCCACATACAAGTTTTATTGGATGAAAGAAGCAAAGGCAGTAGCGCCTATATCACCAACTGATAACCTATGATCGTCCCCTGTAATCAAAATGGTCAATGTGGACTGCACTCATACTTAAATAGTTACAGCTGATGATCAATAGATATGCAAAGTGACAGAAGATTGATTTTAACACAATTAACATAACATGTATTACTTTAATTGTATTTCCACACAAGAAGTTGTATTGCAAACGTAAGTAGCTCAGCTGCAATGTGTTTTGAGCCTTGGTTAAATCCTTTCTCATTGTACTGTATTTCAGTTTTTGATCCATACATCAGGAAGGAAGCATTGGCCTAATTGGCAGGAGGAACATTCACCAGTATAATACTGGGACTTAAGTGATTTAATTATAAGGATAAATTTTGCTTAACTTGGCTTGTATTCCTTCAAGGACAGAAGATTGATGGGTAAACTGATTAAGCCTTTGCATATGTTAGAAAGAATTTATTAGGTTAGATGCAGAGACATTATTTTCTCTGAGGATGGAAATTAAGAATGGGGGGGACACTTTACAACTTGAGCTAAGCCTTCAGGAGAGAAATCAAGAAGCCATTTTTTTACATAAAGGATACAGTACAAGAAAGCAGGAATCTATGGTTTCAAAAGGCTGTAAATGCTGGACTAATTGATGAGGTTGGGGAAAAGTGCATCAAATGCGGGATAGAATTTCCACTGGGGTTTTCAATGTCTTCTGTGATAAACTTCAATTGAAGATCATTGTCAATGCTGGAGAAGCTGTGTAAATGGCTATTTCCATAGCTACTCTTTGATGTTTGTAACAGGTCTTTGTTCAGGTTACAGTTTGGCATCAAGAGAATATTGCCGATGGTGCTATGTACGTTATGAGCTTGCATAATGGGATTGTTATGCTCCGTTCAACGTTGAATACTATTTCGGCTCTGTGGGTCAGCAGTGTCACGTTAATAAGTTATTTTTTAGCCACTGAGGAAGTTTCCATGGTTACAACTTTCTTTTTGATGACAGTGAGAGCCAGGAAACAGCTGTTTGATTTAAACCATTCGATGCTCACGGGAAATTAACTTCCATTGGTTTCTTAATGTTAGTGTAATAATTTCAGCAGACAGCTTTTTGTAAATATCAAGAAACAAAAAAAAACATCTTGCAATTTGTTTTGAGCTATACAAATTACATGAAGTAATTTTATACATAGTATATGTTAGAAGTGATGGTGTATTTAATATGACTAGAGGTATTTCATCAATTCTGTATTGGTAGCTTGAAACTTCTGATGATCTATTTTCATTGCCAGTTGCACTAGCTGTAACTATGGCAACTCACTCATTAGTGTGAAGCATCAGCAAGGTAAAGACATGTGCAATCAATGGCCATCTTGTACCGAATATACAAGGTGTCCTCTTCAATGAGCTACAAGCAGTCATTCCTTTCAGAGGTCACCTGTGATCATTCCATGGTATTGCTACACGCTGCTGCAAACTTTGTAACATAATAGACTTCTAAACTGCACTCAAACTACATGGTGCAGAAATCAGCAACGCTGTCTCTCCAGACCTAGAACTGGTGTTCTGAACTTCTGATTTCCCCTAAAGAATGTGGCGTCATGGTAGGTTAAATAATCAGGTCAAGTACCTGTGTCAGCAATCTCAAGCACCCAAGTATGGCTTATATTATGGATTGCATATAGGAGACTACCTCATTCTTTCCTCCCACCGTCTCACATATCTCATAAAATATCCTGTTTAAAAACATTTAGAAAAAATCCTTCACGTACAGTTCACATTCCAAGTTTGGAGCTCAAGGGAAACCTCAGTTCTGCCAGTTGTCTATTCTTGCCAGGTATATTTCAACCACCTCTCCCCCACCACCCCTACCTCAACGTCCAACACATTTCCCAGGCAGAGATGAGAAAACCCCCAGCCTGACATCCTCCACAGCAAGTCATGCACCCTCAGAGACAGGAAGTACATGACTAGAATAGAAAGGGATTCTATCCTGAATAAGAATCTATGGAAAACTGTTGGGAATACCAGGACATGATTTTAGTATGATGCCTTCTTCTTCCATAGTACACTACCCATTTTCTTTTGGGGAGGGGTGATTGGTATGGAAGAGTGCGCTGGATGGTTCATGGAATATCTAGGCAGAGGTGGGTACTGCAGATGTTGGAGATTAGAGTCAAGATTAGAGTGCTGCTGGAAAAGCACAGCAGGTCAGGTAGCATTCGATGAGCAGGAAAATCGATGTTTTGGGCAAATCAGGATTCCTGATGAAGGGCTTTTGCTCAAAACATTGATTTTCCTGCTCCTCGGATGCTGCCTGACCTACTGTGCTTTTCCAGCACCACCCTAACCTTGACTCATGGAATATCTACCCCATTGTTCTTAATTATACTGACTTAAGGTGAAGGTCATGCATTCTGTAAGCTTGTGTTAACAAATTGACCACTTGGGTATCCCGTGAGACTGACATTGAGTATAATGACTCTTCTTTTTTGTTTTCTGTACTTGCTCTCTGATAAATGTATAATTGCCATTTTGCACAATTTAAGCAAAGTGTTTCAAAATGTCAAGTATCACAGATTGAATTATACTGGAACATTTCATTGCTTACCTAAATAATAATTCTCTGATTAAATAACATTGATTCTCATCTTGCTGTCTCAAGTGGGAAGGAGTTAGGTATCTGATGAAAATGACAAGCCAGTCCTTACACAGTCAGTAGATGTCTTGAAATGGACCATCCAGGAAATAGGAGGACCATCTCAATATCACAGAAGAGCCCAATACAAGTTTGTGTGGATTCCTTTCCAACACCCAACATGCTGTGGATGTTTCCTGGCGGAATGTCAAAATGACTGAGTGATTACCAGCACAGAGAAATTATCCTTCCTTATTGTGCTCAACCCATAATTCTTTACCTTTAGTAACAGGACCAGGATATTAGCTGCTCTCTGAAACATTGTACCAACCTTCAATTACATGGTACTTTCTGTGTTTGGTGATTAATCAAAGCAGATCTCTTTAACTCACACTGAGCGGGTGAAATTTCATCTTCAAGGTGCATCACTTTCTCCATTGTTGTTTAGTTCTGCCTGGCCTGAGACTTCTGGTGGACTTGGAAACAAGGAGAAGGATAGAAAATAGCATCAAGCAGTATCAGATGATTTTATGCCAGATTGGCATATAAAGTGACATTGAAGACTGGAAACGCTTCTTTAAGAACATAGCAATATATAAATCAACCTCTGTGATGTTTCCCATTTTCTCGGACTATGGTAGCAGATGAAAATAGTCAAATGTGATATGTGGCCTGTTTCTAACCAGACACCATTTTCAACAATTCTCCACATGGCTGTTGTAACTTCAGCTATTAATTTATCTATTACAACAATATCATGGAATGAATTTAAAGAAATCCTACCATGCTGAGTAGGAAGGAGTTTCTAAAATATTAGGCCTTCCCAAAGTGCTCAGTGCTTTTAAAACTGATCTCTATGAAGATCCTCAAGGTTTTGCTTTATGTTCCTCAGTGGAAAGCATTCCAGCTATGTTGCAAGAACCTGAACTTTTCTACAGTAATTGCCATTGCATGCAGCTATAAAAGGTAACTTTGATAAAAGCCTTCTTTATTAAGCAGGTCTTCAGATCCATGGGCTTTTTACCTAAAGATGTACTTGCACAGCTATCCTAACAATAAGTACCTATCATCTCATTGCCATCTCAACTTGCTCCTCTGTACTCACACTGAGCGCTTAACTTAGCAACCCTCCATCAACTCAGAACTTCTATCCACAGGTGACTTTCAGTATTAAGGCTTTCAACAATGAATTGAGCAAAGCAGATTATCATGACATGCTGCCTTTTTAATGATTTCAGAATTAAAGATTAGTTCATGAACAATGCTGATACAAAAACAAAACTTCATAGAATTATAGAGAATTCACAAAATGCAAAACTCATTTGGGCCCAACTATAATGGTATTGATGATCTACACAAACCTCCTCCAACCCATTTTCATCTAACCATATCAACAGATCATTTTTTTTCTTTTCTCCCTCACGTGCATAGATAACTTTTTCTCAAATGTATGTACACTATTTGCCTTATGATGTGGTAGTGAGTTCCTCATTCTAATCACTCCCTGGTTTAAGAAGCTTCTACTGAATTTCTATTGACTAAATGAAAGGTTTCCTTTTTATTTATGAGTGCTGGTTCAAGACTGTTGCAGAAGTGAGAACATGATTTTTGATGGTGTAGTCATAAAAACTGTCACAAGTTTAAAGCCTCTTTCAGGTCAGCCTTGGCTTTAGTGGAGACAAACAAATAAGATAGAGTGCTCACTCTGTGACAGCATCCCTGATGTTTGACCATCTTAACAACGAAGGTGGTTGTGATCATTGAGCATACATTTGTAATTTCAAGAGCTGAATTGTATCATCTATTTTGTGCTATTTAAGTACTGATTTAGAGTATGCCTGATTGAGACTAAATAAAGGAGTAAATGGAAGCAAAGAATGACCATGGGAAGAATATCATTAATTCTCATTGAGTGAGGATCTCCAGTTTCCTCCTGCCTGTGCACCACAATGTTCATTCCTTCAATAGTTTGCAAACTAGGGATCATTGAGTTTCTCAGGAGTGAGAGGAGGGGAACGTGGCTTCAACATGTAGCTGATCAATTGCTTCTCTCTGAGATGGAGCACTGAAATGCTGTAAGTGTTAAATGCTTTGACAATGCCAACAAAATGGTCATGCAATGATACATCATATATATCCATTTAGCACAACAACATGCATTTCATAATTTGTCATTCTCAAAGCTATTGTAACTAAATCCCTGTCAAAAATTAGCATGCCTGAGTTTTAGTTATAAGTTCCAGCTAAAAACTATACAACATCAGGTTATAGTCCAACAGGTTGATTTGGAAGCATTAGCTTTTGAAATGCTGCTTCTTCCACCTCAACCACCTGATGAAGAAGCAGTGTTTTGAAAGTTAGTGCTTCCAAATAAACCTGTTGGATTATAACCTGGTGTTTTGTGATGTTTAACTTTGTCCACCCCAGTCCAGCACTGGCTCCTCCAAATCAAAGTTCCAGCTAGAATTTGTACCCAGTTGCAGTCTTGCTGCAATCAAGCAGTTGTAGAGACCCATTGGAAAAATGCAGAAGTTGTTGCATGTCATGCTGTGGCATGCATTCTTCCCAAATTTACTTCTGACTTGACCCACATTTTCATGCTTCAGATAATGTCATGATTAAATTTCATGGAGGTCCCAGAGTTGTTGAGTGGGCCGGAGACACCATCAGTTGTTAAGCAGATGTGGGGATGGTGAGGGTATTTCAATTCTAGCAGCAGAAGTGAAAGGAGTTGAACATGCTCCCATCTACACCTCCCAAATCTTCCCCTCCCTCAACAACATTTGCATCTCCTTCCCCTTCACGAAACTCCTACCATTTCATCTTCCCTTCACTAGCAACTCACACGTCCACTTCCCTTCACCAATTACCACTCCTTCCCCAACTTTCAGGTCCACCCAATACTCTACCAATACCCACTCATTTCCACCATTAGCCAATTGATTAAAAAGAATCTGGCAGAATGAACATCTCCATTTTCACACTGACTCCCACCAAGCAGTCAATTATGCCGTGCCCTCCGGTTGAAAGTACTGTGAGCATTTTAGGGGGGCTATGCAGCCCTCAAGGATCATTCCAAGTTCTACAGGAGCGAATCTTTATTTGGAATAAGTCACTGGTAAACTGTTTTAGCTTTTTTGTTCAAATCATAAACTTCTTTTTATTTTGCACCAAATTGTCTTAGTGGTTGACAGAATACTGACATATTACAGTACATCATCTCATGTACTTTGTGGGAAGATTGCAAAGGAGTACTGAACTATACTTTTTCTCACTGTTTGGGGCAACACTTTCAAATATGTAGAATTCAAAGACGGTGTTCTGACTTGGTAGTTTCTTTATAGAAAGTACACAAAACTATTGCATGGGGGCACTTTTTACTTGCCATCCATCGAATCATTACCACTCTGTGTTGAGTTAGCTCATTTGGCTAAACAGCTGCTTTGTGAAGTACATTGATACCAATAGTGTCAGTTCAATTCTTGTACTCGCTGAGGTTACCACAAAGTTCTCAACCTCTCTCTTTGCCTGAGATCTAGTGACCCTCAGGTTAAACTTATGACCAGTTGGCTCTCCCTAATGAGAGAGTAGGACCTTGGTGACTTTGCAATGTTAAAACTCCTACCACATATCCCAGCTATTTTTCAAGTAAGATGTGAAGCTGGCATCCGATCACTTCACTTAGCTAAACATAAATGGTTCCAGGTAACTATTATTCAAAGAGTTTATCTCAAAGATTCGCACAATATTTATCCCTCAAGCAACATCAAAAAGCAAATAAAAGGCACAGCATTCATTACTCTGTGGGATTTCACTGTGAACTATTTGGTTCCAGCACGTATAATGGGCTGGATTTTCTGAGGAGTGGCAGGCTCATGAAGAATGTTATGGTAGTCCTTTTCTCTTAATAAAAGAGCTCTGCATTCCTGACATGAGATTCCAGTCAGGGATGGTGGCACCTAAACTGCAATAGATTCAATATCTTTGATGAAAAAATTCCATATGCTGTTGTGGAGATCTTAAGATGATTTGGCAAGGGGAATGGGGCACAGACAAGCTCCAAAGTTACAAGCAAAGTCAAATTAGATATAGAAAGAATGCTAGGAGAGTCGAGAAAGCAGAGAAGACATAAGCAGATATGGTACAATGGTGAGGTCACTTTTGGAGTACTGTGTGAAAATCTGGTCGCCATGCTATAGGAAAGATGTTATTAAACTGGAAAGGGTACAGAAAAGGATATTACTAAGACTGGAGAGGATTGCAAGGATGCTACCAAGACTGGAGAGTTTGAGCTATAAGGAGAGATTGGACAAGCTGGAACTTTTTCTCGAGAGCATAGTAGGCTGACGAGTAACATCATAGAGATTTATAAAATCATGACAGGCCTAAGTAAAGTGAATAGCAATATCTTTTCCCAGGGTAGGGAAGTTGAAAACTAGAGGGTATAGATTTAAGGTGAGAGGGGAAAGATTTAACAGATACTGGAGGGGCAAAACGTTCATGTAGAGGGTAGTGCATTTATGGAATGAAATTGTAGATGAAAGTACTATTCCAACACTTAAAGATGTTAGACAGATTCAGAATAAGAAATGTTTGGAAGATATGGACCAAATGCAGAAAATTGGGATGAGCTTAGTTTAGGAAATCTGGTCAACATGGGCAAGTCAGATTGAAGGATCTGTTTCCATGCTGTACAACTCTATGACTCTAAGTTGGATTGCATTTATTTTAATGCAAGGCGTTTGACAGGTCGGGCAGCTGAACTTAGAACATTGACCAGCATGTGAGACTATAATATTGTTGGAATCACTGAGAAATGGTTGATGGATGGGCAAAACTGACAGCGCAACATTCCAGGTATAAAGGTTTCAGGCACATGGTGGGATCAGATGTAAGAGAGGTGCAGCATTGCATTATTAATAAAGGAAACCATAACAGTCGTAAAGAGGGAGAAAGTCCAAGAGGGGTCTTCAGATAAGGCCATCTGGTTAGAGCTCAGAAATGAAAAGAGATGATCACTGGGATTATATTTCTGGCCTCCCAATAGTCAGAGGGAGATGGAAAAGCAGATGGTAGATTAGATTCCCTACAGTGTGGAAACAGGCCCTTTGGCCAACAAGTCCACACCGACCCTCTGAAGAGTAACTCACCCAGACCCATTTCCCTCTGACTAATGCACCGAACAATATGGGAAATTTAGCATGGCCAATTCACCTGACCTGCACATCTTTCGGCTGTGGAAGGAAACCAGACCACCCAGAGGAAATCCAGGCACACACGAGGAGAATGTGCAAACTCCACACAGACAGTCGCCCGAGGCTGGAATCAAACCTTGGACCCTGGTGCTGTAAGGCAGCAGTGCTAACCACTCTCTTTATAGCTCAAACTCTCCAGTCTCCACCATTGGCAAACCATGGCTACAATATATAGTCCAGGACAAGTCTGTGAATAATACCTTTCAAATAACGATGTTCTATCAAGTACAATTACAAGCACAGGGTGTGTCTCATTACATCAACTCCCCATGAAGTCACACATTACAGATTGTGCATTGCTGTGCTTCATCCCTTGCATTAAAATCCTGGCACTCTGTGTGACAATATTGTGGGAGACTTTTATTGCATGGGGTGCAGTGGTTCACGTACACTCACCCCCAGCATTTTGTGGTGACTGGGATTGGAAAACTAATGACTGTCTTACTAGCAAAGCCATGTCTCTGATAAAGAGATGACTTCTTTCCTTCATCCTGCTATCGAGAAAATCACCATGATAAGTCTTCACCTGTATCTATATGTTTCTCCCTGTCAACTCTTTAATAAATTGATTACTTTTTCTCCTTTTTCCAAAGAAATTAAGACTACTTCAGTAACTTTTCTTAAGTTTTGCAAATATCCTTCACTTTCTCTTGGAATGCCTTCAATGTTAATGTTTTTTTGAAAATAAGTGCTTCGAATGCAGTACTCTAAAGGAAACTGTATGCAGGAGTTATGAGACGTTAAAATATTCTGTTTTAACTTGTGACTACAAAATGCATCACAGCCCTTAAACAGCCTCGTTGTTAATCTTGCTGCACTGCTGGAGGCTTAATGGTCAGCAAACGAAATGTAATTATTATTATAAATTGTTGAAAAACATCCAGTCCCAGCTACTAATGGTAATGAATCATATGCCATGTCAAAATACAAAGAATAGTTCTCCTGTTCATTATGCAATAACTGTTGACTCATTAAGCCTTTGGGTATATTTGCATTTTGAATATCAAGATGAGAAGTCATCAGCATTTTAAGTCTGATTTTTCCCTCAGTTGTTGGTAAGAATTGTTGTATATTAAAATTCCATTGTAGAGAGTTACTTTATTCTTTGATTGATAAGATTTTTCAAAAAATAAGAGGAATATTCCACCTTCGCCTCCTCCAGAGATCCCCTCCATCACAGTTTTCAGACAATTTAATGCATTCCATGTGATATCAAGAAATCTTTGGAGGCATCAAATACGACAAAAGACTATGGACCCTGACAACATTCCTGCAATAACACTTAAGATTTGTGCTCCGGAACTCGCCACACCTCTTATTAATCTGATCTAGCACAGCTACAACCTGACAACCTAGCTGACAATGTGGAAAGTTGTCCAGCTATTTGTTTACACAAAAAGCAGGACAAACCCAACATGGTCAATTACCTCTTGCTCATCGGTATCATTAACAGTGCTATTAAGCAGCACCTGCTCAGCAATAACCTGCTCAATGACGCCCAGTTTGGGTTCCACCAGGTCCACTCAACTCCTGACCTCATTACAGCCTTAATTCAATCATATACAACCATGAATTCCAGAGGTGAGGTCAGAGTGATTGCCCTAGACGTCAAGACCTTATGTGACCAAGTGTGGCATCAAGGGGCACTAACGCACCTGGAGTCAATACCAATCAGCAGGAAAACCATCTACTAGTTGGAGTCATACCTGGCACATGGTAAGATGGTTGCGATTGTTGGGACTCAGTCATCTCAGATTCCGGATATCCTTGCAGGTGTTTCTGAGGGTTATGTTCCCAGCCCTACCATCTTTCAGCTGCTTCATTAATGACCTTCCCTCCATAATAAGGTCAGAAGTAAGGATGGTTACTTATAATTGTACATTGCTCAGCAGTATTTGTGGATCCCAAGGAACTGAATCAACCTATGTCCAAATGCTGCTGACATGGACATATTCAGGCTATGGGTGGTAAGTAAGATTTGTGCCACATATCTGTCAAGAAATGATCAGCTCACTTCACCATGCCATTCAATGGCATCAACATCTGGACCTCCCACTATCAATGTCCTGGAGGTTACCTTTGACCAGAACCTGAATGTGATTTTGCCATATTAATACAGTGGCTATAAGAGCAGGGCAGAGCCTAGGAATGCTGCAGAAGGCAACTAATCTGCTGACTATCCAAAGCCTGTTCACATAAAGCACAATTCAGAAGTGCGATGGAATACCCACCACTTGCCTGGATCAGTGCAGCTCCATCATCACTTATGAAGTTGTATATCATCCAGGATGAAGGAACCTGCTTGAGTGTCACCACATCCGCAATCATCCACTCTTTATACCATTGATATTCTGGAGCTACAGTTTATACCATCTACAAGATGAACTGCAGAAATTGACCAAAGTTTCTTTGACAGTACCTTCCAAATCCACAAACACTTCCATCCAGAAGAACACAGGCACAAACACCTGGGAACACCACCACCACCTGGAAATTCACTCAAACCACTTATTATTCTGACATTGGATATATATCATTGATCCTTCACTACTGTTGGGTCAATATTCTGGAATTCCTTCCCTTACAGCATTGTGCATCTGCCTACATTGCATAGACTGCAGTGGTTCAAGAAAGACAGCTCATCACTACCTTAAGGGCCCAGCCAGAAATGTCATCCCATGAGCTAATGAAAGAAATCAGGGTTCAAGTTTTCTTAGGATCCATTAAAGTGCCCATATGTGATTTAGTGGATGATGCAGGTAGATAGGATAGTGAAGAAGGCGTTTGCTATGCTTTCCTTTATCGGTCAGAGTATTGAGTACAGGAGTTGGGAGGTCATGTTGCGGCTGTACAGGACATTGGTTAGGCCACTGTTGGAATATCGCGTGCAATTCTGGGCTCCTTCCTATCGGAAAGATGTTGTGAAACTTGAAATGGTTCAGAAAAGATTTACAAGGATGTTGCCAGGGTTGGACGATCTGAGCTACAGGGAGAGGCTGAACAGGCTGGGGCTGTTTTCCCTGGAGTGTCGAAGGCTGAGGGGTGACCTTATAGAGGTTTACAAAAATTATGAGGGCCATGGATAGGGTAAATAGGCAAAGTCTTTTCCCTGGGGTCGGGGAGTCCAGAACTAGAGGGCATAGGTTTAGGGTGAGAGGGGAAAGATATAAAAGAGACCTAAGGGGCAACTTTTGCACGCAGAGGGTGGTACGTGTATGAAATGAGCTGCCAGAGGAAGTGGTGGAGGCAGGTACAATTGTAACATTTAAGAGGCATTTGGATGGGTATATGAATAGGAAAGGTTTGGAGGGATATGGGCTGGGTGCTGGCAGGTGGCACTAGACTGGGTTGGGGATATCTGGTCAGCATGGACGGGTTGGACCGAAGGGTCTGTTTCCATGCTGTACATCTCTATGACTCTATGATTGATCACTCCCATTTTGTGTACTTGACAATTTTCTGATTGTGGTTTTAACAGGCATCGAAAGGTTCAAGATGAAATAGCCGGCAGCTTCATTATAATAATTGAATGACATGAGTAATTGCTATAAAAATAAACATACCAGTTTCAACTCATATGTATTGGCAAGAAGAAAAAGGAAAGGCAATATGAACAAAATGATATAAATTTAAACAGGGAGCAGGAACATAGAAAATTAGTGTTGAATGTATAGAAGTCTTTAAACATATCAGGACTTGAGATATCTGTTTTAAAAAATGCTTGAGAGATTTGTGGTTTGATTAAGAAATAAATGCACATGGATTTTTACAAAGTTTGAACGTTCCAGAATAAAATGTAAGAATGGTGGACAAGGCTAGCTTATAGAATTCTTGCCTTCATTTCTGTTGTCCTTAATATTTTTTGGTGTGGTATAAAGTGTGGGTAATAGGGTTAGAGTTCAGATTAGGATTTTAGGATTAGGGTTAGACATTCCCAACTGGGCAAGATCCATTACAGGGAGTCAGCCTCTTCTAGCCTACCACACATTTAATGGAGTTGGACGACCTTTTTGCGAATTCCTCAGAGGAATCATATACCATGATTCAGATTTAAGTACTTTGTGAAAGGTATGTTCAAAATGGTTTTACCCTTGATCCCAAAAACCTGCCCAATGCCAATTTATTGCAAGCTTATGACCCCTCTGACAGCTCATTATGCTCTTCATGCATACTCAATGCCAACTCATATCTCTTCAGTCATCACTTGCCCAAGAATTGCTTCCAGATAAACAATGAACTGTATAATAATAATGTATGTATAGAACTGCTGAAAGAATAAAAAAAATTCCAAATTTTGTTTCAAAAGTAACCTGCTGTTTCTACAGCCTCATAAAGGTGTCAACCAGACAGACCATTAAAGTAACACAAATTGAGGCTTCAAACACTCTACATCTCTTTATGTGGTACAAATTACCATTGAGACATTAACATAAGAAATCACACAACAACAATCTATACCAACCACTTAAAGAAGTCATTAAGATGAAGCCAATAATTTACTGTTTATTTCAACAACTGTGCCCCTCAATGACCAAGTGCTTTTATTGGTCTGGGCTCATAGCAAAGCCTCAATATGCAAGCTTTTGCTGTGGCAGTGTATTAAGTTTAATGCAGTGAGTCTGAGTTGTTATGGCAACTTGCACATTTACAAGCGCATTGTAGCTTGGAGCTCTGAATAATGATGGTGAATGCTTCAAGTTTCTTTCTGTGACAAGGCTCACCGGGAATCTCTCACTTTTACCATTTGTACTGGAAGGATTAGTAGATACCTGTTTGGCAACATTCTGAACATGTTTCCCTTAGCAAGCATGCCCTTGGGTGAGATTTCAACATAGGGATTCTGGTTCAGTGGAAGTGGATGGTTCCCAATAGACTACAGGACTTTACTTGCTAGTGGTGCCTGACCATTAAGCACAGAAATTCCAATATGTTCAAGGCTTACTATATCTACTCACGTAATAGTCAATCTCATGTACAAGTCGACCCTCTGTTTTTGACCAAAAAATCTTGAATTTTCCATATATCCCATGTAAAAGTCGACTCTGGTTCTTCACAGATAACAGATCAACATCTATGAGTCAGTGCTATGACTCATGGGCCGTCATACTCCGCTCTGGGTTTTCAGTATTACCGTAATACCTTTTTCTTCTTTACTCGTGTAGAGAACAATTGGGCTTCTGCTAATGATAGGTTATGAATTTTGCTGGGCATGAATTTCAGCCATTCCAAAGTAGTATCCATGTAATAGTCGACCTGATACATTTAACCTTAAAAAGCAGTAAAAAAAATGACTCTTACTCGAGTATATATGGTATTTACTCAAGGATAGCTGATATAATGCACTTGCTTCTTGTCAAATCCATGTAGTCACAGGTAAACATTGGCCCCTATTATCTTCATTATTTACCAATCAATTACCCAGAATTTGCTGGGCTTCCACAAGTACAGATCAGAAAATCCACCATAAGGTGTCCAGTGATTAAAGGTTCTCAAGAATACTTTAAAATGCACTTATTTGTCTAGTTCGTTGTGGTTGGCTGAAGTATGTGGAAATATAAATTGCAACCTCCCACTGTTAGCTTTCTTATCTGACCCATCTAAACTGGTTGCTGTAATCTAGTAATATAGCTCTTAATTCCTATACACTTAATAGTGTGGTGGCACAGTGGCTCAGTGGTTAGCACTGCTGCCTCACAGCACCAGGGACTCAGGTTTGATTTGAGCTAAGGGCATCTGTCTGTGTGGAGTTTGCACATTCTCCCCATGTCTGCGTGGGTTTCCTTTGGTGCTCAGGTTTCCTCTCACAATCCAAAATGTGCAGGTTAGATAAGTTGGCCATGATAAATTGCCCATAGCTCTCAGGGATGTGTAGATTGGATGCATCAGTCAGGGGGAAACCTAGGGTAGGGGAATGGGTCTGTGTGGGTTATCCTTTAAAGGGTCAATGTAGACTTGTTGAGCTGAACAGCCTGTTTCCACACTGTAGGGATTCTATAACTCATCATTTTTGTATTATCATTGTACAGATGAAACTGTATTTTTTCTTCCATTACAGAAGTTTTGCTGGCCCAGAATTCATCTTTTAAGAAGAAAATGAAATTTGACTTTGTTCTATTATTAAATAAAATTGGTAACTTTACTAGACATGGTCTCTGAGAATTTAATGCCAATAGGTGAAGTACCTATGGAGACAGCCAGGATTGTGTCACCTTTTAGGTGTCATGTCAACCAGTACAGATACTGAAATCCACTAATTTGATGTAGTCATTTGTTTGCTCAATATTTGGGAAAATCCTTGACATTCCCTTTTAGCTGTCTATCTTCCAGCGGACTGCTTCAATTTTAGTTTCAAAGTACTCAATCTGATATAATAAAAACACAATACTGTGGAAACTGGAAACATTAAAATAAAATCAAAGAATCATAGAAAAGCTCAGCAGGTTTGCCAACATCTGTGGAAATAGTTAACATTTTAAATTTTGGGTTAAATATATCCCTTCTTCAGTTTTTGTTAATTAATCAGACAATTGCAACATTAATTCTATTGACACTCATAAAACTTGCCTATCTTTTAGACCAACTAATTTTGTGTCTGTTGTGTTTATGAAATGTCCACTTTTTTGGCTAATGTAGAAGTTAGAGTTTGTCATTAGAAGATTTCAGAAAGACAGCAAGTGAGCTGGCAAAAGTTGTATTTAATTTTTGAATCTATTCTCCATTACCCAGACATAATTATCATCAAAGCTCAATGCAAGCTGGAAGAACAACTTTTCATTTTCTGTTTGGGGACCCTGCAGCCTTCAAGACTCAATATTATATTCAATAATTTTAGAGCCTGAGCATCATCGCCCATGTCCTCTTTGCAATCCCTACACAACAGACCTTGCTACCACAACCAAACCAATGTCAGCCATTAATGGACCACATTAGCAGCTATTGACTCTCACAAGCTAGCCTTTATTATCCATTTGTCTACCCACCTTTTTTTTTTCTTTGTGGGTTCTGGTTCCACCTATTGTTTATTTGTTTTCCCTTTTTCCACCCCACCTTCAGCTTGTAGATCCACCTTTTCCTAGCCACAGTCAGTTCTGAAGAAGGGTCACTGGGGTTCTGTTTTTATGCTGTATGACTCTATGACCAGAAACGTTAACTCTGCTTTCTATCCACAGATGCTGCCAGACCTCCAGAGTTTTCCAGCAATTTCTGTTTTAATTTCTGATTTACAGCATTCACAGTTTTTTTTTATAATACAACTTTTACATAAATATTAAGTGCAGAAGGACTACACCAGTAAAATATAATCAGTGATAGCTTGGTGTTGAGGCCTAAGTGTCTTTACTCATGTACAAAATGTACAAAAATTTACTTAGAACTACAGATAAAGGATTTCATTGATGATATTAAGTATTTATCTAACTCTCTTAACAATACACTATCAAACTCTCAATTTCAAATCCTTAACCATATGAAAGAATTACACATATTTGTCACTAACTAAGAGCTGAGAACTCTGTAAATTTTTGGCTAAGATGAACTGTTAACTGATGCATTGGCTCCAACGGCTGAAGCTCATAAAGGGGTATATTGCTTATCTCCTACAGTGCAAGCATTAGCTAACAGCTAACAGGCCTGAAAGAAGCCCTTTGATTGCAAGAACATGCTGGGAGTAGGACTTCTACTTGTCAGTGTGAAGATGTCCCACTTGAGCACTGCTGGACAATCAAGTTGACCAATGGTTCTGGTTGTCCCAGCATCACCAAGGTTTGATAATGGGCTCTACTGGGATTGTACATATAGCCAGTAAGATTGTTGATGAATGCCAGAACCAGATAGGCCCCAGGCTTGGGGAGGGCTTGGGTATCCTTGAGAAGGGGAAAAGAGGCCACTTGCAGAAGGATACCACCACGGTACACATCTTCCCCACTCTAAACATTCTGCAGGCACCATTTCCTCTGTGGCAAATGGTAAAGTAAATAAGAAAATCCAACATCTGAAGAAGAGTCACGCGCAAAATATTAACCCTGTTCTCTGTCCACAGATGCTGCCAGTCCTGCTGAACTTCCCCAGCATTTTCTCTTTTTGTCTCAGATTTCCAGCATCCATAGCATTTTGCTTTTTACAGGTGGAGAACGTTGAAGGCACAGGGGAAAAAAACACAGGGGGCGAAAGCCTTGGTTGGGGGGCAGGGGAGGAAGGAAGGAGAGGATGCACAAAGAACATCCTGAAATTCTATACCCCAGTATCCACTTCCTTGTTGATGTTGCAAAAGATTACTTTTAAAAGCGGTCTGCTCATGCCAATCCTTTTATGGCTCGGGCAATGTATAATGCAAGTCAATCTGGTAATAAGCTTAATTGTCAATTAATTATATGTTTAGAAATGGTGGGGCTGCTGATTTGAGTTTCCACCTATAACCAGTATAATAAGAATTAGATTAGATTAGATTCCCTATGGTAGTTCAGGCAGCATCTGAGGAGCAGTAAAATCCTCAGATGCTGCCTGAACTGCTGTGCTTTTCCAGCACCACTCTAATCTAGACTCTGGTTTCCAGCAACTGCAGTCATTGTTTTTACCTAGGTTCCCTATAGTGCAGAAACAGGCCCTTTGGCCCAACAAGTCCACACCGACTCTCCGAAGAGTAACCCACCCAGACCCATTTCCCTCTGACTAATGCACCTAACACTATGGGCAATTTACTGTAGCCAATTCACCTGACCTGAACATCTTTGGACTGTGGGAGGAAACCGGAGCACCCAGAGGAAACCCTCGCAGACACAGGGAAAATGTGCAAACTCCACACAGACAGTCACCAAAGGCTGAGAATCGAACCTGGGACCCTGATGCTGTGAGGCAGTAGTGCTAACCACTGAGCCAGGAGAGTGAGGAAGAAAGTGGGCTGGCAATCCCTTGTTTGCCCACTCCACAAATCCCACCTAGCTAAAAGCATATTTTGTGAGGGCCATAACTCAAAGATTTATTCTTATCTCTTTCTCTGCCCCCTACCATCACCAGCTTCTGCTCCTGTGTTTGTGTAAACCTGTTACATCAGTAACATTTCCAAGCCATGAAGCACAGATTTAAAATTTTAACTCTGTTTACATCTCCAAGGATATTATATGCCGTGTATTTCCAGCATTTTCTGTTATTGTAAATGAAAAGACATGACATCATGATGACAGAAGTGTTCAATTTACTTGTATAACACAAGTGACACATATTAATCTAAAATATTACACCAGTACATCAAGATGTGTGGCATACTTGCAACATGTGTCAAGGCCAATTTTAGCACAGTGCATCTACAGACCTGTAGAGAACATTTAAGAATCCAAAAACCTTTCTTTTGCTTTTGACATATGATTTTAACATCTTCTGGAAATTATGTTATTATAAAAGCAACATGTGACTAGATAGATTGTATTCCCTTTGCTGACAGCATCTACTGGTTCATGTTGTAATGTTTTCAAGAAAAAACTACCAGATAGTATAACAAAAGGAGGATCTTGTCTAAATCAGAACGTAATTAGTAAGATGGGTGTTGTTACTATTGGCAGAACTAGCTTAACAAGTCTGTCACTTTCAAGATCATAAGATGTTCTGGCTTTCGCTCACCCAAATCCTTATCACATCATCAGATTAAATGGAGTTTAATGTCACCATTGATCCTAACTCTTGCAGAGTCACTGCTCTATATGTCTCCATCCAGCCATGCTCCCCTCTTCAAGCTTTTACCCTATAATTAACATTCATATATTCATGTATATAATTATATATACCAATGCCCCATCTCTCTTGAATTTTCCAATATTGTAAATTCAGTCGGCTGGAGGTTTTACTATTAAAACAAGAAACAGTACAGCACAAGAAATGGCCCTTTAGCCCACGATGCTGTGTCAAACATGATGCAAATTAAACTAATTTTCACCATCTGAAGAACAGTCACATTGCTTACTCATTGCACATATCCTTCCATTCCTTGCTTATTCTTGTGCTTATCTAAAAGCCCCTTAAATACCCCTGTTATATCTGCCTTCACCACTAACTCTGGCAGTGTGTTCCAGGCACCTATCACTCTCTGTGTAAAGAACTTACCCCTCACATCTCCTTTGAACTTTGCCCCTCTTACCTTAACTGCATGCCCTCTTTTCTTCAACATTTCAACTTTGGGAAAATGATCTTGACTGTCACCCTTATCTATGCCCCTCATAATTCTATAAACTTCTATCAGGTCTCCCCTCAGCCTCCGCCCCTCCAGAAAATACAGCGCTTGTTTGTCCAGCTTCTCCTTATAGCTCATGTCTTCTAATTCAGGCAGCATTCTGTTAAACCTCTTCTGCATCCTTTCCAAAGCCCCTACATCCACCCTGTAATGTGGCAACCTGAATTGAATGCAATACTCTTAGGTGTGGCCTAACTAAAGTTTTATAAAGCTGTAACATCACTTCCTCACTCTTGTACTCAATGTCCCAAACAATAAAGATAAGAATGCCATATGCCTTCTTTACCACCCTATCTACATGTGTCGCCAATATTCTCCCAGAAAATGTTCTAATTGGATATAGAAGAGTAATAGGAGTTTAGTTTGAGGACTGTTGACCTTGATTAGGTACAATGAGGTCATTAAAGGACCTTTTATTGCTTGGATATCCTACATGTAGAAAATTGTTACTGCTGAATGAGGCCTTCGATCACAGATTTAAAATTTTAACTCTGTTTACATCTCCAAGGATATTATATGCCGTGTATTTCCAGCATTTTCTGTTATTGTAAATGAAAAGACATTTTCATTACTTCAACACTTGTTTTCCTGTACCTTCTTCATAGTTGAATTCTTTGGTCCTGAATCTGGTAATTGCCTAGTAACATCATTAGAGGGAGGTTTATTCTCATGAATTTCTGTTCTACAAGATGGCTACTCTGATGTAATAGTTTTTTTTTGCATTATCCTAGACTTCTAAGCCAGTGAATTTCTCCCGTAAGGTATCCTGAAACTTATTTGTTCTTTCTAAGTTTTAGCTCCCCTTGAGTCTTATAAAGCCAACCCTAAAACAAATCTTTATTCACAACCTGTTAATGCTTCCGTATTAAAATATGTGGAATTTATGTTTATTCTTGTTCATTAATTTGGATGTTTTCCTTTGTCCCATGTGATTGTTTTACGTAGCACGATCTCTGTAATTGGTACTACTGATTCTTTTGTGAAAAATAAACAATTGAAGAGTTTCTGTTCGACTCATTTCATCTAATCATCTGACATCAAATGTAAGTCTACCACAATTATTTGTTCACCAGGTTGCATTGCTGATTATAAAACTTCAGTTAAAGATTCACCAATGAGCTCAAGTGGGATTAAGCTGCGCATTCTCTTTCTTATCATTTGCCTCTTTTCATAAAGTTTGCTAATTTTTGTCATCTGTGTTTCCTGCAATGAATGAAAAGCATTACTTGTTTTGTCATCAATTTTACAATATGTTTCCAGAACATTTTCCAAAAGGAAATCTGGAATAACTGGTCTACCATCAAACAGTTGTAAGTTGTCTATAATTGTGAAATACTGCTCATTTTCAAAGATGTGTTCCTTGCTAATCCATTGAATCATTGTTCAGGGGTCATCATTCTACACAATGTTATGAACAGCTCTGGATCCGAGACCCCTGTTTTGTTCCTGGCATATTTCCCTACACCGATTTTATCTTGCTGGCCACTGTGCCTTCTCTACCAAATGAAACAAATTTTTTATGACACTAAAACTAATTTCAATTTGTTATTTTTTGTTTTTTGGGGTCCTGCTATAAATTCAGGAAACTGAAGGAAACATTCAAATGGTTATTCCTTGATAAGTTATTCAACAATTATTCGTTAAATAAGCAACATTTCCTTGACGTGTGGTGTTTCCATGACTGGCTGTTCCTTACCCAGTTGTTGCCTGACTGTGATCTCTTTGAACAGGTTTGGCATAACTAGCTGTCTTTTGACCTGTTTGCTATTGATTGTAACTAGTTTAATGCCATCTGAATAAATTAAATTCAACATACTCCTTGATTGTGAGGTATTTAACAATTCTCTACTCTTGGGTGTTCCCTGTTTTGCAGAGTTCATTATCAAATATGTTTAACCTTGAGTGCCATACATTTGTATTTGTGTCATGCAATTATCTAAAATCCCTTAGATACCCCTATTATATCTGGCTTCACCACTTCCTCTGAGAAATTGACTGGCTCAGAAGTGTAGGATAATACAAAAAACTGTTATAAGTTATCCTTTATGATTTGTCATAGTGTTAAATCTGATATTTTTAGAACAGGTTTAAAATTAGCTTCAAGCTTAAAATTAATGGGATGTCCTTTAACATAAATTACTCCTTGCCAAAATAAATTAGTTGGATCACTAAGTTCCCTTCCAAAGACAGAAAGAATGTCTCTTTTAAGGGTTGCACTACCTCATTAACAGTAGTGTGCGAGTAGCTATTTGACTCGTTGCTCTATAATTGTGTCCTACTTCTGCCCAATTTTGGCAAGTTTTTTTTTTACATAGGTATTTTTGTTCTTAAATTTGAGCATTATCTGTGTCTGCAAAGCTTTCCCTTTCCAAAGTGCTGAAAGTAAATTTAGTATTTGCTGTATTGGCTTGAAACATGCATTTTTTTGAGTTTTATACCTTTATAAAATGAATGGATACTGTTGCTTTTCTCTGATAAAGTTGTTCTCTCCTCTCAGAATTTAAGACTTTTTTGTGTGATTTCTGCTTCCAATGTCATCTGAATGGATTCCTCCATAGTCAAAACATATTTGGACAATATAAATCTGATGAAGATTCATCAGTAATTCCAACAATTCCACCCCTTATGAATTCTGATTTCAGATTGTCACATTTTTGCACAGATTTGTAGAGATCACAACTAAAGTTATCTATGTTAAAAAATCACACAACACCAGGTTATAGTCCAACAGGTTTATGTGGAAGCACTAGCTTTCGGAGCACTGCTCCTTCATCAGGTGGTTGTGGAGTATAAGGTCGTAGGACACAGAATTTATAGGTGTTGTGTGTTTTTTTTAACTTTGTACACCACAGTCCAACACTGGCACCTCCAAATCAAAGTTATCTATGTTTATTTTGAATGCTGAACTCTTGCTTTAAATTTTGCACTTTCAAGAATTTTACTTATTCTTTGATTAAAGAGTCATGCATCACTTGGGTAGCACACTGGGTTACCAAAGCCCACTATCATCAGAGTCATCTTAAAAATTAAAAGATTTTATAAGACAATATCAAATACTCAAATTGATCTTTTAGGTCTAGGTCGACAGAAAGAACTAACTAGGTTTGTCTACTTAACAAGAATTAGTAGTCATTATAAATAAGTAGATGTGTACTGCACATAAACAATTCTGAACCATAAACATATAACTGTACTAGTTAAAACACTAACCCACTTATAAACTCTTGCCTACAGACGCATACATATAGACATAGGCAGGAAAAAGAAAACGGATGTGTTGGGTGGAGGGAACTACTGGGGCAATATAGAGTCAACTGAGATGGTCCTTTTCACTTGTCAGAATGTGCTGCTTCTTGATTCACCTTCTCCAGATTATTCCACTTATTTGTAGAAGATGCAAGGTAGCTGGTTCACACTTATAAAGTCTCTGGCTTATTGGTTAAGTGCCACAGTTTACAAAAATTGCTGACAGAAAAGTTAATCTGGTTTCATCAGGTTTAGAGAGTTTTATTTTATGGCAGAACAAAAATAATCCTTTCTTCTCAGCAATCCAAGGTTTTCGCCAAACGTTCATAGCCCCAAGATGATCATCTACCTTGGAGCCAGTCATATTTTATGGCTTTTTTGTCATTGTCATTCATAATTGGTCATTCGTACACAGACCATTCAGCCATTTACTGCCAGACAAAGATCCATTCATATGTATTCCCCTGGCTCCAACTTGTCTAGAACTCATGCTTGAACAAGCAACTGTGTAAACATCACTTGTTTTTAAAAAGTGCAGTAATCCTTCAACAATCCTTCATTACTAAAATATTTATTTCCCAATTCAGTTCGCCATCAAAACTACTGAAAACAAAAGATACAATCTTTCCACTAGCAAGTTGCCAAAAGTTTATAGAATCTCAGTAAAATTAACACCTACAAAAACAGAAATTGCTGGAAAAGCTCAGCAGGTCTGGCAGCAGCTGTGAAGAGAAATCAGAGTTAACATTTCTCGTCTGAGTCAGAACTTCAGTTGCCAGATGCTACCAGATCTGCTGAGTTTTTCCAGAAATTCCTGTTTTTGATACCTGATTTACAGTATCTGCAGTTTTTTTTGTTTTTTATTTAAAATTAACATTACCTTCTTTTATGCCTTAGCAAGCTATAACATCATCATCTATGATCCCAATCAAATATAAAATTGAGTTGACCTTGCGCAGCTTTAGACTTAGCATGTACATTGAATGCACTTCTATATCTCAAGAATGGTTTTATCCAAGTATCCGAGGTGCCTAATTTTGTGTTCTCTTACAGAATAAATTCTGCTGCTGGTAGCCTTAAAGATGAATTTTGTTTTCAAAAATGTTTTCATGGATGATCCACACTGTCAATGGTGGTTTTAATAAATGCATTTCCTTGCATTTTAATAAAAGTTCTCTTTCAGCTTAACAACTTATCCAAATGAATGCTGGTTTCTGAAGCCTTAATAAAATCTTCCTGCCTTTACTGTGACTTTAATCTCCTGCTTTTATTGCAGCTTTAGCCATCTCTTTCCTTTGTTTTATGTTAGAACCTGTCTGCTTAGGCTTTGAAATTGACTCTTTATTACTTTAATTCTGGCTTCACACTGTTGCTGCTGCTGAAAACTGCTAAAATGAGTTCTAAATCCTTTGGCTTCCCTGACAGTAGCCATACCTCATGCTCGCTATCTACTACTGTGGCAGTGCTCATTCTGAGTTGTAAGTTTTTTTTATGTCTAGCTTTTTTAGCCTGTAACTGTGCCCTTAGCTTGGCCCCTGACAGGTGTTACCTTCCTTCATATGACCCTGATGGTCCTTAGCTCTCTGTGGCTGAACTTGCTTTTACATTTCATTGATATCACATGTAATCTGCTCCAGATGGTTGTTAGTAGTATGTCAGCTCCATGCACCTTCAAATGCACACTTGCCTTTGTGTTGCTGTTAACATGCAGTCATTTGTCTGTCTACTGCAGACTACGTCCAGATTGCTTTTAATGCTGTAACTGGATTTTTGTTCTGCATTTGCTGGGCATCTTCGATATTAAAAAAATGAATTTCCATCCATACTGCTGCCTATCATGTCGTACACTGCAACTAAACTAAATCGTCAGACAACCCGTGATGGCACCATATCGTAGAGCATGGAATGCCAACATGTGGCTGGGTAGGTAACTGTCACATTCACTCTTTTAGCTTGGTCCATAGAGCATATTTGGACTAAAATGTTGGAGAAAAACAATTGATTGTACCTCAAGAAGAGGGTAGGTTTGGTTTATTGCATGATAACAAACAAGTACAATTTTAATTAATACGTTATATGTTGTTACTAAGGTTATTGAGAGTATTTAAGTGGTCTGTCAGCTTTGAGATCCTAAATGTTGAGCCCTCCTCACCCAAGTCCTTAAGTTAATATCAGATTGAATGTAGCTTAATGCAGTCTTCAGCATAATGCTATCAGAATCTGAGGTAATATATCCCACAAAACAAAACAATCTTTTTACCTTCTACTACAGAGTGACATGATGTACATATTTGGTATTCTGCAGTATCAAGGCTGACACACCAGTGCAGTGCTGAGAGTTTGGCTTATGAGAGTGGTAGGAGGAGAGGTATTCTGTTGGAGTTGGTGCATTTTGGATATGAATCCCAGGTCCCCTCTCCCCTCCCATTTGGACTTAACAGGTCCCACTGTACGATTTGATGAAATTGAGAGAGGCATTGAGAAGTCCTAGAAAAGTTGGAGTCCAAGAGCATCAGGGGAAATTCACAGTTAGTTGGAGTCAGACCTGGCACAAAGGAAGTTGGTTGTTCTTGCTTGATACCAGTCATCTCAGCTCTGGGACATCTCTGCAGAATTCCTCAGGCTAGTGTCCTGGGCCAATCAGCTTCAGCTGACTCATTATTGACCTTCACTCCATCGTATGGTCAGATGTGGGAATGTTCAATGATGATTGTACATTGTTCAGCAGCATTTACAACTCCTCAAATCATGAGGCACTCAGTGCCTGAAATTAGCAAGGCCAATATCGAGAGTTGGGCTAAAAAGCAGCAGGAGCATGTGTCACACAAATGCCAAGTAATGACCATCTCCAACCAAACGGAATCTATCATTGCCCCATAACATTTAATGATGTTACCACTGCCAAATCCCCCACAAACAACATCCTGAGGGTTAACAATAATCAGAAACTGAATTGGACAACCTATATAAATACTGTGCCTATTAGAGCAGGGCAGAGAATAGGAAGTCTGCAGTGATTAACTCATCTCCTGACTCCACAAAGCCTGTCCACCATCTACAAAGCACAAGTCAGGAGGGTAAGGGAATATTCACTACTTGCCAGGATGAGTGCAGTTCCAAAAATATTTGAGAAGTTTGGCACCATTCACTTGATTGACACTATATCCACAAACTCCATCCATCACTGATACTCAACCGTCTCATTATGTACAATGTACAAGCTAAATTTTACAAATTCACTAAGGCTTCTTAGATAGAACCTTTCAAATCCATGACAATCTCCATCTAGAAAGACAAAGTAAGCGGATATATGAGAATACCAGCACCAGCAATTCCATTCCAAGCCACTCACCATCTTGACTTGGAAATCTATAGCTGTCGCTTCAGTGTCAAAGAAAATCCTCGAATTCCCTCATTAATGGTATTCTATGTCCAACCTTACCACATGGACTGCAATGGTTCAATAAGACAGTTCACCACCACTTCTCAAGGGCTATAGGATTGGGCAATAAATGATGGTCCAACCAGTCATGCACAAATCCAATGAATTATTTTTTTAAAGTGCAATGGAATTAGCCTTGGTATTTTGGCTAACATTTATACTTAAATCAACATCATGAAAACAGATTATCTTGATCGCATCATAAATGCCTTTTGTTAGGATATTCTATATGAAAATTAACTGTTATGTATTGTACTTTTACAACCATATGTGTTGGCAGTATGTAGCACTTTGGAATCATAGAATGCCTCCAGTGTGCAAAAAGGCCTTTCAGCCTAACAAGCCCATACTGCCCCTCTGAAGAGTAACCCATCCAGACTCATTCCCCTACCCTATTATCTTATACATACCCCAATAATTTTGAGAGGAAACCAGAGCAAACTCACGCAGACATGGGGGAAGAACACGCAAACTCCACACAGACAGTCACCTGAGGTTGAAGTTGAAGTTGAACCCAGGATGCAGGTGTAGTGAAACAGCAGTGCTAACCACTGAGCCACTGTACCACTCACAGGAATACCCTGAGATCATGAAAAATGTTCCATAGTTGCAAGCTGTTTTCTTTATATCCTAAATATGTTGAAAATAATTCAAAACCACACTTTCTGATACAGCACTAGGGTGACTAAGGAAGAAAGCTGCTCTCTGAAAATAGCTTTTCATTTTCTACAGTTTTGCTTATTGCCTGACCTCTCATCAATTGAAAGTATAATGTATAATATATTTCCATGGGCATCGGCAGAAATCAGAATCATAAATTGGACATATGTTTTGGGAGTGGTTACTGTGCAAATATTAGCAAGATACTTCACCAGGGACATTTAATATCTCAACCAGATACTGTCCTACTTAGCTAGATGTGCAATTGCAGCATGAACAGTGTAACTCAGCAGCTGGCTGTGTACTTGATTCCTGAAGAAGGGCTTATGCCCGAAACGTCGATTCTCCTGTTCCCTGGATGCTGCCTGACCTGCTGCGCTTTTCCAGCAACACATTTTCAGCTGTGTACTTGTATTGGCTACTTTCACCAAACAAAGGTAATAATCTAATTATTGATATTTGTGAGGGTTAAAATAGAGTACAGTAACTTTTCTTTCCCAATATTGTGAAATAATATTGGAATATGAGTAACAGACTTCCTCTAAATGTTCAAGGCACAAATATATTTTTTTCTTAACAACTAACCATGTTGAAAGTTGTCTTCATCCTTCCAACAAGAACAAAGCACAGAGGAACCAGGGACCTAAAAAAAAGAGTGAAAGTAGTTAAAACGCAATAGATTTGCTTTGTATAATAAACTACACTTGACTCATAAACTCTAATAACAAAAGGTATGTGTTGATTGTGACAATCCTTTGAAAGTCGACTTGGATTGTCCTTTTATGCTGCTCTTCATTCATTGAAGACAATTTATTCTGTTGTAACTGAACTACAAACTATGATTATAGCATGATCAATAAATACCAACAACAGATGTAAATTCTGCTTATTAACTATGACACAGAATTGTATAGTGGCAGAGTATTGCTGTTTTATTTCCTATTTACGAAGTAAAGATCCTGATGAGATTGAGATTCAAATGGCAGTATTTTTCAAGTCATTTATTTCCAACCTCCATATTATTGACTAACCTTAACTTTGGGAATGCTGTGTTTTTTTTCCCAGGTGGCCACTCTTGGTACATTGTGGTATTTGCCATCTTTACCATTATACACTAATAGGTGAGAGTTGTTTGAGGCAATTCACTGTCACTACCCATCTTTTGTCTTTAATTTTCCTTTGGTTTGGTTGGTGGTTAATGGTACATGATGCACCTACAGAGATGAACTATGTTTAGAAAACAAGGTTTGTAACAACTATTGCAACTCTATTTCATCAAACATGAATACTGAACCTTAGGGAGCTGATATAGCTACTTCTGCTCCCTTACGAAAGCTTATGTGGAACTCCATGTTTCCACCCACAGACTGTATAGGTGATCATTAGAATGGGTAGAGTCAACATTACATAAACAATAATTCCTTCAGAACCATGTCGCTGATGGCAAAAGAGATCAAAGCCATGGTCTGTCTCTCCTGTTCTGTGTGGGAAGCTGGGCACATTTCCAGTGTCCGGGACCAGCATGTATGCAGGAAGTGACTCCAGCTTCAGCTGCTGGAAGCCTGGATTTTGGACTTGGAGCAGCAGCTGGGGATACTGTGTGGCATCTGCAAACTAAAAGAAATGTGCTAGAGTGACTGGGGAGGATTTAAACTAAATTAGCAGGGGGCTGGGAAATTATGCAAGCAGTCAGAGAAAAGGGAATCAAAGAGTTAGAAAGGGGAGTAAGAGAAATGATAGGCAGAGGAATCAAAGGTTAGAATTGAACAAGACCACAGTAAAAATGGTGGGTACGCAACAAGGAACATTAAAATGGTAAGCCTTAAGTCTTTGTGCCTGAACAGACAGAGCATTTGAAGCAAAGTGGATGAATTAATCATATAAATTGATGTAAATGGTTATAATATAGTTGGGATTACAAAGACATGGCTGTGTCAGACAGGGATAAACAAATTTTGTAGTTTATCATTTTTCTCTTTAAATATTTGTCATTGCCTATCCACTGGCATTCCTTTCAATTCCCAATCCAACACAACCACCTCATGCCTCATTAAGATTCAGGACGTTAACTCAGAATCAACTACCTCACTCTCCATCTCAATGAAGAATTTGATCAACCCAAAAGCACTCTCACAGCTACATTACCAATTACTTAATCATTATTAATCACTGGGATGGTAAGATTATTTTATGTAGAACTAACTGAATGTGGAATTTAGGCCTGTGTTCTCTTGACAGGCAATCTCATTGAAGCCTGCACAACTCTTATGGAACTTGAAGGGCGGCATGGTGCCTCGGTGGTTAGTACTGCTACCGCACAATGCCAAGGGCTCAGGTTCAATTCCAGCATTAGGGGACTATATGTATGGAGTTTGCACATTCTCTCTGTGTTGGAGTGGGTTTCCTCTCGGCGATCCAGTTTCCTCCCACTGTTTAGTCAGGTGTTGAGAAACAGTCAGGACAAGTTGAGTATGTCATCAAGTGTTGGTAGCTTGAACAATATCTCCATGCTTGCATGGACTTCCTCCGGGTGCTCCAGTTTCCTCCCACAATCCAGAGATGTGCAGGTCAGGTGAATTGGCCATGTGAAATTGCTCGTAGTATTCAGGGATGTGTAGGTTAGGTGCATTTATTAGGGGTAAATGTAGGGGAATGGGTCTGGTGGGTTACTCTTCAGAGGGTTGGTGTGGACTTGGGTCTGTTTAGAACATAGAACTTTACAGCACAGAACAGGCCCTTCGGCCCTCGATGTTGCGCCGACCTATGAACTAATCTCAGCTTATCACCCTACACTATCCCAAAAGCATCCATGTGCTTATCTAGGGATTGTTCAAATCTCCCTAATGTGACTGAGTTGACTACATTAGCAGGTAGAGCATTCCACACCCTTACCACTCTCTGCGTAAAGAACTTGCCTCTGACATCTGTCTTAAATATATCACCACTCAATTTGTAGTGATGCCCTCTTGTACAAGCAGACATTATCATCCTAGGAAAAAGTCTTTCACTGTCTACCCTATCTAATCCTCTGATCATCTTGTATGTCTCTATCAAATCTCCCCTTAGCCTTCTTCTTTCCAATGAGAATAGACCCAAGTCTCTCAGCCTTTCCTCATAAGACCTTCCCTCCAGACCAGGCAACATCCTGGTAAATCCCCTCTGCACCTTTTCCAATTCTTCCACATCCTTTCTGTAATGGGACGACCAGAACTGTACGCAATATTCCAAGTGTGGCCGCACCAGCGTTTTGTATAGTTGCAACATGATATTGTGGATCCAGAACTCAATCCCTCTAGCAATGAAACCTAACACACCGTATGCCTTCTTAACAGCACTATCCACCAGGTGGCAACTTTCAAGGATCTATGCACATGGACTCCAAGATCCCTCTGCACATCCACACCACCAAGAATTTTTCCATTGACCCAGTACTCTGCCTTCCTGTTATTCTTCCCAAAGTGCATCACCTCACATTTAGCTGCATTGAACTCCATTTGCTACCTCTCAGCCCAATTCTATAGTTTATTCAAGTCCCCCTGCAACCTGTAACATTATTCCAAACTGTCCACTACTCCACCGACTTTAGTGTCGTAGTTTAGTTTCCACACAAGGGATTCTATTCTATAAAAAGGTTGGGATGGGGGAAGGTGGCGGGGTCAGATAGAGTTGAGAGGTCAGCCAGGTACAGAAGGAGATGGGAGATAGTGAATGGACAGTTGCAGTATCAATCTGAGTGAATGCTGTGGTCAGTTGGATAGTTACTCAGGATTTTTGCATCTAATATTTCCTGGGTGATTAACTAGACAAGGAAGTAAACTGGAAGTGTTGGAAAACTGCAACTTTAGCTTAGGACTGAAAACTTCTCTGGAGGATTCCAGGGAACTGGGCAATTGTCCCTCAGAAGTCCAGACAAGTTTTAGACAATTTCCATCAATCTCTGTTAGGTTGAGATATCAGCAAGGTCCTGGCACACATATTGGGTGTTACATCTGGTCTCCAACAATTCAGAGACTGGAGTACCTGGGTCAATATCTTGTTATTTAGCTGCTCGTTCAATTCACTAATGCATGAATAATATTCATGTATAGTATAGTTCTCTGAAAGGATATGGACACAGATTCATTAGTAACTTCTAGAAAGGAATTGAGTAAATGCTTGAAAGGCAGAACATTGCATATCTATGATGGAGCAAGGAACTAAATAGATTCTATCAGAACTAGCATGGATGTGATGGGCTGAAAGGCAGTCTTCTGTGCTGTAACATTCTGTGATTCAATGAAATGTAATCAATTCAGAAACTGACAGCATGAACTATGCAACCAATTCCAGTATTCAAAAATCAGAGCAAATTCGAGAGTCACCAGTGAGAGTAAGCTCTGAGCTAAGTCTCTTATGTATGTTTTTAAATTATTGAACAGGCATCAAGTGTTTACGGAGAGACAGATGGAAGCACTAATGGATGCAGCAATAAATCTTCTTGCTTCCTGACAGTAAATTATTAAAGTCAATAACAGCCTATGGTGAAATGGTGAAGCTGGAGGATCCTTCCAGATAATACCGTGTAGATCATAACTAATACTTAACAGTAGATACTTGAGTTTCATGTCATCATGAAGACAGAACTGGTGTCCCGAGTAGTAAATTATCAGCATACAAGTAAGCTGTAGGTTTGTCAAACATATGAAATATTAACAAGAGAAATCCATTGTGATAAATTTGTCCATCAAACTTCTGCCGTAATCCAGGCTCTCCCTGTCACAGCTGTCAATGATGTTCTCTCCATTCCCAGGAGTTTTGGATCTGCTATGTACCTCTCACAAGGCTGTTCACAACTGGCCAATATATGAATTTTGCATGACAAACATTTACAATGTAATTGGGTTGAGAATGCTGTATAATCGATTGCAATTGTTTACACAGATGTGCTGCTTTGTGTTCCAGAAAGATAAATGGGCTTTGTGGGAACCTTCTGCCCTGCAGCGTAAAGCAGGAGAAACAGGGCTTACCGGTTTTGTTTCTTGCATTCACAGCAGTTCGGCATGAGCATTAAACCTGGTGCATCTGTCAGCAGAATACATACAGCAACTCACAGCCCTCAGATACAGTGTGACAGCAGCTCAGCAAGCTCCTCCTGAAACAGACAAAAAGGTATCACAGCTACCAGCAGCAGCCCTACACAGCTTTTCCCTCTACACCTCCCCTCATCCATCCTACCAGATGCTCCTTTCCTGCAGATAATCGAATGTGGAATTATATATGTAAATACCTGCACCTGGCAGCACCCGTTTTCTTTATGATATAAATCTTTACACCTAAATACACAACTCCATTAATCAGCGATCTATACAGATGCTCTGTTAACTGAAAAGCACATTAAAGGAATGACCTGCACATTGCCACTAATTCAAATATAATGCTGCCTATATAGTAGCTGTTTCACAGGCTCATCTTGATGAATTGATGGGAAGATGTGTGGTAGGAGTGCCTGTCACTGCAGTCAGCACAAGTTAAATGTCACAGAGCTTGGAAAGATGAACTCATCACTTCTGTGCTGCTAGTGTTTTCCATCCTCAGGGGAAAGACACTGTTGTCCTCCTCTTGCGCTGTTTCCTGCTAATTATTGTCAGATTTAATACTGATGCTTCTATTAATGGCAGTATAGTATTGCAGAAAACAGGCTTGTCTGACATGATATTAGTAATTTCTGGAGGGTCAGACGGAAAACTCCCAGCAGATGGTTAAGGCATCTAAACACTATTTGAGCAGACCAGTTGTTTCTCATTGTGTATCCTGGTCCAGGAATAGACGTCAATATATCATGTCTTAACCTTGAACTGAAATATAATGAGCTGGGTTTGCATTAAAGTTCCATATCTCCCAGCATCCTGCCATCAAACCTCTGTGTTTCAGAACAGCTTGACAATGTTGGATTGGCATAGAATGTATGAAGATTCTTCAAAATGGTAGGTTCCCCTTTTAAACTTCTCACAGACACATCACTAATTGGTCACAAAAAAATGTGCATGACTCTCCCATCTGTGCATCCCATCAATATGTTTTAAATCTACTTAGGCAACAGAGCTATTTTATATCACATTGAAGTAAAATGTAATACTTCTTGATTAAATCAATTTTTTAAGACATGAATGAGAAGGTGAGAAGGCCAAGATTTGAAGCAAAGAAATTGTGAAATACATGCAATCTATTCTCACTATGAAAACTTCAAGTAGATCACTGAAGGAATGTTTCTGTGCTCATTAGTGCTAATTCCCATTTTTAATTAACAGTAATCATTAGCAAAATGTACTGCAATCATGAGATCCTTTGGGCTACCTGCATGCCAGTGTTATCAGTAATTATCATTGTTTAAAATCACTTAATTGAGACACTGCTTAGATGTTTCTGCTGCATTACAAACTGTATCAAAAATAATTCCAGTTAAATGTATCAAAATGTTCCTAATGATGATGATTTGGGTTCATTTAAATCATACCCTATACTAAGAGGTTTTAAAGAAGCAGATTTTTGAGATGGATGTGTGATTTCCTCTGGAGACATGTCCTTCACATAGTAGAGCAAACCATGCAGACAATTGGTTCCTGAGGTATATTATTGTAAGGAGTGAATCGATAAATAAATAATTTTTATTTGCCATGTACAAAGCAACTAGTCAACCATTAGAAAAGGAGTCATTTTGCATCCTACCATTGTATCACACATTATTTGAGAGCTGGTAGAGTAAGCGTTGTCAGTCTTATTCTTCTAACCACGTTGGAAGACAGACTGGCACCTGGTGACACTGAAGGCTGTCTTTTCCATGATACTGTAACTGTAATTCTATTAAATCCCTCACTTCTGTAATTTTGGTTTGATTACACATTTTTTCACGTGTTGGTGTGTTAAAATGATAAATCAATTAGCAACATAGAAACCAGCATATTCATACGCTGAAAACAAAATACTATTTCAGCGATTTGCAGAGCCCTGCTTGTTCCCACTAGTATCAATTTCCACAGATTTAAAGTTTTGTTCTTTGTTTTTCATCATGTCACTAACAATGAACTGACAGAATAAACTCTAGCTTTTGAATTTTACCTTGAGACTTTATTCTGATTAATTCTGTGTTAAATCCCAGATCATCCGACAGCAATAACATTTATCTAGCCTGTTTGATGTCAATAAAAGCATGAGAATGACAAAAGAAGATTTCAAATGGAACAAGGATCGTTCCAAAGGTCTCTGCCCCACACAACTCCATCCAAACTACCCTGGGACCATATGTGGACATTCAAAATGTAATCCCTCATTATCTTAAATAAATGGACAGACAATGGACCCGGAAGAGCACAGCAATTCAGGCAGCATCCGAGTGCTGGAAGAGCACAGCAATTCAGGCAGCATCCGAGTGCTGGAAGAGCACAGCAATGGACCCGGTCTTACCTGATCTAATCTCTATACTTTGGCTTCCAGATACCATAGTCTCCAAAATATCATTTCAGTGGAGGCAACTGGTGATTGAAATGGTGAGCAGTCTCTGGGAATTGTGACTGTGAGCCACAACCTGACACCTTGCTTGCCCCTGTGAAATTGAGACCGATTATGTTATGGGATGGGATTTGTCATAATCAGGATCATTTAATTATGTTAACTGCAAAGGAATAGGATGTTGTAACTCTTGGGTGGTTATCAAAGAGGGAAACAAGAATGACTCAACACAGGAGAGATTGGTTCAGAAGATGTTTTAGCTGGGGAATATTCTCAGAGAAACAGAGTATGTCGAGATGCAGTATAATTGCTGCTTTAGGTTTCGTAGATGACGAGATACAAAGGCCATGAAAAGCTGTTTTATCCAAATTGTAACTCAAGAGCTGAACAGTAATAAACCACTTTTGAAAGGAAAAATCTCAAAATTGATCTCCAAAGACATCAGTCTTAAATTTAACTTGCTCTACCTGCTGATTCTGGGCTTGGGGTGAGGGCATCTAGAATAGCACTAGTCACTTTGCATTGCTGCTTCCCCATTATGTCCCAATGTCAGCTGTGTATTTTTAAGCAAAGGGAGTGGGAACAACCACTGGAAATGAGGTTGTTGTCTAAGTATGCTGATCAGCAGAAGTTGGGCAGCAACTTTAGTTTCGGCCTAAAGTAGTGGTGAAGTGACAGCTTTTCTGTCAGATAATGCTGCCAGGAATGGAATCATGACCGAGTTTAACAGAAAGACATGCAATGTTTCTCCAAACTCGAGTCTTCCTTTCCATGTGCCGTGCATCTGTAAATCCTGTTCATACCCAGAACCTTCCACTTCCCCTCAATTATACTCACAGCCTTCACCAAACTAGATCCAGGTCCAATCCTGTTCCTTATCCTCCTTCACCCTGTTAATAATTTGGGAAACCTTAGCGCACAAGTCATGCAACGTGGCTCGGTGTCAGACTGAATGATGAAAAGAATTATTGAAGTAAAGCCTGACTATTGAGATTAGCAGGATCTTCCTGTCCTTAGACTGTTCTGTTGCATTATGACTGATCATTTTTGCTTGCACTCTTCTTGCACATCCGTACCCCATAACTATCAAGGTCACCACTACAGTGAGAGGATGGTAAATCTATGGAATAGCTCCCCAGAGAAATGTCAGATGCAAAATTAAAAAGTAAATTGGAAAATAATATTCTCAGAAACCTTACATATTTAATTTGAAACTTTTGGCCATTGTGATATTTTTGAAAGGATGGGGATTTCCCATGTCTCCCAATTCTTCCCACCATTGGCTGTTTTCTGCATTTGATATCAGAATATCCTCAAAATTAAAAGTTAGAGAGTTAATTGTTGTGATTTATCAACCATTCCATTATTGTTGTTTCTTGCATCTATGAGGATTACAGAAATCTAATGAGATCAATTTTTGTCTATTTTAATGCAACAGTTCTTGTGTTGCTATATATTGCAAAAATGAAACCTGCAATGTACATATTGATAAATAAAAAAAAATCTGAATTTTGTATATGTTGCAGTTAATTCCCTGCTATTACTAATAGGTGATATTCCTGTACCAGGAACAAATAAAGACAGATAACATCATTTTTAAAAGAGATATTTAGCTCTTTCACTGCAGTAGATACTTAAGGTAGTAATGAGCAAAGGTCATTCGGTCCACTTAACTTGCTTCACCCTTCATAGTTGTCCTGGCTAACTGCTGGATCATACTGCACAAAAAGTGAAGTAAATCTATTGTAAACAAAATATTGCTGATGATTACAATGATAAGGAAATCTTGGACTCTGCATGATTTCTGCATGAAAACTTTCTAATTTATTCTTGCAGGTTTTAACATCGTTTTCCTTTGAGATTTGTTGTTTCCCACAGTTTTTGCTGTTGAAACCAAAATGGATAATTAGTTTTTGAAATTTGTTTTCAACTGAGACACCAATTATCTTGAAATTCAGAGGAATATATTAATTACAACTGAGCCAAAATGTATAATTTCTCAGTAGCACCCCATTAAACATGGGAAATTTAATGATATGTTTTTAAACAAACATATTATAAAGCTATAATGCAGATTAAGTATAAAAAGGGCATGTATACAAGTGTGGACATATTTAAGTCAATAATATTTCAAGTAAAATGCTCAAAATATATGATAGCATCCAAAAACACAGAGCATTTCTAATCGATAATTTATGAAAATTAGAGACCCTTTTGTAGAGCCTTTGGTCAAATGATTTAATTACTTGTTCTGTAATTTTGATGATCACGAAAACACCATCAATGTTTTCTGTTTTCATTTTGGGTTCTTCTGTTATATTGATACTATATCATTAGATATGCTCTGTAATTGCTCTCAGAAGAATGTCCCAAAACAGAATTGAGATAGACCATCCTTGTCAACTCTAACTGTGTTAACAGGACTTTCCTGTTAACAGGAAAAGGGAAATCATACTTGAGAATACTTTTGAGGTAATAACTAATGGAGTAGGTTGTTGTCTTAAATCCCACAGCTAAGAAGAGATATTCTCATGATGTCATTACCATATTAAGGCATGTGACCTGATTATATGCAGCCCACTTGTAGCATGACACAAGAAGGGATGTGTGTTACAGTACATAGCCAAATTGCTGAACTTTAACCCAGAAATGCAAGGTCTGTGATTGTCATGTATGCAGAAACCAGGAGCTTTAATACAAAATCTGCTGTACTAATAAAAATAAATGTTCTGCTGAGTTCAGTAATCTCTCCCTGACTGCTCTTTCTCTTAACTATCTTTGCCTTAGTCTGAAGCTCTTCCCCAGTCTCTATACTTAGCGACCTGATGCTCCAGTTCTAACTCTACAGCTACATTATTTTACACCCACACTATCAAACCTCCCTGTCAAGATATTGGTGCCCCTCCAATTTACGCGCAACCTGTCCTTCTTGTGCAGGTCCCACCTTCCCCAGAAGATATTCCACAAACTTCGGGAGTGTGTCTGTTTGGAGTTTGCACATTCTCCCTGTGTCTGCGTAGGTTTCCTCTGGGTGTTCCCACAGTCCAAACATGTGCAAGGTAGGTAGTTTAGCCATGGGAAATGCAGGGTTGCAGGGACAGAGTAGGGGGTGGGTCTGGGTCGGCTGCTCTTTGGAGTGTCAGTGTGGACTCGATGGATCAAATGGCCTGTTTTCACAACATAGAGATTTTATGATTCTATGAAATCTATCAAATGTTTCAGTACTACATTAGCAATGTAACATTCTTACGCTATGGAAGTTCATGTAAGTGTCACCTCATCAGGAACAAATACCCTACTGAAAGTAAACAAAAATCTTTCACTGCATCCACAACAGATTGTGAGAGCATAACATATCAGTCCGTGTCAGTTTATATATATCCCATATAACACATCAGCTAAAGGGAAGCGAGCAAATGTCGAGCATAAGGTTTCCAAGATGCATTCAGTAGGGTGCCACAAAAGAAGTTAGCATGCAAGATAACAATTAATGAAGTTCGGAGAAATGTATTTACATGGATAGAGACTTGGTTAATTGACAGGAATCAGAGTAGACATAAATGAGACATTTTCAAATGGCAGGATATAACCAGTGACGTGTTATGAAGATCAAAACTAGGTACTGAAACTTCAAAATGTTAATGCTAAGAGAGTCTTGGATGTACAAGGAACACAAAAATTCAGCATACAGGTATGAGAAAAAAAAATCAGAAGGTAAATATCACATTGACCTTTGCAGAAATTTGGAGTATATGAATAGTCTTGCTATAATTGTATGGGGTTTTAGTGAGAGCACATCTGGAAGACTATATAATTTTGGTCTCCATATTTAAGGAAAAGATGTACTTGCACTGGCAACGGCTCAGCAAAGATTAAATAAGTTGCTTTCTGGGATGGGAAGGCTGTGCTATGATGAACAGCTGAGTAAATTTAGCCTTAATTCTCAGGAGGTGGAGGGATGAGAGGTAGTTTAATTGAAACCATTAAGAAAAGAAGCTTAACAGGACCAACACTGAGAGATTGTTTTTCTTAGCTGGGGAATCTAGAACATGGGGATTGCCTCAGGATAAGGGTATTCATTTAAGACTGATATGAGCAGAAATCTTTTAACTGAGATGATTATGAACCTTTGAATTACCTCTCCCAGAGGTTTGCAATTTTCCATCATTGAGCTTATCTAACATTGGGATAGACAGATCTTTGGTCTCTCAGACAATCAAGGGATATGGGAAGTAAGGGTTTGGGAGAGAGGATATAGGATAAGTGGATTTGATACAGAAGGTCAGCCATTATTGAACGATGGAGCAGACTCAAAATGTCACTCCTGGTGAGTTGGGTCTCCATTCACCATGAGCCTTGGCCAGGCACAATGTCATGCTTCACTTGCTATTCCTACTCTGTTCTCCCTTTTTCTGACTGGGCAGATGAGATGTAAAGAGTAAGCCTTTGAAAAAAGAAACCCCAAAACCTTTTTGTGAAGGCTCGATAGACATTTTCTGCCACACACAGTTGCTTGAAGATGGAGCTGGAGATTAATATTCGACATTATAGCTCAAGTGGAGAAAAGGACTCTTTGAGACATGATGGGCCAATGCACATTGCACCACTGTGACAGTCTGTGTATCTGTGCTTATACACTGTCAGCATAAATGTATTTAGAGTGTATCGTAATTCTTCAGAAGCACAGTCATCAATCCATTCAGAATAGAGGGGAAAGAGATGATTTAAAATGTTTAAAAAGAATAATGCTCAATTCACTGTGTAATCTTGTCACTGATTCAGTTATCTAAATTGGTTATTACTGATGTACGTGCGTACAGGGATTGATAACATTTAAGTCCTAAAGAACTCCTAACCATAATTGTTCTTGTGGCCTCAAATAAGTGTAATTTGTAAAAATTCAATTTGGCCTTTTAAATAGGATCATCAGCCTCAGACTTGGACTGCTCATATGTGTCATAGATACTTCACAAACGTTAAATAGTTGTTACAACATTTGGATAAGAAATGTAGTTAAGGACACAATGTTTGGAAAGTAAAATGTTTGAACAGCACATAGCATGCCTGTCACAAAGGACTATGTCCATGTGTTAGTTCAGAAATCTGCAGGTGACATGTGAAATGTGCCTGAGACAATCTACATTTGAAATGGTTGAAAGAGAAAATTAGAAAAAGAAAAGTCAGCACTGTATCACTGATTCACAGAAGTTTAAAATGTTTGTTGCATGATTAATAATGGATAATTAACCAGGTCATTCAAAACATACAGACACAATTGCAAGGTGAAATTTAATGCAGGTGATGGGGTCCTTATCCATCAGTTAGGTAGCCAATGATGTTGTATGTACTCATGATCAAGTGAGCAAATACCTATAACAGAACTAAATGGTGGCATCTGTGTGACAGACATTGTGTCATGTGATCAAGGTATCAGCCCCACCTTGAACAGATGCTGCTGTATGGGCTGTTGTGTTGCAGTCGTAGTGCTTTTATCCTTGAGGCAGAAGGCCCAGGTTCAAATTCCACGTTACCTAGACTATGTCATAGTTTGTGACACAGTTATAATTTAGCTCTATGAGTAAATCTCTTTGTTCCTGTTCTCAGTGAGCAACTAATCTTGGTATTCACGTTAGCAAAATTGACACAATAACCCTTCAGATCAAATCAGACAAGTGCCCTATAGAATCTCTTCTGGGGATAGCCAACTTATATTAAAGATCAGTGAGGCACTTAGCTTATCTGCAATGAGTTCATCCCAGTATCCAGAACCATTGGAATGAAAACCACATTTCTGAAGTGTTGCTATCCTATTGAAGACGGACATATTTGCATTGTCATCATTATTACCAACAGAGTGATGATGGTTTCTGGTAATGTACCCACCAGTCGCCGAGAATCAACAAAAGATCATCTCGAGCTGAATAGGAGAGGGAGGGACAGGAGTCATGAGGAATGTGTGACTGATTGGAAAGATATCTGTAAGAATAATAGGGTAGTTATGGTAGGGGATTTTAACTTCCAAACATCGACTGAGACTGCCATAGTGTTAAAAGTTTAGATGGAGAGGAATTTCTTAAGTGCGTACAAGACAATTTTCTGGTTCAGCATGTGGATGTATCTACTAGAAAAGGTGAAAAACTTGACCTACTCTTGGGAAATAAGGTAGGGCAGGTGACTGAGATGTCAGTGGGGGGCACATTCGGGCCAGCGACCATAATTCTATTCGTTTTAAAATCGTGATGGAAAATGATAGACCAGATCTAAAAGTTGAAGTTCTAAATTGGAGAAAGGCCAATTTTGACGGAATTAGGCAAGAACTTTCAAAAGCTGATTGGAGGCAGATGTTCACAGGTAAAGGGATGGCTGGAAAATGGGAAGCCTTCAGAAGTGAGATAACAAGAATCCAGAGAAAGTGTATTCCTGTCAGGGTGAAAGGAAAGGTTGGTAGGTATAGGGAATGCTGGATGACTAAAGAATTTGAGGATTTGGTTAAGAGAAAAAAGGAAGCATATGTCAGGTAGACAGGATAGATCAAATGAATCCTTAGAAGAGTGCAAAGGAAGTAGGAGTATACTTAAGAGGGAAATCAGGAGGGCAAAAAGGAGACATGAGATAGCTTTTGCAAATAGAATTAAGGAGAAATGAAAGGGTTTTTACAAATATATTAAGGACAAAAGGGTAACAAGGGAGAGAATAGAGCCCCTCAAAGATCAGCAAGGTGGCCTTTGTGTGGAGCCACAGAAAATGGGGGAGATACTAAATGAATATTTTGCATCAGTATTTACTGTAGAAAGGATATGGGAGATATAGACTGTAGGGAAATAGATGGTGACATCTTACAAAATGTCCAGATTACAGAGAAGGAAGTGCTGGATGTCTTGAAATGGTTAAAGGTGGATAAATCCCCAGGACCTGATCAGGACTCTGTGGGGAGAACTCTGTGGGAAGCTAGAGAAGTGATTGCTGGACCTCTTGCTGAAATATTTGAATCGTCGATAGTCACAGGTGAGGTGCCGGAAGACTGGAGTTTGGCAAACATGGTGCCACCGTTTAAGAAGGGCAGTAAAGACAAGCCAGGGAACTATATACCGGTGAGCCTAACCTCGGTGGTGGCCATCTTGTTGAAGGGAATCCTGAGGGACAGGATGTACATGTATTTGGAAAGGCAAGGACTGATTAGGGATAGTCAACATGGCTTTGTATGTGGGAAATCATGTTTCACAAACTTGATTGAGTTTTGAAGAAGTAACAAAGAAGATTGATGTGGGCAGAGCAGTAGATGTGATCTATCTGGACTTCAGTAAGGCGTTTCACAAGGTTCCCCATGGGAGACTGATTAGCAAGGTTAGATCTCATGGAATACAGGGAGAACTAGCCATTTGGATACAGAACTGGCTCAAAGGTAGCAGACAGAGGATGGTGGTGGAGGATTGTTTTTCAGACTGAAGGCCTGTGACCAGTGGAGTGCCACAAGGATCGGTGCTGGGTCCTCTACTTTTTGTCATTTACATAAATGATTTGGATGCGAGCATAAGAGGTACAGTTATTAAGTTTGCAGATGACATCAAAATTGGAGGTGTAGTGGACAGTGAAGAGGGTTACCTAAGATTACAACAGGATCTGGACCAGATGGGCCAATGGGCTGAGAAGTGGCAGATGGAGTTTAATTCAGATAAATGCGAGGTGCTGCATTTTGAGATAGCAAATCTTAGTAGGACTTATAAACTTAATGGTAAGGTCCTCGGGAGTGTTGCTGAACAAAGAGACCTTGAAGTGCAGGTTCATAGCTCCTTGAAAGTGGAGTCGCAGGTAGATAGGATTGTGAAGAAGGCGTTTGGTATTCTTTCCTTTATTGGTCAGAGTATTGAGTACAGGAGTTGGGAGGTCATGTTGCGGCTGTACGGGACATTGTTTAAGCCACTGTTGGAATATTGCGTGCAATTCTCGTCTCCTTCTTATCGGAAAGATGTTGTGAAACTTGAAAGGGTTCAGAAAAGATTTACAAGAATGTTGTTAGAGTTGGAGGATTTGAGCTATGGGGAGAGGCTGAACAGGCTGGGGCTGTTTTCCCTGGAGCATCGGAGGCTGAGGGCTGACCTTATAGAGGTTTACAAAATTATGAGGGTCATGGATAGGATAAATAGACAAAGTCTTTTCCCTGGGATTGGGGAGTCCAGAACTAGAGGGCATAGATTTAGGGTAAGAGGGGAAAGATATAAAAGAGACCCACAGGGCAACTTTTTCACGCAGAGGGTGATATGTGTATGGAATATGTGGTGGAGGCTGGTACAATTGCAACATTTAAGAGGCATTTGGATGGGTACATGAATAGGAAGGGTTTGGAGGGATATGGGCCGGGTGCTGGTAGGTGGGACTAGATTGGGTTGGGATATCTGGTTGGAGCGAACAGGTTGGACCGAAGGGTCTGTTTCCATACTGTACATCTCTATGACTCTATGACTCTATATGAAGAAAGAGCATAGATGTGATTCTCATGTATTCCCTCTTCTCCCCAACCTGCCCCAACTTCTTGGTGCCTCTTTCCTCAATCAGACACGAGGGCAAAATTTTCCATTTTTAATATAAAGTGCAGGAAACACTGTATTATGTCAGCTAGACATCTCTTTTCATTGATAGTATGAGTTATTGTACTTATTCAAATTATAATATGGCAAACTCTCCATGCCAAGAGAACATGCTTGCTCGTGTATCAATTAGCTCACGTACAAAAGCAAGAGGGAATTTCTAGGCCCATTGCAAGCCTCAAAGAGAGCATCTATGCTTTCAGAAGCTCCTGGCCAATCAGAGGCAGGCAACCCCTGAATCCTGAGGGTCATCAGTTGAGGTCTAACCCTTGGGAGATCAAGTGGTGAGAAAACCAGTTTTCTTTTCCTCTTCTTCTTGAGAATTGGAGGGGGAGATCACAATGAGAATGAAATCGGAGGCAAGAGCAGGGACTTTACTTCTAGTGGTAATCCTCTTTTCCCTTATCTGTGTCTCTGATTACTCTAGATTGTGGCTATTATAGACGCTGAACCCAACAAGCCAGTCAGCCTGGTATCTCAGTCAAGAATCTAGCCACAGTTCTCACACATTGGAAAGGTTAGGCAATCAGGGAGGTGAGGCTGTTTAAGTGTTCATTTATTGACCATTTAAGGATCTTAATTGGGGATGGTTCAAGACTGTTATATTTGGACTTTCTCAGCAAGAATTTAGTTGATGAGGTGGCAAGAAGCAGATTGGTACCATGTCAGAGCTAACCTGCCCAGTTGTGCCCCTCCCATCATTTTCGCCAGTATTTCCAGGAAAGATAAAAATTTACTTTGTCTCTGACAATGAGGAGCATGCCACACTTTACATCCAACTGCCAGCAAGCTTAACAGTGTTTGCTATTTCTGCTCTTTAGCTGATAACTGCCCACAAATGATGAATACCAACATTGGAATGTAAAGCAGGTAAATGTTTAAATTGGTGGCAGGATAAGAAGGCTGTCCAGGAGTCTATCTTACACTTAATAACATGTCAGAAGCGATGAAATGGTGGGATGCCCATCCAACTCTCTCCTGCCAGATTAAGAGGCTCCTTCTATCTTCAAACTCCCGCAAGGGGCGATAATTTATACCCATCCATATTGTCTGATATTAACTAGATTTGCACAAGGATAAAGATAGTGAAGTCACTGATAAATGTCAAAAAACAGGGTGATTAATGTTCAAAATATTCTAATAGTTCTTTAGACTTCTCATAGCCTACAATAGGATGTTGCTACTAATAACATGTTTTTTTAAAAAAATCTCTGGTCCATCCCATTTCAACTGAAGTCAAGGTTTGAGAAATCTTCAAAGTCCCCTTTCCCTGCCAATCAATTACATGGAAACACTTTCATGGTATGACCAGCAGTGAAGTATAAAAGGTTTTGCCTTCTACGAAACCTGGTGTTGTCAGCTAGACATCTCTTCTCAATGGCAGTATGATTTATTGTACTTATTCAAATTATAATCAAGTTCCATCATAAAAATGATTTGGAAACAGCTGAAAGAAAAACAAAAGGTCACTTTTAATTAACATGTTTTTTTCTTCTAAAGCAGATAAAAAGCATCTGCATTATAAAGAGACCTTGTCATTTCAGTGAGTCCTTTGTCATTTAATATATTGTACAGCATATCTGGTTACACAAGATCCATTTGATTGAATGATTCCATTTCATGAACTGCTGTGATATCCTCAGTACATGTCAATACTTGCTTAATGGCCTTGAATTGTTTCTAGAATATCAAAACTTAGAATCCAGGTTTAATTACTATGAAAAAATGTAGATTCAATGATTGATGAGGTGTGCTGTGCCCCTATTTATCACCAACCCAGCAAATTGCTGACAATAATTTGTCTCTCAGAAACAAAATGTTTTTGAATGGTCCTCAGCTCAGTGAGGACGGAAAAAAATGTGACAAGGAAGTAGGAAATATCTGAAATAGGAAATTGGATTATTGGGTTGGCAGGTGGCAATGGGCATTGGAGGAGACACTTGGTGGACAGCAACAGCAATGGGAGGGTGAGCGCAAATAGCTGATCTCCTTTTAATACAATTCCTCACATTCCTTCTGGCTCCACATTCAGGTCAATATATTTTAAAAGCCAATCATATTGGTTAAAATGACCCAATAGTTTGCCTGTCCAATTGAATACAAATGTCAATCTGAACTTATTTAAACCTCCAGAAGCTTTTCAAAATGACAAGAAAAAAAGTTTTCAACAGGCTTCATTTTGAGGGAATAAAAAGTAAGTTCATGGAATGCTTTGATCGAGTGAATATCATGTATAAAAATGTATTTCAAAGATTTGGGGATAAATTCTCCCAGGTCCTGAATAACATAGGTAATGACAATACAGTTTGAAAAATATGGTGAGATTGGAAAAATGAGATTCTCAGTACTGAAAAGAAGTAGTAATTTTATACCCAATATCTGAATGGACAGATGAGAGCCATGCCATTGAGCAATAACATGGGGAGAAGGTGAGAACTACAGATGCTGGAGATTAGAGTTGAGAGTGTGGTGCTGGAAAAGCACATCAGGTCAAGCAGCGCCCATGCAGCAGGAGAATCATCAATTCTCCTGCTCTTTCAATGTTGCCTGACCTGCTGTGCTTTGCCAGCACCACACTCTCAACATTGAGTAGTAACACAGCCATTAGCATGCATCAGCAACTCATTGTTATCTATTCTCAGTTTATTTATATGGAGTTTGTCCTATCCCATGTTGGGAAGGACATTAAAACCATAGGGAATAATATAGCTGATGCATCAAGACATTGAGATACTGAGATAATTTCAGTCGTCGAATGCAAATGGCTATGAGGAAATATAATTGGGAGGAACAATAATAGAGATTTTTAAATAATTATGCAGAATTTTGATAGACTGAACATGAAAGGTTTCATAGAAGCATCAGTACCAAGAACATAAATTTAAAATTATCCTGAATGACTGAAGAGATTGGTTAGGAAAACATTTTTCACCCAGAATATTGAGGTAACCTGAATTGTTTAGCACAGGGCAAAGCATTGAAGAAAACATTGAGTCAATATTTGAAGGAGAGGAAACTGCAAGACAGTACAGTTGTTCAAAAATCCTGGAAATGTTACAGCCAAGAAGAAGATTACTTGTCCAAATACACGTATTCCCATCCAATTAGTGTTATGCACTTTTCCCATAGCTCAGAATGTGTTTCACTTTCAAGTATTTATAGAATTTTTGTTTTGCTAGTTGTCATTGAATTTTGTTCTTAAATTCATTCATGGGACATGGAAGTCATTGGCTGGATTGGCATTTATTGTCCATATCCAGTTGCCATTGAGAAGTTGGTGAGCTGTCTTCTTGAACCACTGCTATCATCTACCATAGGTAGACCCACATTGCCATTAGAAAGGCAGTTCCAGGATTTTGACCCAGTGAAACTGAAGGAAATGTGATATATTTCCAAGTCAGGATGGTACGTAGCTTGGAGGGGAATCTACAAGTGGTGGTGTTTCCATGTATCTACAGTGGTTGTCCTTCCAAATAGAAATAACTGTGGCTTTGGAAGATTTTGTCAATGGATTGAGTCTCCATCTACCACCCTCGCCCATAATGGTTGCAATGCGCATTTTCAGGTAATATATTTCAAGTCATTCTAACTCATTGCATAAAGAGATAGATGGAAATTTCCCATTTTTAATAAAAGTATTTGTTGAATGAGATTCTCTGCACCTGATCTGTCATGACTTGAAGTGACGTTTTTCATGCAATCTTCCGCAGTCTACCTCGTTAGTTACACAACCAGCTTCATCAGCACTTTGCTCAGGAAATAGACAGGTGACAGTAGTGCTGCTGCCAGGACTTTGCATTGTTTACGCCACTGGAGCCATGTTTAAAGACCATCTCTACCGGTGCTGTTCACCAGGAACTGCCCTTCACACTGTGGTGCACAAGTCTCTACATCCATGACATTGACAAAGGAAAAGCAAGCTAACTCGCTACGCCATGAACTGGGAATTGGAGGTGTCTGGATGGATCGGGTAGAGGAGAAGAAGTCATTCTTTGCTCTGTAGGTCTCACAGGCTGCCACACCAACAGACCAACTCAAATTTCAGGCCAGATCAATGCTGTGTCCCAGGTTAAACAGGATACTCAGCAATGCAGGAAGAAGGTGATCTGTAAATGATCTTTTCTTTGTCACCTTACACATATTGGGCTACCACTCACATTAACTCTACAATATCTTTGTGCTTCCTGCATAGTCATTAGGGATAGCACACCACCTCTCCTGATGCTTTATCATCACTAAATGTTTTTCCATAAATTGTCATCATACTCAATTCCTCCCTTTGTCTCTAAGCAGAAAATATTGGCCCACTCTTCAAGCTGATGTCAGTTGAACTGACCTAGCCATGTGATCAATTGTGGCGGTACATCCTGGCTGACTGTAGTCTTCCCTGACCCACTAATGACTGCTAACCATTGATTTTCAGACTAACCATTCACTTGAAGTACATGCAGGCTGTTTGCCATGAAAGCCGCTGACACATACATACTGTAGGTGTAACTTTAATGCAACATGGTGCGACACTGCAACATGTCCAACTCTTGACTATTCAGTGGCCAGAACAATGGCAAGCCACCTACCTAATTATTGCCTTCAAGCACTATTTCCTGATTATTGTGCCAAGTGGAAGTTTCTCTTTATTTACCCTAACATAATCCTTGAAGATTTTTGAACACCTTTGTCAAATCTCTCATTAGCTTTCTATGCTTTGTGAAGAACTGTGCATTTGGATCATCTCTGTATGCAACTGAAATCTTTCATCCTTATGAATCTCTTTGTTAGTCCTTGATATCTATGTTCAAGTATTCTGCTGCGAATTGAAGACCTCATGCATAGCCACGAGAAATTTGTTAGCTATAATTATAATTTCAGGTCTTTAGACAACTTTGCATATCGTCTTCTCAGTAATTGGGAATCTGTGCCAAAAACTGTGACAAATTCCCATCTGACCATGAATATATGTTTGCTAATGTCTCATTACAAAGATGACTAGATTACGGATGAACCCCTATTTGTGAGATCATAGGGAGCTATGGACCTAACAGTCTTCAAAATTACTAACCAAACAACAATAACATATTGTGTTATTTAGCCCGTAAAATATTCTATGCATTAAAAGAAAACTCTTTCCTGATGTCATTCTTGCTTGGAGCATGAATGTTTGTCTCATATCCTTTAGCTCTGCAGTTTTGTTGTAAATTAATTATTTTCCTAAATCTGCTGAGTCCTTGGTTGACACTGAAAACGTAATCCCTTTGGTTTCTTCTTTCCATCTAAATAATCTCATTTTGCTTCTTGGAGCAATGTAATTGATCAGCATTCATTTGGCACCTCATCATTGTCACCTAACCCATTGTTCATTTCATTACTGTGCCATATGTTCTAGTTTGATTTCTCAGTCGTCATTTAAGCAAGACTTTGTTTACATGTACTGTGCAATTGTTTTTCATTATTTTATCCTTTTTAATTATATGTTTTTTCAGTTATATGCTTTAGCCACATATTTAATGTTTTCAGAACTTCCAGTGGTTCTTTAGAGTTATATAAATCTTTTGACATTACCACTGGTCCTCATTGCATCAAAACTGGCATCGTGTACATGACATGTTCTACATAATCATTATATTAATGGAGTTTGAATTTGTGCAATTGATCATGGCATCTTGCATGAGTCAAAGGCTAGGGTTTTTATATAATTGGAAGAACAAAAACTCAGTACCCTGATTACACTATATTGTTAGAAAAATCAATACTGTACATGTGTCAATCATGAAAGGTTGGTGCTCTCTACCTCTACAATGGCTTTATAGGTCACATTGATTAATGGTGTATTTATATAGACACTGACATATGCAGAAGTTGTGCATTGCCTGATATGAATGAATCTTTGTCCGTTACTAAATTCAATCAATTTAAATATATTTACTTTAATGTATTTACTAAATTGGGCAAGAGCTTGATATGGCAACTAGTGCAAACCTGACATGAACTCATTGAATCTATTGTGCAAACTGAGCTTTATTCAGTGCTGCAAAGTGAATTTTGGGGCTGTTGAATAAAAATGAGTTTAGTTTTATTGGAAAATATAATACAGCATGTCTTTTTTCTGTTGTTTATCAGATTGTTTAAAAAAAAGAAGTTTACATAATTTTGTTTACCGCCTCAGATAATTTTTCTGGCTAATGAGATAATTCTGATGAGTAGATGCTATTACACTATAGAAAATGCAAAATAAAATAAATGCAATAACCTCACAGAAACAGCAAATGTGATTATTTTCAGATAATCTTTGCTTTCAGTGGTGTTGGTTGAGACACAAATGTTGGATGGGACAGTGGGAATAACATTCCTGCTCGTAGATACTGCTATTGGATCTTTGACAGCCTTTTGAGAAGGCAGTTAATATTTTAGTTTATTGATGTCTGCATGTCTTATGGGTAGTGCCCCATCAGGCCTGCAATGGAGTGTCAGACTCAATTTTATGCTATGCAATGTCTTGATATTATAACTTGTTACTTTCATGCATCAAACATATAAGTTTATTTGAAATTACTGATATTTTATTTCCTTTGTGTCAGATTACCCTGACATAGTAAGAATATTTATAAGCCCCATGCTTTACCTGGTGTGAAATAATTCTGCAACAGTGTTGTCAGGGAAATTGAAAAAAGCATCTTTAAATCAACTAAGTTGGGCAATATCTCATCTCAGTAATTTTATTACTGACAGTGCCACCAATAGATATTCTTTCCATACATTGTACAGAGGAAAATTAATTAGAATTGTGAAGTAACACGAATATATTGCTGCACTTAAGTACGCTTCCAGCCCCCCTTGTTCTAGTGTGTTATCCTTTAAGTGGCCAACAAGGCTTCACTTTTCATTGATAGATGATATGAAAAGACAAGAGTGAATAGAGCAGAATTTGCATCAAAGGAAGTGAATTACATACCAGAACTGGCCTTTGTCCCGACTGTTTGTTCTAGTTAATTCAAATTTTCATTACAAGGGTTTAATTTGCCTTGTCCTAGTATTATAACAAGCGTAATGCTCTACAGGTTCAATTCGAAAAGAGCAGAGAGAATTAGTTCTATTAATGGTTCTACACCTGAAATCTCAACCTCGTTTTAACCTTTGCAGATGCTAATGGAACTGCTGCATGCATTTGTTATTACTTAAGAAAGAAGTAGAGCAATAATTTAATCAGTCCACGCTGCCAAAGGGCAAGACTCACCCCTAACATTGCTGACTCTTAAAATGATCCCTGAGGTCTGCACAACGGAGGTCAAATTTTTGGCATTTTACGATACGGCTGACAGTTTTAATGCCTCAAGAAAGTTAATTAATCAGATTTTAAGACCGCTCTTTTTGGAGTCTGTCAGCCATCTATCAGTAACTGAAAAGGGAAATGTTTAGATAGAATGAAGAGAGAGGAGCACAAGGTTTTGAAAGTCAGCAATGGAGGAACCAAGGGAACTCCATATGAAATCATGGGATTCGATGAGGAGAAGAACAAAGAGAAACAAGGATAAAGACTTCAAAGGTAAATGATTACAGCAACTGATTAAGTTAGTGGTAAAGAAATAAATTAAAAATTAGGTATCTGCATGGTGAATGATGAATATGTTGTAGCTGTACTTAGAAGTTGGATTTTTAAATTGAGATAAACTTTTCTAGGAGAGACAATTCCTACATCAACACCTGCAGCATCACATATGCAAGTGGCATATTTTGTGTAATGTATTAGGATTATTATAATTTTCACTCCAATGAGACAAATTTCCATTAGCATATGTTGAATATCGACAATAAACTTATCAAGTCCATTGAAGGTCATCCATTTAACAGTGTTTAAGATTCATTTGCATCTCTGATCGTTATTTTGAGAAATATAATATTTCAGGAAATATGCTGAGTCGGAGTTTGCTATCCTGGCACAGAGAAAGTCATATCAGCAAGGGTAAAAAGTGCTGATTGATCATGGTTGTGTGTGAAGGGGTGTTGTTTTCAGAAAATATGACCAAATTCTCAACACAATGTTACCACTTTTTATGTTGAGGAAACATGGAATTTCAGGAACCAGTGCTCATAAAAACTGACATCAGAGTTTCCATCTTGCTGTCTAACCCAATTTTGTATGTATTAAAGGTTGAGATTTTCAGTGAGGCAGGTAGGTTTCTAAAATATGCAATAAAAAGGTCAGGTTATACACTTTGTGCTCCATTGAGAAATCCTGTTCCAGAATGAGGAACTTGTGGCACATAAGCCAAAACATCACTGGCACTTTCATATGTCATACGTGGATGCTGTATTATAATTTGAGCATGTTTTTCATTTAGTAATTCAGGAGTGTTTTACTTTAGAAAAGTTTAGAAACTACTGAATTAGCCAAAATTATAAATGTTCAGTGAATAAAATGTTTGTATTCAACAGTATGAAGATTCAGATTCTAATAAATAATTTCGATTCTGCCTTGAACTTTTATTGATTTACAGCCCATCCATCTGTTGAGCCTTTGAAGTGGTCAAACAGATGGCTATTACACCAACAACAGACTCAAGATTATCAGCCAGATTTAGAATGTGGCTCACTTCTGCTTCTTCGAAGCCAGAGATATTCATAAGCAGGGATTTGTCTTGTTGAGCCAAAGCAACATATTCAGGCATTGCACCCTTTTTGAATGAAACAAAAAATAGGAGAAAACAATTCCTGGTGCATTCTCCGTGCCAACATCTCAATCAGTAAGAGTCAACTTGCCATTGAATGAGCATCTTTTTCTCATGCAGTCTAAATTGTTGGTCCTCTATAATTTTAACATTTTTGTATCTATCTGGTTGAATGGAAAATGTAAAGCCTCAGCAGAATATCTTGCTACTCAGTAATACTCATAGTTCTGTTGTAATAAGTGACTAACAGGATTGTGTTAATTTTAAAAAGGTTTGAATGGTGTTTTTTTTTGACAGTTTTATGCCTGCTTTTCTTTCCTTTATTCATTCACAGGCTGTGGGTGTCACTGGCAGCAGTTGTTGCCCATCCCTAATTTGCCCAGAAGACAGTTATGAGTCAGTCACATTGCTGTGGGTCTGGAGTCACATGTAGGTCAGACTTGGTAAGGATGGCAGTTTCCTTCCCTAAAGGGCATTAGTGAACCAGATGGGTTTTTCCTGACAATTGACTCATGGTCATCATTAGACCCCTAATTCCAGAATTATTTTTTGAGGAATTCAAATTCTACCATTTGCAGTAGCCGGATTTGAACTCAAGTCTCCAGAGTGTTACCTGGGTCTCTAGATTGACAGTCCAGCGATAATACCACTAGGCCATCGCCTCCCACCAAAAAACCTTAGAGAACTAAGATTTTTGAGGAGGTTTTTAAATGTTATTTTGATGACTTTGACAATTTTGTGAGCACTTCCAAAGTTATCCAAAAATTATTATAAGGCTAATGGGTTCTGTTCATAGTGGATACTGTATGTGTGGGTATGAAATGAATTGAATTGAATTTATTTTTATGTGTACCTAGGCACAGTTAAGCTTTGTCTTGCGAGCAATGCAGGCAGATCATATAGTTAAGTAGCATAGATAGTAAATACTAGGCAAACAGTGGCAAACATAAAAACACAGGTACAGGTGAATGTTAAGAGTTTGTGAGTCCGTTCAGTACTCTAACAATAGTAAGGTAGAAACTGTTGCGAAACCAGCTGGTGCATGTGATCAGGCTTCTGTACCTTCTCCCCAATGGTAGAGGTTGTAGAAAAACAATCCCAGGGTGGGATGGATCTTTAAGAATGCTGGCAGCCTTTCCTTGACAGCGGGCCTGGTAGATGGATTCTAGAGATGGGAGGTTGACCTTTGTGATTGTCCGGGCCAAGTTCACCACTCTCTGTAACCATCTTTGATCTTGAATGGTTCAGCTGCCATACTACGCAGTGATACATCCAGACAGAATGCTCTCAATGACATACCTATAAAAGTTGGCAAGGGTATTTGCCGTCATGCCAAATTTCCTCAGCTGCCTGAGGAAGAAGAGATGTTGTTGGGCCTTAGTAACCAGTGCGAGCACATAAAGAGTCCAAGAAAGCTTGTTGTGGATGACCACTTGAAGGAACTTGACACCTTCCACTCGTTCCACTTCTGTGCTGTTAATGTGTAGGGGGGGCATGAGTAACATCCAGCTGAAAGTCAATAATGAATTCCTTGGTTTTGTTGGCATTGAGAGCTAGGTTGTTTATTTCATTTTTCCAGATCTTCCACCTCCTGTCTGTCTCGTCGCCATCTGAGATTCAAACAACTATGGTGGTGTCATCAGTGAACTTATAAATGGCATTAATCTCGTATTTGGCAATGCAGTCATGAGTATACAGTGAGTACAGTAGGGAGCTGAGTATTCACCCATGGGGGGGGCTCCAGTGTTGAATGTTAGAGATGATGAAATATTGTCCCCAATCTTCACTGATTGTGGCCTGTGGGTCACAATGAGGAACATGGAAAGAAAATGGTGGTATGTTGGCGTATCAAGAGCTAAAGGGCAGGGAAGGGACAGGAGGTTTTTGTCAGCATTGGAGAATATAAGGTAGGTGAAAAAATAGCGAGGCAGAGAAAGAGCATGGGGTAATGTGAGGTAGCAATAGTAAATGAGGAGATATGGGTGGTATAGAGGAACTAACAAGGTGGGAGTGTGAGAAAGGGGTAAGAATATGGGAGCTCACACACATGTTGAGGTTTGGGCTGTTGTTGCATTGAAAGGAGACAGCACTTCTGGCATATGAGGAGATATAAACAACCTTTTATCTATCTTATATGGAGAATAAAATGATCAAAAGGGAACAAAAGATATTGAAGCAGCATCAAAGTAGGTCAACATAGAGAATTGGTGAAATTTTGCTTCTGGGAGATAAGGTGGTTTCCATGCATGAAGATGCCATTTAAAAAATTATGTATACATCTTCCCTATGAGGCCAGTAGTAAGTTTGGTTTGTGTTGAATCTCAATCATAAAGATCTTTAACTTTGCATCTCAGAATCACAGAAGCACACATGACAAATGGAGGCTATTCAGCCTATTGTGTCAGCACTGACTGTTTGAACATTTTACCTTGGTATCATTTCCTGTCTTTCCATGAAACTCTGTAATTACCCAATGTCCTCTTGAATGCCACAAATGAACCTGCCTGCACTATACTTACAGGCAGAACATTCCAAACCTGGACAACTCTCATACAAAGATTTATTTTTCTCACTTCACATGTGTTTCTTTTGCAAAACAATTCAAAACTGTGTTTCTTATTCTTGATCTGAATTCAAGTGGGAACAATTTCTCATTATCCACTTGATCCAGCTGCCACATGTTTTTGAAAACTTGTATCAAATCTCGTCTGAGCCTTCTAGTCTCCAAGAAAACAGTTCAAACCTCTCCAAGCTATCTTCATAACTGCAATGTCTTATTCCTGGAACATTCTCAAACATCTTCTTCTCTTTCCCCAATGCATTCACATCTTTCCAATGATGTGGCATCTGGATTTGTACATAATGTTCTAACTGAGATCTAACCAGTGTCGTGCATATGTTCATCATAACCCCTCTGGTCTTGTGTTCTAACTTTATCTAAGATGCCTAGAATTGTGTATACTTCAGCTCTTTCCATCTGTCCTGCCACTTCTAATGACTAGGAAACATGGTATTGCCTTTTCTTTGCCATCACTTGCCTTACACCTTCCTTGTGATCTGGAAGTGAATGATATGGAACAGTGAAGAAGTCCTGAGTAGTGCAAAGGAGATGTTTGTGTGAAATCATTAGAGTTGAACAATCTGTTCACAAGTTGAAGAAAAGAATGCATTCCACACTTCTGCTGTTGATCTGAAAAGCTGTTATCAACTTAGAACATTAAAGGCTTTTGTCATTTTATTCCAGTACCACATAACAGCAACATCTTTGGCCAATCATTCAATATAATAACAAGCCTTTCTGTGAATTACAATAAAATCAGTGGAAAACTTTCCGCGGTTGGATGGAATGTCTGTACCACTAGCATTAATACTGCCTAGTCACTCTTGGATTTATGAGATCACTGTATTTTTGAACAATAAAATGTTTCATTACCATTCCTCATTGAGAGTGATGGAAGGGATCAAGAAGCGTTGACTCAGCTATTGAACTGTGCAAAGAATAGGTTACAAGAAGCAAAAGGAGGCTGTCTTCAAAGAAGTGGAATGCATAGAATGGGATTGTCATGAAACACGAATGAATTAGGTTGTACATTAAATGGAACTGAATGATGCAGAAGAAAAAAAGGAACATTCTTAGCTATTAAAAAATGTGCAAAACAATAGTAGAAAAACAGTAAACTATATTGGCTGCTGTAGGCTTGATGGAACTTAATATAGCTTTGGCGACTGCTCGAAATATGACAATTACTACCACCACAAGAACACAAATCTATATTGTGAATTTGACAGCAAAATTATCTGGTACTCCATTAGGCATAAGAGAAAACACAAATTGGGTGCTGAGCTGATGAGAAAGAGTGTTTGAAATTTGGCATTCTTGCATTTGTCCTGATGAGACCAAGGTGATAAGTTTTGGCAACATGTCTCTCTTTTCAGCTTTGGAAAGTAATTTGAATAGACAAGCAAATGTTATGACAAAAAGATGTATTTTAACAGGAGGTGTTCAAGGTGGAGTGGAAGAGTGAAATTTTGTGGGATTTAAGGAGGAAATCCTACATGGGCAGGAGAGTCTGATAGCATAGCAACCAATACCGGGACAAAGCACGTGGGAGAACTAGAGGAGTCACTAATGCAACACAACACACATTTGGGCTATTTTTAGGCTTAAAATAGCAATTTGACCATGTAGTGATTGTAACAAGGTCAGCTAGCTAGACATCACAGAATGCATGTTCCCTGATTGGACCAGATTAATTGCTCCAATGAGGGAGCCCTGGCTGACAGATACAAATGGTGAGTGTCAGAGTATCTGGTGCCTGACTCTATTTGAGGCAATGTCATAGTCAAGGTCTCTTCATGTATCAACAAACAGTGACTTGATGATGGACACAAGCCTCTGTGAAGTTATTTAAGCCCTATGTCTTAGGACCCATATTTCTACATTAACTGAGCTTATCACTTAAAACCAAACTATGGACACCTGATATAGAGTCTTTTCAAAATGGAGCATATTGTATTGCTGGTGTTAAATGAGGCTACAATTTTATTCCATTAACACCCCAGGGGTATACAATAGGAATCAACTCAAAATGTTGATATTAAATATTATATGAAAAATTATGACCTGGATTTTCCAATAATCAGATCATTATTTGTGAATGTGAGTTGTACAAGGCAACTGGTGTCCTGACACAGCAGACTCCAAAGGAATTATCTGTGAAATAGAACATTCTGCTGAGCAATTCCCCTGTGTCTGCAACCTTTCAAAATGTTCCAATTAAATCAGAGAATTTGAAGGGTTTAACTCCTGAGTAACTACTAAACTGACCACCAAATTAACTTACACACTTCCAGCTAAACTTTCTCTTGAACCTTCACACCACAGACACTGATCCGACATCCCCTGTCTGCATGGGACCCAACAGAACCACCATCAACGGGACCTGAATGCACCTACTTTGGACCTGGCACCACTCCTCTCCCAGAATTTAATATCTCTCACCCACTTGTTGCGACACGGGGTAAACCCTTCTGCTACTTTAAACCTGACACACAGAGAAGCTCACCTTGCGCCGTAATCTGTTAATTTCAAGAGGCAAAGAACTATCCCAGATTTCACGATTTAAAATAAAAATTAACAACTTTATTCTTTAAGTCCAACAGAGAACATTAAAACCACAATTATTTACAGCTCCTTTCTCTTAAACCTATCTTTTACTTGCCACTCTGTAATACTGGCCTGATAAATTCCCTCTTTAAATTTACAGCAAATTAATTTCAAACCCAATTGTCATCTTCAGATGTTGAACTTTACCTGTAGGTTTCTTGAGGTCGGCATCGGTCTACTGCTGTACAAATTTCTTATTGACAGGTACCTTTCAGAGAGCTATTCTGTTGGCAGTCTTTACTTGTGGGTGTTCTTTGCTGTTCTCTCCCTAACTGTTCAAAATGTCTGGTTTTATACCCCAAACATCTGATCACCTCATTGTTTTGAGGTCATCCCAAACAGTAAAATTCAACTTTGATTGGATTTTGGTATCCAGGGTATAATTTAAACCGATTGGCCGAATTTGAATTTGTTTTGGTTTCATGGCAATGCAACCAAGCTATTTGTTTCAACCAAATGTTACATTTTAAATTGTTCAGCACATTCACACAGCTAGTCCTTGTTAGCTTCCTCTCTCTCTCTCTCTCTCTCTCTCTCTCTCTCAAAGGGACAGTACACACCTACATCTTCACAATACTCTCCAACCGATTCTAAAAGCTTCATTGCTTAGCCTGGCTCCCTTCCATTTTGCCCTATTTAATGGCACCCTTCCCACCTAGAACCCTATCTTCCAATCACACTAATTACCTGGCCCTATCCCTATCCATAATCCACCTGGCACTTTACGAACTCGGTACTCTACACCCTTCCCATCTGACACCCAATTTAGCATCATACCCTTTAGACATCTAGCACTCAATTTAGCAACCTAACCTCATGCTTACATTTTATTCTTACCTTTCATAACAGTTCTCACAGTAGTTGTCCGTGATGCTTGACCTTTAAATTACACTAACTGACTACTGTGAGAAAGGGGCATGTTTTGCCATACCCCACTGTTTTGCATTACGAGGAATTTGTCAGAATGGAAGTGCAGTTCTGCATTTCTGAAGGGCCACTGATCAGAATCTCCTGTCAGAAATTCAAAGCTCTATTGTTTTATGAAAAAGGGGAAGTCGAGTGGCAATTTACATTTAAATACAATTCCTTGGAAAATCCAGCCCACAATTTCTGAATGTTACATTGAATTCACTTTTCCATGATGTGACTTGGCAAGTTCTGAATTTGCACAAATGTAATGCAAAATGCTCCACCAAAACCAGAGTTTCAAAATTATGTTACTCCATAATGACCTTTGATGACATGAGGCATTATGCTGATGCCATCCCTATAGTAAACCGCTATTCAATTGATGATAGGATCCTGAATTGCAGGTAGCTTTTTAACTGTTTCTTTAAAACATTTAGGGGAGTGCTTTCCAACTATGTCCATGTTGAGATGTTTCTGGAAACAGTTTCATTCATAATAACTGCAGCAGCAGACCTTTTGAAAATTAAGGGATAGAAAGTTGGTTCTGTCCTTCCCAAGGACAGGGGAACACATAGCTGTGTTGTGTTTGTGTTCTGGTAATGTAAGCTCTTCACAAGTAATACCAACAAAAAAACTAACCTCAGGATGTGATCAATCTCAAATTACTATGAAAATGTTGATTGATATTTTGGGATTAATAGTTTGACTGCTTATCCCTCACAATATTCTGACCTTTCAAATTCATGCAGGTAGTTTTCATTCCTCTATGTAATTAGATTTGTAATCAATGATGTTCCTGAATATCATAAACCTCAACCAAATTATTTCCATCAGAAATATTTGATCATATGAGGCTTGAAGCAAATAAATTGCAACATAATTATGTTCTCCCAGAGGATGTTAAAACATTAAGATTTGGAAATGAAGATACTGGTCATACTGGAGCACTGTTCTGAGGCAAACCAGACAAACTAGACTAGAATGCATCATTTTATTGGATTTTCCTTCTGGGTTTTAACTATTTTTCTTTCCTTTCCCTCAACTGTTCAGCAGTTAAAGCTGCAAAGCACCTAAATTTCTAAATTTTCTGCTGACAGCTTGGGTCATTTTCCGTGGGCTCCGACAGCATTACTTTGGGAGATGAAACAGAGTTACAATTTAAATCCACAATAAAGCAAAGGCAACATTATTAACTCAAGGACAAACAGTGCAACACTGACTTATTTTAACACATTTATCTTTCTGAACTTGTGTAGCAGTCCAAGGTGGCCACCTACTCTAACCCTAACCCTAATCACAAACAGAGTGATGTCTCTGGTAAAGCCAACTCTATGTTTCCTTTTGGCATATTTCAATAGAACGCTGCCATCAAAACGAGTCAGTGAAAAAGAGGCAAAAATGATTAGAAATGGGACAGCACATAAAGTGAGTTGGACTCGCCTTCAGGGCAGCGTGCCTCATTTCCTGCCTCTGCTTGTCCGATACAAGCCAGAAATTCCATGTTCAGGCACCTGACTCACTGCATCCAAGTCCTTGTGTTGTAATGGGATTAGCCTCTTGGCCGACTGTGACAGTATCTCGGGACAGACTGCAGTTCTCCTTCTCAAATAAGAACTGCTCCCCATTGACTTTCAGACATGATTGAAGCACATGCAAAGTGTTTGCCACATAAGCCGTTGGCTTATTCTGTAGGTGTGAAATTGACGTGGCATGGTACCATACAACAATGTTGGCTGTTTGACTATTTAACGCAAACATGACAGATTGCAACAAAAGTCAATGCAAGACAGAAATTGACAGCCTTAAAATAAATGCAAAATGAGTGAGTGCTAAGAAAGTACTAAGTGCTAACAGACATAAGAGGTATGCCATAAGGAGATGCATATGTTACATATGTATTACAGTCTGCAATGAGACTTGGCTGATACATGCAAAGCGTAAGTACTTTTAAGTTCCAAAGTGAATTCCTCAAGGGTGAAGTGGCTTCTGGAAAGAATTGAGATCTTCTGAAAGCAGTCAGGATGATGGGGTGAGACCTGGGGTTTGGTGATGCCCACTTGCACAGAAGAAGAGTGGAAGGGGACAATAGCCATAGAGTATATTGGAAATGGTGCTGATTGTGGAGCTGGATGATAGCTTGGAAAAGCAACTAGTGAGCTGTGGTGCCAGAGAACAGTTCTGATTTCTGTAGTGATTGCAACAAAGTCATAGAAATGAGTCCCCTGATAGGTGCTGCTAATCTTGTCCAATCAGGAAGCCCTGGTGGATGGATTAAAAAGAGGAGGGTTAGAGATACTGGCACTCTGAGAGCTGACTCTGAATAAGACAGTACTCGAATCAAAGACTGTTCAAGTGTAACTAAAGTGTGATGGGTTACTCTCTGGAGTAATTTCAACTTCCACTTTAGTAATTAGCACAATCTTGTTTCCCAAGGAAGGAGGTGAGAATTGAGAGCTACATGTGGAGAGAACTTTCCCTTTAATCATTCATGGAATGTGTGTACCAAAGGCAAGGCCGACATTTATTGCCTATCTGTAATTGCCCATGGGACAGTAAAATGTCAATCACATTGTCATGCGTCTGGAGTCACATGTGAGCCAGACCATGTAAGGATTGTGGATATCCTTCCCTAAAGGAATCTGATAGATCTTTCGACAATCAACAGCAGTTCTATGATTGCCATTGGGTTAGCTTTCCATTCCATTTTTTTTGTTGAATCCAAATTCCACCAGTTGTACTAATGAGATTCAAAACCAATCCCCCAGAATACCAGATTGAATCTTATCAGAAATTGGTTAAGTGTTATTATTGTCATTTTACATAGAAGGTTTCACTCTGTCGGTCAGAGCAAATTTTCAAGTACTATTCTCCCAACCTTGCTTCAGTATTTATATGCCCTGAAATGCCCTGCTCATCATATCCTCCCACTCACAAGGACGGATACATAGGCAAAAGTGAGGACTGCAGATGCTGGAGATCAGAATCGAGAGTGTGGTGCTGGAAAAGCACAGCAGGTCAGGCAGTATCCAAGGAGCAGGAAAATCGACATTTCGGGCAAAGGCCCTTCAACAGGAATGAAGGCCGGGAGCCTCCGGGGTGGAGAAATGGATGGATATATATGCCACTGCTGGACCGTCTGGGATTCCTGGCACCAACGCCATCTTTCAAGAGCCTTTGTGCAAATGGTGAAGTGTTGGCAATCCAAAGCTGTTTCTTATGATTTACTCCAGCTGTTACCGATAAGGGGAAATTGGCACCCTATTTGGTGAGCTTAATGTCTTTGTCAGAGGGATAGTATGGAGAAAGGCCATCCTCTTCCCACAGGATTGGCAGAGAAGGTCATGACACCAGAATAAAACAACCCATAATAGGACCGAAAGAGTCATGTTGAGTGTTAGGGTACTTGATATTTGGCACTTCACTCCTGCGAGGAGATGATATTGGAGGATGGAGGTAGGGACTGCTCTGTGCAGTTAGCCAAATCGCCATGTCCCAGCAACTATGTAAGGAACATTGTCCTTTGCTGTGCTGCTCCCTTATTACTGCCATGGTGAATAACTACCGTTTGTTTGTGAAGCATTCTTGCTTTTACATTTTGCAAATGCCTTTGGAATCATCTCGGTGGAGGCCGACACATCAAGACATCACCTCCTCCATTTCTGAGGAAAAGGCATGGATCCCTCAGAGGAAGCACCGACAAAACTGCTTCCTGTCTCCTCACCTGCTCAGATACTGACAGACAGTGGGTATTTTAGATAAATTAAAGTTGGAAGCACAAGCCGGTGAGTCTATGACTGCTACATCTCTGCAGCTGGCCAAGGAAGAACTGCCTCAGGCCTTTAGTGCTCCAGGCATCTGCTCAGCCTCAAGCAGATGAGGACCCTATCGTGTTGGCAATTAAAAACAGCATAGAAATACACAGGCAGACACAAGAGCAGCAGACATTTTCTGAGTCAAGGAGCAACTTGAAACATAGACTGCAGGACTGTATCAACTGGTGAGATCAAATTGCCTCAGCTATGACAGTGTCTGTTTGCTTCCATGGGCAGGTTGACAGCTGCCATGGACAGCTAGGTCCAGCCTGAGGTTTGATGTCTGCAGGATGTGTGCATGAACCTGCATTCCATTGCTTTAGCCATTGGTGCTCAGCATTATTAACAATGCAACAGGGGGATGAGGGAATCTGACCTGACTCCAGGTGCCCCTCCCTGATAAGGAGACAGGGCAGGGACAGTAGGCAACCAGTTAGAGAAAGGACCACACACAAGCCCTCCAGAAGTTCCAGAGAACACACCCTCTAGGAATGAAAGTTGTACTCTGCCCAGTCTGGGTGTGGTCATAGCCATTTTCATCTCTACTGCGGGCTTGTTATTTACAGCACCTCGGCAGCGAACAAAAGTCGCTCCCCATTTAGTAAATTTCAGATGCTGTCTCTTATCATTTTGGAACCCCCAAATGTACATTTCCCTCCTTGTTTGCCCTTCTCCACAACCTCATCAGCTCTGCAATTTCCCACCTTTCCACCCATGCTGTCTATCTCCCTACTTTAAACCCCACAGCCCTGACCCATCAAGTCAATATGCTGGATCTAGTACTCCATTGTGCTTCCAATTAAGTCAGTGTGTTTCTGACTATCAATGACCATTTCTTTCAACACCCTATTACCTATCCTGTTAAATATTGAGTTGCTCCCCCTTTGCAATTGTTATCCTATGTGAATCCTAACATCTAACGTTCAATCCCCATAATTAAATTTCCCATCTATCCAGACACAGCAGTGGGCCATCAAAACTCCTTAAATTTTAGTGGATGGACCATGAGAACTGACTGCAGCCCATCCCCGATCCATTTCAATGGACAACTCTAAATGGTAAGGAACCGGATGTTGATTGGTCTGTGTGTAGGTCCTGACTGACCTACCATGGGTCCTCTGGTTGCAGCGGGGTCACAGAGTTGACCATGGCCCACTCCCTAAACTGCAAAGGTACTTACTCCCTTGACCTTGACCACCCCAAGTGGCAGATTGACTTTGCCTAAGCCCCTGATATCTATGGCTGCCTTGACTTACTCTGTCAAGACACTTGACTAAACGGTACTTTCCTTGAGTTGACTGAGAGCTACAACCCTTGGACTTTGAGAAATGCCACTTGATTGATACATATGTACTGTGTTTGACATGAAGGCAGCTGGCACATGTTGACAGTGTGAGATTAACATAGTACTGTGACATGGTGCAACACATCCATCCCCTTGACTTAACACAGCTGACAAACATGATAAGTTGCCTACCTTTGTAGCCAGCTAATCTTTTTTGCTAAATATATAAAACCATGTTTTATAACACAGGAACAATGGTGTTCACAAAACATAATAAGAGAACCTTACATTGCAATTCAGAATCATATTTAAATGGGGCAAAGTCATCTACCAAAAACATTAAATTTGATTTCTACGCAGTTGCTGCCTAATCTGTAGCATTTCAGCATTTTCTGCTTTTATATTAAACGGGTAGAGGTTTGTCTTAACAGACATGCACTGCAGCAAATCAAGCAAAACAATCAGTCAAGCACGTCCAATAACTCAATCTCAAGCCAAGTTCTTTAAATTCAGCCTAAAACCTCTGATAGATGAAGTAGCATCTTGGTTATGACATGATCCAGGAATTTACAATATTAAATAAATGACTGATGAAAGAGAACAGGCGTTGTATTTAAAGTTATTAAATTTCCATGGATTTCTCATGTTGTAGATGTAATTTTTCCCAGTAAATTTTCCACCATGGGGAGAAACAAAATAGGATTTTCGCTCAAGCCAGAGTAATTGTATTCTTGAAGGTTTTTTATGTGGCACAGTTTTTAATTTTTTTTGCAGGATTACGCTAATGCAGTCAGGGCCCCAATTTCTTGCTTGGTCAAATAGGTCAAGGGGACTATCCATAAGATTTATCTGAAGAAATTAAGGGGGCAAAAGTTCAGTACAATTATGAAAGAAGGGAGCAGCAGGACTGGAAGGGGATCATAAAGCATGACTGGGAAGGTTGTAATAATGGGGGTGGGAGAGGGTTGCTTATGATCAGTTACACCCTGGCTTCAAATGGGGAAGGAGATGGTAATGCATGAATGACAACATCAGACATAATCACTTCATTTGCCTGAGCCTGTGTGGATGAAGGTAAATGCAGATGGATAGGGTGAGGACTTACGGAAGTGTCAATCCTATGCAACTGATCCTAGGCTATTAGGAAGGGGCTGAGGATATTTGGCAGTACACAGGTAGACTGAAGCTGGGGGTCAGTAGAGCTCCTGGACTAGACTAAAATTTCCCTGTCTCTGTGCCTTAAGTCTTAAGGACCGAAAGCTGGAGCAAAAGAGTGCAGGTATGTGTGTGGCTCTCCAGTGGCTCTTGAAGGTGCTGGGCCTGGCTCCCAATAATATCTGCAATTTCTCTATAGAGACAAAAAGATTTCAGAGAGTCAAGCAACAACAATTCAGCTTCTGAGCAAGAAGGGCCATTGCATTCCGGATGTCTATCTGCTGCTGCCTTTCCTCCTTGTGCACTTGGATGAAGCCCTTGATTTTATGAAGCCAAAGGGTCCTCTCCTATATGGAGCTAAACAGGTGCCTTGTTATTGGCAGTCATCTGAGTACCAGCTGCCTGGGCTATTTCTTCCTCAGCTAGCTGTGGAGCTGTCACAGTGTGGTACTCATTAGATTGTTGACCCCCACTCTCTATTATATGACAGTTCCCACTAAGGTATTCATCTCTGGACTGGTGACAGGGTGCATCTCTTTCACAGAGGGTTTCACTCCAGAAGCGTAAGCAAGAATTCTCATGGATTCTCTGAAACATGCCCCATTGTCTATGCACCATGCCGTATTGGCATCTAGCTGGTTCAATCTTCCCTCTCTCCAGAGGTGGACGTATTTGTAACCGCCAAGACCTCCTGAGATTCCCAGCAACTACTTTAAAATCTATCAGCCTGGTCCAAGGTTGCCACTCTGGTCAATGTGATATCAATGATCTGGAGAAACACCCCAGGTCAATGACATTCTCTGCTCTACTTGGGTAAGTGTCACATTCATTCTTCTGTTACTTCACAATCACTCCATCTCCAATACTGTACCCATCTCCCACCAAGATTCAGGTTCTATCACTCCCACTACTGCATGCAATGTTGGCCCTCATTCGTTCTCACCCACCTAATCACTCAGATGACTAAGCTATATGCCCTCTGTATCACCTACTTGGGACATATCAACACTGGCCCCACCTGCATCAGAACCAACAGTTGTATTACCCACTTTCATCTCACACAATCCCTCTGTTGGCCTCATTCCAGAAGAAAATGGTCCTGAACAGCATGGAAAGAGCCAAGGCAGATTATGGCATACTGTAAGTTCATCTTCTTACCAGTATAAGGTGAGGATCCTTGTCCTATTTGAAGAGAAACATGACCATTCGCTTGGTGATTTTGAAATCTCCATGCCCTGGCAACTAAATAAGATGCAAAGAAACATCAAATATAGCAGCAAGAATAGGCTATTCCACGCGTCTAACTCTCTCCATTATTCACTATCATCAGGGCTGATCATTCAATTCTGTATCGGTTAGCATGTTTGCCATATACTCTTATAGTGTTCTGTGGGGTGCCCTGATTATAAAGTGGTCAGTACTCTGAGTTGTGGCTGCAGCAACCTTGCTTTGAATCCGAGTCACAGCAGTAAGTGCTCCCTGTGTTTCACTTCTGGGTGGCATAGTGGCTTAGTGGTTAGCACTCCTGCCTCACAGCCCCAGGGACCCAGGTTTGATTCCAGCTTCGGGTGACTGTCTCTGCAGAGTTTGTACATTCTCCCCATGTCTGTGTGGATTTCCTCCGGGTGCTCCCTTCCCCTCACAATCCAAAGGTCTACAGGTTAGGTGAATTGGTCATGCTAAGTTGCCAATGGTGTTCAGGGATGTTTAGGTTAGGTGTATTAGTCAGGGGTAAATGGAGGGGAATGGGTCTGGGTGAGGGTTACTCTTCGCAGGGTCAGTGTGGACTTATTGGGCTAAAGGGCCTGTTTCCACACTGTAGGGATTCTAATTCTTTGATCTCTTTAAACCCCAATAACTATATCTAACTTCTTCTTTAAAATCTTCAATGGTTTGGCGTCAACCAGTTTCTATGGCAGAGAAATTGTTCTCAAATTATTCACATTATCCATATGCTCGCCACTCTTTGGGTGAAGAAACTTCTCCTCATCTCAGTCCTAAATTGCCTACCCCAAATCCTTAGGCTGTGTCACCTGACACAGGATTCCCTGATCCCTTGGGAAAATCTCCAAGGTTCTTACACAATTGGACTGCCAGTTATTACTTTCTCATTACACAATACCCTGACTACGATAATATTGGTTCCTCAAAATATTAACTTAGAAAGCCATTCTGTACAAACTCCAGGAATTCCTTCTCTATGGTTATGGTTTTTTCATTGTTCATGGTTGTGTTGCTCTCCCATTGACACCACTGCTAATGTGTTCTTAACATGGCTAAACTTGTATCTGTATTTCTTGATTCATCCCTTCTTTTTCTTTCATAATCCCAACTAGTTTTGTGCCAACTGCAAAATTAGGAAATTAGATTTAATCTCTACGTCCAAACCATTGACATGGATTGCGAGTAGCTGGGACCCAAGCACAGATTACTGGTTAGAAGCTGCCAACCTGGAAATACTTGAATTATCTCTGTACTGTTTCTTGTAGATGAACCAGTTTCCAATTTGTACCTGTATGTCCCACCTAATCCCATTTGTCTAATTTTGGTTACCAGTTTCTTATATGGGACCTTATCAAACGTCTTTTGAAAACCTAAACATTTTTGATTTGATTTATTATTGTCACATGTACCTAGGTACAGTGAAAAGTTTAATTTTGCGTGCAGTACAGGCAGATCATAGCATACAAAGTGCATTAGGGTAATTGAATAGAACGAGGAACAGCACTGATAGTGCACAAACAGTGAGGTCAACATCAGTTTTGAAATTTGACAGTCTAATGACAGCGGGGAAGAAGCTGTTCTTTAACTTGTTGTTATGTGTGTTTAAGCTTTTGTATCTTCTGCCTGATGGAAAAGATTATGACCAGGCTGGGAGGGGTATTTGATTATGTTGCTGCCTTTTCAATGCAGTGACAAGTATAGATGGAGTCAATGGATGGAAGGAGGGCTTGTGCGATGGACTGCATTGTGTTCACAATTCTCTCGTAACTTATGGTCTGAGGTAGAGCAGTTGCCCTACCAAGCTGTGATGCACCGCGATAGAATGCTTTCTGTGGGGCATCTATAAAAATCGGCAAGTGTCTTTACAGATATGCCAAATTTCCTTAGCGTCCTGAGGAATAGAGGCATTGTTGTGCTTACTTGACATCAATGTGGGTGGACCAGGACAGATTGTTGGTTATCGTCACTTCTAGGAACTTGACGTTATTGACCATCTTTCATCTCAGCTCCATTGATGTATTCATGGGGAGTGCTCTCCATGATACTTCTTGAAGTCAATGACCAACACTTTCATTTTGCTGACTTTGAGGGAGAGATTGTTACCTTTATGCTATCAAGCGCTTTATCTCTTTCCGTTATTCTGTTTTATCATTGTTTGAAATCTGGCCCACAATGGTGGTGCAGCTTGCAAACTTGTAGATGGAGTTCAGATGGAAGTTGGCCACACAATTGTGAGTTTACAGGGAGTACATAAAGGGGCTGAGTACACATTACCTGTGGCACACGAGTGTTAAGGATTGTCATGGAGGAGGTGCTGTTGTCTATTCTCACTGATTGCAGTCTGTGGGTCCGGAAGTTGAGGATCCAGTTCCAGTGGGTGGAGAAAAGACCTAGGTCATGGAGATTAGGTTGTTTGGAAGTATAGTGTTGAAGATAAATCTGTAGTCAATGTATAGGTGCCTGACGGAGATATCCTTGTTATCCAGATGTTATTCCATTTAGGGATGAGTGTAGAGCCATGGAGATGGCGTCTGCAGTGGACCTGTTATAATGAGAGATGAATTGCAAGGAATCAAGGTCGGCTGGAAGCAAGAGTTGATATGAGCCATGACTATCCTCTTGAAGCACTTCATAATTATAGAGGTCGGAGCTACTGGGCTGTAGTCATTGAGGCACACTGTATGAGTTTGCTTTGGTACAGCAATGATGGTGTTCTTCTTGAAGCAAGTGGGGTCTTTACATCGTGGTATAAATATACTACATTCGTCAATTCCTGTATCTGTTCTGCACATTATGATTCTGTGACTCAATGATATTACATCTGCAAAATCCACCAACAGATTTATCAAACAAAAGAAGTATATTGTGACTTGGTTGGAAGCATGGAGCGAAGAGTCCGAGAGAAATTAGGGTGAGGCATGAGGCGTATTGGGCAGAGATGGTGAGGGCCATAAACAGATGGAAGAATGTGATTGGGGAGTGTTTGGGAGTGAATCATGTTCATGAGGCAGAGTCATTCATGGTGGGCAAAGCCTGTGATTATGAGGGGTATTTCAGCGATTGTGAATAGAGTTAGTAATGGGCAGATGTTGATTTTGAGAATTAAAATTTCCAAGTTCTTGTGTTTGGTTGCACCACACCATGAAATGTTATTGTAAACATTTTAAGCTATAAGTTGAAGCCCTTTCCAGATTCCAAAAGTCAACTTTAGCCATCTGTTTCAAAACCGTGTGGCATATACTTTCAAAATTTTTTTTTAAAAGTGTGAAAAAATATACAATCATTGGTCACTTCAAATGTGTAATATTTCATGCAAAATTGATATTTTGAGCAAAAGCAGGAATTATCAAATGAGCACGGGTTACAAATCTGGTTCTAGAGTATACTGTTTTTTGACATTTTCAAGGCCATTTCAAAACTGGCATCTGTGTCCCACACACAAATTCTGGCACAGGATGTCTAACACATCACTTTGGTAAAGTCAAGCAAGAAGTATCTTTTACTGATGTCAGAAGGATGCATGACACCATTCACGTGTAAATAAAGAGCAGAATGCCTGCTTCTGATCTGTCTTGTAACATTGATTTGTATCTAAGGCAACTAGCACAAGTGTTATTGCTGCAGGGAATGCCACTGATAAGCAGGATGAAATCAGAGGAAAGGTTAGTTCTCATTTTAATTGCTGTTACTCTGGTTCCAACATCTCTTAGTTCTCTCTGACAGCATTCCTGATGTCTTGAACATATTGCAGAGGCTTGTAATTTATTTTAAGACTCTCACTCATCCTCTCCAGTTGGAATCCAATGTCCAAGCATTCATCTTTCATATCCCTACAAATCTTACTCAACCACCCACATGAAAATTAATACATGCAAATTCTGCATGATAAATTCTGAGATTCAAAAGCTCCGAAGTCTCTCAATTGGTGCCATTCTCAGGAATAGAGGTTACCAAATGTTTAAGCCTACGTGTGTGAATATTTTACCAACTACACATGACACACAGGTCTTGTCACATTTGTCATTTTTAGTTTTGCAAACTCTTTGAATTGCAAAGCAGTAATTGTTAAGCAGGCAAGGAGATTGTGAGGAAAATTCAGTTGTGTTTCTGTGGTTGGTGCTTTCTGTCAATGAAATTAACAACAAATAAAATTTTAACTTAATTATTCTCTAACTATTGTTTTTTTCACCTGCTGATGAAATTTACAGAAACATTCCAATGTCATAGCAACATCTCACTATCCCAATGTTGAGATCATTTGGATATTCTATTTAAATTAGTGAATGTGCAGATTATTGCTAATTGGTCCCATCTTTCTTATCTTCATTAGGAAATGCCAGATGTAATTAGTTAGAAGTGTGAATATTCATCGAGCACTTATGTAAAATCAGTGCCTTACTAGAAAGTGAATCTGATGCCCAAAAATTTTCCTTTTATGAGAAGAGACAGAAAAACTCATTAGGACTCCTTTAATGAGAAGAAATGATGAAAAAAAGAAATCAGGGAGAGATTTTGTCTCTTCCATTAAAAGGGAACTACCTTTGGGCTATGTCTTATTACTGTTGCACCACTGTTAAATGGATTGATCATCATCTATATCGTTATGATATTAGTTGAACAGAACTTTCACAGAGCTTTCTGGTTATTAAAAAAAAACTTGTTTCTATTGTCAGGGCAGTCATACCAACTGATGAAGAAATAAAGGGTGTACTTTAAATGATTATATAATTTACATTTTGGCCAGAAAACACCCAGCAGCCATGGCCACTGTTTAAGTAGGTTACATCCATTAAACCAACACAGAGAACTGAGCCCCTCACAAAGCCACACTTCATATTGTAAGTCCTTTTTCTTTAATTATGGTTGAAGATTAAGGGATAATTTTGACTCTGAACTATAGTTAAACAGGCCACTTTAATAAGGATCCATAATATGATAAGATTCCTGGAGCTCAGATATATGACTCCTTTGGCAGTATGAACAATTTTCAACCTGTGCTGATCTACAAATTGTTGACAGATCGTACCTTGTGGCATGAATATTACTTTGCACTTATTAGCCCATCCAATTTCAGGCTAAAATAATGTCAAGTATCATTCACTTCACGTAAGGGCCATTTCTCCTTAACGCTAAATGGTATTACTGTAGCTGAATCAACTATCATCAACAGGCTGCTGGTGCTCATTGACCGGAAACTGAACTGGACTAACCATATAAATATAGTGGCTACGAGAGAAGGTCAGAAGCAAGGAATACTGCAGTGAATAGCTCACCTCCTGACTCCCAAAGCATTCCCACCATTTACAAAGTACAAGTCAGAAGTTTGATGGAGTACTCCCATTTGCCTGAATGAGTGCAGCTCAATTCTCAAGAAGCTTGACAACATTCAGAAAAAAGCAGCCCACTTCATTGACATTATTTCCTTCAACATTCAATCCCTTCACATTGGCACACAGTAATATCAGTATGTATCGTCCTCAAGATACACTACAATACCTCACCAAGGCTCCTTAGGAAGCATCATCCAAATCCATGGTCGCTGGGCCAAATTTCAGGACTCCCTTCCTAACTGTTTACTGACATCCTAAGCTCTATTGGTTCCAGAATGCAGCTTATCATCATCTTCTCAAGAGCAGCTAAGGAGTGGCAAGAAACACTGGCATGATTAATGATCCTCTTAACCCATGAATAAAACAAACTTTCTGTTCTGATTTCTGACTGACAACTGCAAGATACCATTAGGTAAGCAATTAATATTGCTTCCAAAATTCACCACTTAATTTGGGAGATTATGTTTCAACAATTCAATAGTTGGGATCATGTCAGACCAGAGATTTTAGAATAGATGATGTCCAGCATTTTAATAAGTTTTTGTGGAATCATGATTACATTAAGAGTATCTTTCTACCTGCTGGGGTACCTCACTTCTCCAAAAATAAGCATTGCTTATCTGAAATAAACCTGTTCTGACTTGACCTGATCCATGTGCTCCAAGGTCGAGACAGCTTGTATACCAAAGTCCCATTTAAATGAACACGGTCAGCCATTAAAGTGGGCAGTAATCCCCAGGAACAACATGAAGACTGGGACATCAACCACCCTACCTTTGGAAAAATCTTAAGTCTAACATGTGTGAGTGAGACCTCGGAATTTTTGTGGTGATTTGTTTGATTTGTATTGCAATCTTATTATGTTTCTATTTTGTAAAGTTAAATCATGTGCTTGAAAGCAATTGCATTCAAAGTCAGGAGACTCACATGGGACATCACTGATGTAACCATAATTTTGAAATTATAGCTCCAGTCACAGGTTTATTGTTACTGTGGGCTCACAGAAATCAATCCTCGAAAAAGACCAAATGTTGCAGTGTAATCTCAGGAGCAGCAAGTTTGCATGCCAAAAAATGCACCTGCAAAAATATAACTTTTTGAGGCAAAGGTCAAGCCCTTTCTACTCTGGAATTTAGCTAAGAAGGAAGAAAATTACATTGAACCTGAAGAAATTCTGTTGCAATAGTTCTTTCAGATACTTTCAAATTATACCAGGACCAATGCACCAGTATTGATTGTGCAGGGTAATAAAACAAATGTTACTATATATCGTTGCAACAATGAAGATCACACCATAATGTTATAAATAAAGATTAATGAGCAGTATGTTATTGCAGTTACTGTTGTTAAATGCTGGAAAAATGTTGGAAAAATCGTATTTTTTTCCAAAGGCAATGTATCTTAACTACATTAAGACTGGCTGGCCTTAAACCACTGCATCAGTAAAGTGGCTCCAGCGTTTTCAGTAAACTTAAAGGGACAGAAAAGGCAGAGATTATTGCCGCTGCACTCCGTAACATGACAAATACAGAAAGGATGGAACAATTGATGTCATGAAAACATTTTCATTCTGCAACAGATCTGACAGATTCAATTCCCCGATATCTAGTGATCTTCTTCTGAGAGACATTAATGTACTGCCTTCAAACATGCTCAAAAGCAAAGGACAATTTAACCATGACAGCAGTTGTAACATGTTTGTTTGTTTTATTTTTCAAAAGAAAACAATAAAACTTTGCCAGATATTCAGAATACTGAGGATCCACAAATGCTGACAGGGAAAGTGAAATAATTCATTACCACCTCCAAATCAGCCCATTTCTGGAAGATCTATGGAATGCAGAAAATATGAATGCTATCAGAGCTAAAGTTGCCAATGTAAGTATCTGTCAAATCTATGAATGGGCATATACAGAGAGAACATGATTGTGAAGAAACCATGCAGCTCACTAACTTGAGACAATTATAAGCATAAATTACTTGCCATGATCTACCAATGTGGAATTAAATTCATATGTAAGGGTGGAAAACCTTTAGTTCCTCTTGTGGAGAAAGTGCTTCATATCTACATTGCCTCCTGGGTTTTGGCAGATATAGCAACCCATTTTCATGATGACAAATTTCATATTGTAATATTCTGGGTTATATTTTGGATATAGCTGCTTGCCTGGATGTGCAGCACATGATGATGCAATGAACAAGAGGCAAAACATACTTGACCTCATCCTTGCCAATCTGCCAGCTACAGCTGCATCTGTCTGTGGCAGTATCGGTAAGAGTGACCATCGCACAGTCCTTGTGGAGACAAAATAATGCCTTCACGTTGAGAATACTCTCCAATATATAATGTTGCACTATCACTGTAATAAATGGGACAGATTTTGAACAGATCTAGCAATTCAAGATGAGGCATCCATGAGGCATTATGTGTTATTGACAGAGGCTTATACTCCAGCATAAGCCATAACCTCATGGACCAGCATATCTGCCACTAATCGTTACCATTAAGCCTGGGGATCAACCCTGATACAATGGAGATTGCAGGAGGGAATGTCAGGAACAGCACCAGGCACACCAAAAATTAAGGTGTCAACCCGGTGAAACTACCATTTGTATGCTAAACAGCATAAGCAGCAAGTGACAGACAGAGCTAAGTGATCCCACAACCTATGGATCAGATCTAAACTCTGCCACATCCAGTTGTGAATGGTGGTGGACAACTAAGCAACTCACAGGAGGAGGAGGATCCATTATCAATTGTGGAACAACCTGACTCATCAGTGCAAGAGATAAGGCTGAATCATTTGAAGCAACCTTCGGCCAGAAATGCCGAGTGAAAGATGCAACTCAGCTTCCTCCAGTGGTCCTAGCATTACAGATCAAGTCTTCAGCCAATTCAATTCACTCTGCATGATATCAAGAAATGGTTGGAGGCACTCGATATTGCAAAGCTATACTCTGGACAACATTCTGGCAATAATACTGAAGACTTGAACTTCAGAACTTGCCGCACAGTTACAACACTGGCAGGCAGCTGAAAATGTGGAAAATTGCCAAGTATGTCCTGCACACAAAAAACAGGACATATTCAACCCGACCAATTACCACTAGTCTACTCGCGATCAAAGTGACGGAAGGTGTCATCATCAGTACAATCAAACAGCAGCTGCACTGCAATAAGCTGGTCAGTGACACCCAGTTTGGGTTCCCCTCGGGCTATCCAGCTCTTGAACTCATTACAACATTGGTTCAAACATGGACTAAAAAGCTAAATACCAGAGGTGAAGTAAAAGTAACAACTCTTGACATCAGGGCTGCATACAAATGAGTGTGGCATCAGAAGTGCTCTTAAAACTGGGTATCAGGAGGCAAACTTTCAAACTGTTTAGTCATACCTGGCAGATAGGAAGATGGCCGTGTTGTTGGACATCAAACATCTCAGCTCCAGGATATCTCTGCAGGTGTTCTTCAGCATAGTGTTCTAAACTAAACTATCTTCACTTCTTCATCAATGAACATCCCTCCATCATAAGGTCAAAAATGAGAATGTTCACCGATGATTACATAATGTTCAACACCATTTGCAACTCCTCAGATACTGACGTAGTCTATATTCAAAATCACCAAGATCTGGACAATAGCCAAGCTTGGGCTGACAAGTGGCAAGTACATTTGTGCCACAAATGCCAAGCAATGGCCATCTCCAATAAGAAACAATCTAACCATTACCCCTTGACATTGAATACTGTTCCCATCACAGAATCCCACACTATAAATATCCTGCGATTACCATTGAGCAGAAACTCAATTAGAATCACCACATAAACATAGTGGCTACAAAAGCTGGTCAGAAGCTAGGAATACTATGGCTAGTAGCTGACCTCCCATCTCCCCAAAGCCTATCCACCATCTGTTGAAGGGCTTATGCCCAAAATGTCGATTCTCCTGCTCCTCGGATGCTGCCTGACCTGCTGCACTTTTCCAGCACCACACTCTCGTCTCTGATCTTCAGCATCTGTTGTCCTCACTTTCTCCTTGTCCACCATTGACAAGGCACAAGTCAGGAATGTGATGGAATGCTCCACACTTACCTGGGTGGGTACAATTCCAACAACAATCAAGAAGCTTAACACCAACCAAGCACGCAACCTGCACCACTCTATGAATATCCACTCCCTCCACCACCAAAGCTCAGTAGCATCAGTGCATTCTATCTACAAGACGCAATGCAGAAATTCACCAAATATCCTCAGAGAGTACCTTCCAAACCTACAACCGGCTCCATCCAAAAGACTAAGGGCATCAGATACTTAAGAATGTCACCAACCAAAATTTCTTTTTTAAGCCACTTGCCATCCTGATTTGGAAATAGATTGCTGTGCCTTAACTATCACTGAGTCAAAACTTTGAAATTCCCTCCCCAATGGCATTGTGGGTCAACATGTGGATTAGAGCAGTTCAAGGTGGCAATGCACCACTATCTTCTCAATGGGCAACTAGGATGGGCAATAAATACCGACCAACCTGTTACATTCATTCCCACAACAAAAAAAAACTTAACGTAATTCATTCACTTAGTGTAAAGAGTCATTAACCATTTGATCATTGTGAAAAGCCTTACATAAATGCAAGCCTTTTTTTCTGTTTATGACAGTAAGCAGACTGGGAGCGAAAGTATGGAAAGTATGAGCAATCAATAAAATATGCTCAGTTATACCATTTTTATTTCAAATTTTACTTCAGAACTCCCTGATGCTGTCATGACTTGTTTGAGCATCAAGTTGCAGAGTAGCCTCAATACAGTCTTGTTCAAAGCATGGACAAAAGAGCTGACTTCCAGAGGTAAGTTGAGATTGGTAAACCCTTGAATTCAAAGCTGCATTTGACTGAATGTGGCATCAAGGAGCTTTAACAGAGCTGGAATCATTGGGTTTCAGGGCACAAAGTTTCTGATGGCTGGATTCATATCTGGTACACATAGTAAATTGGTTGTTGTTGTTAGATGTCAGTCATCTCAGTTCCAGGACATCTCTGCATGAGGGGTCCTGAAATAAAACATGAAATAAAAAGGTCTTACTGTGTGTATTTTATGAACTGCACCATTAACAGTTGCATCCTCTTTTATTGTCACAAGCTTCTTCCAAGGACCTAGGAAACAATCTATTGATTTCCAACCTGCTGCTGCAAAACAATGATGTCAGATGCTGTAACTAGGCATGGTAGTGACTGTGATAAATTCATCTGGGGCTGGGGGGGTGGGGGATCAGACGATATGGCAATCTCATTGAAAGGGTCATGTTGACTGCAGTAATGGGATTTTGAAAGAAACTATGCAAAATGCCACAGAATTTTAATGACACTACTCACAGGATGGACAGTACGGTGGCACAGTGGTTAGCACTGCTGCCTCACAGCGCCAGAGACCTCGGTTCAATTCCCGCCTCAGGTGGCTGACTGTGTGGAGTTTGCACATTCTCCCCGTGTCTGCGTGGGTTTCCTTCGGGTGCTCCAGTTTCCTCCCACAGTCCAAAGATGTGCAGGTCAGGTGAATTGGCCATGCTAAATTGCCCGTAGTGTTAGGTAAGGGGTAAAATGTAGGGGAATGGCTCTGGGTGGGTTGTGCTTCGGCGGGTCGGTGTGAACTTGTTGGGCTGAAGGGCCTGTTTCCACACTGTAAGTAATCTAATCTAAGAAGGTCCAGAAGTCTGCAACTGAAATTAAGTAAACAAGCATGGTTTCTAGGGACAGTTCGAGATAGACATATCCTCAAACATTGTGAGTTTTCCAATCTTTTTGCCATTAAGACAATTAGCTTCTGAAGCCATATCCTTGCTATGAATACAAATCTGTGGGACACCCAGCAAGCCATGTAGCATGAAACCAATTTGAAAGAAAATAATAATATTATGCCACAGGCATTAGGCAGGTTAGGAACAATAATAGTGAAGGTTGAAATAAGTTAGGATTGAATTGCAATATTCAAAAGAAAAGTTAACACAATGTAGATGTCTTTCTTTTTACAAACTGTCAACAGAGCTGTGGAAATAGCTGTTTAAATTCAAAAGCTTATATATTTGCATGAGCACTTTAGAAATATAAGCTGTGAAGGCTTCTAAACAATATGAATTTCTGATTTTGTAATTTTGCAATGCTAAACATCTTCCACTTTATTAAAATTACAAAAGATATGAATAATTTAAATTGTTAGAAAACTTTTCTCTCCTAACTATGTGTCATTGCATACTCAGGCACACAATAGCTACCATACAGTGGCTACAGGTCACCTGCAATCTGATTTTTAAAAAGATATTTCCTTTATGCTTTAGAAATTAATCTTACTGATGTCTATCCAACAAAGTTTCCCAGAAACAAACTTAGAAATGTCAGGAGCTGGAATGAGCTTTCTATGGGGCACAACACTAGTCTGCATAATAACAGAGGATGAGTAGGAACTCCGAGAGATTCTCAGAGTGAGGTGCCATGTCAGAAGATACCAACAGAGTAAGTCATTAACACAGTAACATTAAATCACAGAAATTAGATCTGAAAATGGTGTTAACTTCAGACAACTTTAGCAATATTAACTTTTAGCACTGATGTGAAAAGGCTTCATCAAGTGCCACAATGTGATTTGTATTTGGGGAATTTCATGAATTGCAGTCAAATTGTAGCGAGCTTTGAACTGTAGTAATTTGTGTGAGTTTCAGTCAAACTCATATCATTGTTTTGTGTTGTGGGTTTTTGTAAATTCCAAACAAGTCACAGGAGGATATGCAGAGGAAAAGGAATTTTGAGACTTCAATACAAGAATTAATCTGAGGTTCAGCCAAATTCTGTGATATGTGCATTTTGTTCTTGTCAAATCAGAAGGCAGGGAATAGGAACAGAAACCCTTACAGGACCCAAAAGCCTGTTTTTCACCCCAATGCTTTCCAACTTTTCAATACTTTGAAAATAGAGTCATCGAGTCATAGAGATGTACAGCACGGAAACAGACCCTTCGGTCCAACTCATCCATGCTGACCAGGTATCCCAACCCAGTCTAGTTCCTCCTGCCAGCACCTGGCCCATATCCCTTCAAACCCTTCCTATTCATATACCCACCCAAATGCCTTTTAAATGTTGTCTCCACCACTTCCTCTGGTAGCTCATTCCATACATGTATAGTTCTGGAATCCACCACCTCAGGGAAGAAACTTTGTCTATTTATCCTATTCATGCACCTCATAATTTTATAAACCTCTATAAGGTCACCAATGCTCCAGGGAAAACAGCTCTAGCCTATTCAACCTCTCCCTATAGTTCAAATCGTCCAACCCTGGCAATATCCTTGCAAATCTTTTCTGAACCCTTTCAAGTTTCACAACATCTTTCCAATAGGAAGGAGATCAGAATTGGATGAGCCCAGAAGTAGAGGGCATAGGTTTAGGGTGAGAGGGGAAAGATATAAAAGAGATCTAATAGGCAACTTTTTCATTCAGTGGGTGGTATATGTATGGAATGAGCTACCAGAGGAAATGGTGAAGGCTATTGCAATTGCAACTTTTAAAAGGCATCATGGGTAGATGAAAAGGAAGGGTTTGGAGGGATATGGCCAGGTGCTGGCAGGTGGGACTAGATTGGGTTGGGATATCTGGGCGACATGGATGAGTTGGTATGAAGGGTCTGTTTCAGTGCTGTACACCTCTATGACTCTATGAAATAATGGGTAAGTTCATATTTGCTTATACTGTAACCATTTGTCACAATTTTGCCCATTCACATCACACAATAACATCTCCACTGTCTTAGTAGATATGGCAAATTTGAAAATGTAGCTCTCTCTCCTCATCTAGGCTATTAGTACATACAGCAAATAGTCAAGGTCACATCATAGATTTCTGCGGGTCAATATTGGCTACATGCAACCAATTAGAATTTAGGCACAGCCCATTTTCCTTACTCTTTCTGTCACTTTTCTGCTGCTAAGTCAATTGCTGAGTGATGTCAATAATTTGTCTTCAATTTCATATCCTTCACCTTTAGCTTAGTCTCATGTGGGGGACTTTATCAAAAAAAAACTATGGATGATATTTAATAAATGCAATGGCAATCTCATCCCCCAGCTGAAGAGCCCCACACCTCCTCACAATGTGTTAGATTCATACCATAGAGCTACAACTGGATTTTGTTTTAATTGGAACCTGATACTTGGCACAATGCCCTTGGTACTTGCTTTTTCCCAATTGTTATTCCACTTCTCAGATCTCTGACAAATTAAGAACTTTGTATTCATTCTGTCATAGCATAAGTTTCAATTAATGGCATCAGGAAATGTGTCAGAACAGCACTTGGATTATTCATGCAACAGCAAACGCGCAAATGGAAAGAAGACAGTGTGTGCTAAAACTTTCCAATCCTGAAAAACATTGTAGCTGAATTTTTCCTTTTGACTTTTCAGTTTGTTGCACTTGACTGAATCTGAAGAGGGCACAGGAAAATAATGTAACTATGTCTTGATCAACATTTTAACTCAGTTAATCTTGATTATAATTACATACTTAATTGATACAATTATCATACTCAACTCATTCTAGTTGTGTTATCACTGATATTGCTGATTACTGATGTTATTATCATCATCCAAAAGCAATCCAATCCACAATCATCTTCTACTCAAGCACTCCACAAACTTAGGGACTTAACTTTGAGTTCAATAAGTTCAGACCATCAACTCTGTCCCATTCCAGTAACCTTGCAACTGCCAATCTTCAACTTTGGTTTCAGGTTTCATGTTCATTATTCATTCACACCAAATCTCAACAATATTTTCATTCTTTATCTCAAACTGTTGCCACTCCCTTTTGTCCTTTGTGCCATCGAAATCTTCTGTGAGTTAATCCAACTTGTTCGCCCCTCTGTAACAGAGCTTCCTTTTTGCACTTCCTATCCTTGTTTTTTACTTGCTTCACTTCATTTACACTTTCACCTTTAACACTTCGGGTCAAGGTTCTTCTGTCAGAAGTGATATTTTTCCCATTTTTAGTTGAAGTGTCTACTATGCTTCAGAGTGGTCTTTCTTGTGCTGTCTTGACATCATTAATCATTCAGACTGCTTCTTTGACATTTTTTCATGGAATTGCATGGGTAGAGAGGCAGGACAACTGGTAACTTTCTGTTCATGCCACAACCTCTATCTTTAAAGCCCAGCTGCACACCCTTCAACTACTACAAGCTGTCACACTATGATTCTCAACTATTATCACTGAAAATATGACCCAAAAGAGAAAGCTCACTTAACATTTCACAGACAGGGACCTAGAGCAGTTCATAGACAGGGTATGGGAGATCAAGGTTGTCATTTTTTTTCCCTACAGACTGCCAAAGGATGCCACACTACCAGACCCAGACAGTTTGGATGCATATAATGTCATTTGATTAGACTCCCTACAGTGTAGAAACAGGCCCTTCAGCCCAACCAGTCCACACTGACCCTCTGAAGAGTAACCCACTCAAACCCATTTCCCTCTTATGATGCACCTAACATTATGGGGCAATTTAGCATGGCCAATTCACCTGACCTGCACATCTTTGGACTGTGGGAGGAAACCGGAGCACCCAGAGGAAACCCACGCAGACACAGGGAGAATGTGCAAACTCCACACAGTCGCCTGAGGCTGGAATCGATCCTAGGACCCTGGTGCTGTAAGGCAGCAGTGCTAAACACTGAGCTACCAGGCCACCCTCACAGAGGGTAGCTGAGCCAACTCTGCCACCTCACACTGAGAGAACATCACTCTCTCCAACTCTGCCTCACCACGTGCTGCTCATGAAAACTTATAGACTACAACCACCAGCACTGTAAGCATCATGTTCACTCAATGGCGTTTGCTTGCCTCATCCTCCCAAACTATTAACCCTTTAGACACTCCAAGCTTCCCACTCACTGACGGGAAACCTCAGCACCCACCATACTCATCCATGACCATTAACTGCTCTGACATTCACTTTCCAGCATGCTCAAGCCCTCTCTTTGGTCAGAAAATTAGCCAATAACCTGCCTGAGAGAACCAAGACTGGCAAGGGGTGCGCGCACAAGGCTCTTCACTCTATATGAGGAGCAATTTCCTGATCTGGCTGAAGAGGAAAAGCACAACCACTCATTTGAGACTTGGGAAACTTCCAAAATCAATCTTACTGAGGCCACATAGGTGGTACAGGTGAAATGCCTTTGGAAATTATCTTGCAACTTTGTAAATATGCATTCATTTTCACTCTGGGAAAAAAAAATCTGCTCCAGTATCTTGTCACTGTTATAACAGATACATTGCAATTACGCAAGAAAAGTACAGCCTCTTCAGACATACCAAGGATAAAAAATAGTTGTAATGGTGAAGCATTTCTCACCTTTTGCAATCAGTTGACTCTTTAACTATGGATAGCATCACGTTTCTAAATTAACTGTCAAACAAAAAAAAGAAATTAAATATAGAGTAAGTCTATTTAACACTTCAAAATGTTCCCACATTTTCTCTGTATGCCTCAATGTCTGTACTACTTTTTAAAGAAAATCAATTGCTTTCTTGAATAAACTCAGTGACCTGATCTCCACAGCCTTCTGAGAGCAAATTCTACAGTTTGAACACCCACTGAGTGAAGAAATGTTTCCTCATCTCAGGTCTAAGTGGCCTTCTCTGTATCCTGAGACTATACCTTATGGTTATAGACTCCCCAGATAAGGAAAACATCTTCAATGCCACCAATCTCTTATATACTGTGTAAAAACAGTTGTATTTTAATTAAGACCCTTAGAAAAGTGTTTGCAAACCAGGCGGTACCTGGAAAATAGACAAATAACCAGCTTTAGTTTTGTTTTAAATAAATAATCCACCAGATTCCAAAGTAGCCTGTAATATGTGGCAAACTGGTTCTAAATCAATGAACATTTCTATTAATCATTTTGCATTTTCCAGTTAGATATTTCTTGACAATTTGTATGCAAAACTGAAAACATAATTCTTTTACAGCAAAACAAATAATGCCCAATTTAACAATTTCATCCCTAAATACTCTTTGAAATTACCGAGCAAATGTAGACAGTGTATTTGCAATGATTCACACAGACATGCTGAAAAAACCTAATCAAAGAATATCAGAAAACATTAGTCTACCATCTGCAAATTATGTCATTACTTTAGCAACACTAATTATATTTTGTGCAGGCAAAGCTGGCAGAATAAGCATAAATCTTTACACTGAAAACACCCCCTTCCCTCACTGGGAAAAAAACAGCATAACACTGTTATTTCACACTCTCAAGAAGGTGATACAGTTCCCACCTCCCACCCGAATTTCAAAAACATATCCTTATTATGCACATTCAAGCACAATTCACTTCACAATGTGAAGCACTTCATTTGCTTGATGCCTGTTGTTCAAAAATAAGCTTTCAAGCATTATGTTAATTAATAAAAATCCCTGCACCTCAGAGACAACATAGGAACAGAAGTAGGCCAGTCAGTCCTCAAGCCTGTTCTGTCATTTAATGAGGTCAAAAATCACATGACACCAAGTTATGGTCTAACAGGTTTATTTGAAAACACAAGCTGGCACCTGAAGAAGGAGCAAGGCTCCGAAAGCTTGTGTTTTCAAATAAACCTATTGGACTAAACCTGGTGTCATGTGACTTTTGACCTTGTCCAAGTCAGTCCAACACCAGCACTTCTACATCATGACCATTTAATGAGATCATGGATGGTCTGTCCCCTAACTCCATATTCCTGCGTTTGGCCCAGATCCCTTAATAAGGTAAAAACAATGACTGCAGATGCTGGAACCCAGATTCTGGATCAGTGGTGCTGGAAAAGCACAGCAATTCAGGCAGCATCCGAAGACAGGCAAAATCGACGTTTCGGGCAAAAGCCCTTCATCCTTAATAGCTTTGCTTAAAAAGAAATGCATCTCAGATTTAAAATTAACAACTGACTAAGTTCTATTTGTGGAAGAGAGTTGCAAACCTCTCCCACCTTCTGTCTATTGTCATGCTTCCTAACATCTTGCCTGAATGTAATTCTCAGATATGGCCTCTGGATCTAGAATCTCCAACTAGTGTAGATAGTTTATCTCTATCTACACTAGTTTCTCCTGTTAATAACTTGAAGGCTTTGATCATATCACACTTCTAAACCTGAGAGAAAACAGGCTTAATTTGTTTAATACTTCCTTACAACTTAACCCCAGAAGTCGAGTATCATTTTGTAAACATATTTAACAGTAGGGTAGCACTGCTCTGCTGTTTGCAAGCAAAGAACTATACTACTCCCTATTCATAAGAAGACTATCAGTCTTTATTTCTTCATGGCAATCAATTTTACCAGCAGATCTTTTATCAAAAAATAGGGACAAAAGCACTGGAATGGTACTTCCCTTGACTACAGGAAAGCAAGCCAAAGTTTTATTTTTTAATATAATGCCTTTGTGTTGGATGAGTAACATTTTGCATTTCTCGAAACCATGAAATGTTTCAAAGTATTTTTTTAACTGAAAGTTGCTGCCCTACTTACAATTGCTTGAGACCCAATCAATATAACTTCTGCTTGATTGACAAAACTAAACAATGTTACGGCCTGAATCGTAAAAGTATACCAGTATAGCCAAGGTTTTGCATTGTCCTGTTTCTGAAGTAATGAGCACATATAAATTTCCCTCTTTGGTTTGACCATCTTAATTCCCAACTTTGTTTTAATGATATCAACAACAATAATTTCCTGGACTTCATTTCATGAGTTCACAGAAAGGTCTATATTAATACTTTATTCATGTCATTGCCCACACATATGTTTCAACTACTGCTGTGCACAAGTACAATTACATTTTATCTTCACTGATTGGGAACATTTTATGTTTTATTTTGAGTCACACTTTTTTTTCTTTGGACTCACTGGTCTCATCTTTTCAAAACCTTTTTTTTGAAAATGTGTTTTTTGATTGTTTAGAGAAATCCAAAGCACAACCAGCCACTCATTAGTGACATTGCCATGTCCAGCACAGCCAGAATTTGTAGCTGACTCTTAAAATACTCAATTGTTGGCAATTGATGGAAGTAAGGTTCTCTGAACACCTTTCTGTCTTTCGAGATTTCTCTCTTCTTTTAGGATACTCATGAATAGTTTAGTCTTCAACTATAATTTTGGTTATCTATCTTAATGGTCTGGACGTTCCAATCACTGAATAGTTCAAGAACACATGTACCCCCAAAGATACATGTTGGTAGCCCTTTACACACTAATTCATTGGGAACTGGCTGGGAAGTTTAACCTTCTGATGGGCAATTCCCCAGATCTCTGGGACCTTACACAAATGTCTCTGACTTTGAGTTAGAGTCAGATATCTGACTTATTTATGTGGATAAGGAAATGATAGACAGAGCAAAATTATGTCCACTCTCTGGTAACTATATAGTTGATATTTTTCCTCTCTCAACTAATCAGCCTGACACCCTCACCATAGCTCCTAACTCTCCTTGACTCTACATTGACACCTCAAGAGTCCTTAAGTTCTAAAACCTCTGGTCCGCTGACTGCTTCTGACACTACCTCATCACCTACCACAACTTCCATTCTGACAGCTTACTCAATCCACCACCCTCTTAACTTTCTAGCCTGCCACTCCACCAGATTGTCACTACACCCATCCTATCAGCGTACTCACTGTGCTCTTGTCACCAAGTCCCAATCACGTTCCCCATCTGCTTCCCCATGACAATATTTCAATTGTTCAACATTCAGCTCTCCTGATCAAAATAGTGGCCGCATTCCTCATTTTCCTCCTTTGTCCAGTTAATCTCTCCTGACTGGCCTTCATTTCCTAGTTAATCTCTTTCCTCAATCACAGGGCAGTGCAGGAGGAGGCCAATCAGCCTTCTCTGGTTTCCCAAATAAACATCATGAACCTTGCCTTGTGCCTATACAGTAGAATACATTTTTCAACTGAAATTATCATTGAATGACCACTTGAATGGTTTAATAGAACTTCTCTCTGTGTGAAAGTTGATTCTCTCATCATATGTGCTTCTTTGGCAGATCACTTTAAATTCATTCCCTCTCATTTTTATTTATTTTACGAGCAGAAACATTTTATCCCTGTACATTCTATCCAGCTGTTCATGATCTTGGAAACTTTTAATAATTCTCCTTTCAGCCTTCTTCTCTCCAATGAGAATAGTCACCAATCCTTTGATCTATCCACAGAACTGCATCCATGGAAGCATTCTTGTTAGTCTCTTTGGCAGTCTTGCCAATTTGTTCACATTCTTTTTGTCATACGGCACTCAGAGTGGTACAAAATGCTCGAGCTGAGGTATAATAAATGATTCAATTTCAGCTTACCCATTTGCTCTTGGACACTATACCGTATTAATATAGTCCACGATACTGTCTGCTTCATTTGCTGTGCACCTGCCCAAACATCAGTGATTTGTACGTATAGAAACCGAGGACCCCTACATTTGCACCATCTTTAGAATAGTCCCCATTACTTTAGATTATCTATCCATGTTTCTTTTCAACCAAATTGCAGCACCTCACACATCTCCACATTGAACTTCACCTCACACTTATTCGCTGATTCCACCAACATTTTAATGTCTTTTTACAGTTCTACACCGACCTCCTCACAATTTAGACCTAGATCATGAATATATATCACGAAAAGCAAAGGTCTCAATACTGACCCCTGGCAACTCCATTACAAACCTTCACACAGCCTGAAAAATGTCCATTGTCCAGTACTTTCTGTTTTCTATCACTCAGCTAACCATGCAAGTGCAGTGACTACAAAAGGAAGCTAGGAATTCTGCAGCAAGTAATTCACCTCCTGACTCCCCAAAACTATGTCCACCATCAACACGGTACATATCAGGAGTGTGATGGAATACTCCCCACTTATCAGGTTGTGTGCAGTTCAAACAACACTCGAGAATCATGACACTATCCAGGGCAAAATAGCCGCATGATCAGAACCACATCCAAAAATATCCACTCCCTCTGCCACCAATGCACAGTAGCAGCAATGTGTATCATCTTTCAGATTCACTGCTGAAATTCTTCACAGACACCATTTTAAAATGTAGAAGCATCACCATTTTGAAGGACAAGGGCAGAAGATACATGGGAACACCAATATCTGCATGTTCCTCACCAAGTTACTCACCAGCGTCCCTTGGAAATACAAGAGAGTTTTCCCAGTGTCATTGAGAAAAATACCTGGTACTCATGACCAACCGATGTTGTGAGTGTGCCGATACAAAACTGTGATCAAGTGACGATGGGCCCAAAATTGGATATTCTAAATTGATGCATAACTGAAGAAATTGAGGCTGACAGAAAATTGGCCAAATTAAATGAAACAGTAGCCAGCAGCTACTGGGAACAGAGAACAGTGGAAACCAAGGTCAAAGAGTTCACAAAAGTTTAGGGGAGCCAACTACAACCAGTCAAAAGGTGTGTATTGGAGAAGCATCATTTAGACTTTCAGACATCTTCCAACCAATGCCTGAGGACATGCACTTTATATCTCCCTGGCATGCAACAGTGAAGGGTTTTGGCACAACACCATTGGATGCTTTGAACTCAGCTAATGACCCCCATTGGTCAAAAGCCCAAAACCATTCTGGAAGGCCAGTGGCAAGCGGGAAAAGAGAAAACACACCTGAAAGCAACTCCCTCGGTGAAGACTTTCAGAGAAGACCCTTAGCTAAGACTTGCAGGAAGACTTGTGGCAGAAGACAGTGCAGCAGTTAAAGAACACAAAGGAGACGATCCACCCTGACCATTACCTTTGTGGAAGAGAGCCAGCATTTTGTTGGAGGACAAGGAGATTCCAACACTTGGTCAATGCAGTTAATCTCCTTTCTTAGACAAATGGAGCTAAATAGAGATTAACTTGTATGGGAATTTGGAAAATGCTTACAGAGTGTTTTTAATAAGGAATATTTTGTTATAAAATCAAGTTTAACTGTTAATTGAATTGTGTGTTCTTTGTCCACATCATTGACAAGAGTGCTTGGAAAAATGTTTTTAATACATAAATTGGTTGAAGTGTCAAAGCACAGACAAAAAAAAAGTGGACTGCAGCAGTTCAAGAAGTCAGTTCAACCTCATCTTCTTCAAGGCAACTGGAAATAAGCAATAAATGTCAGCCCAGTCATTCACATCCAGATCTCGCGAATGAATAGTAATAAAGCATATTTTGTATCCTCTATTTTGTGACACACATTTTCCTACTGTCCCTTTTATACCATGAGCTGTAACTTTTCTCATAAGTCTGTTGTATGGCAGTATATCTCAGTGCCTTTTGAAAGTCCGTGTAAATGACATCAACAGCACTACCCTCATCGACTGTTTCTGTCACCTCTTGAAAACATTCTAGCAAATTAGTTCATTTAATTTTCCCTTTAGAACTCCATGCTGTCTCTCCCTAATCAACACACTTTTCTCCATGTGACTACTAATAATATCTCGAATAATTGTTTTGAGAAACTCCCCTGTCATGCAAAATAAACTAACTGGCCCTTATAGCCCCCTTTCCTTAATAATCTTCTCTTTTTTCCAGTTGCTGATGCCGCTTTAACTTTCAGTGACCTTCTCTGCAAAGATGACCCGATTTCTCATCATCTTCTCCTTTAAGAATCTCCTGAACGGCTGCTGCTGGAAGACTTGCAGGGCTGAACGGAATCTTACATGTTAAGGAGAGTTCATCGCAGAGATCTGTTCTCCAAAGCATCTTACCACAAGATCTCCAATTTCATTAAAAGAAAAGGAGTTTATTCTATTGATATCCATGCTGCCAATCAACTATTCCTGCATGCTTTGCTCGCTAACTAAGCAGATGATTTGATGTTAATCATGTGACATTCGATCATCTCAGTTTCAAAGATTCAAATTCGTTGCAGTATGATTTATTGGTGATCAGGGATTCCTGAGGCTGTCAAGGCTAGAGACATGTGTGCAGAACTCTGGGGTAAGCATGAGAATAAATAGACTGGGTCCCCTGTGACAAAGGTAATTTAGTAGAGCAGACGCCAAAACCATGCTGAAGTCCTGATTTGAAGTGCCTGAACAAATCTGGAACAAACCTGGAGTACAGTACCGCAGAATTAAAGTAATGAATAATATTACTGTTTAGGAAATGCTGAAGCAAAAAAAAAGGGAGATTACTTTCAATAAAGAGAGAATCACAAAGAGAAATTAAACTTCCTAGATAGTTGGTGCTGATTTCTGCCCAGACTTCAGCCAACATATCCCTGACTGCCCAATTAAGAGTTGTATTTCCAAAAAAACATTCTGCTTCATCTAAGTAATAATTTGCATTCTCACATTTCATCAGCTCATTTTGCTAGGTGTCAAACATCCAGAAAGCCATCCTCTGAATTCGATATCTTGAATCACTTCTACTTTCTGTAAAATGTTAAAAATGTTAAAAACTAAAGCTTCCTTTTTCTGATGCATTAGAATCTGTGTGCTAGCTAAAATTCCTAGCCTGGCTCATTTTTGGGGGCTTGTGAGTGATAATAAGGCAGGCAAAAATAAACCTGGAACCTTGACAATTATTCTCATCTTGGTGAAATTGATTATTCTGAGGGCCCCCTTGTAGCCTTTGGCAATGTCAAGAGGTACTTAACTCAAAGTTTTCATGTTCTGATATTGAAGTGGATAGTAAAATAGTGAATTAATTGTTACTCTCATGATAATCTGTAACATTTCACAGTTTACTGATGAAATAATCTCAGAAGTGCTATAGTATGATGTTATAACAGCTGGATCTAATAGAATATGAGTTCCCTGGTTAGGGTTGCTAATCTGGTCCAATCAGGAGCCCTGGCTGACATAAAAGGATGAAAGTCAGTGATATGTGGCTCCCTGAATATCTGACTCAGTGAGAGGCAGTGTTATTGACAAAGGATAGGCATTTGTATATGAAGGGTGATTGGTGATGCAATGCTGGTCTCTGATGAATTATTTCAGTAGGTTATATATTCTCATTCAAAGCTCATATGATTTAATTTTAATGTTTTGAAAGGAACAAAGCTAATTTCAGAAAATGTAGCTTACTCAGATGTTTACTGTGTTTGGAAGGGAGCTGGTGTGGATTTTAGTAGGGACAAATAGGATGTAAGTAAAATTAATCCTATGGAGATGATAAACTGGAAGAGCTATAAGGGCTGTTGTGATGTAGTGGGCATGTCCCTAGTTTTGAACCAGGAATCCTGGGATGAGTTCGTCTGGTTGGAAATCATTGTGCCTCTCAGTTAATTAGCAGACTAGTTGATCTTGAGAAGGCCTCAACTGACTGATTAAAATTCCCTGACACCATTTATTCAATGGCTTGTCAACTACAAGGTAGCATTTCCAAGGGAAGCCAGTAATGTGTTGCAGACAGACACACTTGGTAAGATGAAGAAGGTTGGATTTTGGGGTGGCTATGATTCCTCCATCATGTGGAGGACATTTTCTGACAAATCAGCTTCGGCTTCAAGTCTCACCATATGCTGCCAGCAATTATGCAGACAATTTGTCAAGACCAGGACAGAACATCTGGTCAAATTTTAATAAGTGGTCTTCTCTGATAGTGTTTATTAAATTATACGTCACACAACGCCAGGTTATAGTCCAGCTGATTTATTTGCAATCACAAGCTTTCAGAATGCTGCTCCTTCATCAGGTGAGGGTTTGGTGCTGTGTGACTTCTGATTTTGTCCACCCCAGTCCAATTTCAGCACGTCCACATCATAGTGTTTACTTAACAAGTGACGTTGTACATATCGCCATAGATCTATTGAGAATTACTTCTCTTTTTGTTTAAGGAACCTCATGGGTTAGCCAGAGAAAATTTTTGTGTTGTTCTTAAAACTTAGTTATGATTCCTCAGCCAAGTCCATTTCTTCATGATTGTCAATACTAGCTCGAAGGACTAAATTTCTGACTATGGCACCATAATGATTCATAATCCACAAGTATTAACTCACATACTTGGGAATTCACTGCTATCTATCATACCAGAAGGATTGGTATCTAAAAAACCTTTTGTGGGAATGACAATCCTTCCACTCCATTGACTAGACATTAATTACATCTGCACCTGTTTTGTTTTTTTGTCAGGAGAAAGGGAATAACTTTGAAGAAAATAAATCTGTCAGTATTTTTGTGACAAGTAGCACGTTTTTGCATACACAGAGTCAATTGTTACCACTAACTGATACACATCAAATAGAATCTCTATTATGCTATGATATAGTTTTCCACGTAACCTCAGTCAAAATGATATATTGATTCATGTGACAAACGTTTGTATTTCTGGCCCTGCTCTTTTTGAAGTAAAAAAGTTCATTCTCACAATGTGCTCTTTTTAATGGCTTAAGTAAGAACAGTTCAAGATTGAACTTGTCATGATTTTATCTTATCCCCAATTTTATATCTGAGGTTGTACAAAATTGTACTTAACAATTGTTTGCTGTGATAATATTATAACATCATGGTATACATGGTCAGAATACTGGTTGTAATTTCATTCCCGAGGTTATTAAACTGAAGGCTGCAAGAAAGCATGCGCCGTGTACATCAAAGGCTCTCAGATCAGTCATTCCCTTTCAAAGACTGGATGATATGTTACAGTTCAGCAAAAAATAAATCTTCCCTTTCTCTGTCCCATCATAATCACAGCTTAGTGCCAGCTTCAACACAGCAACCTCCAATTGAATGAATGAATGATTCGTTATGTGTATTTTACAGTATGAATACAATAAAGTACAGTAAAAAGCTTCAATTTGTCACCATGATTCAGCGCCATTTTGCATAACTTACGAATAAGGAATGAAAAGAAAGATATACCTTCAAGGTAGTCGATTAGTCCAGAACTCGCTCATCATCATCAACGATGCCTGCCCCACCATCCATCCTCCACCGCTTCACCACTGTGTACACCGGACCCAAACAATGCCAATCCTCAGCTGCCATCTTTCCTTGTTAGGCTGATACTCCTCAAACACTGCTTTGCCCACACCTCTACTGGACCAATCAATGTTGGAATCAGATCTCTCACTACCAGGCCTACCTCTGTTGATGTTGCTGTGATACCCTTCCATCGCTGCTTTACTGCCACCAGTGCCGGACACAACCAGTGGCGAGGTCACCGATCCTTGGCTGGCATCTTTCTCCACTGGGCCTAGTTTGTTGATGTTGACTCAGCCAATCTAGCAACCACCGCATCTAATGCCAGGTCCTGTGCTTGCCCCAGAAATTAACGGTTCATTCGAGATCCACGCTGGGCCCTCTCTCCTCCATGCTGGGCTCGATCGAGGTCTCCACTGGGCTTACTCGAGATCCACATGCTGTGCTCACTCATGGTCCATATGCTGGGCTTGCTAGATATCCACAGTGGTCTACCGCCCTAATTGTACAGAAGTGAGTTTTAGCCTTTCATATATCAGCTGCACTTGTCACCTCTCCAAGTGAGGTTATCAATTTAAAAACTCTTTATTTGAATGACTTCATATCAACTTGGAATTTGCTTAAGCATTTAACTTAAAGATACCAAATATTCCCAATGAACCCTGAACTAAGAGGAATTGCAGAGTTTTAACCTCAGAGGATATTTGCTCAGAAAGTGTAAGAACTTTCCTGATGAGAGTGGCAGGAGTGAATATCTATTAAACCTGGCCCACCGGCCACCCTGATGAATTTACTCAAATGTTTGGTTGAGAAGTCCATGGCCCATGAGGTACCAACTCCTCTCACGGAAGGAATAATTTCTCATCCTTTCAGCTCCTCATAGAAAATAAGGGAGCATGTGTAAATGAAAATTGATGTTGCCTCTCATCGTCTGTGAGGAGGGCCACAATCCCAGCTCCCGGGCAGTCATTTCCATCATGGTAGGCCAGTCTTGTGACAGTATTCATTGACAGCTGTAGCTTGGGAGCTGAAATGACCATGTTTTCTTTGGGAGGAGGCCGTGCATACAACAAGCCACTCAAAGGAACTGTGCAATAAGCTAAGTCTCAGTGAGAACATTATTGTGACCAATAATTCACAAGGTTTCTAATAGCAATAGTTTATGGCCAGGTTTATCACAATCTTCAATGTAAGAAGACATCCATTTCAATAAATGGATTAGGATTCTAATAATTAGTTTAGAATTCATCAAGAGCACCATTCAGTTTCTAGCAATCATTATAATTGTTTCCTCTGTGCATATACATTCTGCCCACTGCTCATGAAAATAATAGTCATTGTACTTTGGAGAAAAACATTTATCTCTGTACTTAGGAATACCAGAAAGGATTTGGAATAGCAATTGATTTTTACTTACAGACCATTGAGCAGAATGAGCACTTTAACGCCAGTAACGATTTCAAAGCATGGATATATCAATGATTCTTTTAACTGTTGACTTTATTTCTTTTGTAAACAATTACAAACACACAAAATGTCATTACTAGACACAGCATTTTACTCATATTGTCAATGATTGTTTATTTTAAAAGATTTGCAAAGTAGAATATTTTATAACCACTCTTGATATTTGTACCTAGTTACTCTCGTCATTGGAAACATAGCTAACATTGCAGTTCTCACATTTTAAACATGTTGCAATGACATATTTCACACTAGAGTTCGCTATACCTCTTTTGTATTTTCATATATTCGATACTAACCCACTTTGTAGCCACATAATGTTACCAGAAGCTTGTTGAAATTACCTGAGTGCAAATTTAATGTAATAAAACCGGTAGGGAATGGATAAGGTTGAATGAACTGCCTATTTCATTTGTGATCCAATTTTACTTGGGTTTCATTTAAAACTAGGTAACTCTAAGCAAATACAGAAATTACGGGAGAAGACAGCAGGTCTAGCTGCATCAATGGGAAGGAAGCAGAGTTAGTGTTTAGAATCTGGTGAAACTTCATCATAACTGATAGCAGCTAGGAAAATCTGATATTTATGTTGAAGATGAGGTTGGGGGCTGTAGAAGTGATATTTCACAATAAGAAAGGAAAGCTAATGGAATTCTGAAGTTTCTGTGCCTTCTATGTTTAATGCTTTTAATTCATCTTCCTCCAAGGCACCAAATATAAAGACTTAGATATTTAAAATGTCCAATGTGATATTTGTACCTGCACTTAAAGGATGAAGTTAATATTTTTGTAAGTGCATAAAGATATTTTAAAAATGTATTTGTAATTGTATGGAATGATAGCATTGTTCTCAGTGTTATAACTTCCACAAAGCTTCTAAATATCTACATTATTGGAACAAAAATGTGCTCTATTGTTTTGTCTCTTATACAAATATTCTACAGATAAAATAACACACAGTGAATGGAACACAACCAGGTGCTGATGGGAGCATTAATTATCATTAATTCAGGATGCAAAAGACAATTTGCTTTTCTAGTCAGTTGTTGAGAAAATGTATTTCCAATCTTTAATTATATAATATAACGATCCACAAACGTAACTATTAAGCAATTTTCCAGAAAGAAAAAGAGATAAAGGAAATTGGATTAAATAATTGATGATTACATTTCTACTATCACAGTTATTCCATACATTTATTATTAACAAGAAAATTAGGAGAAATATAAATTATTTATAATGATTGGAGGAGATATTATTACATGATGTGACCTTAAAATTGAAGTGTTATCAGTTCGAATAATATTTGAGTAAGTGCTCAACATTGAAGAGTGCAATATTCAAGCCCAAATTTTGGAAGTTACTAATTAACTGAAATCATTGCATGCACCTTACAGCAATGTCTTAAGCAATGAACATACACAACTAATGGGATAACAGGGAGTGAAACATTTGTGCAGTTTCAGCTCCACAATATTTAGACTATCATACCACTGCACTTTAAAGTGTAGGTACTTGCAATAGGTAATTGTTCTGAAAACATTAATGCTTGTAGACTACATTAGATCCCATTCAATCTGATGATGTCAGAGTCCTGGGTGGAGAATTGAGGAGTTCAGTTGACATCCCAACTGTGTCAAATGCATTATCACTGGCTCCTGTTAGTCTTAGTAATTATGTCTAAGTAGTCAAAATAATTTATGCCTATTGCTATTAAGTAATAAACTACTGCTTGTTATTTAGGCAAATGCCTCTTCTTGTTAAGATACAATAGTGATTCAAACTCCATCACAATTAATCAAACAGGTCTGTAGATCAATTATAGAAATGAGGATTAGTAGTTCTCTACCTTAACTATAAGTTGTTAGTGGTTGGCACCAGAGCACATTCTTAAAACCCTCAAAATAACAATGGTGAAAAATGTTTATTTGACTCATGGAAAAACATCAGAAGAAAATTGAAATTTTAAAACATATTCACAGTCAGCAGTTGCAAGTACATGAACAAACATACAGTCAGCAAATCGTACAAATTCTGAAATTAAGCAACTATGTAGTAAAGGAAAAGTGGTGTTAATGGGGGATTTTAATCTTAAAATAGTCTGGGAAAGACAAACAAGCACCTGCCAGAAAGTTTGTGAACTTCTAGTAGGTGTCTAAGGTGTTTTCTGACAGTAATATACCTAGGATGTGACAAGAAGACAAATCATATTGAATCACGTAATGAGCCTGATATGATTATTGACCATGTTGTTCATTAGCATTTGTTAAATAGTGATAATAACATGATCATGTTTGTAAGAGATAAGGAAAGTCAGAAACTAGAGTTTGAATCTAAGTAAGATAAACTTTAATGGGTAGCCCTGCTAAAAGTAAAACAACTGAAGTACAGTAGTTGGTGTTCAAAGAAACATTTAATGCTATTTAGAAGCATTTTGTACCCATGATAAGGAAAAGTTCCACCTAACACAAAAAAAAGCCATGGACATCTAAGGAGGTAAGGGGCAGCACAAAACTAAAAGACAAGGTGTATAAAAATGCAAACTGTAGAGATCCCACACTATGGGAAAAACAAAGTCCAACAAAGGGCCACAAAGCAGCTTATGACAGTAGCTAAAAAGAAATATGAAAGGAAACTTACAAAGGACATAAAAGACAATAACAGACTGTGTTGTTATATAAAGGGAAAGTGACTGGTTAAGAGTACTAATAGCCCTCTGAAGGCTGAGAGTGGGATTAAAAGTCAAATATCTAAATTTGCTGACAACATAAAATTGGGCAGAATTGCAAGCAGTGTTGATGGCAGCATAAAATTTAAACAGGATATTAAGAGATTAGATGAATGGGCAAAGCTGTGGCAGATCGGTTTTAATCGAAGCAAGTGTGATGCTATCTGTTTCTGACCGAGAAAAGGATAAATCAGGTTGTTTTTTTGAAGGCAGAAGGTTAAATACAGTAGATGTCCAACAGGACTTTGGGTTTAAGTGCATATCTCTTCAAAAAGCCATGAACAGAATGCAGAAAATCGGAAAGAGGATTAATGGAATGCTGGCCTTTTTATCTAAAGGGATGGATATGGGGTGCAGACATTTTGCTCAGTTTTACAAAATCTTAGACGTCACTTGGAATACTGTTAACAAATTTAGGCACCACACCTAAGGAAGTGATAGGGCAGCTAACAATAATCTACTAGTTAAAGATTCTAGAACTTGGCTGTATAGTCTAATAATTAGGGCCAGACCATTCACAAAAGATGTTGCAAAGTATTTCTATGCACAAAGCAGAGGTGCCAGTGTTGGACTGGGGTGGACAAAGTTAAAGATCACATAACACCAGGTTATAGTCCAACAGGTTTATTTGGAAGCACTAGCTTTCGGAGCATTGTTCCTTTGTCAGATTTTATAGTATTATAGCGTTTGATCTTTTACTATAAATTCTGTGTTCTATGATCCCGCCTCATTAGCTACCTGATGAAGGAGCAGCGTTCCTTCCAAATAAACCTATTTGACGCTTACCTGGTGTCATGTGATTTTTAAACTCTATGCACAAAAAGTAGTTGAGGATTTGAATCCTCTTCTTCAAATGGCAGTTGGTGCTAACTCGATTGTTAAATTTAAATCTGAAACAGACTTTTTTTTATTAAGCAAGGATGTCAATGGAAAAGCACCTAAGGCAGGTATATGGAGTTAGGCCAGAGATCAGCCAAGACCTTATTGATTGGCGCAGCAGACTTAAGGGGCTAAATAGTTTACAACAGCCCCTATGCTCCAATATTTGAGAACTTGCTGAGCAATAACAACAAAAAAAAAATCTGCAATCCAGGCTTAAACCTTTAGGCACGGGAAAGACAGTGGCAGCTGATGAGAGCATAAAGATAAAAACTATTCACACTTGGAAGTTGCAGTCTGTAGTAAAGAAGGGCCTGTAAGGGCACTCCGAATTTGAAGTTTAGCAGAGAGGGGATTATCTTGGAGCTTGATGAGTAGAGCAAAAACCCAAGCGGACAAGGGAAAATACTTAAAATTAGTGGTGCAAAGGACAAAGGTGGAATGACAGATATGAAAAAGGAGCAGTAACACTGCGTATTTCCTCCAACATGAACAGGCACCAGGAACACAACTACAATAGTAAAGCCAAGGCCAGTTAAATAAAATAATACACTGGCTGAAGCATTGGAAATATCATAAAGGAGATTTAAGTGACAAAAGAGCAATTTTTAAAAAAAAATTAAAAGATAGTTTAATAGAAGGAGATGGAAGAAATTTAACACTAGTATAAGATTGTGAGATGCACAATCTAAATTTAGTAGATTTAGTCAGAAGATTGTTAAGGTTTTAGCCATAAACATTGACTTGGATAATCAGGGAGAATGATTTACAATGTGTATTCGAACATGAAAGGGAGGAAATCTTCAATTTTTCCCTCAAAAAAGTGGAAAATCTCCATCTTCTCTGCACTAAATGGAAGTACCTCAGTTTTATTTAGACAAGGTTGAAAACTACCATAAAAAGGAGAGAAACTCCCACAAGCAAGAGAGAGATACAATTTTACCATTTAAAAAAGTATGAGAGGTTTAGCATTACCATGTTCCAAATCAAAAACATTGCTAGAAGAAAACAGTACAGCACTGCCATTGTCCAGTGTTTAAAAACTTGTGAAACAAGAACATGCAGACAGTATTATTGTCATGCAAAAGTATTAAATGTTGTCAGCAGAACATGAAGGCAGCATCAGTGTACTGGAATATTAAAGCTTAAACATCCTGCAGATTATCAACAGTTTTGAGTTATTGCAGATTTAAAGAAAGATGAATAATTAGCCATGCTAAAAAGAAAATGCCAGGAGAAATAATGCCACAAAGATTTAACATTGGGGATGTGACAAATAAAATTCAAAATTAGACATTTTGGCTTAAAGAGTTCTTAAGACTCAGATTTTTTTTCAACATTAAATACCGAATCTTAAATTAAACAGGTATATTGTATTCAATAGGACCCACAGTAATGACATTATAAAACACAAAAACATGAATAAAGCTGGAAATATTTCAGAAGAAGTTCTAACCATTTTTGATGGTTTATTTAACCTGAGAGAAAATAAAGTTCTTAAAAGAACACGATTTAACAGAAGTCGTTGGCATCTCAAGGGAATCTATAAAAATTTCAGTAGTATCCTCCACAGATAAGTGGAAGACCATAAATATGGAGAACAGAAATTAGTATTCATAAGAGACAGAATTGCTATTATAATATTGATGAACATTTGTCAGATTTATTTCAACCCACAAGAAGATCTGACTTTGGAGAGAGGCATTCAAAAGATGCTGGAAGCAGAAACAAGGGAGACACAGACATATCCTGAGAGAAGGACAATCTTAGCACTGAAGAACAACCAAACCTATTCTGTCTGACACACATGACACATATAAAAAAAACAGTAGACCAAACAACAGATACTAGTAGTCAATATCAGCACTGTGGAACATAAAAGCCTCACAGGCATAAGCAGTGTCCAGTTAGAAAATTACCCTGAAAGCAATCAAGAGTGCTTAATCCTTTTTGCTCTTCACCCATATTTGGAACTTAAAATTCTTCAATATTGGTAGTCTATCAAATGTCACTCTCTTAATGATGTTTTTATGATACATGCTTCCAACTCTTTCCTTAATTCTTGCCAAATTGAACATAATTGTCCTTGAACATCGGACATCTATTTTCTCCTGTACTGCTATGTTCTTCTGAAACAATACCATCACCCTCTCCAGGTATTTTGTGCACAGTTACTATTCTCTAATATTTTCTCCTGGGTCGCACAGCCCTGCAAAGTTAGCTTAAACCCTCCCCACCAGCAAATTGTCCTGCAAGGAGTTCATTTGCAGCTCTTTTCAGTGGCAATCTGACCAGCTTGTATCAGTCAACCTTCCCCAGATCCAGTTAAAGAGTTTCAGACATCTTGTATCACGCCCTGTGATGCCAGTGATTAAAAAGGTAGTCAGACAATGATGGGGAATTACAGACCTGTTAGCTTAACGTCTGTAGTGGGGAAGATGCTTGAGTCTATTATAAAGGAAGAAATAACAAGGCATCTCAATAGAAATTGTCTCATTGGACAGATGCAGCATGGGTTCATGAAGGGCAGATCACGCTCGACAAATATTTTGGAATTCTATGATGACATTAGGAGTAAGGTGGACAATAGGAACCCATGATTTGGAGATGCTGGTGTTGGACTGGGGTGTTCAAAGTTAAAAATCACATCACACCAGGTTATAGTCCAACAGGGACCCAATGGATGTGGAGCATCTAGATTTTTAAAAAGGCCTTCAACAAGGTATCACAAAAGAGGCTGCTATATAAGATAAGGATACATGGCGTTAGGGTTAAAGTATTAGTGTGGATTGGTTGACTAACAGGAAGCATAGATTGGGGATAAATGAGAGCTACTCTGGCTGGCAAACAATCACTAGTAGTGTGCCTCAGGGATCAGTGTTGGGACCTCAATTATTGACAATTTATACAGGTGATTTGGAGTTGGGGACCACGTGTAGAATGTCAAAGTTTGCAGATGACACTAAGATGAGTGGCAGAGCAAAGTGTGCTGAGTGCTGTGAAACTTTACAGAAGAACATAGATACATTGAAAGAGTGGAATACAGTGTAAATAAATGTGAAGTCATCCATTTTGGTAGGAGTAATAGTAAAAAGGATATTACTTGAATGGTAAAAAAGTTGCAGCATGCTGCTATGCAGAGGAACCTGGATGTCATATGAATCACAGAAGATTGGTCTATAGGTACAACAAGTAATTGGGAAGGTAAATAGAATTTTGACCTTCATTACTAAAACAATTGGGTTTAAGAGCAGAGAGGTTATGTTGCAGCAGTACGAGGTGCTAGTGAGCCCATACTTGGAGTAATGTGTGCAGTTTTAGTCTCCTGACTTGAGAAAGGATTGACTGGCAGTGGGGGTGGGGAGGTGGGGTGGGTGGGGGGGGTGCATAATGAGGTGGCCGGGGTGGGTGGGAAGGTTGCGAAGATGCTCACTAGGTTGATTCCGGAGTTGAGGTGGTTGGCTTGTGAGGACAGACTGAGTGCATTGAGATTATATTTATTGGAATTCAAAAGAATGAGGTGGAATTTTATGGAAATACATAAAATTATGAAGGGAATAGATTAGAGAGAGGTGAGAGGATGTTTCCATTGGCAAGTGAAGCTATGACAAGAGGGCATAGCCTCAAAATTAGAGGGAACAGATTAGGGATTAAATTGCGAAGGAATGTCTTCACCCAGAGGGTTGTGAATTCATTGCTCAGTGATGTAGTTGATGCTACTTCAGTAAACATTTTTAAAGCTAAGGTAGATATTTCTTTGAACAATAAAGGAATTAAAGGATACAATGAGAGTGTGGGTAAGTGAATCTGAGTCCATGATCTTACTGAATGGTGGAGCAGGCCCAAAGGGCAGGACGGCCTACTCCTGCTCTTAGTTCTTACGTTCTTATGTTTTTTTACCGCTATGGCACCATAGCAACACTTTCTTACAGCGTGCCTTTTGATATTTTTGCTTCTGTCTCAACTTTACTATTTACACCTTAATATTACAGCTTATGATTTAACAACAGAGTTTATGGACTGATTTTGCAGCTGATCACTTTGTTCTGCATAATCTGTCTTAACATTGCATCTTACAGCTTAATATTACAGTTTATGACCTAACATTACTCCTTTTATTCCAATATTGCAGTATAGGGTTTGTAGGCATTTGGCATTCCATACCATATTTATTGAAAAGTCTAATGCAGGTGGCAAGATAATTTGATACTGATTCAAGGTCCTGAGTAGGTAAAGATGTTTGTCAAATTATGATTAGCAAATGCTGAATCATCAAATATTATAGTATAATACTATAACAAAAATTAGACTCATAGAGTCATACTTAAGACTTTTTTGCTTATTAATTATTTTAGAATTCATCTGATGACACAAACTCAATTAGAAAATTAAATAATGTATTATTTATGCACAGAGGTTACACTTTGACCAGCATATCTTTATACAGGTCATTCTGTTGTAACATGCATTGCGTCAATGTGAATTCACTTTAACGCGATTGATAAATTGGGGATGCTGTTTCTACAGCACTAACTTTTAAAATGTGTGTTGACTATAGCACGATTTACAGCACCAACACTTTAAACACTGTTTCTAAAGCATGATTTTTCTATAACATGGGGTTGCAGAAAAATACAACCATTGCATTATAAAAGAACTGTCTGTATTTAATATTTGATAAGGTTTCTCTCTGCAGTCTTCTAACTGGAAATTTTGATAGAGGTGAACAGTCAGTGCCATTGATGCTCATGTTGATTAACAACTTGAAATAGGTTTTACTGATATGAATTCTCTAAGCGTATGGGGATTAAGGTTTGTGAAAGGTTGTTCCATCCCTTTATTGTTCTTGATTGAAAAGGAGTTAACATTGGAGCATGTAAAATATGAGCAGTTGGTTGTGAGCTCTTCTTGAGGGGTCATTCACTTTTGGGCTGCATATAATGTTTAGATATATTGAACTGCCCATTTAAAATTTTATAGAGGCATATCAAGCCTTGGGACTTAGTTCAGTCATGGAGACTGGGCCAGTTTTATCATATGACCAATGGAGACTCGACTGTACCTCAACATCTTTGTAAAAACGTGAGTGACCAGTTGTTGAAATATTCCAAAAACCTGAATGCTTTTAGTAATATATGGGTCCCAATCAGATGCGTCAACTGAAGATGTGGTCTGACTAATATTTGATACAATATTTCCTTTACTATGGTTGAAGTCTGGTAAAAATTATGTTTTACAAATCTACCTTCACCAAACTGGAGGGCAATATCTTTCTGATCAGAATTACATGCACATGTGTTGCCCATAATATCCTAATGATAACAATTGAGTTTGCATCTGAAAAATAATATTGCATGATCAAGTTTCTAGACCAGGAAATATTAAAGTGAGAGCTATACCTATTTAACTTGCAGTAAAATGCAATTATTTTAACGCTACGTTGAATTCAGTACTCCAATTGTACACCACTTCTACCTTTCAAAGTTTTTGTTGGAGAGGGTGCAGAGATTTACCAGGATGTTGCCTGGAATGGAGAATAGGTCGTACGAGGATAGGTTGAGAGTGCTAGGCCTTTTCTCGTTGGAACGGCGAAGAATGAGGGGTGACTTGATAGAGGTTTATAAGATGATCAGAGGAATAGATAGAGTAGACAGTCAGAAACTTTTTTCCCGGGTGCAACAGCATTACAAAGGGACATAAATTTAAGGTGAAGGATGGAAGGTATAGGGGAGATGTCAGGGGTGGGTTGACGTGGAAGGTATAGGGGAGATGTCAGGGGTGGGTTCTTTACCCAGAGAGTGGTGGGGGCATGGAATGCGCTGTCTGTGGGAGTGGTAGAGTCAGAATCTTTGGTGACCTTTAAGCGGCAATTGGATAGGTACATGGATGGGTGCTTAAGCTAGGACAAATGTTCGGCACAACATCGTGGGCTGAAGGGCCTGTTCTGTGCTGTATTGTTCTATGTTCTATGTTTTAAGATACTATTTCGTGCAACATAGGAATTGGTTTTCGTTAATTATTTGCAGCAGATTTGTCTCAATCCCTCTTTCCACTGTGTCATTAAACTTCCAACCTTAAAGATTAACTCTTTCGCTATTCACAAGTCCTGAGTATCTCTAGCATTTTCTGTGGGTTACCTCCAACATGATGTTAAATAGATATTCAGATTTTATGAAGATCTGTTATTGTATGAAGACTATGAAGTCTATCAAAGTAAGATTTGCTACAACACTAAGATCTATCCAGGGACGTGAGGCACAACTTCAGTACGTTAACATTGCTCAACAATAATCCTGGAGAATGATTGAACCTTGTGTATGGCGTTCAGTTAGTATAGTATGAAATATGCAGTTGTCATCACTTAAAGCCTGGAAAGCATGATCTTGATCTCCTTCCCATCTTGTGAAAATTTGTCATTCTGGGTCACAATGTGCTGATAAAGTAACATTCATTGAATTGAAGGCAGTGTGCTGGATCCTAAGGATCTTCAGGAGGACAAGGCAGAGATGAATTTGCATTTGTCCATGCTTCATGCTTTGTGTGCCATTTCAGATAAAGAAAGCCCTTTTTTTCCACCACTAGTTAAATAGCTACTGGTAGGTCAGTTGCTGATTTCCTGGATAAATTTTACGCATTCTTTGTTTGGTTTTATTTCTCTGCAAACTTCACTTTGAGAGTTCAGTTAAAGTTCACAGTGAAGGATTTTGTTGATATCATAATCTTACTGTTTGTCACAGAGTATTTTGGCTTTTGATTCATAGCACTGCCATTCAAAGGTGGCAGACAAGAGAAGAAGTTGGATCAAGGTATGGTTTAAAGTTTATGATAAGTAGCCTGAGTAAATGATGATGTAAGCATATGATCTCAGCAAAAGGAGAATGGAATTGGCATGTTGCTTACCTTCATTTTAGTTGCACTAGCTGTAAATAAAGTGTTTAAAGAAACTTTACAGTACCTGTAAATAAAGTGGTTAAAGAAAACCTTACAGTGGCATTTGTCCAAAACACATGTGGATTAGGGGAGATCTACTTTAGTCATAACTTGTAGAGAATAAGGACAAAGATCTCATACATGGAAGCAATGCCAGAGGCTGCAGGTTAAGGTACCTGATATCACAGATTTGAATTCTGTAGGTGAAAACCAAGGCAAATGATTCAAAAGAGGAAGCTCAACTTTACAAAGAAGAAAGAAGCAAAATAAAGAATAATCTTAGTAGGAGCCACACACCTGAACTGATATTAAGTCACAGCTGCTGTGACTTCCCTAACCATTCAGAGGCATTGGTAGTCCACAGCAATGGCAACACTGGGAGTGCTGGAAGTGTGAGTTTAAAAGTATTAGGATCCCTGCGGACAGTGGTACTGGAAAATTCACAACCCAGAGTGAAAATGGCTCAATAGATCATAAATTATATTTTCAAAAGTTAGTTACTATGGTGGTCAGTCACTGAATCTATTCATGTAAGGTTGCCAATGCACTTTAACCAAAGACATCAACATATATTACACAAAACAAAATAAACACAACAGTCCGTACACAAATATAATACAATTTGCAAAGGTCTTGTCTGAAACAGCAAAGAGAAAAATATAACTTTGGAAAAAAGAATATAAGCATGGACTACTTTCTAAATGGTGAGAAAATTCGTAAAGCCAAAGTACAAAGGGATCTGGGAGTGCTAGTAGAAGATTCTCTAAAGATAAACATGCAGGTTGAGTCCGTGATTAAGAAAGCGAATGCAATGTTGTCATTTATCTCAAGAGGGTTGGAATATAAAAGCACCGTTGTGCTACTGAGACTTTATAAAGCTCTGGTTAGGCCCCATTTGGAGTACTGTGTCCAGTTTTGGTCCCCTCACCTCAGGAAGGACATACTGGCACTGGAGCGAGTCCAGCAGAGATTCACACAGATGATCCCTGGAATGGTAGGTCTAACATATGAGGAACGGCTGAGGATCCTGGGATTGTACTCATTGGAGTTTAGAAGATTAAGGGGAGATCTAATAGAAACTTACAAGATAATACATGGCTTGGAGAGGGTGGACACTAGGAAATTGTTTCCGTTAGGCGAGGAGACTAGGATCCGTGGACACAGCCTTAGAGTTAGAGGAGGTAAATTCAGAACAGAAATGCGGAGACATTTCTTCAGTCAGAGAGTGGTGGGCCTGTGGAATTGCCGCAGAGTGCAATGGAGGCTGGGACACTAAATGTCTTCAAGGCAGAGATTGATCAATTCTTGATGTCACAAGGAATTAAGGGCTACGGGGAGAATGCGGGTAAGTGGAGTTGAAATTCCCATCAGCCATGATTGAATGTCGGAGTGGACTCGATGGGCCGAATGGCCTTACTTCCGCTCCTATGTCTTATGGTCTTATAACCTGTTTGTCCTATGGACACTCAACCCCAGTGAAGTATCATTTCTATCTTAACTGTTAGTTTCTTACTAGATAACAAATATTTACTTTCAGACTTTCTACACATTTACAAGGTGTCATTCACTTTATTAAGTCTCATTCCAAGATATACAGACACTGACTAAGTTAATTCCGAAATGAATATTAAGAAAAGTCCTGTCTGCTTGAACTGCTAAAAGAATTCAGGACTCCTTTCCAGCCCAGACAGCCTGGACACTGCCACAAACTCAACTGAACTTCAGCTGATATGAATCTTTTCAACTGAAGCCTGATCTTGACCCCTTCCCATCTATTTACCTGCTGTCTATGAAACTCAACTTAGTGAACAAACTTAAGCCATTTGCTCCCCAAGCAGGTTATTTTCTTGAAAATGTCTTCAGTTTACCATTCACAAATGATTTTCCAACCTCATTGGCAAATGAGTCACCTTCGTATGGGTTTGGCTGAAGGGCTAAACTTGTTGATGGTATTTGACAGCTGCGAGACCTCAGATGAGCCCTGTGAGCATTCCTGTACATGCCAAAGATGGCATAATCAAAGTTTTTTTCTGTACGTGCTCAGCTTGTTCTCTGTGTTAGTAGTTTGTGATGCTGTGTAAGAAAGATAGAGTTTTGTTCCAAGTCGTTGGACTTCATCTTGAACCAAGATCATGAACTGAGCCAGGAACAAATCTAAGCCTGCAGACTAGCTATCAATCAAGGGGTCTTTGAGAGAAAGTGAGGGCTGCAGATGCTGGAGATCAGAGCTGAAAATGTGTTGCTGGAAAAGCGCAGCAGGTCAGGCAGCATTCAAGGAACAGGAGAATCGACGTTTCGAGCATTCCTGAAGAAGGGCTTATGCCCGAAACGTCGATTCTCCTGTTCCTTGGATGCTGCCTGACCTGCTGCGCTTTTCCAGCAACACATTTTCAGCATCAATCAAGGGGTCCCCAACATGCAGGAAGGCATGACGCTCATTGCTTTCTTTTCCTTCCTTTTTCATCTTCATTTATTACTTAATAAATGTTCATAGTTGAGTCTTTTACTTTTTCCTTTCTTTCCCACCTTTTATTATTATTCAATAAATATTCATATTTAAGCAAATTACTGTTGTCGAGTCTTCCCTTAACTACACTGAATTGAATCTGAAAATTACCACTTGGATACACCCATTCACAAGCTAAATTCGAAAAAGATGAAAATATGTTGTTAACCTTTTCCATGTATAGGACCAAACAGATTCATATTACAACAGCCAGTTCTAAAATATCAGATCTATTCCTTTCTGTGTGCCATTGCATCCATAGTGGATCATATCATCAGGGAGAAGGAAGGCATCCAGAAGATTTCAGCATCCTAATACAAAGTTCTAGATGTATTTGATACCTATCTTAAAGACAAGAAGACCTGGGAATTGAGTGGGCAAACTTCAACCAAGGAAGGTTGAGGCCATGGAATAAACCAATTCATTTGTAAATGATTCATACTAATAAGCAAGTATTTGCAGCTATAGAGGTTTGACGTTGATTTAATTTGCAAACGTATAATTGTTGGCATGCCGGACAGGACACTTTCAGATTCCTTGCAAACTAAAGATCATTTCACTTTAGTACAGGTTTTGCAACACATTGAGCAGGCAGAACTGTGGAAGTTAAAATCAGAGCATACCTCAGGGAGACATGGAGACTTGGGAGGATTGATGTGTCATCTCGGCACAAAGTTGTTCGATCAAAATTCATCCATCCGAATTGAAACTGCAATGACCATGAGGTAAAATTCTCACAGTCAAGGACAAGATCACTACAACTCTTAAACACACTGTCAGGTAAACTAATGAAATTCTTTTAATCTTGCAGAGCTATCAAAGATCTCTGCTCAGTAGGAAAGCATGTTCATATCTAAGTCTCATCCAAAAATTGATGAAGTGATGTAAGATGACTAGGGAGTTGAAATTCTGTCCAGAGCAATAGTTGCCTGGGTTGGCGTAGCAAGATTTGGTGCTCATCTCTGAACTAGAAGCACATTCCTTGAAAATAGCAAAGACAATATTTAGGCTCAGAGGACAAATTCAGAAAGATTAGAGCAATAAAACTAGAAGTTGTGGTCTGCATCCAGATAATGACATACAGCCAGAATGACTGATCTGCCACATACTTCCCAAGTACTCGGGAGCTAAAGCATTATAACGAGCAATGTCACATTGACAAGAATTTGATGATCTTTCAGTGACAGTCTTGTGACCCTGAGAACTATGACACAAAGTATTTTCTACAAACTTAACACCTGACATTTTAACTCAACAAAATGCAGAACAAAGGCACAACATTCAGCATGATGGCCAGGAATGTGAAAAGGCATAGAGTTCTGATCTTGATGCTTTCACATTATGCTATCAATAATTAAAGATATACTGAACATATGCTACCATCAACCTTACTGCCTGGACCTGCGAAAGGCTATGTTTACATCTAAGACGTCAGAGAGAAGATTAATCTCCTGGTAGTGGAATACTATTCTCCTTGCTTGGAAATTATCAGGCTAAAGCTGTGGTAATAGCTCTAACTTTTTTTTTCTACGAAAAAAATTCTGGATAAAATAGCATTGAATAACAGTTACTCTTTGTAAACAAGCATTTCAGAAAAGAAAAAAGAACAAAGAGCAAAGAAAATTTACAGCCCAGGAACAGACCCTTCGACCCTCCAAGCCTGAGCTGATCATTATGTCCACTGTCTAAACCTGTCACCCAATTCCTAAGCATCTGCATCCTTCTGCTCCCCACCCACTCATGCACCTGTCCAGACACATCTTAAATGAATCTAACATGTTTGCCTCAACTACCTGTGCTGGCAACACATTCCAGGCACCCACCACCCTCTGTGTAAAGTACTTGCCATGTGTATCCCCCTTAAACTTTTCACCTTTCACCTTGAAAGCGTGACCTCTTGTTATTGAATCCTTCACCCTGGGAAAAAGCTTATCTCTATCTACCCTGTCTATACCCTTCATGATTTTGTAGTCCTCAATCAGGTACCCCCTTAATCTCCTTTTTTCTAATGAAAACAATCCTAACCTGCTCAGTCTGTCTTCGTAGCTAGCACCTTCCATTCCAGGGAACATCTTCATAAAACTTCTCTGCACCCTCTCCAAAGCGTCCATATCCTTTTGGTAATGTGGTGACCAGAACTGTACGCAGTATTCTAAATGTGGCTGAACCAATGTCTTGTACAATTTTAACATGACCTGCCAGCTTTTATACTCAATACCCTGTCTGATGAACGCAAGCATACCATATGCCTTCTTGACTACTCTATCCACCTGTGCAACAACCTTCAGGGTACAATGGACCTGAACTCCCAGAGCTCTCTGTTCTTCAACTTTTCCCAAGGCTCTTCTGTTTACTGTATAATTTGCTCTTGAATTAGACTTGCCAAAATGTATCACCTCACATTTGCCCGAATTGAACTTCATCTGCGACTTCTCTGCCCAACTCTCTAGACTATCTATATTCTCCTGTATTCTTTGGCAGTCCCCTATGTTTTCTGCTACTCCACCAAACTTCATGTCATCTGCAAACTAGCTGATCATACTAATGATGCCCTCTTGCAGATCATTTATGTATATCGCAAACAACAGTGGCACCATAACTGATCCTTGTGGTACACCACTGATCACCTTTCTCCATTCAATTGCTACTCTCTGTCTCCTGTTGCTAAATCAGTTATTTATCCATCTAGCTAGAACACCATGCACACCATGTGACTTCACTTCCTCCATTAGTTTACCATGGGGAATCTTATCAAACGCCTTACTAAAGTCCATGCATATGACATCTATAGCCCTTCCTTCATCTATCAACTTGGTCACTTCCTCAAAGAACACACGATCTCCCCCACACAAAACCATGTTGCCTATCATTGATAAGCTCATTCTTTTCCAAATATAAATTTTATCACTCAGCACCTTCTCCAGCAACTTTACCACCACCAACGTCAGGCTCAATGGTCTGTAGTTACACAGAATATCCCTACTACCCTTCTTGTACAGGGGGACAACATGAGTAACCTTCCAATCCCCTGCCACCTCATCTGTGTTTAAGAGTGCTACAAAGATATCTGTCAAGGCCTCAGCTATTTCCTCTCTTGCCTCCCTCAGCAACCTGGGATAGATCCCATCTGGTCCTGGGGAATTGTCCACCTTAATAACCTCTAGCCTACCCAACACATCTTCCCAACTCTGGATTACTATGTGATCCAGAATAATCAAACTCCTATCTCTAATCTCAACATTCATCATGTCCCTCTCCTCAATGAACACTGATGCAAAGTAATCATTCAGAGTCTCACCCTCCTCTCAGATTTGACACACAGCCTTCCTTCCCTACCCTTTAGTGGACCAACCCTTTCTCTAGTTACCCGCTTGTTTCTTATATAAGAATAAAAGACTATGGGAGTTTCCTTAATTCTGCTCACTAAAGCTATTTCATGACCCCTTTTAGCCCGCTTGATTCCTCATTTAAGACTGGCCTTACTCTCCCAATATTCCTCCAGGGCCCATTTTGTTCTTACTGCCTGGATCTTATGTACACTTCCCTTTCCCTCTTGGCTAGTTGTACAATAACTCCTGTCTTCCACAGTTCACAAATCTTGCCTTTCCTATCCTTTGCTTTCAACGGGACATACCTATCCTGCACTATTTTTAACCTTTCTTTGAAACCCTGCCATGTATCAAATGTGGACTTCCCTTCAAATAGCTGTATTCAATCCACATTTCCCACCTCTTCCTAATTTTGACATAATTGGCCTTGGCCCAGTTTAGTACTCTTCCCTAGGACCACTCTCATCTTTGTCTATGAGTAGTCTAAAACTTACAGAATTGTGGTTACTGTTCCCAAAGAAATCCCCCACTGCAACTTCTACCACCTGGCCTGACTCATTCCCCAACATCAGGTCCAATATGGCCCCTTCCCTCGTCGGACTATTGACATACTGCTTGAGAAAACTCTCCTGGATGTTTCTTACAAATTCTGCCCCATCCAGACCTCTAACACTAAGTGTATCACAGTCAATGTTGGGAAAATTTACATCTCCCATCACCACCACACTGTTGCCTCGACATCATTCCATAATCTTTTTACCTATTTGTTCTTCACCTCATGCTCACTGTTGAGAGGCCTATAGTACAGACCCAACAATGTAACTGCACCCTTCTTATTTCTCAGCTCCACCCATAATGCCTCACTACTCAAATAATGTTCTCCTTTCGCACAGCCGTGATATCATCCCTGACCAGCAAAGCAACTCCTCCCCCTCTTTTAATTCGAACGAATAACTAAATATAGAAACCATTAGACCTGATGTGATATTCTGAACCACCATCAATTCTATTAAAATTGTATTAAGTCATCTCAGAATGGATCATGCCATATGGGCAAAAGTTTATTTATGTTGAACTTTCTAAAATGTTCCATTTGAAACCTTTTGATGTCATGCCATATGCCTTACGTGGAATGTAAATTATAACTATGGAGGCTATATCAAATTGTCTGGAAGGAGGTTAAGTTGGAATGTGATGTATGGAGACTTGCTGAATTTCAATGTAAGTTATGTAATTTGAAAGCAAACATACTTTGTACGTGGATTTTCAAAGATTTTACACTTACAGTTTAAAATGAAATCAAAACAGAAGGCTTGCTGTGTTACCTGACCCAAGAGATTCTGGCTATGTACCCGACCTGGAATGTATACTGTGAATATAAAGATTATTGTTGTACTGGGCCACTTAGAAGTGGAATGTGCTATACGGAGAAAAATTGAACTTTATTGCAAATTCTGCAATGTTCAAATTGCAATGAAGTTTAAACTTTATTAATGGATTCATGAATAATTTATGAATGCCAGAGACATGTTCCTCCCTCCTCCCTTGTCAGCATTCTGCAGGGATACCTTGGGATATCTGAGATACCTTGGTCCGCTCATCCTCCACTCTCAACAACTCTCCACAACTCCACAGCACCTTCCCATCTAATCACAGAAGTTGCAACATTTAAATGTTTGCCTCTCCCCTTCTCACTATCCAAGAGTCCAGAGATCCCTTCCAGGTGAGGCAGCAATTTACCTGCACTTCACTCAATTTAGTCAATTGAATTCGCTGCTCACAATGTGGTCTCCTCAATAATGGAGAAACACAAAGCCAACTGGGTGACCGCTTTGTCAAACATCTATGTTTGGTCCATAAAAATTACTCCAAGCTTTGCATTGCCTGCTATTTTAACACACCATCATGTTCCCTGGCATGCTACAGTTCTTCTTTTGGAAGTTCAAATCAAGTTTGCGGAAAAACACCTCTTCTTCCACTGAGGCAGGATTAAACATTGCGTTTAACAATTTAATCCATATCGGTTACCCTCCCCTCATACACTGAACTCCTACACTGTATGGGTTGCTCCCTGCACAGGCATACCATTTTTCACTCTTCACATAGCACTCCACATATTCAAATAGTACCCTACATATCATTTAGCTCCCTCTGTCTTACTTCCACAACAGATGTCTCTTTGTTTGCCTGCCTCCTTTTTTTCTTTCCCTTTCTCTCTGGGGTCTGTCCCTATGCACACTATTCACTATCTGCTCCCTCCCTTCATCCTATCATCATCATAATTACCAACCTTTGTCAGCAATTGCCAGTTCTGAAACATTAACTCTGTTTATCTCTCAATAGATGCTGCTTGACCTGCTGTGTTTCTACAGCACACTTGTTCTTGCTTCAGATTTCCAACTTCTGCCATTTTTGTGTGCATGTTATGAATAAATATAGTTTTGGGAAAAAAAATGGGTCTTGATGATTGGCATACCCAAGAAACTAAAGTAATCATAAATCACATTTATCTATCCTTTTTACATTTATACCTATAATTATTGTTTGTGGGAATTACCGTTAAAGCTGATAGGTATTGTTCTTCACCACTTATTCATGAAAACTATGCCTTCTTCCATTCTGCTTTAAAGGTCAATTAACGGTCAACCAAGTTGGAGTCAATTTTAGAGTAGATTGGGTAAGAATGGTAAGTTTTCTTCCATAACAGGTGTAATGAGCAAATTAGATTTTTACATTATTTTTAATCAACTCATTTGGACATGTTATAATGCACTTCTAGACCAGATTGCATATCCGCCCAGATCTTCTTGTACAATGTTAGGGACGACAACAATGCACCATAAGAGCCCTTCCAATTGTGTTGTTTTATGATGTGCCAATAACTTCTTTGTTAAAGTTATGGGCTCTAGCTTTTCAATGCATTAGGTTTTAAAGCTGAATTGGTAAGTAAAACAAGGGAAACAAAAATATATAACAATGACATTAAAACATAAATTGCCAAAATGTAAATTACATAATGATTGTCAATCTATGAAACAATTTGAATTTCTTTGAATTTTTCAAACTGATCATTTTGAATTATTATTTCATAAATATCTTGCGTCTTTGTGTGTATGCATGGGATTGTGTGGGTAGTTGCTTGAATGGGGTGTTTAGATGTGAGCAGTTTAAGCACACCAGATAGGGGAATTAACAACAGGCTTAGCAACGCGGAGGAAACATGCTTCAAAGATAGGAAGTCAAAGAGCCTCTTTCAGTTGTAAATTAGATGTATGTATGAAAGTGAGAACATTCTGTGCTAATTAAACCTGAGAACAAGATTTCTGTAGAATGGAAATTATTTGCCTCTTAATCACAACAATGATTCACATCGACAGTGAAATAAATAAGATTAGGCATTAGAAGTATTTTCTAGAAACTACTTGAATGACCTACTTTCTATAATTGATGATTTCAGGAATAATTATTTGTTCTTGGTTTTAATGCATGGGGAAATAGTATATTTTGTTAAAAGTGTTGCTTGGCATTTATCTCCACAAAATGGTTCAGTGTCCTTGCTAAATTTGCAGGCATTAATTACCTGGATAAGCTCTTCATAAATAATTGCCTATAATCTTTTCTCTAGTAACTGACTATTAAAAGTGCCTTTAAAATTGAATTATAATTTCCACTGTTGCCGAATGGATAATTATTTAAAGTGTTTTATGCATATATATAAAAAAAACTGGGCGTGTCATTGGATAAAAGCAAATTACTGCAGGTGCTGGAATCTGAAACCAAAAGAGAAAATGCTGGAAAATCTCAGCAGGTCTGGCAGCATCTGTAAGGACAGAAAAGAGCTGATGTTTCGAGTCTAACTGACCCTTTGTCAAAGCTTTGACAAAGGGTCAGTTAGAATCGGAACGTCAGCTCTTTTCTATCCTTACAGATGCTGCCAGACCTGCTGAGATTTTCCAGCATTTTCTCTTCTGGCTGAGTCATTGTTGTTCTGATTCATTGTGAAGAAAACTGGTGAAAATAATTTTAAAAAGTGCTTTTTTGATTCAGTTACAGGATAGTGTGTGATGCTGGTTAAACCAACATTCATTGGCTGATCCTTGTTGTCCTCCAGAAAGCAATGTCAAGCCATTTTCCTGAACTGCTCTAGGCAATGTTTCATCAGTACACTCACAGTGGTGTTGAGGGGAGTTCCAGGATACTATCTCGGTGATAGTGATATTTGGTTCCAAATCAGTATGGTGGCTGACTTGAAAGAAAAATTGCAAGTGAGCATTCTCCTGTGCTCACTTTATTCTTCTAGGTACAAAGTGCGGCTGAAAGACGCTTTATGGGTTCTTAGTCACGTATTACAGATCATGATGTTCAACAGGCTAAAGGGTCTTATCTGGACCATGAAAATATTGGAAGGACAGTGCAGCTTTCAATAAGGAATTGCTTCTCCAAGCAGGTGCCACTTTTATCCTGCATTTACTGTTGATATGTTCACTGGTCTAGCACCTGCAATTGCAGGAGAGAAGTGGCCTCTGATTGGAAGAGCAGCAAGCTGTGTGAAAGTGAGTAGGTTCATTTAGGCCTGCACACCGAGGACATTGACAAATCTGCTCAAGATTATCAGGAAATTTGCTACAGATGACAAGATGTCTGCAGGGCATCAAGAGCTCCAAGTCAGGGAGCATGTGTGGAGACAAGATGCTACTTCTTCCTCCTCAAGTAGGAAGGACTGCAAACAAGATGGATAAGCAGGGAGATTGGGCCCTGCAGTGATGCATGAGTGATAGTTTGAGGATGTTTGGGCAGGGAGGAATTGTGTGAGAGACAAAGGGAGAAAGACAGAAAGAGAAAGAAAGGGGGAAAAAGAGAGAGAGGGAGTGTGTGTGTGTATGTGCGCACACGTGTGTGTATGCGCGCACACACGTGCGCATGTGCACACACACGTGCGCATGTGCACACACTAGGGGGTGAGTATTTAGTAGTAGGGCTGGAAGAGCAAATAATATTTGTGCTACTCAAATATCAGGCAAATGCTATTTCCAACAATGATTCACGGACGTTCACTGGCATTATGAACACTGAATCGCAGACTACCAACATCAGTATACTGTTGAACAGAAACCGCATTGACCTGTCTTATAAATACAATGGTTACAAGAGCAGATTAGAGTTCACAAATACTTCAGTGAGCAACTCATCTCCTGACTCCACAAAAACAGTTCATCATCTACAAGACAGAAGACAAGAGTGTGATGGAATACTCTCCACTTGTCTGCATGAGGGCAGCTTCAACAACACTCGAGAAGCTTCACATCATTCAGGGCAAAGTAGCCACTGGATTGGCATCACATCCACAAGTGGTCAGTCCTTCTAAAACCCAACACTTAGTAGCAGAAGTATGGGCTATCTTTAACATGCACTACAAAAATTCACCAAGGTTCCTCAGACATCATCTTCCAAAATTACAACCCCTACCATTGAGAAGGACAAGGTTATCAGAAAGCATGGGAACATCGCCACATGCAAGTTCTTTTCCAAGTCACCTTTCCTTCAGTGTCACTGGGCCAAAATCCTGGAATTCCCCTGTTGATAGCATGGTGGGTCTAGCTATTGTATATGGACTGTAACGGTTCAAGTCAGCACCTGCCAACCATCTTCTCAAGCGTAATTAGAGTTGGCCAACAAATGCTGGTCCAGCCAGTGATGCCCATAATCAATCAATGTATGAAAAAAAATCCAAATTCTATCTTTGTTGTGAACTTATGCAATAACTAAAATTTCAAAACCACCACAGGATTGAGAATTCCAAAGAAACGCCACCCTCTGAATAAAGAGATTTCTCCTCAGTTCAGAGTCAGGATAAGAAACAAACTAAAAGACGAAGGAGTGGCTGTGGGGACCTGTATGGATTCCAGATATGCTTGCCTCTTTATGGATGATGTAGAATAATCCTTGTTCCAGTCTCACACTGTCCCCCTCCCACAATTATTTATTTCAGTATATCAATGACTGCTTCAGTTCTGCTTCATGCTTCCACCAGGACAGTGAAAACTTCATTCATTTTGCCTCCAATTTCTACCCCTCTGTAACTTTCACATTGTCCATTGCGAACGCTTCCCTTCCTTTCCTTGACCTCTCTGTCTCCATTTCGGGGAATAAACTGTCCACCATCATCCATTCCCATAGCTATCTTCACCACAGCTCATCACATCCCACATCCTGCAAAGATTCTATCCCATTCTCCCAGTTCCTTTGCCTATGTTGCAACTGTTTGGATGATCCCATCTTCCAAAACAGCACTGCTGACATGGTTTGCTTCTCCCATGACCATGGTTTCCCACCCACTGTGGTTGACAGGGCACTCAAAGTCATCCTACCTATCACCCGTGCCACCGCCCTTGCCCCTTCCCATCACCTGCAACAGCGTGATTAAATCCCCTTTGTCCTCACTTTTCATCCCATTCAAAAAATCATTCTCCGCCATTTCAGACAACTCCAGCAGAATATTACCACCAAAAACATCTTCCCTTCTTTCCCCCCAGTCTGCATTTCACAGGAATGATTCTGTCCAGGACAACCTAGTCCATTCTGTGACCACTAATACCAGTCCCTCTCTCCACAGCACCTTGTCATGTAACCACAGAAGGTGCAACATCAGCCCCTTCACTTCCTCCCTGCTCACCATCCAAGGACCTAAACAGTTTTTTCCAGGTGAAGCGACATTTCACCTGCACCTCCTCCAATCTTGTGTATTGCATTTACTGCACCTAATGTGGCCTACTCTACAATGGAGAAAGCAAATGCAGACTAGGTGACCGCATTGTGGAACACCTCTGATCTGTGCGCAAGCAGGACCCTGACCTTCCTGTAGCTGGTCATTTCAACACAGCATCCTGCTTGCATGCTCGCATATCTGTCCTCAGCATGTTGCGGTATTCCAGTGAATCACAGCGCAAACTGGAGGAACAACATCTTATCTTCAGACTAGGCACTTTACAGCCTTCTCAACTTAATGTTGAGTTCAATACCTTTAAATTGTGAACTATTTCTTTCTTTTCTTTTACCTTGTTATCATGTCCTCCTCTCCCCATCCTATTTACTGCCCTTTCAAGTCTGGCAGGAGGCACACTATTATTCTGCCATTCTCTCATTCCAATCACTTAACGTAAAATACTAACATCCTTTTTCTACCAGTACCCTATACCTACTACCCACACCAACAATTCCCTGAACTATAGCATAAATGCTGTCCCTCCACATTTCACTTCAGCTCGATGAAGAGTCATCTAGACTCGAAACGTTAGTTTGCTGTCTCTCCATGGATGCTGCCTGACCTGTTGTGATCTCCAGCATTTGTTGTTTTCAGTATGTATTTCAGCATCAACAGTAATTTGCTCCTACAAACTATTTTGAACCGTGTCTCATGGCTCTCCACCTCATAGTGGAGGAAACATCCATTCTGCATTCATCCTATCATTCACTATAAGGGTTTCATATGTTTCACAGAGATATAGAGTCATACAGAATGGAAACAGACTCTTTGGTCCAAGTAGACCACACCAACTATGTTTCCAAACTAAACTATTTTCACTTGCCTGTATTTTACTCAAATCTCTCCAAACCTTTCCTATTCATGTACTTATTCAAATGTCTTTTAAATGTTGAAACTCTACCTGCATCCATGACATCCCCTGGCAGTCCATTCTACATTCTAACCACTCTCTGTGTAAAAAGCTTGCCCCTCATGTCCTTTTAAAATCTTTCTCCTCTCAACTTAAAATATGTTCCCTAGTTTTGAACTCACCCACCTTAGGTGACAAAAAGAAACCTTTGCTAGTCACTGTATCAATGCACCTCATGATTTTATAAGCCAATATAAGGTCATCCCTCAACCTCTTACGCTCCAGTAAAAACCATCTGAACCAATCGAGTCTATTATTTATAACCTAAACCCTCCATTCCTGGCAACATCCTGGTAAATCTTTTCTGAACCTTCTCTACTTTAATAATATCTTTCTTATAATAGGGTGACCAGAAATACTCCTATACAACCTCAAAATGATATCCCAGCTTTCATTCTACTAATCTCAACATAATATTGGCTTAGTCTCCTTGATTTCTCCTCAAAGGAAAATCTTGCCATCACAGGAATCAGTCTGGGCAACATCCACTGCATTTGTTCTGCAACAAATATATTCTTCATCAGGAAAGGGGACAAGAACTGTACATAATACTGCAGGTGTAATCTCACCAATGTTAGAACAAGAAAATAAACATTATTTGCTTCTGACTGAAACCTTGCAGGAAAAGAAACATAACACTAACCTTCCAAAGTACTGGTTGCACCTTTATGCTGGCTTTCACTGAGTGATGAACAATATGCAGTTAACTACATGCCTTTGGACAACAATATTTGCCAATCTCTCCTCATTTAAGAAATAACATGCATTTTCATTCCTCCCACCGAGGTGGATTACCTCTCACTTACCACATTATATTCCACTTGCCTACTCACTCAAACTGTCTAAATCCCTTGAAGCCTCATCCTTACAACTTAAATTATTACCAAGTTTAGTATCATCTGCAATTTGAAAATATTACAACTGACTCCCACTCATTAATCATTGAAATGGATTGCAAGCAGGTGGGACCCAAACATTGATCATTATGGTGTGCCACTAGTTATAGCCTGTCAATCTGAGTATTACCTATGTATTCCTTTTATCTGCCTGTTATCTACTCCTCAGTCTCTGCTTGTATATTGTTCCAAATACCCATACACTTGAATTTGGTTTACTAATCTCTTGAATGGGGCCTTCTGAAAATCCAAACCCATCACATTTGGATAACTTCCATGGCTACTTCTTATCAACTCTATTAGTAACATCCTTAAAAACATGATAACCCCATCATTAGTCTCTGGTGACCCAGTCAAATCAGATAATTATTTGACAAATATTCACTATTCACATCCTTTAAAATATTTTCTAGATTTTTCCTAGTACTGATGTCAGGTTAATCGGTCTGTAGTTCCTTGTGTTTTCTCTCTCCTTCTTTCTTAAGTGAGGGGTTACAAATGGAACCTTCCAATGCGTGGACACCATTGCAGAATGAATAGGTTTTTGAAAGGTATGTTTGCCTTGAAAGACAGGTTTCCTTAATAGTCAAATATCAGTTTACTGAGTATTATTTACTGCATATCTGCCATCAAATCTTTTAATGTATTTTTACAATCCACCACAGCCAACAAACTTCTCATAACTTCATTAAGATTTAAGATACTAGTTTCAAATTGAGTTACTTCTTTTCACAAGTAATGGAAACTTCTTTCATATATCATCACTATTTCTTCAAGACTTTTTTAAAACAAGATTATTAATTAATCCATTCTCAATAAAATTTCCTCAAGATATTGCTCTGGAACACTATCTTAAACATACTCCAGTAATTGAAACAAAGAACTTGGATGCAGGAGAGATTGAAATTGATGGGAAAACTCAGCAATTGCTGGGAAGAAAACAGCATTAACTTTACAAGTCCAGTCACTGTTCATCAAAAAAACCCAGAAATTTTCACTACATGGTCTTGATGCATATCAGATTAATCCAATATATATGCAAATTTAACTCATCTATGATTACTGCTTCCTCTTTCCCCTTGCTTCCTGCACCACTAATTTTCTGATTTATGTCAGAAGCCTGTAAACCACTAACTACAAATTGAGGGGTAATAGATTTAAGACAGATGTCAGAGGCAGGTTCTTTACACAGAGGGTGGTAAGAGCGTGGAATGCCCTACCTGCTAATGTAGTAAACTCAGCCACATTAGGGAGATGTAAACAATCCTTGGATAAGCACAAGGATGATGATGGGATAGTATAGGGGGACGAGCTGAAAATATTTCACAGGTCGGCACAACATGGAGGGCCGAAGGGCCTGTTCTGTGCTGTATTGTTCTATGTTCTATGTTCTATAATTATGTTTGTTTTTGAGCAGGTTGGATTTGCTCTTTTTTTGTGCACAGGACGTAGCTGGACAAACTTTGAATTAAGATGCCAATATTGTAGCAGCTTTGATAAACACATGACTAGTTCTGGAACATGTCTTTAGTACTACTGTCAAGATGATGCCAGAGATCTCAAATTTAGCCATGTCCAATGCGATCAATCATTTCTTGACATCACTTGTAGTGAATCAGATTGGCTGAAAACCAATTTTTGCAGTGGCAGAAGAGGCAGCATATCATCTACTTAAAATCTCTGGTTGATGATGGTTGTGAACACCTCTACCTCATTTATTGCATTAATATGCTAGAAAGTATCATCATTGAGGATGGGTGTGCTTGTTGAGCTTCTTCTACTCATTAATATTTAGTTGAATAATGTTATTTGTGGCTGAATCTAACAAGACTGCAGAGCTTTGATTTGATTCATAGGTTGTGGGCCATTTTAGTTTAGCCTGTATCATGTTGCTGCTTCCACTGTTTAGAATGCTTGTAGCCCTCTGTCACATCACCCAGTTGGTATCTTAGCTTTAGGCATGCCTACTGCAGTTTTTGGTGTGCGCTTCTACAATGCTTCAATTACTCACTTCCAACTAAAGAGTCTTATTTTTATGCTATGTGAATTTGAACACAAAATCAGGTCTAGCTAATTCTCTCTATTCTAAATGTTCTGCTGAGTTTTTTTTTAAAGACATTTTGAGTTGCCGTGTGGATGTTCCTTCCAATCTCCTTCAACTTTTCTGAGCATTTTCTCACTGCCTCCTTTACCTGACACAGGCAGGGTGAATATACTTTATGTAGCCTGAGCTGATGAGTTAGGCATTATTTTGTCAATTATTAATGTTTCACGACATTTGCAATGTGTTTCCATCCACTCAGTTATTTAAGTCTGTTGCTTGCTCTTATCATTGGGAAATCTGCATTATGGGAATACATTCAATTGGCAGACAGTCATCATGATCAGTTCAATTACACACTTCTACATTCACAATGCAACTTGATGAATAGTAATGTGTTCACATTGCATATAACAGACTGAAATATATGTTTTACAATACAGGGATCATATCCATTGCCACATTTCATCCAAGGAGAATTGGAGAGTGACAAATAATGACTAGTTCAACCACTGCACAAGGTGGATTCCAATTTAGCTTTTTTGAAATTCATTGCAGAGAAGGGCATCATATGGCACCTTTATAGGACTATAGCAAATGTAAGACTCCTTCATCCATTCAACTACATCTTTCTAATAGTTTCTTTACAGGCAACACACTGTAACATTGCTTTCAGATAGATTAATGCCAAGTAAAATAACCGCCATGGGCATTTCAGGAGGAAGCAGTTAATATAAAATAAAACTACTACGGATCCATGTTAAAATTCAAACAATTTTAGAGAGCAGAATTCTTCAAACATGGACTGCAATATACTATGATTTTTGTTTTAGTGTTGTTTTTGGATGATTGTACTTGGGATACATTCATCAACGTTAACATAGAGTTCCCTTATATTTACCAATATTGTTGTTTTACTTCATCATACCTGTTCCCTCCCTTGGTGTAATTCAAAGGCATAATCCCTTTTGAAATAAATATTGGTTTAGAAATTTTGACTGAACTGGACTAATCAAATTTAGGCATTCTAAAGGTCCTCATGAATAAATGAGTAAAATATTTATGTGTATATGTATATATTGCATAGGTTGACTTTGGACGAGCTCATGAAATTGGATGTAACCTCTTGAAGATTTAAAATTCATTTTGTGGTTGACTGCAGTAATAAATGCCACAGTTGACAAGTGCATGAATGGAATCTGAAATAATCTACGCTGAGCAATTTCTCTCATCATTTTGTCAAGTTGACATCTTTTTTGTGAATTTGGAGCTGCATATGTCAGCAGTTGGCTGTCAGATAATGAGGGAGACATTTAGAAAAATGCAGAGCATTCTACAGTCAGAATGAACTCCACTGGGAATGGTTTGAGCATTCATCACTCACATCATTTTGCAAGTTGATGTCAGAATATAGCAAAGGTGACAATAGAGAAACTATTGCCTTGACACCCTGCTAATGTCAAACAACAAGATATTGCAGCCAAACAGATAAACAGTTTTTGGAAATTTCACTTTAACAATATGCTCTAAGAGTGAATTCCTTTTGAGTTTGTCCTGATTCACTGCCAAACCCATCGTGGAAATTCATTGGGAACATTAATGAGGTTGTAGATATGGTGGTTGTGGGTGTGAATTCCCTACGAAACACATCAACAATTGTTTCTATTCACTTTTAAAATAAATATTCACTTAGTTTTGTTTTAATTCACTGTGGGATGTGGGCATCAGTGGCTGGCCAGCATTTATTACTCAACCCTAGTTGCACTTGAGTAGTTGTTGGTAAACTGTCTTCTTAAAATGCTGTAGTCCACATTTTTTAAATTGCGCAAATGTACTTTATTCATTGAAATAAATCTTTGGTAACTGTACAGTTAATGGAGCCATTCATATCTATGCTGTCTTAACTTACAGAGAACAAACTAAGTCTTTGATGTTCACCATTTTCTATATTCGCGGTCAACCTCTTTGCATTTCTGTGACGCATCAGCGGGCCCAATTTCTGAATAGACCCCCATTATTCTTCAGCAGAAGGACCTTACACAGTGGTCTTTCCCCACTGCACGTTTGCAGAAGCTGCCCCAAGTTTCAGCATGTCCCTCAGCACATAGTCCTGGACCTTGGAAAGTGCCAGTCTGTAACATTCGGTCAGGATCAACTCCTTCAACTGGAAGAACAATTTTCGGGCAGACCAACCATCCGCAGGCTTTTTCTAATTTGAAAAATATACTTTATTCACAGAAAATAAATCATTGGTACATGACAGTTAATGAACCCGCTCAGATCTGTACACATTTTAGTTATAGATGACAAATTAAGTCTTTGATGTCCATCATACTGTACATTTATAGACAATCTCTTGGTCTCTAGCTAAGGCAACAGTGGGGTCCAATTACTGAATAGGCCCTCCCCCTTTTCTTCAGCATAGGGACCTTACGTGGTGGCCTTTCACCACAGTGCCTTGGTGGCAGCTGTCCCAAGCTTCAGCGCGTCCCTCAGCACATAGTCCTGGATCTCGGAATGTGCCAGTCTGTAACACTCAGTCGGGGTTGACCCCTCCAACTGGAAGACCAGCAAGTTTTGGGCAGACCAAAGAGCATCTTTTACTGAGTTGTTGGCCCTCCAGGCACAGTTGATGTAGAGACATACAAGATAATCAGAGGGTTAGGTAGGGTGCACAGGGAGAGCCTTTTTCCAAGTATAGGAACTGCAAACACGAGGGGACGCAACTTTAAAGTGAGGGGAGATAGGTATAAGACAGATGTCAGAGGTAGTTTCTTTACTCAGAGAATAGTAAGGGTATGAAATGCTTTGTCTATAACAATAGTGGATTCACCAAGTTTAAATGCATTTAAGTCGTCATTGGACAGGCATATGGATGCACATGGAATAGTGTGGGTGGGATGGGCTTCAAATTAGTATATCAGGGCGGCGCAACATCGAGGGCCGAGGGCCTGTACTGTGCTGTAATGTTCTATGTTCTATGTTCTATGTCTCAGTGTGCACCTCAGGGAACAGACCGTAGAGCATGAAGTCCCATGTCACGGAACTGCTCTGGCCAAACCTCGACAAACACCATGCATTCCTCTCCAGACTTCCTTTGCAGATCTACATTCCAGAAGGAGGTGAGTGACAGTGTGATCCCCTCCACAGCTGCTTCGAGGGCAGTGTGCATTGGTGCAGAGAGCCTTCTCACCACCAGCCAAATGATGTCATGGTGCTTGTTTGAAAGTTCTGGTGACGAATCATTCTGCCAAATTACTTTGATAGTCTGCCCAGCAAACTGCTGTACAGGATCTGCCCTCTCCTTTTCCCGAAGGGTCTCAAAGACACTACGTGCTGGCCACTTCCTGATGGACTTGTGGTCAAAGGTGCTTTTCTTCACAAATTTCTTCACGAGGGGCGGGTGAAAGGAATGGTCCAACTACTTGGAGAATTCCACGGCAGCGAGGCCAGGCCCATCCTTTGCAACACCAGAGACAGGTAGAACCTCAGTATGTAGTGACATTTGGCATTTGCGCAGCGGGGATCCATGCACAGCTTGATGCTGCCACACACGATGGTGATCATCAGGATGAGGGTAGTGTTGTGTATGTTTTCTCCCCCTTTCTCCAGATCTTTATACCATTGCTTCCATATACCCAGTTTCTGCCTCGCTTTGTTGACACGCTCCTTCCAAGTCTTGGCACACGCCCCAGCCCCTCCAAACCATGCACACAGCACTTTCAGGTGGTCTTTCCAGATGGTGAAGGTATAGAGGATTGGTCAGTCCAGTTTCCGAAGAGCACGGCCTTGCTCTTGCCTCAATTTACATTGACCCCCGAGGCCTGTTCAAACTGGTCACAAATGTACATGTGTCAGTGCACTGACAGCGGATCTGAGCAGAAAACGGTGACTTCATCCATGTACAGGGAGACCTTAAACTGTAGTCCCCTGCTGCCAGGAATAGTCACCCCTTTCAGGCTCGCATCCTTCCTGTTGGACTCAGCAAATGGCTCTATACAGCACACAAACAAGGCAGAAGAGAGTGGGCAGCCGTCCCTGACTCCAGATTGGATTGGAAAGCTTTCTGGTTCCCACCCCATTGATTGGGACTGTGCTAATGATATTGGTGTAAAGCAGTCAGATCCAATTGCAGATACAAAGATTCCCTCCCCAAAGCCCATTTTGGAGAGAACATCTCTTATGTACATGTGTGATATCCTGTGAACAGTCCACATGCAGTAGGTTGACCCACAATGCACTTAGAGAGTGTATTCCAGGATTTTGACTCAGCGACAGTGAAGGAACGGCAAATTAATTTCCAAGTCAGAATGGTGAGTGGCTTGGAGGGGAACTTGAAGGTGGTGGTGTTTCCATGTATCTATATTAGTAAGTATCTTTCTAAATTTGTATTTTCTTCTGAAGGATCGTAATGCTTTAAAAGCTGATTTTCTTCTTTGTATCTGCAATTTATCTAAATAAGTTAGGATATAAACCTTTCTCTAAATGAATCACATCACTGTTGCACCTTCAATAAAAAATTACTGAATGGAATTTTTTGGAGAGACACAATGATATTTTAATTGCATCCTATTGATATGCTGTATCATTAGGCTGAAAGTATCTAATGAGTTTTTAAGGTTTGATCAAAATGAATACCAGAAGACATACGCACTTCAAATTTATTAATTTAATCGATTCAATATATATACAAACACATGAGCAAATCCATGAGCTTAAACTACTTTGATTATATGCAAACCAATTAGTCTCACAACCTTTCAGCTCACCGGGAATTGGCAACAGCAGCATTCAGAGCTTTGGCACAGAAACCACGGCACTGGTTTCACGAACCTCTGTCTGATTATGAAAGTCCAATGAGTAGGAAAAGTTCCCTATATTAATACTATTCTGAATCTACTGCTACATGCTGTATCACCATTTCTTAGAACTTGCAGTATGTTTCCAGGCATTCCTTTGTGGAAAACAAGTCCGGATGTCTCCATGTTAACTGTACAACTGTCTGTTTCAACATATGCATTTTGTAAAACTGCTGTCAACAGCTATAGCCATGCTCATATGACCTTTGATATACATTTTGTTGAATCATCCTCTCTCTAAAAATGTTATTTTTCCTCCATCCATTGTGATTCCAATAATACCAATGGAGATCTCCATGGGAAAATCATACAAAACCATAGAGGAAGTAATATATGCAACAGGAGGTCACATCAAGTAAAGTTTCATATGGAATTCACTTCTGGCTTGTGTTGCAATATACCTGCAGCCCAGCATGGCATTACAATGTGCAGGTAATAGAGGTCTGGTCCCAATTCATCTTTTCTTCTGTATGTGTCTTCATGCCTTGACATGGTATGGGATCCTGACACTGTAGCAACACATAAGTGAGGAAATAGGCAAATGATACCTATCACATTGTGCAGATCCATGAACGCACTTGTACTATAGTCTGACTAGCTTAGAGACAAGTAGAAATGATCTCACAACAATGACCCTGAGGAGAAAAAAATCTTCTTAATTTCGATCTCAAATATGGTGCTGCTTATTTATAAACTGTGGCCCCTAGATCTGATTTGTCTAACAAGGCAAAAAGTCCTTTCAGCATTCACCCTGTTAAGTCCTCTCAGGAAGTTATACATTTCAATAAGATCACCTCTCATTTTTCCAGCTTTGTCTACCACAAATATTTAACAAATATCTTTCTCCTCTGTTAGCTCTGTAAGAACAAAAGCAGCAGTGCTATCATACTGAGACTATCATTTCCATATTCCTTTCAAAATCACATTTAGAATCATGAAACAATATAGTACTGGAGGATATTTGGCCCATTGATTGGAAGAAAGGAGAAGAGATTCCATCTCTCCTGCAAACCCTTTTGCTCCTAGATCCATCCCATTCTCCAGCAACTGCCAAAATATCCAACAGACTGCATAATTGATGCAAATCTTGGCACTGTGTTGAGCTTCCAACCACATATCTGAGTCTATTTCTTCCTCTATTACACCAACTAACACCATTCCCATCTCAGTTTATCTGCTACTCTCACATTCATTTGTGCCTTTCTTATGTCAAGAATGGAATATTCCAATGCATTTCAGGCCGAGCACTTTTGTGTGATGAAAGAGACATTATTTATATTTGGTAATATCATTTATTTTTAAGAAATTGGAATTTAAGCTAGTGGCATATGGATGTTGGCTTATTTTGTGAAGATGTCTAATGATTAACTAAATAGAGCTTTCTGGAATTTCTGGTCTTTCATGGTTTTAAACCAATATGTGCCTCCTGGAGAGTTAATGCTTGTTTATCTTTTATATTATGGAGTTTTATAATCAAAGACAAAAACATTGAAAAAAGATTTGGAGAAATCAAGAATAGATTTTAGCTTAGAAAAAAAGCCAAAGATTTGAAAACTTTAACCTTTCTGGAATTAGGTGTCAGGAAATAAGGAGATTGTCCACAGACGTTAGGGAATACGTTACAACAGGGAAAGAGTTTAGTTTGTGAAAGTTCCGGTAGGGAGTGTTTGGTTAGAAATCTGCAGATTACTAATAGGCTGAGGAAGTTCAAAATCTCAATTATCTGAGGATTCATGGAAAAGACATTGCAACTCATTGTAAAAGAAGCAATGAAATCAAAACAACATATTTGACTTCCCTGACTTTTAAGCAACTGAAAACTGAAGATTTTGAGATTAGATGGGATTTTGTTTTGATGTGTGTTTTGAAATCTTTCAACCTGTGTTATGTTTAGATAGCTTGTTTTGATTTATTTTTAATTGCTTTGTGCAATGAACTTCTGTTTTATTGCAAAACCAAATCTTCAGCCTTGTGTTGTTTCAGTGTAAGGCTTCCTCATTAATTTTTTAAAAATCGATAAAACTTGAAAAGCAACAACATCAGCTCGGATCACGACACACATATTCCACCTTAATAAAATTGAAGTCGTTCAACAATCTGATGACGAATACTGTCTACCCATTATCTCTTTGCAAAGTTCCTAGCTGATCATATTATCTTTAAATTTCTCACCTATTCATGGCACCACTCTTCTCAATCTCTGTATTCTAGTCCAGTCTCACAACACTCTATGAGGTCGTTGCTCCACGAAGTCTAGCCTCTTGAGCATCATGAGTTTAATTGCATCTCAATTCTTGGTCCATCGGTTAGCTGCCTTGCTCCAGACTCTGGAATACCTTTCACTCCCCTCCTGTCAATTAGATTGTCATCCTGCACATAATTTGACCTCTCTTTCCTCAGTCTCACATCGTCTAACAAAGTTTAAGTCAGGTTCAGGGAACGGCACATTACTTTTTGATCCAGCACTTTCCTGTCTCCCAGCATCAATATGGAATTCAGTTCTTTTAAAGCTTCCACTACTTGAACAGCAGCTGGTGGCAACGATTCTGTTATTGCCATTTGCAACTCCTCTGAATTTATCCCTTGTTTCTTCACTTTGAAACTGATTTTTCCAAGTATTTGCTGTGTAGCATGAGATTTAACTGCTGTTACAGCTCTAACTAACTTTCCAAATTTCTTGCAATCTAAAAACAAAAAAAAGTCACAAGAATCTTCAGTATCACTGATTCTGCACAGGATGGCTGCTTTGTTGCATTGGAGTCGAACTGGATTTGGTGAAACAGAGAGGTTAAGCTCTTCAAATTTGGCCAATGGTCAGGGACAGGAGAGTGTGACTACAGCTAGGCAGGTAGAGAGGTCCTAAATTTAGCATTGGTGGAGTCTCATTTTTTGACCATGCCCAACAAGTATGAGGTACTTGCTCCCTGCGAGGATGAGGAAAAGGATGTCAGGGAGGATGGACAAGCTAACTACTGTACCAGGGTGCAGCAGTCTATTCTAGCAGGGAAGGAAAATGCAAGGTGGTAATGGCAGTGAATTCTATAATGAGGTGTACCGATATTATCTATTGTAAGCAGCTCATTGTGTGCTGCCTGCCTAGTGCCAAGGTGAGGGACATCTCAAATCAGCTTGAAAGACTATTGTAGTGGGAAGGGGAGGATACCATCTTGTGGTCCATGCTGGGACAACACCGTAGGCAAGAGTAGGCAAAGTGTCATTAGGAGGATATCAGGAATTATAAACAAAATGTAAGCACAGGATCTCTGGATTATTAGCTGAGCTACATGCAAATCAGCGTAGAGATATGAAAATCAGATACGTAAACAAGTGACTAAAGGAATAGTGCAGAAAACAGGAATACTGGCATCAGTATTGGGACAGAAAGGAACTGTATGGTTAGGATGGGCTCCACCTGAATCGAACTTGCGCAAATGTCCAAGTGAAAAAGCTAAATAGGGTGTTTACAAGGACTTTAGATTATTAGATCATGCTGAGTGCAAGTCAATACAGTTTCAGAACCAAGTAAGATAGCAGAGATTGAAGGAACAGTCAGAAGTCCTATTTCAGGAATGTCAGATAATGGCAAAACTATCAGAAGTGTATTGATTAAACAGGAAGAGAGAAATAATTAACAGGTGATTAAAGTATCAGTGCTGATGGACAAGTTGCAGTTTCTGGTTCAATGGATAGTTCTATATACAATCGCACAAGTGTGAGGAATAAATTAAGTGATCAGTGGGGGCACAAATTTAAACTGGAGATTACAATGTAGTAGCCATTGCTGAGATATGGCTACAGGATGGTTGGGATTGCAAGGTAAATTTACCAAGTTATAAGGTTTATAGGATGGACTGGGAAAATGGCAGATGAGGTGGAGTAATCCTACCGATTAGAAACAGTATTACTTCAATGATGAGGGAAGATATAATATGGAGAAAGCATTCAATAGATATGGGTGGAACTGTGGAACAGTCAATGTTCTAAACCTATAAAAGGTTTTGTGATCAGACCCCCTAGTAGCAACTCTGAAGTGCTAGATCGTATAAATTCAGAAATTAGCCAATTATGTAGCAAACCAGATTACTGTTAGTAGGGCATTTTAACTTAAACATGGATTGAGAGAGGCAGACAAGCATCTCTCAGAAAGGTAGTGAATTTCTGGAATGTGTCTGGTATACTTCCAACAGCAATATGTCCTGGATACAACAAGGAGGGAAGCAATATTGGATTTCAGAATGAGTAATGAGCTGGACTTATTCAGTAATCTAATTGTGCATGAACAATTATCAAATAGTGATCTTAACACGATTGAGTTGAATATAGCATTAGAAAGTGAAAAGCATGCATCAACTACTCAAATTTTAAACTTAGATAAGGCGTTAACAAGATGAGACAGAGACTGTTCACAGTAAACTGGGAAATTCTGCTCATGAGCAACACAAATGAGGAACAGTGAAGAATGTTTAAAGAAATATTGAACACAATGCAGAACTAATTTGTACCCCTGAGAGGGAAAAGCTCCACTTCACAGAAAGAAAAGTAGGGTGAGGGGGGAAGATATAAAAGTGACCTAAGGGGCAACTTTTTCACATAGAGGGTGGTACATGTGTGGAATGATCTGTCAGAGGACGTGGTGGAGGCTAGTACAATTGCAACATTTAAAAGGCATTTAGATGGGTATATGAATAGGAAGGGATTGGAAGGATATGGGCCGGGTGCTGGCAGGTGGGACTAGATTGGGTTGGGATACCTGGTCAGCATGGACGAGTTGAACTGAAGGGTCTGTTTCCGTGCTGTACATCTCTATGACTCTATGAATCTAGTCAAATACTATCTTGACATCAAGGGCAGTGACTCTCACCTCACCTCTGGAGTTCAGGTCTTCTGTCCATGTTTGGACCAAGGCTGTAGTAAGGACAGGAATTGAGTGGTCCTCGCAGAATCCAAACTGAATGTCAATGAGCAGGTTATTCTTTGAGTGTTGTTTGATAGCACTGTTGAGGAAACCTTCCATTGCTTTACTGATGATCATTGGTTGACTGATGGACCAGTAATTGGCGTAGTGGGATTTGTCCTTCTTTTCTTACCTGGGAAATTATCCATTTTGATGACTAAATGTCTATGTTTCTGTTAGCTATAGCCACAGCTTGTTCCAGAGAATAAATCTTCAGTGCTATTTCCAGAACATTATCAGGATCGTAGGTTTTTCAGTAATCAGTACCTGCAGCTATTTCTTGGTATCACTTGAAGTGAGTTGAATTGATTGAAGGCTCATATTGTGATAACAGTGATCTCAGAAGGTGGCCAATATTATTGTAAATGTTTAGATACTGATGGATTATCATATACTGATTACTATGTACTGATGTCCTCAGTTCCACAACATTGAGGATTGGGATATTTATGGAGTCCCTTCCTATTAGATGTTTAATTGTCAATCACTATTCATGACTGGTCTTTTTTTATTTGCTGGTGGGACATGGGCATCACTCGCTGTTCAGGATTTATGGGCTATCCTAGTTACTCTTGAGAAGGCAGTAGTGAGCTGTCTTCTTGAATTAAATGTGTTATAGGTGGACACAAGACACTCTTAGGGAGGGAATTCCAGGATTCTGGCCAAATATAATGAAGGAACAGCAATATATTTCAAAGTCAGGATAGTGAGTAGCCTGAAGGGGAACATAGATATTCTGCTTGTTCTTCTAGATGCAGGTGGTTGTGGGTTTGCATGTTTGATTAATTTCTTCAGCCCATCTTCTGGATCATACAAAAATTCAAAAACAGTATGTTAAGACTGCAGAGCTTAGATCTGATCATTTGGATGTGGATGGCTTAATCCTGTATATTGCTTGCTGCCTTTGGTTTTTAACATTTTAGCATTTTGTTGCTCGGCCAGGTTGACAACCCATTGTTAGTATGCTTGGTGCTGCTCCTGTTATGACCTCATTGAATCAGAGTTGTTTGCTCTGGCTTGATGGTAATGGAAGATTGGGGATTATGTCAGGCCACAAGGCTGCAGATTATGTTGGAGTACAACTCTACTGCTGCTGCAGCTGACCTACAGCATCTTTTGACTGTCCAGCTTTGAGGAGCGAGATCTGACCCATGTAGCATGGCAGGAGTGTGACACACTGGAGTGTTCTCTCGTCTTGAAGGCAGGACTTCATCTCTGCAAGGACTCTGTCGTGGTCACTCCTAAAAATGCTGTCATGGACAGATACAACTAGAACAGCTAGATTGTGAGAGTATAGTTAAGTAGATCTTTCACTCTAGTTGCTACTCTCATCGCCTGTGAGTTGTCAGTTATCTTGGTCAATAATGCTCTACTGACCCGTTCTTGGTGATGGACTTTGAAGTCCTCCGTCCAGAGTATACTCTGTCTCTTTGACACTCTCAGTGCTTCTTCCAAAGGATGTTCACTATGGAAGGGCACTTATTCATCAGCTGAGGGAGGAGGGTGGTTTGGAGCAAAATACCAAGTGCTAATCAACAGAAGGTCTTCTTTCCCATGCTTGACTTGATGGCATGATATTTATAGGTTAACTATGAACTTCATATGGTCCATAATTAATATTGGGGATGCCCAGGATAAGACTACTAATTTTCTTTAACACCTTAACTGTGCTTGCATATACTTGCAAGTGTAAGCTGCTTGTATGGATTTAGATTCTGGTGATTGGTAACTGGCTTCACCAGAAAGTTTAATTTTGTTTCTCTCTCCAGAGAGGCACTGGCTTACCTGTGAATATTTCCCACATTTTCTGTTTCTAATCTAGTTTTCCAGGATCCGCAGTATTTTGCTTTTATGTCTACAAAGAATCCAGGTTCAGAAAATATGTTTGGTATTCCCATACTTATTGTAAACTGATTACTGCTGTCTAGCTGAGATTGAAGCTTGACGCTTAAATTATGTTCTTCTTATGAATTATTTTTCGAAAGTTCAAAGTATTCTTCACACATCTCCATGAATATCCTTGGATTCTAGTCATTAGTTCCACCACTACATATAACTAGATCATCAATAAGTAGAGTGCTTCTCACCAATCGCATACAGAAGGTGCTAGTCTTCACTTTCTTTGTTTGGTTTCCTTTGCCACTGGATGGGATCAAAGCATATTACCCTTTCCTTTGACACTTCTTTGTATCTCTTCTTATCTCACGTAATATAGACCCTTTAAACCATCTAGCTCCAGTGTTTACTAAACTCATCTGATGGAAATTGGCAAAATTATGTAAAATGTAAAATTGGATAGTTACAAAACAATTGTCTGACGAAACCCATCTCCATTCTCTTCAGTTCAGTTTAAAACCAAGTGTATACTTACAACGTAACTCTGGTGATATGTAAATATTTGCAGAAACCTCAAATGAAAACTCCCAGGAGAAAGCCAGAACCTTTGTTTACAATCCCTCTTCATGTTAACATTGAGACACTGGTTTAGTCTTGGAAGTGACGTTTTGATCATATTCACTTTAGAATCTCTTTTGTGGAATCTGGAAGCTTTAACTGGGCTGAAGGGATCTTTCTCAACATAGGATCCCATTGGTATGTGCTGGGTTTAGTAAAGGTGGATTTGGCAGACTCGACAAAACAATTGGACAGGAAAGCCAAACAAAGAAGTGCTGAATGGTTGCTATCCATTCCCCATCCCCACAGACCCCTGTCCCCTTACACATTCCACTCTGGGAAACTGTAGGTGGCCTCAACAGTGTGAGGAAGGACAGTATTTTAAAACTGAAAATAAAATTGTGACTGAATTTTAAGGTGCCCAAATCTGTCAGTTATTGGAGTTGTATGTCTGGATGAAGCATGTATCACTTAATCAAATATGGTGCTCTGAAGACCAAGGGTTCAGAACTACTACAGAGTCTCAAATCTGGCACCTCAAGATGGCCTTGTGAGGGACAATTGGAGACCCTAATCACATATGATCATCTCAGAAAAGTGTACAAAGCCAGAATATAAACATGCCCTCTTTCTTTCAGTAACTGCTGAATGACAGTGGATTTTCAAGACCTTTTTATTTATAGCTGAATTTCAATCTCAATGATTTTAAGCATAATTCCATAAACTTATAAAAAATTAATTTAAAAGTTACAATGTGAAGACCGTTATATAAGTTATGATTTAAATAAGCAGGAACAGGTCAATTGACAAATTCTCAAATAGCTCTTAAATATTTAAGATTGTCATACATGCAAGTGCAAAACCATAAATTTGGTGACTGGATCATTCAAATTCTATACTTAATAACGTGCTCCTGATTTTTAAATGTTGTTTTTAGACAATGCTCTGTTCATATGTAAGACTAATGATTTATAATGGCTCAGAGTCAAATGCCATTTAATTATTCATGATTTCGTGATTTTCTTGAATTGCATTTTGCAATGTTTTATTTTCAACGAAAACTCAAATCCTGTGGCTTTGTGGTTAATACTTAGCTTGCTAAAATTAAAGCCAGTAATATTTGTCATCAAGCAACTTTTGTTTTTTCCTTCTTCTTCTATAAGAATGTTATTCATACACAGGTTATGGGCATTATACATTTATTGGCCATTTCTAATTGCCCTTGAGAATTTGACGGCTCTGATTAACTTACTCTAAATAAAGGTCAGGAAACCTTTCAAGTAAGAGAATAATTGAACCTCCAACTAAATAGCCTATAAACCTTTTTGACTGTGGGTTCCCTTATCTCGTTAGTCTTATAGTTTCTCCAGTCATGAGACTTATATCCCACAGTAAATTCAGTTGTTTGAGTTTCAACTAAAAAAGCCCTTTGGGGAAGAGCATTTGTAATCGCAGTAACCAGCTTTCCTTCAAAGAGTATAACCATGTTTTCAAAAAGTTATGGAAATTATTCTGCCAAACCTATTTTATCAATATCACAGAGACAAGTTGTCTCACCTAAACATATTCAGAAAAGTTACATGGAAGCTGCTGCATTGACAGGATATTTAAAAAATATTTGACTGGGCAATGCAATATCACCTCAAAGACATGAAAACACATAGCACTTCAAAAAAATATTCCACTTTGCAAAGAGCTTTGAGGCACTTAGTATGAAAGACACTAAATAAATGTAAGTATTATATTTCAGAATACTTTGATTGATGTTTTTTAAAATTAAGAAGCAATGGGATAGAGTAGATGAAAGTGACTGTGGATATTTACCTTTTGGCAAGTATAAAATACATAATGTCAAATGGATAGAAATGCAAAGTAGGACAGTGATATAATGGGATGCTGATCCAAAGGCACCAGTTTTACATTATCACCATTTCAGTGGAGCAATAGCTACTTCTATTTGACCAAGAGGCAATGTAGGAAGCTTCTCAGGAGGTCACGGGAATATGCATCCTACAGATGCAAATAGTTGGACAAGGTTCTGCAATCCCAAGCCAGTCGTCCTTGACAGTAATTATGACTTAAACTGTTTTGCCTGTAGTTCATTCCAGGGCTCTAACTCAGGAACTCTGCAACATCTACTTGCAAATGTATTCTGCTTCAAAAATTCCAAGATTTTGTGGGATTCCTCTTGGATGCAGTGAGCAGGCAACTAGGGTGCTGGTGCTTACTGCTATAGTTGTTTTCTTACAGTTACAAGACATTTCAGATTGTACCCACATTTCCATCAGAACATCCTGGGAACTGTTGGCTGCCTTGAGAAACAGGAAAGAGTTCCACTGTCTTAATGTGCAGCTATTATGTGACCACAGCAGCCAAATCATCTAAATTTGCACATATTATCCATGGAACCCTCATGGCTTTTACATTCCAGAGCACCCACAAGTGGCTGAAGTTATTAATGCCCCCTCATTGTTTACAGGGCTGCTGGCTGTCAGGGGCTACCCCCAGAAGAGCTGACTGCTGGAACCAGAAGCATATCTTTAGCTGAGAAGCTGTACAATGCTGCTCATGGGCACAAAAGCCACCAATGAGCAGATGATATAGGACTGTTCAAAATGAAATTCAGATACCTGGGCTGCACAGGCAGTGCACGGCAATGTAACCCAGAAATAGTCTCTCTCATCATCATGGTGTGTTATGTCTTCTCCAACCTCACTCCATAGCAGGTATGTCTTTGGTGAGGAAGAATGGAAGGATGGCAAGGTCTTCTTCAATATGTTGTTTTAATTGCATGAAGACTTAACAACAATCTATTGTTTTAATCTATTGTTCAATATGTCATTTTAATTGCATGTGATCTTTTGCTATAAATTCTAGGTCTCATGATCTTGCCGAACTAGTTAACTGATGAAGGAGCAGTGCTCTGAAAGCTAATGCTTCCAAATGAACCTATTGGACTATAACCAGGTTTTGAGTGATTTTTAACTTTATCCACGCCAGTTCAACACGGGAACCTCCATATCAAAGAGAAAGGATAAAGCAATTGTAATGACATGAATTAAGGAAGTTGTTTTACAGATAGGAAGAAGCAAAGGTGATGATCATATAAGGCAGACAGACCTGGGAAACCCTAACTTCCATCAGATTCAGGACTTAGTGAGCTTTAGATACTTACTTCTTCTGCTCGGGTTTTGAAAACCTGCTTCCACGAAGTCACTTCATCTGCTTTTAGGACACACATAATTGAGTAAATTAAGTTATATTTTCCTCTTTTTATTTCAATTAAGTGTAATTTTGTTTTAATTCTGGTAATGCTGAGGTCTCTTGGAAATATCAATCTCATTCTAATTGCGTCCAACTGCATCTGGACAACACTGAGTGCTCCTACGTACATGTTCCTAGAGAATTACAGTTTTGCCTCAAGCGGTCCACTTTCTCACTACCTTAATAGCCATATGTGGTCTCATCTCAGATTGTCTACTCACATGCCATGATACCCAACTCCATAAACCAACTATAACTTTTTGAGGAAACATATGACAATAACAAAAAGGAGTCGGATCAGACAACCAGATGCTGAGAATACTGCACAGTTCTCCGAAATTGTGATTGATATGGCTTGTTAATTTATTCACTCACTATCTCCACAGTCCTGGAATGCTTTGTCATCCTTGACATTATTTAGAGGTGAAGTAATCGAGCATCTTCATTGACTGTATCTCCACCACACTATTGGTGGGACAGTTCAAATTGCTTCCCTCATGTCTCAACAGAAAATAATTTGAGCCCTTCATGAGTGAATTGTCCAACTCTTATTTTAAGAATATTTTGGTAACCTATGGAGACTCGAGCCGGAGAAATTTCTTTCCTTCCTGAACCCTGCATAGCCTGACCACACTTCATTGTTACCCAGATTGTCCATCTAATTTTCACAATAGAACGAACACTGTTCCTTTCTCCTTACTCCTCGAGCTAAATATCTGAGTATTTAAGTATTTTTTTGTTTAAAAATAGTTTTTCCATAAAGGACACTATGGTTGGGATTCTCTTGTATGGGGGAGCTACCTCACTTCCAACTGTTAGCCCCTTGTCTTCAGTTTAGTTTTTATCAATAATGTACATGTGGTGGGCATCCAATGGGTTTCCTGCCACTATGTGGGAGCTGTGTTTGTAAACTCATTTGGCATGTCAATGCCCAATTTTAGAAACATTCTAAATCATTTTTCTGCATTTTTTTCAACATGAAGTGATGTTTTCTACCACTTTCAGAATGTTGTTAATGTATTATGTCACAACCAAAACACAACAAGATGCAATCTGACATTCTGTGGCACAGATAATTGTGCCAGTGCACTAAGAAGAATTGTGCATTACCATGGAAATTATTGTTTAATTGAACATAGAGTCATAACCTTCAGTCCATCCAGTTCAAGGTGACCATAATCCAAAACTAAACTAGTCCACTTACCTCTGCCAGGCCCATATGACACCTACCATTCACCTTATGTATACCCCTCATGATTTTATAAACCTCTATAAGGTCTCCCCTCAACCTCCTATGCTATAGTGAAAAATGCCCCAGCCTGTCCAGCCTCTCCTTGTATCTCAAACCCTCCATTCCCAGCAATATCTTGGTAAATCTCTTATGAACCCTCACCAACTTAATCACGGTGGCACAGTGGTTAGCACTGCTGCCTCACTGCGCCAGAGACCTGGGTTCAATTCCTAACTCAGGCGACTGACTGTGTGGAGTTTGCACATTCTCCACGTGTCTGCGTGGGTTTCCTTCGGGTGCTCCGGTTTCCTCCCACAGTCCAAAGATGTGCAGGTCAGGTGAATTGGCCATGCTAAATTGCCCGTAGTGTTAGGTAAAGGGGTAAATGTAGGGGAATGGGTGGGTTATGCTTCGGCGGGTCGGTGTGGACTTGTTGGGTCGAAGGGCCTGTTTCCACACTGTAAGTAATCTAATCTAATCTAATCTAATCTAATCTAATATAATATAATATCCTTCCTATAGATGGGCAACCAGAACTAGACACAGTACCCCAGAATAGGCCTCACCAACATCCTGTACAACCTCAACATGACATCCCAATTTCTATAGTCAAAGGTCTGAGCAATGAAGACAAGCATGCTAAATGCTAACTTAACCACTCTATGTACATGTGACACAAACTTCAAAGAATTATGTACCTGAACTCCTAGGTCTCTGTGCTAATACACTACCCAAGGCCCTACTTTTAATTGCATAAGTCCTTCCCTTGTCTGATTTACCAAAATGCAATACCTCTCTTTTTTTCCAAATTATTTCCATCTGCTACTCCTCAGCCCATTGACCCAATTAATCAAGAGCTCTTTGTAATCTTACATAACTTTCTTCACTGTTCACTACACTACCGATCTTAGTGTCATCCACAAACTTACTAACCATATATTCTATATTATCCATGCCTTCTATATTATCTTTTTTTGAGAATAGAATAGATTAGATTCCCTACAGTGTGGAAATAGGCCCTTCGGCCCAACAAGTCCACACCGACCCTTCGAAGAGCAACCCACCCAGACCCATCCCCATACATTCACCCCTGACTAATGCACCTAACACTACGGGCAATTTAGCATGGCCAATTCACCTGACCTGCACATCTTTGGACTGTGGGAGGAAACCGGAGCACCCGGAGGAAACCCACGCAGACACGTGGAGAATGTGCAAACAAATATATAAATGACAAACAAAAATGGACCCAGAGGACAATTACTTTCTGTAAAGTACATCATACTGCTCCTCATGTTTAACATTTTACAGTGAAATTTTATTTATTAAACCAGCGACATGAGTATGTCACCATTTGATTATTTAGAAAGTAATTCTGACTACATGGAACTAGTGCAAGACTTACCTGCACAAGACTGATTTCAGCTAAAAGGTAAGCTCAGCTATTCATGCTGAGAAACTAATGCTACATTCCTCATTATAACAACAGGCACAACCACAAAGTCCTAACCCTTAACACCCTCTCGATGAGATTCAAAATTTAAACATGTTTTATCACTGGAAGAAATTTATTTAAATTCTAAAAATACCCTTAAATCTGCTTTCCTTTCATAAGAAAAGTAATGGAGACAGCTTAAAAAATTCTGCCTGGACTTGGACAGTAATTTTATCAGATTGTGCAAAATGACTGCAATAATGTTGGTGCTGATGATCCAAAGAAGCATTGTGATAACAAACCCGAATGGAAAATGGCACTCTTGATACAAGACTTCATTGCTGAAGCAACTATTCTATAAATACTGATGTCAGTGGTCAAAGAGTTTATTTCTGCAATTCAAAGTAATGACTATCATCCTTCTCCATTGCTAGTAGCATCTCCAAGGAGATGAGGTCAGCAACAGGGTCTTCCTCAATTACAGAAGGACTTGTAATATGGATCAAAAATTAATATTAAATATTTTCTAGTTAAATAAGATTTTATGCTGTATATTGTTATCATTACAGTTACTTCAGAATCATGGTGACAGACATCAATAAAAGAAGTGAATTCTGCCCTTGATTGAAATGGATAAGGAGTACAGAGGAACCTCAATTACCTGAAGAGCATGAGCAGGGGGTATTTTATTCGGATAATTGAATGCTGGAAAACATAGTTAGCCAAGCATCAGGACCTTGCAATCTTGTTCAGATAATCCAAAATTCAGTTAATCGAATGCCGGATAATCAAGGTTTCTCTGAAAATGATAGGTAGGGATATAGCTGAAAAGCAGTTGACAGACAAAGGAATTGGTAATGGTCTGGCTGAAGGTTGAATAGTTGTTAATGGAGACTGTTAGTGGTTAACAATAGGTAATGTGTAATGGCAGACCATGTGATAACACGTACAGAAACAGAAGTGGCGGGAAAAGCTCAGCAGGTCTGGCAGCATCTGTAAAGAAAAATTATAGTTAATGTTTTGGGTCCCACTACCCTTCCTCAGAACTGAAGCAGAATTTGTTCAAGGTGGGCATGTCTGGAAGAGACATAGCAGTGAGTTAAATACTAATAAAAAACAAATGAACTGCAGACGACATGAAAGATGCTGAGGAAGGTCACTGGACCTGAAACGTTAACTTTGATTTCTCTTCACAGATGCTGTCAGACCTGCTGAGCTTTTCCAGAAACCTCTGTATTTGTTTCTGATTTACAGCGTCCACAGTTCTTTCGGTTTTTATCTGTAAATCAGTTTATATTTAATATTTGACTCTGATTTTTCTTCACTGATGCTGCCCAGACCTGCTGAGTTTTTCCAGCAGCTTCTGTTTTGATGTCTGTTTAACTTATTTAAAATAAATCAACTTTGAAACCAGCCCCATGCTTCCAAATATGGTTAGTTAATCCTTATTCTAATATTAACAAACTGACAATGAAGATACCGTTTCTATTAGATGGGAGTCAAAATTGATGGGATCTAGTTGTAATTCATGAAATCTGTCCTCAGCAAGGCAAGTGTGGATTGTGATGACTGTTGATAAGTGCCAGACTGGGGAGACAGTGACAGTAGGAACCGAGTTATTTCAATCTCACAATGACCTTTTAAAAATAAGACAATAGACACTTACCAGGTCCTCTGCAGTGACTTCTGCTAAGTGACCTGGAGATCTTGCATATATTAAATGGTCAGCCATTAAATGATGCTAACCTTCTGACATTAGCACCTAAGTTAGTCTGCTTCCTGGGTGTCAGTCACATTCCATCATCTAATTACAGGTGAATAAAATTGGCACAAGTTAGGGAACTTGTTAAGGAATGTGTTGAAACTACCTAGCAATACCTTACCCTCTGTCACTTACCTCAATGGACAGAGGAATTTTCTATTAATATATCAATACAATATCCTCTAATGAAATGCCTAGATAAATTCACTCAATAAAACAGTGGATACATGAATTTTATATGAAGCTGCTTAAACCTAGGTAATAATAATACATTAGTTACTATTCATTTTGATTCCAGTTGAAGCTGGAATCAATGTTTTAGCAATCACATTACTGGAGCTTTGATAGTATATGCAACATAGTTTCGGAAAAGGTTACATCAAGCTCACGATTGTAGATTCTGGCCAATTTGCCCTTCTAATTTATTTTTCAAAAAGAAAGCCCAACCATTTACTGGATTTTCAAAATCTGAGCTGTGTCAAAAGCCCAAGTGATTTCAATGGAAAACCTATAATTAAATCGTAAAAGCATTAAGTGGAACAAAATCAGTTTTATTCCTTAATCCTCATGAAGGCATGATGTTGTGTCAGACACACATTTGGCCTTTGATTTAATATCCTTCATTCCTATTTTCTTTTCATCACGGCATTCTAGTAAAATTGAAGTAAAGGTGTATTCAGATTAAAAACTAGACTGTTGTTTTGGGACTGATTTTACATAAAACTGGTGAATTAACATATTAATATTTATTGCTGTCCCAAATAAACTACAATACATGAATTAACAAGACCTGGAATAGAACTGAAATGTGGCACAAACAACTATTTGTGCTGGTTGGAAATTAACATGTTCTTCAAGCCAGATCTCACGTATAACAATAATGAGTCTGTGTTTAATCAGTACTTGCATATTCATTTTTTGCTGGGTGGAAACCAAAATTTAACATGATTAACTTGAAATAACTTTGCCACTAATTGATTGGAAAGTAGTCACTGCAGAGGAAGGCTGTGTGAAACACAAACAAAAAATGGCTGAAGACACTCAGAAAAATGGTCCGTACAGTTTTTGAAAGAACAGTGAGAAGAAATGTCATGTTGTATGTACCTAGTGTTTTAAATGCCTCCAGGTACAGAAGAGAGGTATGATCAAGCTGCCAAGGCTATGGAATCTTCATCAATGGCCATAAACCAAAGTATTGATTTTGCTATTGTTTTACAGAGGAAATTATGCCTCATCCAAGACATATGAAGCAAGTCGGTGCTAGGAGACAATGGAAGGGTCAAGAGATGGTTGAATAGTAGGACTGAGAACTGTCAGCATACTTGTGCATACGTTTCATATGTGGTTACATTTTCAAAAGTAAAACATGTTGGTGAGGATGAGATGGAAGCTAAAGATTAACCTTTGAGGGATTTTCAACGTAATGATGCATCAGTAAGAAGATTGTTAGAGATGCAATATCTATATTTCAGATAACAACAGGGAGGAGGATGACATGTTGACTATGTAAGGTGCAAGCTATTTTAAATCTTCGGTCTTATGACTGTAACTTAGGTTCAGCCTCTGTCTACAAGGCTTACAGAGCACCAGAGGAACATACAGAGTCGGTGCATCATGGTGGTAATCACAACTCATCTCATCTGTAACTTTAGTTCGAACTGTTTTGATGAAGAAATTCAAACATTCATTTCTGAAAATGAGGGACATGGAAATGCCACATGAACAGTATGTTCAAGACTTTTTCCAAGAAAAAAAAGCAAGGTGATTATTTTGAAAGAACCAGAGGGTGTGTTTTTTTTTTCCAAATGACTAATGGCAGAAGATTTGAAGGAATGGGAATGGAACTTGAAGAGACCAGAAATGGTAATGGAGTGGTCAGTGCTTCAGTGGAATCATAGATTTGAAGAGCACGGAAACAGACCTTTCAGTTCAACTTGTCCATGCTGACCAAATATCCTAAATTAACCTAGTCCCATTTGCCAGCATTTGGCCCATGTCCTTCTAAACCTTTCCGATTCATATACCCATCCAGATGCCTTTCAAATGATGTAATTATACCAGCCTCCACCACTTCCTCTGGCAGCTCATTCCATATACACACCACCCTCTGTGTGAAAAAGTTGCCCCTTAGGTCCCTTTTATACCTTTCCCCTCTCATCTTAAACCTCTGTCCTTTAGATTTGTACTATGCTACCCTGGTGAAAAGAGCTGGGCTATTTGTCCTATCTACGCCACTTGTGATTTTATAAACCTCTATAACATCACCCCTCATCACTCAATGGAAAAAGCCCCAGGTTATTCAGCCTCTTCCTATAGCTCAGACTTTCCAATCCTGGCAACATCTCTTCTGAATCCTTTAAAGTTTAGCGCCATCTTTCCTAGAGCAGGGAGACCAAAATTGAATGCAATATTCCAGAAGTGGACTAACCAATGTCCCCACTTTCCTCATTCCTGAAGAAGGGCTTATGCCCGAAACGTCGATTCTCCTGTTCCCTGGAGGCTGCCTGACCTGCTGCGCTTTTCCAGCAACACATTTTCAGCAATGTCCTATATAGCCACAACGTGACATCCCAACTCCTATACTCAATATACTCACCAATAAAGGCAAGTGTACCCAACACCTTCTATACTATGTGTCTACCTGTGAGTTCACCTTCAAGGAAAAATGAACCTGTACCTCAAGATTGCTTTGTTCAGCAACACGCCCCAGGAACCTACCAATAAGTGTACAAGTCCTGCCTTGATTTACCTGACCAAAATGCAAACCCCTACACTTAGCACAAGAGGCAAGGTTGAAAAGGTCGACCTTCTAGGTGACCAACGTGGGTTCAGGAATTGAACCTGTGCAGTTGGCATTCTGCTGCATCATAAACCCTTGCATTCATGAAAAGAAAAGGTTTTTTTTTTAATCTTCCAGGTCATTGAATAATTGGATCATGATATGCTTTGATCATTTTGGTGCATTTCCATTCACTAGCGGATACTCACATGCTTGGGAATTGACATTTCAAATAATGTAGAAATTATAAGTGATTCAAAGCTTTGGGGCCATATCAGTACGTATTATTGGCTGTATATCAATTTTAATATTGTGCTAAAATATATGTGGCCCAATACAAGCCTTGATAAGAAAGATCATTGTCACACAGCAACAGTGGTTAAATAAAGTTAATAGTTTTTAATTGTTATTGCATAACCTATGGATTTGGAAGCAGCACTAAGTCACTCACCTCTTCAATTCTGCTCTGATATTCAACAAGTTCATGGCTGATCTAAATAATCCACATTCTCACCTACATTTCACTCTCTTGCTTATCAAGAACCTCTTTTAAAAATATTCATGGTATTTACTTCCACAGCTTTGTGAGGAAGAAAAATTCTTCCTTACAATCCTTGAAAGAAAAAAAATTCTCCATATCTCAGTCTTAAATGAGAGGCCTCTTATTTTTAAACTGTGAGCTCTAGCTTTAGATTCTCCCACAAGACGAAGTAACCTTTTTGCATCCATCCACTGGAGCAAGAGTTGGAATCCTTGGCTTTTCCCAATCCCTGAGCTTTTCACTCTTTCTCCAAAAATATTTCTTTTGACCAACTTACCTGGTGCTTGCAGAAGATCACTCCCAGGTGCTCCTTCTGGCTATCTCCTCAAACCTCAATTCTTGTTTCCTTTCTAGGCTTAGACTGGAAGTTTCCATAATGAAGTTGAATTAAGGTAGCTGGAATTCACATCAGTAAGTCAGAGAAAGGATGCTGCTCACCTTTTGCCTTCTCTCCTAATTCATATTATAGTTATTAACCATTGCACTCTTCCCTTCATTCATTAGGAATAGTCTGTAACTATCTACATAACCTTACATTGTCATAAAAGTATCAAATTGTTTTGTTTTTGTTTGGTAGAATAGGAATAAACACAAAATCATCAAGGTTTTTCTCCTTAATTTATCTATTTGCTTTTGTCACCTGAGGTTAGCAGTATTATGATGCCCATGCCGTCAATATGTTTTCTCAAAAGTGAATCCCAAATTTACACACAATACTTCAGCTATAGCCTGACTGAGGTTTCAGTTTTAGAAATCACTATTACATCTCTACTTTTGAATATTTTACTTCAATAGATAGAAAATTCCATTTTTTAATTGTCTTTTCCACTTGATGTTCTGCTTTTTTGCATCTTCTAGATATTGCTAAATCATTTGTCTCATTTTTTTTATTTTCTGTCACTATTAATGTGGCATATAATCATTACCTGTGCACTTTACAATTAATTCTATTTCTTCTGTAGTCTGACTATTTACTATCAAGGTAAACCCTATAGCATTCTATAGGTATATCAGGAATAAAAGAGTGATGAGGGTACAATTAGGGCCAATCAAAGGGAGGAGTGGGAAGTTGTACATGGAGTCTGAGGAGATAAGACAAGCGCTAAATGAATATTTTTTTCAGTATTCACACTGGAAAAAGACAATGTTATCAAAGAGAGCACTGAGATACAGGCTACTAGACGAGACGGGATTGAGGTTCACAAGGAGGAGGTGTTAGAAATTCTGGAAAGTGTGAAAATATATAAATCCCTGAGCTGGATGGGCTTTATCCTAGGATTCTCTGGGAAGCCAGAGAGGAGATTGCGGAGCCTTTGGCTTTGATCTTTATGATGTCATTGTCTACAAGAATAGTGTCAGAAGACTGGATGATAGCAAATGTTGTCCCCTTGTAGAAGAAGGGGAGTAGAGACAATCCTGGTAATTATAGACCAGTGAGCCTTACATTGGTTGTGGGTAAACTCATAGAGTCATAGAGTCATTGAGATGTACAGCACGGAAACAGACCCTTTGGTCCAACTCGTCCATGCCGGCCAGATATCCCAACCTAATCTAGTCCCATTTGCCAGCACTTGGCCCATATCCCTCTAAATGCTTCCTATTCATTTACCCATCCAAATGCCTTTTAAATGTTGCAATTCTAACAGCTTCCACCACTTCCTCTGGCAGCTCATTCCATACACACACTACCCTCAGTGTGAAAAGGTTGTCCCTCAGGTCCCTTTTATATCTTTTCCCCTCTCAACCTAAACCTATGCCCCCTAGTTCTGGATTCCCCCACCCCAGGGAAAATACTTTGTCCATTTATCCGATCCATGTCCCTCTTGATTTTATAAACCTCTATAAGATCACCCCTCAGCCTCGGATGCTCCAGACAAAATAACCCATGCCTATTCAGCCTCTCCCTATAGCTCAAATCCTCCAACCCTGGCAACATCTTTGTAAATCTTTTCTGAACCCTTTCAAGTTTCACAACCTCCTTTCGATAGGAAGGAGACCAGAAGTGCACATAATATTCCAAAAGTGGCCTAGCCAATGTCTTGTACAGCTGCAGCATGACCTCCAAAATCCTGTACTCAATGTTTTGACCAATAAAGAAAGCATACCAAATGCCTTCTTCACTATCCTATCTACCTGCGACTCCACTTTCAAGGAGCTGTGAACATGCAAGCCAAGGTTTCTTTGTTCAGCAACACTCACTATTTCCCTGTATACTTAGTATTAAGTATACAGGTCCTGCTGTGATTTGCTTTTCCAAAATGCAGCACATCAGATTTATCTAAATTAAACTTCATCTGCCACTCCTCCGCCCATCGAGCCCATTTGATCAAGATTCTGTTTAATCTGAGGTAACCTTTTTCACTGCCCACTACACCTCCAATTTTGGTGTCATTTGCAAACTTACGAACTATACCTCTTATCCTCACTTCCAAATGATTTTTACAAATGATGAAAAGTAGTGGACCCAGCACTGATCCTTGTGACAGTCCACTGGTCCCGTGCCTTCAGTCTGAAATGCAACCCTCCACCATCACCTTCTGTCTTCATCCTTCGAGCCAGTTCTGCATCCAAATGGCTAGTTATACCTGTATTCCATAAAATCCAACCAGTCTCTCATGGGGACCCTTGTCAAATGCCTTACTAAAATTCATATTGATCACGTTCACTGCTCTGCTTTATCAATCCTCTTCGTTACTTCTTCAAAAAACACAGACAAGTTCGTGAGACATGATTTCCCATGCACACAACCATGCTGACTATCCCTTTTCAATCCTTGCCTTTCCAAGTACTGTCCCTGAGGATTCCCTCCAACAACGTGCCCACCACTGACATCAGGCTCATCATTCTATAGTTCCCTGGTTTTTCCTTATCACCCTTCTTAAATAGTGGCACAATGTTAGCCAACCTTCAGTCTTCCAGCACCTTACCTGCGAGTATCGATAATACAAATAGCTCAGCAAGGGGCCCAGCAATCACTTCCCTTGCTTCCCACAGAGTTCTAGGGTACACCTGATCAGGTCCTGGGAATTTATCCACTTTTATGCGTTTCAAGACAGCCAGCACCTCTTCCTCTGTAACATGGAAAGTTTTCAAGGTGTCATAATCTATTTCCCTACATTCTATACCTTCCATGTCCTTCTCCACAGTAAATATTGATACAAAATACCCAATTATTATCTTCCCTGTCTCCTGTGGCTCCACACAAAGTCTGCCTTGCTGTCCGCAATTGCACTTTTGTCCCTAATGTATTTGTAAAAATCCTTTGGATACTCCTTAGCCCTATTTGCCAAAGCTCTCTCATCTCCCCTTTTTGCCCTCCTGATCTCTCTTTTAAGTGTACTCCTCCTGCCTTTATACTCTTCTAAGGATTCACTCGATCTCTCCTTTTTCTGCAGTCATCAAGCATTCCCTATATCGACCAGCCTTTCCTTTCACCCTGACAGGAATATACTTTCTCTGGATTCTCGTTATCTCATTTCTGAAGGCTTCCCATTTTCCAGCTGTCCCTTTACCTGCAGACATCTGCCCCCAATCAGCTTTTAAAAGTTCTTGCTGAATACTGTCAAAATTAGCCTTCCTCCAATTTAGAACTTCAACTTTTAGATCCAGTCTATCCTTTTCCATCACTATTTTAAATCTAATAGAATTATGGTCACTGGCCCCAAAGTGCTCCCCCACTGACACCTCAGTCACCTGCCCTGCCTTATTTCCCAAGAGTAGGTCAGGTTTTGCATCTTCTCTCGTCGGTACATCCACATACTGAATAAGAAAATTTTCTCATAAACATTTAACAAATTCCTCTCCATCTAAACCCTTAACACTATGGCAGTCCCAGTCTATGTTTGGAAACTCAAAATTCCCTACCATAACCACCCTATTATTCTTACAGCTAACTGAAATCTGCTCACAAATTTGTTTCTCAATTTCCAGCTGACTATTAGGGGGTCTATTCTGCAATCCCAATAAGGTGATCATCCCTTTCTTATTTCTCAGTTCTACCCAAATACCTTCCCAGGATGAATTTCCAGGAATATCGTCCCAACGTACAGCTATAACGCTATCCCTTATCAAAACGCCACTCCCCTCCTCTCTTGCCTCCCTTTCCATCCTTCCTGTAGCATTTGTATCCTGGAATGTTAAGTTGCCAGTCCAGTCCATCCCTGAGCCACGTTTCTATAACTGCTATGATATTGCAGTCCCATGTTCCTAACCATGCCCTGAGTTCATCTGCCTTCCCTGTTAGGCCTCTTGCATCGATGTAAATGCAGTTTAATTTATCAGTTCTACCTTGTTCTCTGCTTTGTCCCTGCCTGCCCTGACTGTTTGACTTGTTTTGTTTCTGAACTGTAACAGTCTCAGATTGATTTCTTTCCTCACTATTTCCCTGAGTCCATCTCCCCACCTTACTTGCTTAACTCCTCCTGAGCAGCTCTAGCAAAATCTCCCTGCCAGTATATTAGTCTCTTTCAATTCAGTTGCAATCCGTCCTTCTTGTACAAGTCAGTTCTATCCCAAAAGAGATTCCAATGACCCAAAAATGTGAACCCTTCTGCCATGCACCAGTTCCTCAGCCATTCATCTGCTTTATCCTTCTATTCCTAACCTCACAAGCTCGTGGCACCAGGAGTAATCCAGATATTACTATCCTTGAGGGCCTCCTTTTTAAATTCCTGCCTAACTTTCTCTATCCTCTCTTCAGAATCTCATCCTTTGCCCTTCCTATGTTATTCGTTCCAGTGTTTACAATGACCTCTAGCTGTCCTCTCTCCCCTTTGAGAACATTCCACATCCTCTCTGTACCAAGGAGGCAACACACCATTCTGATTTTTTGCTGCTGGCTGCGGAAACGTCTGTCTGTGCCTTTGAGTAAAGAGTTCCCTAACACAATCGATTACTTGGAACCTAACGTACCCCTCATTACATTAAAGCCTGTCTTGATACCAGGATCTTGGCTGTTCATGTTACATTCCCCTGAGAGTCGATCATCCCCTACATTTTCCAAAACAGCATACTTGTTTGAGATGGGGATAGCCCAAGAAACTCCTGTGCTAACTGCCTATCCATCCTACCTTTTCTGAAGTTTACCCATCTACCTGACTGTATCTGTGGCTTTTCTCCCTTCCTTTAACTGCCATCGATCACACTCCTTTGCTCTTGTAAATTCCTCATTGCCTCAAACTGTCGCTGCAACTGATCCATTCAATTTGATAGGATTTTCAACCAAAGATATTTATTACAGATACAATCTTCAGTGATACATAAACTTTCTCTAAATTCACACATCCAGCAAGAAGAGCATATCACTCTACTAAAGGCCATTTTTGCTCCTTCACAATCTACAGAGCCAAAAAATAGCACCATCTTATTGCTCTAAAAACACTGTCAAGGCTAACTTAGTATTTATGGCTTATATTTTGAAAATTTAATTAAGAAATAGATTTCAATAAAACATGTAATCAAGAAAGAATCCACTCTACACACTATTGTAGTCTTACAGTAAGGCTACACTTTAAAGTATGCACTTATCCGTTTCTGTGCCGTGACCTCTCCCAAACTAGTTCCTCCAAGGTCAATTGTGAATTTTGTTGTTTGTTAAGTTTTCCTGGATGCATTCCGATGTCCAGATTTACAGGAATTCTAACAGCAAAGGCAGTAACTGCGCAGACTCACTGCTGTGTCAGTTTTTTTTGTCTCGCTCTCTCTCCCTCACTGACTATGTGCTGCCCTTGTCTATTCCTCTCCCTTTTAAAAGTGCTGTTGTTTTGACTTTCTTTTTGCAAAACTTCCAAAACAATGCAACAGCTTATGAAACAGCAATTGCTGCCAATTGAACTCAAGGAAATCACCTCCAACACCTAAAATATCTCAAAAAAGGAGCAGCTCTTACAGCCACAAATTTGTAAGACATAGGATTTATAGTCATCGAGAATGAAATAAGTTGATTAGGGATAGTCAACATGGTGTTAGTAAAGGGTAGATCATACCTCACAAACCTTATTGAGTTCTTTGAGAACATGATCATACAGGTGGATGAGGGTAAAGCAGTTGATGTGCTGTATATGGATTTCAGTAAGGTAATTGATAAGTTTCTCCACAGTAGGCTATTGCAGAAAATATGGAGGCATTGGATTGAGGCTGATTTGGATTTGGTTCAGAAATTGGCTCGCTGAACGAAGGCAGAGGGTGGTGGTTGATGGGAAATGTTCATCCTGGAGCTCAGTTACCAGTGGTATACCGCAAGGATCTGTTTTGAGCTAATGCTGTTTGTCATTTTTATGAATGACATGGATGAAGGCATAGAAGCATGGGTTACAAAATTTGCAGATGACACTAAGATCGGTGAAGCTGTGGATAGTGCTGAAGGGTGTTGTGAGTTACAGAGGGCCATAGATAAGCTGCAGAGCTGAGCTGAGAGGTGGCAAATTGAGTTTAATGTGGAAAAGTGTGAGATGATTCACTTTGGCAGGAGCAACAGGAATGAAGAGTACTGGGCTAATGGTAAGATTCTTGGTAGTGTAGATGAGCAGAAGGATCTCAGTTCCCATGTACATAGACCCCTGAAAGTTGCCACCCAGGTTGGTAGGGTTCTTAAGAAGGCATATGGTGTGTTAGCTTTTATTGGTAGAGGGACTGAGTTTCGGATCCACGTGGTCAAGTTGCAGCTGTACAAAACACTAATGCGATCATGCTTGGAGTATTGCGTACAGTTCTGGTCACTGCATTATAGGAAGGATGTGGAAGCTTTGGAAAGGATTCAGAGAAGATTAACTCGGATGTTGCCTGGTATGGAGGGAAGGTCTAACAAAGAAAGGCTGAGGGACTTCAGGCTGTTTTTGTTAGAGAGAAGAAAGTTGAGAGGTGACTTAATTGATACATATTAGATAATTAGAGGGTTAGATAGGATGGACAGTGAGAGCCTTTTTCCTCGGATAGAATCATAGAGTCATAGAGATATACAGCACAGAAATAGACTCTTCGGTCCAACTTGTCCATGTTGACCAGATATCCCAACCCAATCTAATCCCACCTGCCAGCTCCTGGCCCATATCCCTCCAAACCCTTCCTATTCATATACCAATCTACATGCCTTTTAAATGTTGCAATCATACTAACCTCCACCACATCCTTTGGCTGCTCATTCCATACACGTACTACCCTCTATGTGAAAATGTTGCCCCTCAGGTTCCTTTTATATCTTTCCCCTCTCATGCTAAACCTATGCCCTCTAATTCTGGACTCCCCCACACCAGGGAAGAGACTTTGTCTATATATCCTATCCATGCCCCTCATGATTTTATAAACCTCTATAAGGTCATCCCTCAGCCTCTGATGCTCCAGGGAAAACAACCCCTGCCTATTCAGCCCTTCTCTATAGCTCAAATCCTCCAACCCTGGCAACATCCTTGTAAATCTTTTCTGAACCCTTTCAAGTTTCACAACATCCTTCCAATAGGAACGAGACCAGAATTACACACAATATTCCAAAAGTGGCCTAATCAATGTCCTGTACAGCCGCAACATGACCTCTCAACTCCTGTACTCAATACTCTAACCAATAATGGAAAGCATACCAAACACTCTCTTCACTATCCTATCTAACTGCAACTCCCCTTTCAAGGAGCTATGAAACTGCACTCCAAGATCTCTTTGCTCAGCAACACTCCCAAGGACCTTATCATTAAGTGTGTGTCCCACTAAGATTTGCTTTCCCAAAATGCAGCACCTCACATTTATCTAAATTAAAGTCCATCTGTCACTTCTCAACCCATTGGCCCATCTGATCAAGATCCAATTGTAATCCGATGTAACCTTTTTCTCTGTCCACTACACCTCCAATTTTTGAGTCATCTGTAAACTTACTAATTATACCTCTTCTGCTCACATCCAAATCATTTATATAAATGATGAAAAGTAGTGTACCCAGCACCAACCCTTGTAACACTCCACTGGTCACAGGCATCCAGTCTGAAAAACAACCTACCTTCTGTCTTCTATCTTTGAGCCAGTTCTGTAAGAAAAGGTGTAGTTTTCCCTGTATTCTATGAGATCTAACATTGCTCACCAGCCTCCCATGGGGAACCTTTAGAACACCTTACTGAAGTCCATATGGATCGCGTCCATCGCTCTACCCTCATCAATCTTCTTTGTTACTTCTTCAAAAAACTCAATCAAATTCATGAGAGACATGATTTCGCACACACAAAGCCATGTTGACTATCCCTATTCAGTCTTTGCCTTTCCAAATACATGCACATCCTGTCCCTCAGGATTCCCTCCAATAACGTGCCCACCACCAACGTCAGGTTCACTGGTCTGTCGTTCCCTGGCTTGTCCTGACCACCCTTTGTAAACAGTGGCACCACGTTATCCAACTTTTAGTCTTCTGGCACCTCACCTGTGACTATTGATTATGCAAATATCTCAGCAAGAGGCCCAGCAATCACTTCTCTAGCTTCCCACAGAGTTCTCAAGTCCTGGGGATTTATCCACTTTTATGTGTTTTAAACATCCAGCACTTCCTCCTCTGTGATATGGACATTTTTCAACATGTCACCATCTATTTCCCTACATTCTATATCTTCCATGTCCTTCTCCATAGTAAACGCTGATGCAAAATATTCGTTTAATATCTCCCCCATCTCCTGTGGATCCACACAAAGGCTTCTTTGCTGATCTTTGAGGGATCATATTCTCTCCTTAGTTACTCTTTTGTCCTTCATGTATTTGTAAAAACCCTTTGTATTCTCCTTAACTCTATTTGCCAAAGTTATCTCATGTCCCCTTTTTGCCCTCCTGATTTCCCTCTTAAGAATACTCCTACTGCCTTTATACTCTTCTAAGGATTCATTCGATCTATCTTGTCTATACCTGACATATCCTTCCTTCTTTTTCTTAATAAAACCCTCAATTTCTTTAATCATCCAGCATTCCCTACATGTACGAGCCTATCCTTTCACCCTGACAGGAATACACTTTATCTGTACTCTTGTTATCTCATTTAGATTAGATTACTTACAATGTGGAAACAGGCCCTTCGGCCCAACAAGTCCACATCGACCCGCCGAAGAGCAACCCACCCAGACCCATTCCCCTACATTTATCCCTTCACCTAACACTATGGGCAATTTAGCGTGGCCAATTCACCAAACCTGCACATTTTTGGTCTGTGGGAAGAAACCGGAGCACCCGGAGGAAACCCACGCAGACAGTCACCTGAGGCGGGAACTGAACCCGGGTCTCTGGTGCTGTGAGGCAGCAGTGCTAACCACTGTGCCACCGTGCCGTCCACATCTGCAGGCTTCCCATTTTCCAGCCGACCCTCTGCGAACATCTGTCCCCAATCAGCTTTTGAAAGTTCTTGCCTAATACCATCAAAATTAGCCTTCCTCCAACTTTTAGATATGGTCTATTCTTTTCCATCATTATTTTAAAACTAATGGAATTATGGTCGCTGGCCTCAAAGTGCTTCCCCTCTGACACCTCAGTCACCTGCCCTGCCTTATTTCCCAAGAGTAGGTCAAGTTTTGCACCTTCTCTCGTCGGATGGTGATGGTGAGCACGAGAGGACATAGCTTTAAATTGAGGGGTGATAGATATAGGAAAGACATCAGAGGTAGATTCTTTTCTCGGAGAGTAGTAGGGATGTGGAACACCCTGCCTGCAACAGTAGTTATCTCACCAACTTTAAGGACATTAAATGGTCATTGTATAAACATATGGATGAAAATGGAATAGTGTAGGATAGATGGGCTTCAGATTGCTTCCACAGGTTGGCACAACATCAAGGGCCGAAGGGCCTGTACTGTGCTGTACTGATCTACGTTCGATTTGTTGGATATGCATTTTTATGTTATTTTGCCCTTCTCCTTTAATCTGTTCTTGTCAAATATAGCTTAATGGTGTAGCTGTACATTGTAAATTAACCTGTTCACCTGATGCAGACTCAAAAGCAGCACAAATCTAACCTAGTGAATTATCATCCCACTAGTCTCGTCTTGATCACAAATGAAGTGATGTGAGGAGGGGGTGTATGTTGTGAATCGGCGCATACTCAACAATAGTCTGATCACTGACATTTGGTTTGGGTTTCCTCAGGACCACTTAGCTCTTGAGGTCATCATGTTAGTCTTGGTCCAAATATGGACAGAATTGCTGAACATCTGAGGTAAAGTGAGAAAGAGACTGTCCTTGGCATCAAAGCAGCATTTGACAGCGTATGGCATTACAGATTCTTAGCAAAACTGGAGTCAAAGTGAATTAGAGTAAACTCTCTGCTGGTTGAAACAAAGGAAGATGATCATGGAGGTCAGTTGGAGGTCAGGTACTTCAGTTGTGTGACACTGTTGCCTGATAGCTAGTGGAATTATAATTGTAACAAAATCTGCAAGTCAAAGTAATTGGACAACACTGAAACTATCACCTGTTGTCATAAAATCTCACTCAATACACTAATACCCTGAGGATAGGCAATCTGCATCTTTTTTTTCTGGTTTACATGTGACTACAGATTCACAGTAGTATGTCTGACTTTTTTTTTCCCCCAGTCTTTTGTATTCAGTTCAAGGACAATTTGAAATGCACAACAAATGCTGGTGATCCCACACACCATGAAAGAATAAAAACAATTCTCAACACAGTGTCCTGAGTCCAAACATCTTCAGCTGCTTAATTCATTATTTTCCCTTGCCAAAAGGCAGAAACAGTTCTGTTCAATGTTCAGCACCAATCATGACTCCTCAAACTTTGATGAAGTCTGTGTCCATATGCAGTAAGAACTAGACAACATCCAGCTTAAGTTGATAAATGGTAACATTTGTGCCACATGTGTGCCAGGTAATACCCATCTCCAACAAAAGGATATATAACTATGTCTGCTTGACAATTAATAACATTACCATCATTAAATCTCCTACTATCAACAGCCCACAGGGTTACTTTGACCAGAAACATTAATGTAATGGCCGACTCAATATTTTGGCAACAATAAAAGGTCTGGAGCTGGAAATCCTGAGGTGAGTAACCTAACTTCTGTTCGTCATCTACAAGGCACAAGTCAGCACTGTGATAAAACATACCTCACTTGCCTGGATGGGTACAGATCTTACAGCACTCAAGAAGCTCAGCACCATCCAGGCATCTGCTTCATTAGCACCCCATCTAACATTTTCAACATTTGCTCCCTTTGCCATTGACACATGTTGGCAGCAGTGTCTACTGTCTATATGATATTTTACCATAACTTGTCCACGCTCCTTAAACAGCATCTTCCAAACTTGTGACCTTTATCACATAGAGGGCCAGAGCACCAGGTGTGTGCAAACTTGCCATTTTCTCTCTCAGCTACTCATTCTCCTGATTTTGAATTTTATTGTTATTCCTTCACTGTCATTAGGTCAAAATCCTAGAACTTCCTTGTTACTAGCTCTGTGTGCACGTACAACACATAATTGCAACAGATTAAGAAGACAGTAAGCCATCATTACTTCAAACAAAAGTTTGTATGGGAAATAAATGCTGGATTGACCCGTGATACCCACATCCCAAGAAAGGATACATTAAAACATATTGAATTATTCATCAACAATTATGGCTGAGCCACATCAACAGCTATTTTGCATAATTCTTCTCTATCAAGACAATTCATTACTCCAGAGCCATTCTAGATTTGGACAATAATGATAACGTCAGATTTGTGTCTTCTTTGCTAATCATCACTGAAAATCCTAACTCATATTCACTTGACTCCCTCTTCGATCGAGAAGTGTGTGGAATTTACTGGATTTCCCATCAATGCATCCAGTCACCTGCCTGTGCTTGCGTTTTTTTTTCCCCCTTGTTCATCAAACTCGCAGTTTCCCCAAATCCCTTAGTTGCCTGTTTCTCTAGTTTCTGAAATCTTCCAGTTGCTTTTCTGAGCTTATTCCAGCCATGTTAATCTCTTCTCCTTTGGACACATTTTAGACTGGTTAGTAAGGTTAGATCACATGGAATCAGGGAGAACTATCTACTTAGATACAAAATTGATAGGAGACAGAGGATGGTGGTGGAGGGTTTTTTCAAACAGGAGGCCTGTGACAGTGGTGTGCTGCAAGGATTGGTGTTGAGTCCACTGCTTTTTGTCACTTGATAACAGATTTGAATGTGAATATAGGAGAAATGGTTAGTAAGTTTGCAGATGACACCAAAATTGGTGGTGTCGTGGACATTTAGATAAGTGTTACATTTTGGTAAGACAAAGCAGAACAGGACAATGGTTGGATCCGGGAGAGTGTTGCTGAACAAAACAAACCTTGGAGTGCAGGTTCACATTGAAAGTGGAGCCACAAGTAGACAGGGTAGCGAAGAAGGTGTTTGGTATGCGTGCCAATATTGATCATTGCACAGAGCACAAGATGTCATGTTGTGACTGTACATGACATTATTTAGGCCACTTTTGGAATACTGCATTCAATTCTGGCCAAGGAAGATGTTGTTAAACTTGAAAGGGTTCAGAAAAGACTCAAAAGGATGTTGTCGGGATTGGAGTGTTTGAGCTATAGGGAGAAGATGAATAGGCTGAGGCTATTTTCCCTGGAGCAACAGAGGCTTTTAAAATGACAAGAGGCATGGATAGGGTGAATAGTCAAGGTCTTTTTTCCCCACGGTAGGGTAGTCCAAAATGGGAGGGCACATGTTTAAGGTGAAAGAGAAAAGTTTTAAAAGGGGCCTAACGGGCAACCTTTTATGCGGAGGGTGGTATGAGCTGCCAGATGAGGTGGTGGAGGCTGGTACAATTAAAGTATTTAAAAGGCAGCTGGATGGGTACATGAATAGGAAGGGTTTAGAGGGATATGAGCCAAATGCTTGCACATGGGACGAGATTAATTTCGGATATCTGGTCAGCATGGATGAGTTGGACTGAAGGATCTGTACATCTCTATGAATCTATGGGTCTGCACTGATTACAGAAAGTACAATATACTAGTTTAGAGAAAGAATGAAAAATGCTTTGAAACATGAAAAAAAAACATCTTCTTGAAAATAAAATTTCTTGTCTCCTTTTAAAATGCTGAATCAGAATTTTGATTTTTCTCTGTCCTCATTTTTGGCTGATGTCATTCATTTCACTCATTTTGTGAGTAGCATGGGATTGTCATAGACATCTCAAGTAAATGATATACTCCACCTCATGGATATGTGTTAATATTTCATTGTTTTGAATCTTCATACTCAATCTTTACTCTTTAAGGTATACCTGTGGAGAAATGTTGAAAAAATTAGAAAGCTGATTTTCAAATCTGTTTGAACTGCTACATGAAAGCTTTTCTGGCATCAACAAGTTCTGGAGTAGGATTTGTAATGGGAGCTTCTAACTCAGAGGCTATTGTTTGACCAACTGTGGCACAAGATCATTATTAACACTAGACATGTTAGTTCACCTACAGCATCTTTAAATCAAAATAAACTGCACCTTTTGAAATGAACTGGAAAAGTTGTGTGAGGATAGCGTTGAATTTCATCGTGGAGTGTATACAGTGAAATTAGTTGCTAACACTTAATTTTCTCATGCATGCACCACTGTCAAGCCTAATTATATCCTTACTGGATGAACATACACACACATGCATTTCTCAGCAGAACAATCAAGAATGCTTGATTCCTTGGTGATATCAAGATTAACAGGCTCAGAATTTTCTGGGGACATGCCATCATAATGATAGTTTCAGTTAGAGTCGGTTTTACTGCAAAAAAAACCCAACTTATTTCATGCCAGTTTTCAGACATGTTATGTCAGTCAGCCAGTTTTCTCACCAAAATATGCATTAAGTTATCATAATTTCTCTCAATGCCTATTTAAATCATTCTAAAATGCAAAAATGTTGAATGAGACATGCTTTGATCAGCAATGTTAGTGGGCTCTTTGATTTTAGTTAACATTGCAATTATTCAAATGCATGCAGCTGGCTTTTCATGGTCCTTAGCCGTTCAAAGCTGTTTAAGTTTCATTAAATTTGTATAGCAATCAATATTTAACTTACGTAAAAAAGGCCCTTGTCATGGGAATTTGCAGACCACTTCTCACCAACTGGAATTTGTATCAGATAATGTATCTTGATTTTGTTTTCCTTTTCTTCATGGTTTCCCTCAATCAGGCTTCAAATATATTACATTTGACACCAGTAGCACAAATCAATGAATAAATGCAAAATAATGCAGATGCTAGAGATTTGCAATAAAAAAAACTCTACAGCATCAGCAAAAATCAAATGGAGAGAGAAGTAGAATTCATATTTTCAGCTCAATATAATAGTTATTTAGAACTCAAGCCAGGCAACTGGAGAAATTCAGGTAATGCCAGCTGCAAGTACTTTATCACCAAGGATAGATGCAACGCATCATGGGAATGGTGCAGATAAACATGAATTGCACATGGCTACTAGAATTAAACAGTGTAAGTTCCCTGTCTTTCATCAGATGTCATTACTTTCAGCTAAATTCAGGGAAAACCCTTTTTTTTCCAGGCAGTGGAAGCCCTAGAGAGCTTTTACATCTGTTCCATTAATGTTAAGGTCAGAAAATCCAGATCCCTAAAGATAACGTTTTGCAAAGATGTTCTTCACATGTACCTATGAATACACAGGCATGTATATTTGCAAAGGATTTAAAGGATGTAGCATTTAATATAATCATTTTAAAAGGTCATTACATCGTGAAGAAAGGGAATCTCAATTTAGTAAAACAGTTCAAACATAGTCTTTCAAAGATAAAGATTTCCCGTTCAATTCTGTATAAATATATATTTGAAGCTCCAGGGACTATGTTTGGATAGTTGAATGGACTCTCAAAAAGATACCAAAGATCAATTTTAACTTCAAACAATAGGATGAGTTTTTATAGACAGTGTAAATCTTAACCCAAGGAGGTTTTTACAATTTTTAACAAATAGAACAAAGTAGTAGCACAGCCAAAAGTATTGTCAGTGCTGAGACCTTGCAAGTAAAATATATTGACAATATCACCTCATGATCATTCTCATCGAGAAGCAATCAGCTCAGTTTTTATAAAGTAGAATCAGTTTTTATAAAGTAGATTTTCTCTAGCGATTTCCAGTTTTATTTCTGTTTTTAATAAACACTGATATAAATTTATTGTCGGAAAAGCAGGATGCAGATTAATTTCATGTTTGGCCTTTATCACTATTATTTTGCAGCATATTCCAAGGCACAATTGCCGGTCTGATACCGTTGACATTTTCTAACTCAGCAAAAGCAATTAATTTTATTAGCCTTTCCCTCATTTTTAATCATGTAATATCATGATGAACTTGGTTGCTGTCTTGACCAAACTAAATTACAAACAATTACACATCCTTCCTCTTAAATAATTTCTTGTCCTAAAGTGCTTGTTTTACTAGCCTTCAATCAATAGAGTAAAATATATCTTCAAAATACACAAGGAAGTAGTTAAAGCTTTTCTTTTCAAAGATTGTCCCTAACATTCCACAAGTGGTTTCATAACACGGTACATTGACTCATTGCACCAGCTCTTGAAGGCTATCATACTGAGAGCAGCGATGGATTTGCCTATTTCTTTCTGTGACTTTAAGTGTACTCTGCCTGGAGGTAAGCTCTTTTTGACATTTTAACAGCATCTGCCCTGCTGATGCCATCACATGATCGTGATGATTGATTATTTAATATTTCCATCATTGTGCTTTTATTGATTCTGGACATTATTTTCTCATTCTTTATAAATGGGGCACAGGCCATTACCTATGCGATTGCCATGCTTGTCTAGTTCAAGTTGAAAATACTCCTCCCCTGGGAATTAATTCAAACAGCTCTAACAGAACACATTTTCACTAGAGCATAGGACATTGAATATATGAAACTTGGCATATCATCCTTACTACCTGAATAGTGAGTACACTGATTTAAAATCTGAGTTTTACTACTAGATTTTGTAAAAGAGAAAGTTTTCTTCCATCACCCTTTCATTATTTTCCATAATGCCAAGGATAACTTAATGGAAAACTTAACTTAATTTGGTTTCATACATTTATAATGGTGACTATTTTTCTTAGATTAATTCACATTAATTTAATGTTTTCAACAGTACTGTTTGACCTCAATGTTAGATAGAACCAAGATCTATAATTGATATGAATCAATGACAATTATATAAAAACAGACATGAAAAAGGATCTTGTAGCATCCAACCTCTGATTCAGAAGACCTAGTTTCAAGTCCTGATGAAGGGCTTTTGCCCAACATGTCAATTTTTATACTCCTCCGATGCTGCCTGACCTGCTGTGCTTTTCCAGCACCACCCTCTCAACTCTAATCTCCAGCATCTGCTGTCCTCACTTTTGCCTGGGTTCAAGTTCTGCCCACTTCAGAGGTGAGTAACAACATCTTTGAACAGATCGATTTGAAAGTATCGAAAGTAGACATGATTTACTCATGAGATGGATGCTATTATCATTAAAATGAAGCAGTTAAAATTTCTGCTAATAATGAGTGTGATCTGAGTACAAACCATGAAACCCATTCATTGTTTCAATTTGATGTGTCTCAGATAGATTGCTTTTCCATCTTCAGGATCATCTCAGTGAATCAACACTGAATGCCCTGGATGTTTTTAGTATTCTTTCAATAATCAGTGACCTGAAGCTTCCCAATGTGACCATAGGTTTTTGTTCTATGTCCCCAGCAAATTTGAGAATTTTCTAATAAGGCAAAGCATCGCAGAAGAAAAGTGGATCACATAAGATGCAAGTGCATTAAGACGAAAAGAGCATCTAGGGAGAGAATGGGGCCCCTTAAAGATCAACATGTCGTCTATGTGTTGAACCTCAGGAGATGGGAGAGATACTAAATGAATATTCTTTATCAGTTTTTATTGTGGAGAAAGAAATGGAGGTGAGAGAACACGGGGAAATGAATATTGAGGTTTCGAAAACAGTTCACACGACAGCAGAGGAAGTGCCGGAGGTCTTAGAACACATAAAGGTGGATAAAACTCTAGGACCTGATCAAATGTATCCCAGGACATTGTGGGAAGTTGGGGGAGAAATTGTGGGGTCCCCAGCAGAGATATTTGTACCATCTATAACCACGGGTAAGGTGCTGAAGGACTGGAGGTTGTACCTTTAACTAAGAAAGATTGTAAGGATAAGTTTGGGAACTATAGATCTGTGAGTCTGGCATTGGTGGTTGCTAAATTGTTGGAGGTGATTCTGAAAGATAGAATTTACATGCATTTGGAGGGACAGGACTGACTAAGAAAAGTCAACATGGCTTTGTGTGAGGGAAATAATGCCTCACAAACCTGATTGAGTTTTTTGAGGTAGTAATCAAAAAGATTGAGGGCAGAGCAGTAGACTTTGTTCACATGGACTTCAGTAAAGCCTTTGACAAGGTTCTACATGGTAGACTAATTCATAAAGTTAGAGCACATGGGATTCAGAGAAAGCTTGCCAAATTGGATACAGAATTGGCTTGGCAGCAGGAGACTGAGGGTGGTGATGGAGGATTGTTTTTCAGACTGGAGGCCAATGCTGTTCCACAGGAACCAGTATTGGGGTTCACTTTTGTTTGTCATTTATATGAATGATTTGGATGAGAATTTAGGAGATATGTTTAGTAAGTTTGCGGATGACTCCAAAATTGGTAATATAGTGGACCGTGAAGAAGGTTATGGAGTCATAGTGATGTATAGCACAGAAACAGATCCTTCTGTCTAACTTGTCCATGCCAAACACATATCCTAAATTAATCTAGTCCCATTTGCCAGCACTTGTTCCGTATCCTTCCAAACCCTTCCTAATCATATAATCATCCAGATGCCTTTTAAATAAAATAACTGTACCAGCATCCACCACATCCTCTGACAGCTCATTCCATTCGTGCACTACTCTCTGCATGTTGTCCCTTAGGTCCCTTTTAAATCTTTCCCCTCTTGTCCTAAACATAGGCCTAGAATACAAAGGCATCTTGGTCAATTGGGTCAATGGGCTGAGTAGTGGCAGATAGAGTTTAATTTGAATAAATGTGAGATATTGCATTTTGGTAAAACAAACAAGAGCAGGATTTATACAAATAACAGTAAGGCCTTAGGTAATGTTGCAGAATGGAGAGACCTAGGGGTTCAAGTACGTAATTCTTTGAAATTTACATCGCATGTAGATAGGGCAGTTAAGAGCCATTTAGCATACTTGCCTTCATTGCTCAAATCTTTGCGTAAAGGAGTGGGATGTCATGTTAATGTTGTACAGAACATTGGCGAGGCCTCTTCTGAAGTACTGTGAAGAGTTTTGGTCATTCTGCTATAGGAAGGATATTATTAAATTGGAGAGGGTTCCGAGAAGATTAACCAGGATGTTGCTGGGAATAGAAGGTTTGAGTTATAAAGATAGCTGGATAGGCTGGGACTTTTTCCATTGGAGCATAGGAGGTTGAGAGATGACCTCATAGAGGTTTATAAAATCATGAGAGGTTTGGATATGATGAATAGCAAGGCTCTTTTCTTTAAGGTGGGAGAGATCAAAATCATGAGGCATATTTTTAAGGTGAGAGGAGAAAGATTTAAAAAAGACATGCAGGACAACTTTTTTTTACACATGTGGAATGAACTACCAGAGGAAGTGGTGGATGTAGGTACAGTTACAACATTTGAAAGACATTTGGATAAGTACGCAAATAGGAAAAGTTTGGAGGAATATGGGCCAAATGCAGGCAAGTGGGACTAGTTTGGTTTGGGAACATGGTTGGCATGGATGAGTTGGACTAAATGCTTCCATGCTGTATGACTCAAATAAAAATGAGAACATGATAACATCCTGGTGATTTTTTTGTTTGTTTTGTTAATAGCACTTTGTTATCTTCCTTTTATATTGTGGACTCTAAATGTGTTGTATCAGGTTATTTACTGTGCTTCCTTACTTATAAATTATATATCATACATGAGCTGTTAAAAAGTACTTACAAATTCTTGGCAAAGCATTTAAATTTAGAGGAGTTCAATTACTACCATAAGCTACAAAGGCATCAAAGTAATTCACCGGTATTATTTAAACACAAGTCGAATTAAATCTTTATGCTCACTCCCCACCATCTTTTTTTTTTAATCACACAAGGATAATTTGTCAAAACATTATCGGACTGATAAGCAGACTTGATCTGTAAAAGAAGATAGCCAAAAGAGGATTATTTGTTGGAATCTTCAAGAAATTTGTTGGGAATAAATAGCTACATTTATGTGAATGAAGCTACTAAGACACCAAAAAGGCTGGTTTCACCTCATCTATCAGGGAGTTCATGAAGGTGAATAAGCATCATTGCTTCCAGAGGATGGGGCAGTTGCCACACTGACCCAGATTTTCGGCAGCTATTCTATACTGTTTTGCAGTATAGACAGAAGTTGTGGGTCAAGATGCAATGGAACCCCTGATGTGGCAGGCTGTGAGGGAATTGCTCAGGAAGTTGAAGGCTCTGATGGGCAATTTCTCCAAGGGCTAGAGCCCTCCAAATGTATCCAGTCAAAGCAGAGCATTCAGAGGGTTCCACTGCTGTTAAGTAGATAGTTAATCATGAAAATTTAGGCAATTAAAAATCTATTCTCATTGCTGGATAAGTATTAAACTGACTCCCACCAACTTACCACAAATCCCCTCACCCAATTGTATCTTCTGCAGACCCTTACATTCCCCGAACCATGTCATGACAGACTTGTGTCAGCTCTACCCCACAGGATTGCTGCAGTCTCCCCCATGGTCAGTGAGATCTGTAAATATTTGAAAGTGCAATTATGACAAAATTATGAAGCATGCAGTCATGGGAGTCCCTCTTGTGGCACTGTGGTAGTGTCCCTATCACTGGACCAGAAGTCTCAGGTTCAAGTCCTACCTGCTCCAGTGGTGTGTAATACCAGCTTGTGATGACACTGCTACTTTAACAAGTTATGTTGTCCTTAGATTTTTTTTTTGTCTCAGAAGGTCATAAAAACAAAGGTTCTGAAAAGTCTGGGCTTGGATGGTCAATTTGATTCTAGCTAACAGATACTGCCTCAGAAAAAAATGCTTTCAAGTTTAAAAAAGGGGAGTGGCCAGTTCTCTCACCTCAGCTATTCTCTGGTTTGGTTTGGTCTGGCTATTCACTGAAAACAGTCAGACAGTTCAAAAGCTGCTGGACCCAAAGTAGCAGGTCCAGGCTGATCCTCCTCTCTCTCTGGCTTCTCTCCTGATTTTACCTTTTGTACCAAAGAATGTTTATGGGGATTGTTAAAAGTATTTTGAACAGCACTATTAAGTTGTTATAATCTGTTCGGTTTTTGGATCGTTTAATTTATTCGGTATTCTGTTCTCTTTCGTTTGTGTTTTATTCGATAATCGTATAAATAAATTCTGTTTTGTTTAAATCTAAGTGGTTTGACTAGTTGCATCCCTCCTGAAATATCCACTGTGCACCTGCTTAAAACAACTAGCAAAGTTCGGGTCTGGGTTACTTTCTTTTAAAGGTTTGCGAGGGGTCTAGCCTGGTCCATAACAACCTCTGTTGATGAGAAATATATTTCAGAGAGAAAATGAAACATCTATTCAGCAACAGAAGAAGTCAAGGGCTGCAAAAAATAATCAGTTTCACTTATCCTTTGGACTGGTTGCTGTTGCTGCTTGCCATATAAACAACTGGAAATTAGACAGTTAAAAGCTGTCCATACCCAACTCATTCATCCTGGAAGCATGTGTAAATTGTGTTTTCTCTGAATTCACTGGAAATTGCTGTACCATGCTCCCTAATTATTATCCTTATTTCCTTCCTCAAAAGGTTTGTATCAATCTCCTGTTGCGGCTCATACTGGGCATTCCCTGCTTTGGCTACTCCAGTTGCGAAGGACACAACATGTTTCAGTGATGCAACTTGCCCTTTCTGGATTATTCTGCAAGGCACCATGAAGTGGTCTAGACGTTTAAATCTTACATTAACCTCACAACCAGCCTGTAAATCTATGGCCCTGGTGAAAATGTGGTCAGTGCTGTATTTTGAGTTGTCTTCTGCCTAAGGATTTCTTAAAGCTGTCATTTAGCCATGTTCCAAAGACCTTGAGAGGAGGCTCAAACCTTCCATTAATGATCATATATCTGAACATGGATGGAGCGGAAGCATTTTCAGTTGAGAAACTCTGCTAGTTTGTTGCGGGACTCTCTCAATGTAATGCCGGTGCTGTTGATAGCACCTTGTCCTGGGAGAAGCCAGCAATGGTGGAGAGTCTCACTGTCCAAGCTGCTTTTTTCTTGAGCATTGGAGAACAGCTGTGATGTGAAAGAAAGTAGCATCCGTGACATCCCAAATGCATTTTTTGACCTTGATTGGGAGATGCAATGCAGATTTCTGGATGTTTCTTGGAATAAGCTTCTGGTATCAATAAAAATCTGGACTGTAACCTTGGTGGCCACTAACATGAGATGGCACAAGACATACTTCAGCAGCTAAGATAGTTCAGTGAGTATGCCCTGGGAGATTCTTAACCCGCATTTGCCATGTGAGTCCGAGAGCGGTAGAAAGTAACAGCAAGGCTATGGAAGTGGTATGGTATCCTTCTACTCCTCCTGAGGAACCTTTAGCTGTTGCTTCTCCCTCTGGAGTCCGTGCAGCAGCAGTTGTTGCTGTTCTTACTGTTTTCACTGACAATGTTGTAATTGCATCTCCCTCAGTGCTGTCTTCATATTTGAAGCAACATTACAAGGACTATAGCCATGGAAATGTCAATGTTAGATGTGTGAACTGATAATCTGTAGGGAATGTTGGGAAGAGAAAACTATTTTACTACTTCTGAGCCCTCACATCAATTGCAATGACGCCTTCTGTTGTGCCCTGACAGAATGTGTGCGATGGAGGTTTCACAGGGAGATCAATGTCATAGCTCAATAAGGAGCAGTGAGGTATGAAATCTTATCTGAATCCACATTGCTGAAGCACAGTGTTCGTGTTGCATTGAAGAATGAAATTCTGGCAGTAAGCCATCGTGATCACCTATCCCTACCAAACAAATGGCACACCTGAACCTCACATACCATGTCCTTGCATATTCATAGCTCAATGTGCACATGTAACAGCTTCGAAGCATTGTCTTCCAGTAATTTTAATGAAATGTGTTACAGAAAATCCAAACCTAGGTGGCACTTCTACAAATGAATCAGATTACATTTGTTTATTTGATATATTAAGGACAATTAGGGCACACAATGTAATGATCATGATAAGTTGAGGTTGTACTCTGTAAAGTGAATACTTGGAGAATGAATGAATGACCTGCTAATAAATTGCAATTCAAGGTCAGATAGGCGGCATTGCAGAATCAGTGGATGTCAAGACCATAGCAATTTCCCCTAGCAGGCTGTAGATTTGAACAGCTATCATTCCGCCCTCAAAGAACTGTAACTGACAGTGCCCACTCTACATGAGGTACAGCCATTTGTACCATTCTTGTGCAGTTGACTTTGGAATAAAGAAGACAAGGTTTCAAGTTTGAGTCCTTGTGGATGACCTGCAGGCTCAACCTAAGATGCAGGTTTATCACTCCATCTCTCATGTTCCCTTTTGTATTGCAGTCTCTGTGGCCACAGTGACCCATTGGCCTTCCCCATTTCCTTTTGGCCCTTTATATAAATGTTAATGTCCTCAACATACCCCCAGAACCCATTACTTTTGCAATTTTCCATGCCCTTGTTGCACATACATTCTCCTCAATCTGAATCCAGTATGATAATTATTTGGAATTGGTGACTCTTTGTTAAAATCTAATGAATGATCACCACATTCAATTCATTTTGGAAAATTCTATTCCATTGTGTTTTAGCTGAAAATATATGGAACAGATATTGTAAGATTCCACTACTATCATTGAATATTGCGAGTCACAACCAAGTTTCAGAGAGTTACAGAACAATAATAGACTTCCAGCAGTTCCTAATAAGTTCATCTACATGAATAGAATGCCATAGCGACATCTCATGTATGCAAGATACACAGCGTAAAAGCCATGAAGTTATTCACACTTATGCACTTTCAGTGACCACTGCATGCCTCTAAGTACTTTACAATTTAAAGAAGTATCTCTGAAATAATGTAGGAAATTTTGCAACAAATTTGTGCTTAGCAAGTTTCCAAAGTTTAACCTGGTAAGGAACAGATAAACTATTTTTGCAGACTGAGGCATAAGGAGTCGCAAATGGATAGGATATTGAAGACAACGTTTGGTATGCTTTCCTTTATTAGTCAGTGCATCGAATTTGGGGGTTGGGAGGTCATGTTGCTGCTGGATGGAACATTGGTTAGACCACATTTGGAATATTGTGTGCAATTCTGGTCTCTCTCCAATTGGAAGGATGTTGTGAAAACTGAAAGCGTTCAGAAAAGATTTACAAGGATGTTGCCAGGGTTGGACGGTTTGAGCTGTAGGGAGAGGCTGAATAGGTTGAAGCTGATTTCCCTGGAGAGTCAGAGACTGAGGGCTGGCCTTCTACTGGTTTATAAAATCATGAGGGGCGTAGATAGGGTAATGAGACAAAGTTTTTTTCCTTGGTGGGGTGGGGGGGAGGGGGGGAGGTGGAGTCTTTAACTAAAGGGCATAAGTTTAAAGTGTGAAAGGATAAATTTAAAAGGAACCGAAGGGGTAACTTTTTCACGCAGAGGGCGGTGTGTATATGGAATGAGCTACCAGAGGAAGGGGTGGAGGCTGGTACAAATGTATTATTTAAAAGGCGTCTGGATGAGTATATGAATCGGAAGGGTGTAGAGGGATATGGGCCAAGTGCTGGCAAATGGGACCAGATTAGTTTAGGATATCTGGCCGGCATGTATAGCATGGTCTGTTTTCGTGCTATACACCTCTGTGACTCTATGACTGTATGAGTATACAAAGATTAACTCCTGTCTTCTCCTTCAAACTGCTGCATTGGAACTTTTTACAACCTCCTGAAAGATAAAAATAGTGCCTTTTATTATCTTGCCAACAAAAGTCCAGCATCCAGTTTCTTCATTACTTTCAATTAAGTAGGCATTTCATTGAAATTCACATGGGAAATTAACATATTGACCAGGCAAGCAAAGCAAATTGTACCAAAGCTTCCAATCACCATGCATACTTATGTTTGTGAATTAATATTAGTATTGTTTACAATGGTTGCAATGTGTCAGTTAGGTGGGGTGTACTTCAGCATCACAGAAGTTGGTTTAGAAAAGTAAATATTTTTTGCCCTTCAAATATATCAAATAAAAAGCTAACTGACAAAGTAATTGACACTACTCCATTTTCAGATCTTATTACCAATGCTCATAAATTGAAAAGGCAAAATCCCTTTGCTGGAATATACCTCACAGAGTCACAGAATTACACTGCATCGAAACAGTCTCCTCAGTCCAACTCATCCATGGCAACCAGATATTCTAAACTGATATTGTTCCACTTGCCATATCCCTATAATATCCCTATAAACCTTTCATTTTCATGTAACCATCCAAATACCTTTTAAATGTTGTAGTTGCATCCGCCTCTACCCCTTCTGCTGGCAGCTCATTCCTTACACCCAGGACCCTCTGCATGAAAAAGTTGTCACTCAGGTCCCTTTTACATTTTTCTTCTGTCACCTTAAATGTAATTTTGGACACCCCTACCCTGAGAGAAAAACCATGGCTATTCAGGCTATCTATGCCCCTCATGCCTTTATAAACATTTATAAGGTCACCCCTCAGCCTCTGACACTCAGGGGAAAAAGGCCCAGCCTATTCGGCCTCATTCTATTAGTCAGTCTCTCCAACCTTGGCAACATTCTTGAAAATCTTTTCTGAACCCTTTCAAATTTAACAATATCTTTTTTTAAGTAGGGAGACCAGAATTGAATGCAGTAATGCAGTATGCTAAAAGTGACCTCACCAATGTCTTGTACAGCCTCCCAACTCCGATACTGAATGCACGGATCTCATTTGTTGGGAGACTGTAAATTATCATATTGCACAATACAATATTTTCTGTCTATAAAGTTTTTAGAGGTGTGATAAAAACAGAGTGAGGTTTAAAAGGCATTAGAACATAGAATGCTATAGTACAGTAAAGGCCCTTCGGCCCTCAATGTTGCGCTGACCTGCGAAATTAATCTGATGCCCATCTAACCTACACCGTTCTATTATTACCCATGTGAATGTCCAATGTCCATTTAAATGCCCTTAACGTCGGCCAGTCTACTATGGTTGCAGGCAGACTGTTCCATACCCCTACTACTCTCTGAGTACAGAAACTACCCCGATATCTGTCCGACATCTATTACCCCCTCAAGTTAAAGTTATGTTCCCTCGTGTTAGCCTTCACCATCCGAGGAAAAATGCTCCCTCGCTGTCCACCCTACCTAACCCATTGATTATCTCATATGTCTCGATTAAGTCAACTCTCAACATTCGGCATTCCGAGGAAAACAGCCTCAGTTCCCTCAGCCTTTCCTCATAAGACTTTCCTTCCGTGACAGGCAACATCCTAGTAAATCTCCTCTGAACCCTTTCCAAACCTTCCACATCCTTCCTATAATGCGGTGACCAGAACTGCACGCAGTGTCTCGTACAGGTGCAGCGCAACCTTTTGACTAAGAAACTCAATCCTCCTACCAATAAACGGCAACACACCATACACATATTTAACAACCCTATCAATCTGGGTGGCAACTTTCATGGATTTATGCACCTGGATTTGAGTCCTCTCTGTTCATCTATACTGCCAAGAATTTTACCATTAGCTCAGTACTCTGCATTCCTGTTACTTCTTCTGAAATGAACTACCTCACACTTTTCCACATTAAACCCCATTTGTCACATCACAGCCCAGTTCTGCATCTTTTTTATGTCCCTCTGTAACCCAAAACATCCTTCGGCACTATCCACAATTCTGCCTACCTTAGGCAAATTTACTAACCCATTCTTCTTTGCATACCTCCAGATCATTTATAAAATGACAAATAGCAGTGGCTGCAAAACAGATCCTTGTGACACACCTCTGGTAACTGAGCTCCAGGATGAACATTTCCCATCAATCACTACCCTCTGTCTTCTTTCAGCTAACCAATTTCTGATCCAAACCACTAAATCACGTTCAATTCTGAAACTCCTTATTTTGTGCAATAGCCTACTGTGTGCAACCTTATCAAACGCCTTACTGAATGTCCATATATACCACATCAACCACCTTACCTTCATCATTGTCACCTTCTCAAAGAACTCAGAAAGATTAGTGAGGTACGGCCTACCCTTCACAAAATCATGTTAACTATCCCTAATCAAATTATTCCTTTCCAGATGATTATAATTCCTATCTCTTATAACCTTTTCCAACAGCTTACCCACAACCGAAGTAAAGCTCACTGGCCTATAATTACCAGGATTGACCCGACTCCCCTTCTTAAATGAGGGAACAACATTTGCTATCCTCCAGTCTCCTGGCACTACTCCTGTCGACAATGATGACATAAAGATCAAAGCTCTGCAATCTGCTCCCTGGCTTCCCAGAGAATCCGAGGATAAATCCCAGCTGGCCCCAGGGTCTTATCTATTTTCAGATCTTCCAAAATTGCTAAAATCTCCTCCTTGTCAACCTCAATCCCATCGAATCTTGGAGCCTGTATCTCGTATTCTTACTAACATTGCCCTTTCCCAATACTGACGAAAAGTATTCATTAAGCGCTTCCCCTATGTCCTCAGATTCCACACTAAACTTCCCACTACTATCTTTAATTGGCCCTAATCTTACTCTAGTCATTCTTTTATTCCTGATATACTTATAGAAGGTCTTAGGATTTTCCTTGAACCTAACCGCCAACAACTTCTGATGTTCCCTCCTGGCTCTTCTTAGCCCTCTCTTTAGTTCTTTTCTGGCTAACCTATAACTCTCAAGCCCCCTAACTGAGCCTTCACGCATCATCCTCATGTAAGCCTTCCTCTTCCTCTTGACAAGAGCTTCAACCTCTTTAGTAACCCATGGCTTCCTCTCTCGACAACTACCTCCCTGCCTGACAGGTACATACTTATCGAGGACTGGCAGTAGCTGTTCCGTGAATAAGCTCAACATTTCAAGAGTGTCCATCCCCTGCAGTTTCCTTCTCCACCCTATGGATCCTAAATCTTCCCTAATCATATCATAATTGCATTTCCCCCAATTAAACCTCTTTCCCTGCGGTGTCTACCTCTCACTGCCCATTGCTATTGTAAACATAACTATCACCAAAGTGCTCACCTACCTCCAAATCTAACATCTGGCTAGGTTCATTCCTCAGTACCAAAACCAATATGGCACCACCCCTTGTTGGTCTGTCTACATACTGTATCAGGAAACCCTCCTGGAACAAAAACTGATCCATTTTGAACTATAGCATTCCCAATATTGTGGAAGTTAAAGTCCCCCATAACAACTACCCTGTTACTCTTGCTCCTATTGAGAATCATCTTTGCTATCCTTTCCTCTACATCCCTGGAACAATTCGGAGGCCTATAGAAAACTCCCAATAGGGTGACTTCTCATTTCCTGTTTCTAACCTCAGTCCAAACTACCTCAGAGGATGAGTCCTTAAGCGTTATCTCAAGTGCTGTAATACTACCCTTGTTTAACAATGCCACACCCCGCCTCTTTTACCACCTTCTCTGTTCTTGCTGAAACATCTAAATCCCAGAATCTGCAACAATCATTCCTGTCCCTGCTCTAGCCATGTCTCTGAAATGGCCACAACATCAAAATCCCAGGTACCAACCCATGCTGCACGTTCACCCACCTTATTCTGGATGCTCCTGGCATTGAAGTACACAAATTTCAAACAACATCCTGATTGCTGTTGCCCTCTCATGATCTTGTAAACATATCCCTGACCTCACTACCCTCAACCTGATGTACACTGGAAGTAGAATTCAGGTTCCCATCCTCCTGCAGCATTAGTTTCAAATCCTCCAAAATGCATTAGCAAATTTCCCCCTCAGGATATTGGTACCTCTCTGGTTTAGGTGAAGACCATTCTGTTTGTAGGGGTCCCACCTTCCCCAGAAAGAGCTCCAATTATCTAAGAATCTAAAACCTTCCCTCTTGCACCATCTCTGCAGCCACGTGTTCAGCTCCGCGCTCTCTCTGTTCCTCACTTCACGAGCACGTGGCACAGGCAACAAAGCAGAGATAACAACTCTGTTTGTTTGAGGTCTAAGCTTCCACCTTAGGTCCCTGAATTTCTGCCTTAGATCCCCACCTTTCTTTTTACCTATGTTGTTGGTGCCTATGTGGACCACGACTTGGGACTGCTCCCCCTCCTTTCCAAGGATCTGAAAAACATATTTACAGACATCACAAACCCTGGCACCTGGGAGGTAACACATCAACCACAAGTCTCCCTCATTTCCCCAAACCCCCAATCTGTCCCCCTAACCATGGAGTCCCTAATGACTAAAGTTCTGCTCCTCCTCCCCCTTCCCCTCTGAGCAGCCTGTGCCCCATTGTTTATCCCTGGTAAGTCATCCCCCCCAACAGTATCTAAAATGGTATACTTGCTGTTGAGGGGAACCACCACAGGAGATTCCTGCACTACCTGCTCGTTCCCTTTCCTACCCCTGACGGTAACTCTCTCAATAAACCCTTCCGCCTCCTGAATGATCCGAAGTTCATCCAGCTCAAACCATTAGGGTTTGATCAAATGACCAATGACCTCCAGGATTAAATAAAAACAGTACAGGATACTGGACAGGCACTTTGACACACTAAACCAGCGTTGTCACATGATACCTTTTCAAACTGATGAAGGAGCAGTGCACTGCAAGCTTGCACTTTCAAATCAACCTGTTGGACTATAGTCTGGCATTGAGTTATTTTTAACATTTTCCAAACTAAAACCTTTTGCCTCTACATGGTCTGTATCTGTTTATTCCCTGCCTATACATGCATCTGTCCAAATGCCTCTTATAAAACTTGTGTCGCACGTCTCCTTTTAACATTCCCCTTTTTATCCTCAACTTCTTAATTCACAGTTAATTGACATTACTTGACTCTTGTAATTGACACTTCCGTCCTGGGAAAAAGACTCTGACTATCCACTCTATCCATGCCTTTTGTAATTTTGTAAACTTCTAACAGGTCACCCTCAGCATTTGGCTTTCATAGCTAAAAGCTTCCAAAGTAGGCAACATCCTGTCAAACCTTTTCTGTACCCTCTCCAAAGCCTGCACTTCCTTCTTGTAATGTTGCGACCAGAACTGTACACAATATTCCAAATATAGCCAAACTAAATTTCTATGCAGCTGCAACATAATTTGCTGACTTGTTTTACTCTGTGTGCCAAAAAACGAAGGCAAGCATGCTCTATACCTTATTCATTTTTGTTGGTATTTTAATGGAACTGTGGACCTATATGCATAAATCCCTCTGTATGTTCATGCTTCTAAGGGTTCTACCAGTAACTGCATATTTCCCTCCTGCATTAGACCTTTCAAAATGTGTCACTTTCCATTTATCTGCATTAAATTCCATCTGTCATTTATCTGCCTAAAGCTCCAGCCTGTTGTATTCTCTGGTAGTTCTCCTCACTATCCACATGTCTCTTAGTTTTTGTGTCATTCAGAAATTTACTCATCAGACCACCCACATTCTCATCCAAATCATTAATTTATAAACAGCAGGGGTCTCAGCACTGATTCCTGTGGAACAACACTGGTCACAGATTTCCAGTTACAAAAATAACCTTCCACTGCTATTCTCTGTCCTCTATGACCAAGCTGGTTCTATACCCATCTTACCAGCTCACTGTGGATTCCATGTGACTTCAACTTCTTGTATCAGTCTGTCATGAGATCCCTTGTCAAGGGTCTTGCTAAAGTCCATGCAGACATCAACTGCCCTGCCCTTAATTACCTTCCTCACATCTTCAAAAAACTACATTAAGTTTGTGAGACATGACCTGCCTCACACAAAGCCATGCAGCCTACTACTAATAAGTCCATATTTTTCCAATTGTGATTAAATCCAGTCACCAGGACAGAACCCCACTGGTCCTCACCTACCACCCCACCAATCTCCATGTACAGCGCATCATCCGCCGTCATTTCCGCCACCTCCAAACGGACCCCACCACCAAGGATATATTTCCCTCCCCTCCCCTATCAGCATTCCGTAAAGACCACTCCCTCCGTGACTCCCTTGTCAGATCCACACCCCCCACCAACCCAACCTCCACTCCTGGCACCTTCCCCTGCAACCGCAGGAGGTGCAAGACTTGCGCCCACACCTCCCCCCTCACCTCCCTCCAAGGCCCCAAAGGAAACTTCCATATCCGCCACAGATTCACCTGCACCTCCACACACATCATCTATCGCATCCTCTGCACCCGATGTGGCCTCCTCTATATTGGGGAGACAGGCCGGCTACTTGCGGAGCGTTTCAGAGAACACCTCTGGGACACCAGGACCAACCAACCCAACCACCCTGTGGCTCAACACTTTAACTCCCCCTCCCACTCCACCAAGGATATGCAGGTCTTTGGACTCCTCCATCGCCAGACCACAACAAAACGACGGCTGGAGGAAGAACGCCTCATCTTCCGCCTAGGAACCCTCCAACCACAAGGGATAAACTCGGATTTCGCCAGTTTCCTCATTCCCCCTCCCCCCACCTTGTCTCAGTCAAATCCATCGAATTCAGCACCGCCTTCCTAACCTGCAATCTTCTTCCTGACCTCTCCGCCCCCACCCCAGTCTGACCTATCACCCTCACCTTGACCTCTTTCCACCTATCACATTTCCGCGCCCCTCCCCCAAGTCCCTCCTCCCTACCTTTTATCTTAGCCTGCTGGACAAACTTTCCTCATTCCTGAGAAGGGCTTATGCCCCGAAATGTCGATTCTCCTGTTCCCTGGATGCTGCCTGACCTGCTGCGCTTTTCCAGCAACACATTTTCAGCTATGTAAGAAGCATCTCTAGTAATGTGTCTACCACTGATATAAAGTTTACCCACCTGTAATTTCCTGGATTATCCCTGTCGATTTTCTGAAATGAAGAAACAACATTGGCTATTCTACTGTCCTCTGGGCCTAAAGAGGTTATGAAGATATCTTACAAGGCTCCAGCAAATTCCTCCAACCCCTCCCTTAGTATTCCAGGATAGATCCAATCAGGTCCTGAGAGCTTGTTTACCTTAATGTGTTTCAAAATAACCAACACCTCCTCCTTTTGTATGCTGATATGCCCCAGGGTATTAACATACCCCTCTTGAGACCACCATCCATCATATCCTTCTCTTTTACGAATACCAATGCAAAGTATTTGGTAAAGACTTCACCCACCACCTCCACCTCCATGCATAAATTCCCTTCTTTATCTTGAATGGTTCTATCTTTCCCTAGTAACCCTCTTGCTCATGATATACATTAACAAAGCCTTGGGATTTTCCTTAACCCTGCTTGTCAAGGACACATCATGGCCTTTTTAGCCCTCCTAATTCCTTGTTTTAATTCTTCCCTGCTTTCTTTATATCCTTTATATTCTCTTTATATTGTATTCAATGTTCTAAACCTTACGTATGCCTCCTTTTTTCTTTTTGAAATTGCTCACAATTTTTCTTGTAATCCAAAGTTCTTGAATGTTGTCAACCATATGCTTCATTTTCACAGGATCATGCTAGTCCTGAACTCTCATCAACTGGCCTTTAAACATTCTCACATGTCAGATGTGGATTTATATTCTCAAACAGCTGCCTCCAATCTACATTCCCCAGTTCCTACCTAAAATTATCTCAAGTTGCCTTCCCCAATTTAATACTTTCACTCAAGGACCAGTCTTATTCTTATCTATAAACAAGTTAAAATTTATGGCTATTGTTTCCAAAATTCTCTTCCACTGAAAATGTGAAACCTGTCTGAGCTCAATTTCCCTAATACATAATCTAGTTGGACTACTTACACACTGTCCTAGGTATAACTAAAAACTGTGACGGACTTATTGATGTTTTTTCATGAGCATGGATAAACCTTGAGATGTGGAAGCCCAATTTAAACCGCGTTGGACTCTGCAATTTACAAACTGCAGAGGTAAACAGAGTGTGCAAGGCAGCCAGGCCTTGGACAATCAACTTCCTGTTGAAACCTCACAGGCTTGGAGCTGCCTGGCCAGAAACTAATGGTCTGACTGTTTCAGAACGATCTGTTGTTTACATCTCTAATGAACCTGCTCTGCCAGAAAATTGCTACATGGACTGGGTGGCATCCAGCTCAGTGGGAGGCCAGAAGCATAGTGTGAAAAGGACAGAACTTGACAATTGAAGGTTCAAAACCTGTGACCTCCAAATATGGAAAGTAGTCACTTCATCGGATCTTCCAACCCTGCTGATGTTGGACATAGGCTGCAGAATCTTCAAGAAAGTAGCAAAGATGGGGATAAAAAAGGTAACCTGGAGATCCAATTCTTTCTGCTTTTGCACCTTCTTCAGCAGCGTCTTCAGTGAGACTACTTCCATGAGATGATCTGAAGACCAGAAATAGCCCTGGATGAGATTGGAAGCTCTAAAACACACACTTTTGCATCTACCCACCTGTGCACTTGGTCCAAAGTGGAAATTGAACAGGGTCAGTCATATAAACACAATGGCTACAAGACCAGGTCACAAGCTGGAAACTTTGTTGTGAGAAACCAACTTCCTATTTCTCCAATGTCTGTTCTACAAGGCACATGTCAAAGGTTTGACAAGTACTCTTCAAGTGTTAGGGTGGTGCAGATCCAACAATACCAAGAAGCTCAATGCAATCCTTGTGCATAAATCACCAAAAGCCATGTGAGGAAAACAAAATAGGGAAGGCAAATGCATGTTGGCCACATGTCAAAAGGAATAAAGTATAAAAATAAGGAAGTTTTGCTAAAACAATACTTGGCAATACTCAGACCACAGCTAGAATACAGTGAACAGTCCTGGGCTCTTATCTAAAGAAAAATAAATTGGCATTGTATACAGCCCAGAGAAGGTTCACTAGGCTGATACCTGCTGCATGAGGACAGTTTAATTAGATTGGGGCTTGCACTCACTGGAGTTCAGCAGAAAATGAGTCCACTTATTAAAGCATACAAGATTCCTAGAGGACTTGACAAGGTAGATACAGAAATGTTATTTCCCTTTGTGGGATAGCCTACAATCAGAGGGCATAATCTCAGAACAAGGAGTCATCGATGTAAGGTAAAGATAAGGAGGAATTTCTTCTTTCAGGTGGTAATGCACCTGTAGAATTCTTGACTGCAGAGGGCTTTAGAGGTTGGGGATTTGAATAGAAATAAGGCTGAGATAGATTTTTAATCAGTAAGGAAATCAAGGGTTATTAGAAAAACTGACAAGTTGAGTTGAAGATAATCAGATCAGCCATGATCTCACTCAACGGCAGAGCAAACTCAATGTGCTATATGGCCTACCTCTGTACCAATATCTTATACTTTAATGGAAGTGAACTGAGAACAGACCTGTTCTTACTTAGCCTAATCTCCACACTCTGGGTTCCACACTCTGCTTTCCACACTGTAGGGGCTGCAAAATTCCATTTCAGTGGAGGTAGGTGATCATTGAAGTAGTCAACTGTCCCTGGGCACTGTGATTGAGTGAACCATGGACTGACCCCAAATGCGTCCTAATGAAAATGTTAGATGTTGAGTTAGGGACCAGGAGATAGGATTTGCAAATTCTTGCAGCATTTCCATCTCAACTGAGACATCTTCCATGGTGCCAAAAAATCTGTGCATACGTATTAAACTACAAAGTTAATATTAAATTGAAATTTCTGAAACTTGTCCTCTAACAGTTAATTCTATAAAGTCTGCCAAAAGCTGGAAGAAAAGCAATGGACTCATAATAGTCTTCAGAAAGACATTAAAAGCATAACATAAGTTATTTGTAAGTGTTGCATAGATATCGAGAAAGTGAGGACTGTAGATGCTAGGGATCATAGTTGAAAAGCATGGTGCTGGAAAAGTACAGCAGGTTAGGCAGCATCTGAGGAGCAGGGGGAGAGTTGACATTTCGGCCATAAGACCTTCATCTAGGATTATGTCCGAAACATCAACTCTCCTGCTCCTCGAATGCTACCTCACCTGCTGTGCTTTTCCAGCACTATATTTTTTTACCCCCTGCATAGATGTACACAATTGCACAGCAGATAAGTTAATTTAGTTATTTTTGGATACAATAGAAAAGAGGAGAAAGTGAGGACAGCAGATGCTGGAGACCTATTGTAGCTGAAAAATGTGTTGCTGGAAAAGCACAGCAGGTCAGGCAGCATCAAAGGAGCAGGAGAATCGACGTTTTGGGCGTAAGCCCTTCTTCAGGGTTTATGCCCGAAACGTCGATTCTCCTGCTCCTCTGATGCTGCCTGACCTGCTGCGCTTTTCCAGCAACACATTTTTCAGCTACAATAGAAAAGAGATATTAAATAGTTAACATTCTCAATAATGATTCCTTCTAAAAATCTACCTAGACAGATAACATTCTATCCACCATCAGGTATAATCTAAGTAGAATTAACAATTTCAACAACATTGAGTGAGTAATTGTAGACAGCCTAAAAGGTTTAGAATCAACAAATTCTCGGGGTGGATGTTAGACAGAGAAAAGAAATAAAACCTATGAGGTGTTGACAATCCTCCTGCAGGAATTGATGAACAAGGGAGATGGACTGCTAAGTTCAAGCACCAGATAACGTGTCCCTATTTTCTAAAGGTAATAAGATAGAAAAAGACAGATCTCCACCTATTTTCACACCTATTTTCTCAGGCTGAGCAGAGCTTCAGCGCCCGCCTGCTTGATTGACGCTTTGCATTACCTTCATTATCAGAATATCCTACTTACTATTCTGTAATATCACTCATCTCTTCAGCCTTTACCTCACAACTATTGTTGTCACCTCCTACTTTCACTTTCCCAACAGGTTCCCTGACAGTCTTTTGTATTCCATCTTGCATAAACTATAAATCGTCCAAAACCTTGCCAGCTGAAACTGATTACACACTTAACATACCTGTTTTTTGTCAATATGTTTCCATTTCCGGTGCCTCCGCACAATGTATTCAGAATTCTTTGATAATTTATCACTCTATTCTGGGGCTTCATCCTTTGTAATCTCCTGAGCAGCAATGGACTCGAACCATCAAACACTTTGCATTATTTCTTTTTTTTGATTTTCATTGGCAGAATGTTTAGCTGTCTTGCCATAAACATGGGAATGTCTTCCCTATACTGCTCCACCTTGTTACCTCACTTCACTTCAAAACTTCTTCAACAACTTGGGGATCACCATTGATATAAATCTGCTGAAAGTCTTTTTTTCAATCGTTTGCCAGCAAAAACATCAGGTTCAATTCCATTGAGTTACTACAGACTTTGTAAAGCCCACATAATTTTTATTCCTTATTTTTGGATTATGGCCAGATAAGGAAGGCATTGCTTTAGACCAAGGAAGTTGTGCAGTGACAGCTGCAGTTTGTTTTTAAAAGAGCATGTTGACTGGAGCACATTGCGAGTTGTACACAATGGTTCATTTTCATATGACCATGAGAACAGTAGCAGACAGCACAGAGCCATTGGATTCTGAACTAAGGGACAACTGTTTTACAACAACATTTTGATTTGCTCCTGGACAGGTGTCCACTGCTTGTGTGAGAACAATGCAGCAGATAACCACCTGGTCTGAAAACAGATAACATTCGGAAATCTCTCTCAGGTTCTGTCATTCTTTCCCTCCCCTGTCTCCAAGTATCAGAAAGTTTCCAGTACCAGTTAACCTTTCCTTGCAAATCCTTTGTCGAAAGAGGAATAGAATACCTTGAAAGACAGTGAAAGGATGAAATATCAGAAGTAACTGAAAGACAACTGATGTGTAAACAAACTTTGTCAACAGGAAGGATCTGAAAGACAAAGATCAAGAAAAAAATTGAAAGAGAACAACGCATCAACTCGTGCTCTGGAGTGCTGTTATTCAATTGTGCATCTCTGATATTTTTTACATTAACCATAAATAGCTACTTTCTTGTTAGGTACGGAAACTTGGTTAGTGTTTTCTTATAACCTGAGTTCATCAGTCAGGTAAATTGGAGACTTTGAGTCATTTGCCAAAAACGTTTCATGATTGTGATGACTTTGTGAGGCGTGATTTCCCATGCGTTTCCTAAGTGAGTTGTGACAACCACCACAAAAATAGGAGAGAAGTAGGAGTTAGAAGATGAATAAAGTGGCTTGCTTTTTCTCCATGGATGCTGCCTGACCCATTGTGATCTCTAGCAATTTTTTTTCAAGAAAATAAAAACATTATTATATAAAACATGGCAATGGAAAGAATCACCCAAACTCCAAAATAACTTGATTAGATGTTAAATTTAGGTGTGAGCTACAAAACTACAAGAAATCTGTTGAATGGAGTTTAATGATTCTTAAGTATTGACCCTTCATGCCATAATTTTTTACACTACATCCATACTTCCTAATGCATTTAATTAGAGAGTGAGCCACTTTTTGGTTGATTTAAGTTTACATCTTATTTTGTTCACCTAGAAACAGCTTCCCCACAGGCTTCTAGCCTCAAAAAGCAGCTTCAGAACCACAAACCACAGAGGCCAAACAGAAAAGCTGAATCTGGAAGCTAAACCAAGAGTGTCACCGGAACAAAGAATATCCGAGAGGGGCTAAGACAACCAGGTGCTATCTGAACAAGAGCTTTTCGATACCAGCCTGTTCCGAACCAAGTGAACCAAGAACCTCAACAGTCAACTGTACTTCAAATTGCATTTTCCTCAGTGGTGAGCTTAAACTCCTGAGACCCCAAAATTTCTGACCTAGCTAGCAGGGAGCGGAAGGCGGGTGGTGACATTGCATGGGTCCCCAAGTGTAGAAAGCCTGATTAAAGTGTCTGTGATTAAAACTGCTGTTTAAGTTCTAACAGTGTTTAATCTGTGTTTGATTTAATAGTGTATTTAATTACTGTCCTCTGACTTCCCTGTTTATTGTATTTACCTATATTTCTTGTGTTATACTTACCTTTTATATTTTAAATAAACACAGAGATACTTTTGCTGTGAAACATATGCCTACTGCCTTATTCATTTCATATTCCCTAAAGAGATCCAGTGTCCAGAACGAGGATGTGAGTGATTCGAACCTCTTGAAAATCCGAAGATTACTCATTGCAAATCAGAACCCTACACTATAACAAATGTCTCTTCATGTCCTCGCTGATACACTTGGCAATTTACCACAAATCTGTAGTCACCCACTTAGAGACGATACTGCCACCAGAAGCAGTTTCTCCAGATCAATTCCATTGAGGCACAACCAATAAATGTCAGAACAAAAATTGCTTAATCAGTGAATCTTCTCTGCTTTGAAGTGAAAAATGTTAAACTCAGAGGTTTATTGTAGCACCGTGGTAGTGTCTCTACCTGTAGGCCAGGTGACTTGGATTCAATTCTAACATCCTCCAGAGGTTTGTAATTAACATATTTGAACAGAAATTGAGTGATTTCCGAGATGAGTACAAAAGCATAGGAGTATACTTAAGAGGGAAATCAGGATGGCAAAAAGGGGACATGTGATAGCTTTGGTTAAAGTTAAGGTTAGGGAGAATCTAAAAGGTTTCTACAAATACATCAAGAACAAAAGGGTAACTAGGGACAGATTAGGGCCTATTAAAGATCAACAAGGCCACTTATGTGTGGAACCACAGGAGATGGGGGAGATACTAAATGAATATTTTGGATCAGTGTTTACAGTGAAGAAGGATATGGAAGATAGTGAATGAGGGGAAAGAAATAGTGATATCTGGACAATGTCTATCTTATAAAGGAGGAGATGCTGGATGTCTTAGAATGCATCATGGTGGAAAAATCCTCAGGACCTGATCAGGTATACCCTAGAACTCTGTATGAAGCTAGGGAAGTGATTGCTGGGCCCCTTGCTGAGAAATTTGTATCATCGATAACCAGAGGTGAGGTGCTTGAAGACTGGGGGTTGACTAACATGGTGACACTATAGAAGAAAGATGGTAAGGAAAAGCCAGGGAACCATAGATCAATGTGCCTGATATCGCTAGTGGGCAAGTTGTTGGAGGGAATCCTGAGGACAGGATTAATATGCATTTGAAAGGGCAAGGACTGATTAAAGATAGTCAACATGATTATCTACGTGGGAGATTGTGTTTCGCTAACTTGACTGAGTTTTTCAAAGACAAAACAAAGAGGATTGATGAGGTCAGAGTGGTGGATGTGATCTACATGGATTTCAGTAAGGCATTCATCAAGATTCCTCATGGTAGACTGGTTAGCAGGGTTAGAGTACATGAAATACAGGAAGAACCAGCTATTTGGATACAGAACTGGCTTGAAGATGGAAAGCAGAGGGCAATGGTGGAGGGTTGCTTTTCAGACTGGAGGTCTATGACCAGTGGTGTGGCACACTGCTTTTTGTCATTTATACAAATGATTTGGATGTGAACATCAGAGCTATGGTTAGTAAGTTTGCAGATGACACTTAATGGTAAGGACCTTGGATTGCAGGTTTCCTAGTTCCTTGAAAGTGGAGTCATAGGAGAAGGGCTTTGGTATGCTTACCTGTATTGGTCAGTGCATTGAATATAGGAGTTGGGAGATCATGTTACGGCTGTACAGGACATTGGTTAGCCCACTATTAGAATACTGCATGCAACTCTGCCCTTCTTGCTACAGGAAAGATGTTGTTAAACTTGAAAGGGTTGAGAAAAGGTTTCTAATAATGTTGCCAAGGTTGGAGGATTTGACCTATAGGGAGTGGATGAATAGAATGGGGCTATTTTCGCTCGAGCGTTGGAGGCTAAGTGGTGATCTTCTCGAGGTTTATGAAATCATGAGGGCATAGATAGAGTGAATAGCCAAGATCCTTTCCCCAGACTGGGGGAATCCAAAGCTAGAGGGCCTAGGTTTAAGGTGAGAGAAGAAAGATTTAAAAGGGCAACGTTTTCATGCAGACAGTGGTGTGTGTTTGGAATGAGCTGCCAGAGGAAGTGGTGGACGCTGGCACAATTACAATATTTAAAAGAAATCTGGATTGGTATTTATGAATAGGAAGGTTTCAGAGGGATATGGGCAAAATGCTGGCAAATGTGACTAGTTTTATTTGGGATATCCCGTCAGCATGCAATAGTTGGACTGAAGGGTCTGTTTCTGTGTTGTTTATCTCTACGACTATATGAATAAATTGATTAGTGTAATAAGTGATCACAGGCTCAAAGTTAGACATTCTAAGTTGACCCACAGCTGGAGAAATTGTGCCTGATGAAAAATTGGCCAAACTAACTTGAACAGCAGTCAGCAGCAATTGTCGACAGTGAAAAATGGAAACCAATATCAAAGAGGTCATTTGTAACCAGCCCAAGTGTTGTGCATTGGAGAAGCATTGAGCAGACTTTCGGGTACCTTGACTTCTGGGTAGTCCCTGAGGGCATGCACTTTACACCTCTCCAGCATGGCAACAGTGAAGGAAGTTAGTGCATCCCTATTGAATACTTTAAGTCCAGCTCATGACCTTATTGGCAAGGGCCACAGAATATTTGGAAGATCCAGAGTGATTGGGGGTGTAAAAACATATACCTTAACAAAGACTCGTGGCAGAAGACTGTGTGGCAATGCAGGAAAACTGAGGAGAATATCAGCCCTGACCTGTGAGATCCACCTTACATGTGATTAGATTACTTACAGTGTGGAAACAGGCCCTTCGGCCCAACAAGTCCACACCGACCCGCCGAAGCGCAACCCACCCAGACCCATTCCCCTACATTTATCCTTTCACCTAACACTACAGGCAATATAGCATGCCCAATTCATCTAACCTGCACATTTTTTGGACTGTGGAAGGAAACCAACGCAGACACGGGGGGAATGTGCAAACTCCACACAGTCAGTCCCCTGAGGTGGGAATTGAACACGGGTCTCTGGCGCTGTGAGGCAGCAGTGCTAACCACTGTGCCACCGTGCCGCCCACATCTCTACATTAAAACACCTTTTGTATCAAGCCACACATACCAGCCAGAGTAGGCCTCATCAAACTAACAGATATCTCCAGCTCAGCTCCAATGATGTAGATAAGGGTGTGCCCTCTTTGTTTCCTGAAGTCAAAGGTCTTTAGTTTTCCTGACATTGAAGGAGAGATTGGAATCTTTGTAATATGGTACTACATCACTAAGCACTCTGTCTCTTTTCTGCATTCTGTCTTATTATTGTTTCATAAACTGGCCTACAACAATGGTGTCATCAGCAAATCTATTAGAAAGTGAGGACTGCAGATGCTGAAGATCAGAGTTGAAAAGTGTGGTGCTGGAAAAGCACAGCTGGTCAGGCAGCATCCAAGGAGCAGGAGAGTTCATGTTTCAAGCATGAGCTCTTCATCAGCTCGAAATCTTGACTCTCCTGCTCCTTAGATGCTGCCTGACTGGCTGTGCTTTTCCAGCACCACAATTTTCAATTCATCAACAAACCTGTAGGTGGAGTTCAGATAAAATTTGACCACACAGCCATGAGTGGATAGGGAGTATAGTAAGGGGTTGAGTACGCATCCTATTGGGGCAGCAGTGTTGAGGATTGGTGTGGAGGAGATCCTGTTGTCTATTTTTACTGATTATCCTCAGTACATCAAAAAGTTAAGGACCTAGTTGCAGAAGGAGGATCAGAGACTTAGGCCAAAGAGTTTGGAAATTAGTTTAGTAAGAATTATGGTGTTGAAGGCGGAGCTGTAGTCAATAAGTAGAAACCTGACATAGATTGCAGCAAGGAGAGGGTAAAGATGCCAGTGAATAAACCCGCCAGCCGCTCTGCACAGGATCTGAGTGCATGGCCAGGGATTCCATCTGGGCCAGTCACTTTCTCTGGGTTCACGCTCAAGAAAGCTGATCTGACATCATCAGCGGTGACAGGGAACAGGTGTACTCAATGCTACTGGTGACACCATTTCACTGACCTTCTATTCGAACTGAGCATAAAATATATTGAGCACATCAGGGAGGGATATATTTTTGTCCACATTCTATTCTACTTCATTTTGTATCCCGATACATTGTATAGGCCTTGTCACAAATGACAGCTGAGTGTGTCATTAGTTTGGGTCTCTAACTTAGTCCGATATTGCCTGTTGGCATCTCTAATGGCTGTGCGCAGGTTGTATATGGATTTCCTGTAAAAGTCTGGGTTATCTTACTTGAACACCATCGGTCTGGTCTTCAGTAGGCAGTGGCTTTCCAGGTTCATTCCCGGTTTCCCATTAATGAATACAGGTTGTTCTGCTATAATGTGCGTTTCATCAGTGAGGATTGACTATAATGTGATTGACAAATTGTGGACATTGTTTGGATAATGTGAACTCTCTACTGAATGAGTATAGTGATTTTCTATTAGCAATCTTCCACAGTGCGATATTCTATAGCGGTTTTCCATCTCGCAATTCTCTATAGCACGAGGTCACAGCGGAACATCACTGTCACATTCTAACAGAATGACTGGTGTACAGGTTGACTTCATAGACATGCAGTCCTCTATGCACTTGCTAATGAACTGTGCAAAGGTAGTACCCTACTCGTCTAGGTTAGCCATTCCAAATCTTCCAGTCCACCGATTCCAAGCAGTGTTGCAGAAATTCTTCCACTGCCTCAGACCAGCACTGTACTACTTTCTGTGCTAGGTCCTCACATTTCAACTTCTGCTTGTAACCGATGAATAGGTTGATTAGTGTAATAACTGATCACAGGTTCGAAGTTAGACATTCTAAATTGACCCACGGCTGAAGAAATTGGGCCTGATGAAAAATTGGCCAAACTAACTTTAACAGCAGCCAGCAGCATTGTGATCTGATTTTCCAAAGTGCGGATGGGGTATGGAGCGGTGGGCACGATTGATGGTTGTGTAGCAGTGGTCAAGGATTTTTGCAAGGTTTGTGAAGGTTTGTAGCTCAAGTTGAGGTTTAGGGTGTATGTTTGCTCGCTGAGTTGTAGGTTTGATATCTAGGCGTTTCATTACCTGGCTAGGTAACATAATCAGTGGCGACCTCCAAGTCTCCTGCTTTCTATTTATATTTTTGTCCCGGACGGGGTTCCTGGGGTTTGTGGTGATCACCACAAACCCCAGGAACCCAATCCAGGAGAAAGATCTAAATAGAAAGCAGGAGAGACAACAGCTTCGCTTCACTTAGAGGTTGCCACTGATGATGTTACCTAGCCAGGTAATGAAACGTCTAGATATCAATTCTACAGCTCAGCGAGCAAACCTACAAGTGGTCAAGGATATTCAGACCCTGGTGTAACAGAAGACATTTTGATGGCATTTTGGTAGCACTCTCTTGAGGTTGGCCTGCTTGAAGTCCCCAGCCAAGATAATAATAATTTTTGTCTCAAGTGTACTTGTAGTGTTGTAAATTTCTTCCAAAGCATGTTTCACTTCTGCATGAGATGGTACATAGATTGTTATCAGGATGGAGGAGGTGAACTCGATTGGCAGATATTAGGGCCGGCATTTTATTGGTAGGTAGTAACTCACCAGGGTCGCCACGTCTGAGTATCGGGAGGTATTGATAAGGAAGCAGACTCCACTGCCCCTTGCCTTGCCTGAGGACACTGTGTAGTCGATGTGACATATTGAAAAACCCAGGTGTAACAGGGTGAGCCATGTCTCTGAGAAACAGAGCACACAGTGGTCTCTCAGTTCTCTTTAGAAGGTAAGTCTGGCTTTAAAGTCTTCAATTTTGGTCTCAATGGCTTGGACATTTGCCAGGGGTATGCTGGGGAGGGGGTCTTGAAACCACATTGGATCAATGCCATCTGCAGGTCAGCATATCTTCCACATTTCTTGGTAAAGTGGCTGCTTTTAGTCGATTCCAGACATCAATGATGCAACTCTGCTGTTCTAGAAGGTAAGTGCGCCCTCCCAATGGGGCCGTGGTTATGCGTTATGGATCTCCAGGGGAGTCTTGGAGTTGGTTCCGATGGGCCTCCATATTGTCCATTTCTCTTAAGTCTGTTGTTGTGGCCTGGTTGGGCCTCCTCAGCATCAGGTCGCTGCAGAATTGGAGTTCAGTCCTGGGCTGGTTGGGGCTGTTTGGTGTCTGGTCACTGCAGGGACTGGTTTCATTCCTGTGCCAGTCAGGCCTCCTCGAAGTCAGATTGCCATGGGGGCTGGTTTCATTCCAGGTCAAGTTGGGGTTGAGTCGCCATGGGGGCCAGTTTCATTCCGGGTCAAGTTGAGTCTCCTTGGGATCGGGTTGCTGTGGGGATTGTTTCATTCTGGGTCAAGTCAGGTCTCCTTGGGGTCAGGTCGCTGTGGGGGCCAGTTTTGTTCTGAGTCAAGTCGGATCTCTTCAGGTTGGGTTGCTGTGGGATCAGAGTTCAGGCCTGGGTTGGTCGGGCCTCTTTGGGGTCAGGTTACTGCAGGTTCCGAGTTCAGGCGTGGGCTGGTCAGGTTTCTTCAGAGTCGGGTCGCTGTGGTGGCTGGTTTCATTCCGGCTCAGGTCAGGCTTGCTCATGGTCAAGTTGCTGCTGGGTTACAGTTCAAGCCTCGAGTTCCAGGATTCCTCATAGTCAGGAAGGTCAGGTCTATGGGAGGGTGGTAGGTTTACTCTTGACTGTGAACCCAGTGTCGGTAATACTGAGGTCTGGAACTCATAGAATCGTCAGACCCGCAAGTAGGTTGAAGGGAATATCGTAAGTGATTTTACAGACTTAGAATTGAGGTTCAAAAGTACAGAATGTTTGTAACAAATGAGTGAATAAAATCTGCTGTGGACAGCTTGCTAAGAGTACCGGCACCATCTTGAAGCCAAATCTAACTCACTCATGCCATTGGGAAAATATACAATATGGATGGCCATTCCCTTAATTTCATGCACACTGACCAAAATGATAACATGCAGACATTTTGAATGTAAATAATACATGGAATGGAGTTGAGCAAATAATTGGTCAGATAAGTAAACAGAAAAAAAAACATTGAACAGAAGTCTGGACTTGAAGTTACATATTATTTCACACAGACTCTTTGGAATGGTGCTCAGTGACTGCAGCCTGCAGGAAAGAGACCTATTTTCAGCTTGAATCTAGTGGCCATGCATAACAACAGATTTCAAAGTCATTGTTGCCATTTCTTTTATGTCTCTTCTTCCCCCTTGGCCCGATTGTAGACATTTTCAGGACCTTCAAGTTGACCACCCATAAGCACATCATGCTTGTTATTGTAATTATGTTAACTGCAGCTGTGTGATTCAGAGTCATTGATGACTTTTCATTGGTGGAAGCATTTAGAGTGGAGCCCTAGTTGTCGTCAGTGATCTCATAACTCAGTCTTTCTTCACAATCACCCATGTGCCACGGAGCACTTTGCTGCAGGTTAGTGGATTACTGCAAAGCCAAGTCTAAGATATCTGTTAATCCAGTTAAGATGGCAATTTAAAGTCTGCACATCTTTGCTCAGGATTTAAGTGATTGCCTTGCTTAATAGTCCACGCCAGAAGTTATCATTGCAATGCCTTGCGACATGAACTCATTTGTGTTTCAGGTAAATGCATCCAATCCCTCTGAAATCATGGATGGCGTGTTTCGAATGCCAGTCAGGCTGAATCACAATTTCTAGTCTGCACAGCTTGGAGAGAGCTGTGCCCTCAGATATAAATTTTCCAAAGCTTTTCCTGCCATCATCATTGCTCAATTCTTTGCAATATTTGAATCACCAGGTGAAGAGCCGTCTATTTCTCTTTCTCGTCTCACAAAGAAATACAACATCTGTGCTGGTCCATGGTGTGCAGGAATTGTGTGATTGTACAATTCTGAAGGATTGAGCTCCTCTGACCATTCGTCCATAATCTCCACCAATTCCTCCTGTATCTATGAATGTGATGCGAGAGAGTAAAAAAAATGAATAAATGACCTGGTGAGGTCAGAATATTGACAGTTATTAAGATGATCATTTTCATTCACTTTAAGAAGCAAGTTTTCATGGCTGCGTGTTGTATGACATGTGACTCACTGATGCTTAATTTTGTCTTCAGGTACCTGGGAGATTTCTAATTCTATTGAGCAGGCAGCTTAAGACTCTAATAGATTTTCAATGCTTTTTTCACTGTGCTCTTTGCCCTCAATATTCCCTCTCCTCACAATAAGAGAAATGAAAAATCTCTGAGGGAATGTAAGGACGTGTGTTCACGCAGTGGATGGAGTTGGTCATTAATTGGAATTAGGACAATGCATACTGTTGTGGAGTTGAAGGTGTGTACTGTACCTTTAACAGAGAGTGAAAGATAAAAAGCTGTCAAGCACCTGTCATGTCACTGAGTGCAAGCACAAAGTTTTCTAGACAATTTGAAGATGTAACATTTGAGCTGTAACTCAGATAATGAGTTGTTTTCACTATCATTCAAATTCAACCAATAAGTTTAAACTATACTCCAAGTGGTTATCACCACTTCCCCTGCTCCACAACACTCCAAAGATACAATCTCACAAATTCAGATGTTCTGGAGTTCAGACTGAATAATCTCATCTGATGTATTTGAGCTCAGCAGTAGGATAATAGTGTTTTTATTGTGTCTGAAATAGTTGTATCAATAACTATAACTGATACAATAACTATAGTGATACAATAACTATAACTGCCCCACATCCTGTGATAATCATACTTCGTCTAAATTCTTAGATGTAAATAATGCATGGAACACAGTTGAGCAAACAATTGTACAGATATATAAACACTAAAAAAAACATTGAACAAAAGCCTGGACTTGTCCTCAATGTTTTCTCTTCCTCCTGAATCTGGCATTCTGACAATATTGGATTTTATTCTTTCTTTTTGTTTCACGATCATGGTTTCTGACTTTCTTCTCTTATCCAGACTTTTACCCAGGCTTTAGAATTGACAGAAATTTTGTCCCGTATCTGGAATTAAACCAACTCTGATGATTTTTGTTGTAGCCATTCTGTACTTGTTCAATTTTCTAATGGATTTGTGAAGTGATGCTTGACATGGGCTTGTGCTTTAAAATTGGCACATTTATTTTCAACCGCCTCCCCAATCTGCTGGCAAATACTCAATGAGCGAAATGTGATCCAATTAGCTCATTATATATTCAGTGAAACTTCCTATTACAATTAAGGAAATGAAAATGGACATAGAAAATAATACTCAGTGATCTGTGTGTCACCTGAGGTTCAAATTATGTGTTGAGCAGGCCCAAATAAATGAATTCGAACAAGCATGCAAGTTTTCAGCATTTCAATAAATACATGCCAGGGAACAAACCTCAGTCGAATATAACACTGGTCCCTTACATAAAATAACAAAGAACCTACATTTCTGTCTGTACTGAGTCAAAATGGAGACAGAATATGATGTTTCATTGCAGACATATGGTTATACTATTATTGATTTAAAAACAAACTACATTATCATTTTAAAATGAACACAAAATGGCTTTTAAACAACTCTCTCAAAGCCTTTTGACATCTCTTGTGAATCTGACTAAAGCCAAAGCAGAAATTTAGATTCGGTGAGATCTGATTAGGCAATCGTATCTCTATTTTTACTGGAAGGTCACATGCGCAGATATAAAAGAAATCCTAGCTCCCTGAGACCTAAGTTTAGAAACAATTGTTGGCACTCCTAATGTTTTGGTCTAGGAGTTGGGCTTGAACAAGAGTTAGGTCATGCAATCTGGAGCATGTTAGTTTCAAGGGTGGGCAAGGAGAAAGACTTTCTTGAGGCTTCGAAATTGTGAACAAAATGAAAATGAAATAAATAATACAAACTGATAACTGATTCCACTATGGGACTAACTTCCAACCATTTGACTATAGAAGCCATTGCAGCTCTGAATTTGACATCAAATTTTAACCAGAAGATAAATCTTTGATCAAATTTGGCCTGCAATATGTTAGAAAATGATTTTATTTTCATCTTCATATGTAACATTTATCCTCACTTGCTTTCAATCTTTGTACATGTATTTTTAAAACATAATACTGTCCAGCTGTCTACTTTTACATTGATGAAATAAGTCCACAGAGACCCATATCCTGTTGACAAGTCACCTTTTATTTACACATGGTAAGTCCTTGACACTGGTTCATCTCTTTCAGAGTGTCAGAATGTCTAATGTTCCTCTTTTATTTATCAGACAGGGCTCCCCGGTTGGACCATATTAACAGCCTCAATCAGGGAACTCATATTCCATGAGCTCCACCTGATTGATCTCATTACAATCGCTACAATTGAGACATCCCAAAAATTAAAGGCAACTGCTTATGAGCTTAAACAATTTCATAGTTCACATGCCAATCTGAGGCAATGTATGTGTTTGTGGCATTGTTCTATGCTTAATTTATTTTTATATACATTCTTGTTTTTATGAATATTTATATGTCAAAACTTCTGAATGGATTGTGGACTGGATTTCCTCTGAGTATAACAGGTACTCAGCATGTCATTAGGGATGTGTCATGAGGAATTGCATGGTGGTTCAGTTGTTATCACTGCTGACTCACAGCACCAGGGACCCAGATTCAAATCCAGCCTCGGGTAACTGTCTGTGGAGTTTGCACATTCTCCAGGTGTCGATGTGAGTTTCCTCCGGGTGCTCTGGTTTCCTCCCACAATCCAAAGATGAGCATGTTAAATGGATTGGCTATGCTAAATTACCCCAAAGTGTGCAGGGATGTGCAGCCTTGGTTGATTAGCCATGGTAGCAGGGCTACAGGTTAACGGTTGGGGGTGAGGAGGGGTGGTGGGTCTGGGTGGATCTGGGTAGTGTGGACTCAATGGGCCAAATGGCCTGCCTTCACACTGTAGGGATTCTATGATTCCTGCGAACTTCAGAGAAGGTTTAACAATTTGGGATTCAATGTGCATGAGAAATTGAACAGTATAACACTGTGTGCCACTGAAATTTCAAACCCCCCATTCAGGCGATAACTTCTTATGGGAAGAGTGTTGGGCTGTTTGAGGACAGTTTACAGATATATCTTCTGCTTGCTGGGAACATGCAGAGCAGAGATGAGGATTTGACTTGTCTGCAATACTGAATTGAATGCAGCAGTGCAATTTTGACACTTCATCCTTCAGTCAACATCCTATTTAACCTTGCACAGCTGTCTCCAAGGCTAAATGGAACCATGGATATCCCCCACCCGTGTCCATCTATGATCTTGAATCTACTAGCAGTGCTATTTAAAGCAATGAAGAACTAAACACAAATTGGTTACTGGGTTATTTGTGCTGACTGCTGTTGCATTTGTCTCTACTTTAGGGGTTTCCCAAATTCAGGAGTGGGTTGGGCATTGTGGTAAGCTGGATAAACAATGTCTTGGAGGAAGTTGAACTGTTGGAAGACTTGAGAGGTAGATAAATACATTCAGCATTGGGGTGAGCAGTGTCATGAGTGCATTGTGAGCTGTGTTGGGGGTTCAGGAAAGGTTGTACTGTGTTAATTTCAATTCAAAACTTTCTCTGCTACTGAAACAATCTGTTGGAGCACATAACCAGACTTGTATGATATTCAAGCTTGGGCCAATAAGTGACAAGTAACATTTATGCTTGGCAAATGCCCGATAATAACCATCATTGACAAAAGCACCTCCTCTTGTCATTCAATAGGATTACCATCGCTAAATCTCCCACTATCAAATCATTGGGTATCACCACATTTTCTACAGCAAAGTTGAACATATAATCCAACTTTAGTACAATGTATCAATCTAGTATTCCTTACCATCTTCCTGACAACACCTAAGAACATTCAATCCTCTTAATTCCACTGTTCTGGAATCAAAGAACAAGGAACAAAGAAACTTACAGCACAGGAACAGGCCCTTCAGCCCTCCCTTCGACCTGCATCTATCCAGATCCTCTATCTAAACCTGTCACCTATTTTTCTAAAGAACAAAGAGAAAAAAAAGTCATTGCTTAATCTTAATCACATGCATAAAATGTAAATAATTTTACTTATGCCTCAGGTTTACTCCAACAACTTTAATCAAACTGTTTATGGAAGTAAAAAGTAAACTCGGATTGCCATCACAGTGAATGGCACACAAGTTAAGCTTTGCCTTTCACTTGAAGGTCAAGGCTATGATGAGTTAAAGTGGAAGAAAACTACAATGGGAGGATCAAAATACCTTTTAGTTTTTGATTCCTTTGAGGAAGATCATTTGGGGCAACTGGGCTGGCAAAAAAGGAAGTGGTAGATTTGGGAGATGGAGAAGTAGAAGGGGATGTGGCAGCTGTAAATTAGTTCAGGCAAGTTTTTCTAGTAGGTCTCACCAGTTTCTGCCACTCAATTGCAGCCTTGCCATACAAATGACTGTCAAGTTAAATAATTCAGCTTCTTTGTAAACCGCTATTGACATTTTCTGTTTACTGCTGCCCATGTCAACTGCGCTTGTTTTTATTTAATTCTAAGTGAACAGCAACAATATAAAAACAGCAGCTGTCTCAAGAGTTCAGGCTCTGATCTTCCCTTCTCCCATTTAACTCACTCACTGCATCCTTACTTTCTCAAGTATCATGCCATTGACAACTAGCCGTGTGGGACTAATTAGCTTCAACAAGAGTACATTACACATGGGGATGATCAGAATGCTGGTGACAAGGGGATCAATAAGATGTGGAGGATGATTGTTCATGTCCAGAAAGGTGGATAAGACCACTCTTTTCTCCAAATGGGATCCATGGTCTGGATGATTTTGCATTGAAAAGAAGGATGCTTATGGAGTACCTGTAGAGGTTTGACACAATTGATTGGCTTGCCAGGCCATATTAGAGATCAGTTAAGGGGCACATTGATTTGTGTCTGGTGTCACACAGATGTTTCACTAGGGTGTGGACAGATTTTGTTCACTGAAAGAGATTAGTGAACCAGATGGCATTTCATAAGTTTGAAAGATATTTTCACCACAAGTTAAGGAATTTTAATTTCACCAACTGCCATATTTGAATTTGAATTTTTACCTCAAGGTCTCTGGATTACTTGTCCATTGACAATGTCACTACTGTTTCGCATTGCACAAGTATCAAATAATGATCATCTCCAACAAAAAAGAATCTAAGCACTCACTTTGACATTCAATGGCATTGCCATCACTGAATTCCCATAACCAAAATCTTGGGCATTGGCATTGACCAGAATCTTAACCGAAAATGCCATATAAATGCTATGGCTACAGGAGCATAATAGAAACTTGGAATTTTTAAATGATTAACTCATCTTCCTAATTGTAAACCTTATCCGCATCTACAAGACACAAGTCAGGAATGCATTTCCACTCTCCTGGATAAGTACACCTCAAATAACACTCAAGAAGTTCAACAGCATCCAGGCGAATGCCATCTGCTTGATAGTAAGTGCACCCACCTCTCCCAAAATTTACTCCCTCCATTAGCAATGCATGATGCCATTCAAACATTGCTCTGTGCAACTCACCAGGCTTTCTCCAACAGCACCTCCAAAGCTCACGACTTTAGTCACCAAAAAAGGACAAGGGAAACAGTTGTATGGGAACTGCACCATCTACTTGATCCCACATAAGCGCTCATCATCCCCATTCAGAACTATGCTGTTGTTTCATCATCATGATTGGGTAGAAACCAGGAACTCATTTACAAACAGTGGTCTGGGTGTACCTACACCAAGCGGACTGAAGTAGTTCTTTACCAAATCCGCAAGGGAAATTAGGGATGCACAACTTATGGTGAATTTGCCAATGGTACTCACAACTCTTGAGTATCAATTAAATATGCAGGAATATAAAATACTGCTGGCTTAAATAGTAAATTAAGTACATCTGTGAGACTGAAGGATTTCTCTTATATAAAACTTTGAATTTGGAGCAATTTAGCAGATAGCCCAGAAGCAAAAGAGCTGTTTGCTTGTTATTATAAAGTATGTTATTTGAGATATCAACATGGAATTAACTAGGCATTGATTGGAAATGTATCTAGACATTGGACTTTTTGGAAAGAACATGTTGCAAAGTGAAGAAGACTGAATGCAGAAAGGGAAAATGTTGCATTTCTAAATGACACAAATTTCTCTACTGAAAGCAGTGAGTCTATGGGTGGAATCTTCCCACCTGCTGAATGAAATGCATCTGTTAGATTCCATAGTTTTCAATGAGAGTCTGAGTCTGGTGGTAGTTTTAGACAACTTTTATTGTGGTACAATTTCATTATAACTTCAGGTCTTCGTCGCAAAAAGGTGTGAAAAAAGTCTAGAAGCAGCATAATTCATACAGCTCAAACTCATAGTGCACACCCTCTTTGTAAACTATTGGTCAGCAGAGCTGAGTTATCCAACTGTGATGGGATCTTTGGTACAGCATTGTATATCAGCAATTTACTTAATGCCATGTTCTAACTGGACTGTTCCAGCATGAATTTACTAAAACCAACAGAGATCCTGCCACCAATAACTTGCATATTCCATATCAATCCTGACTTTTGATTTTGTCTTTCGTGAATCTTAAAGCAAGTGAGTGAAAGTAAACTTAGATGTAGCATGTGTTTTTCTGATGCAAAAAAAGGCCCTTCTAGGATCTAATCTGAGGAGCAGTGGCCGTAGTTGCCTGTTGGGAACAACATTGAATTAGTAAAAATAAGCAATATAAAATGGGAATTACTACCATGAATAATACATAACCCTGCATCAGTGGTGTCCCCAGTGAACCCAGCCAGCTAGTTGCCAGCTCCACAAGGAAGGAGATGGGGGTTGTCCATCTCTCTTTGTATATATGCCGCTAAATTGGTGATTGTCTTGGCATTGTCTGGGATATAAGTATAGTATTCGGCCCTAATTAGGGCACAAGTGCTTCTCTTTTTGGCCAGTATCCAATGAAGGGACACTCTGCTCTGCAGTGCTGTTTTACGGATGTATACTATTTCAGTGCTTATTTTATCCAAGGCCTCCGAAGTATTATTGGTCACCCGTTCCAAGATGGCTGCCATGTTAATTCTCTCCCTTGCCAGTTTAACATTTCCACATCAGGGGACCAGGATAACAACGAACCTCCCTGTCTGAGAAATGATCCTTTTAAATAGATCATAGAATCCCTACAGTGCAGAAACAGGCCCTTAGGCCCAACAAGTCCACACTGACATTTTGAAGAGTAACCCACCCAGACCCATTCCCCTACCTTATTACTCTACATTTACCCTTGACTAAGAACCTAACCTACACATCCTTAAACACTATAGGCAATTTAGCATGGCCAATTCACCTAACCTGCACATCTTTGGATTGTGAGGAAACTGACCACCTGGAGGAAACCCACGCAGACACGAGGAGAATGTGCAAACTCCATGCAGACTATCGCCTGAGGTTGGAATTGAAACCGGGTCCCTGGCGCTGTGAGGCAGCAGTGCTAACCATTGAGCCACAATGCTGCCCAATCTTTGCCAGTGGGGTATCTCAGATCGGGGGAATGTGTGACAGACAAAGGGGACAACATAACTCAAATAACATGATCCGCTCCATGATGAAAGTAACCAGGAATAGATCTTATGGTCGCAAACAGGTAAGCTATAAGGGGTAAACCTAGTTATTATCTTGGGATACCACCTTTGCTGGAAAGCACCTTTGCTGGTGCGATTTTGGCAAGTCAGGAGGGTGGAATCAACATCCTTGGTTATATTCCAATATTAGGAATACTTGCTGTATCCCATCTCCTGTCCTCCCATCTGGGTTTTACATAAACAAATCCCTCCTGCTGGTCTCCCCATTCCAGAGGCATTAGTAAGGGTCACAAGTGGAGGTTGTTTTACAGTGTTGTAATTTGGCAGATGTCACCTCTATAAGGTGGTCAAGTTGTAACCTGCTGACTCCCATTGCTCTCAAGGGTTAGTCATGTGCAGCCAATGCACCCTTGTCCCTGCTGAGGCCTACCTCGCCAGTCATGCCAGATCCTCTAAAGAAACATTTTGGCGAATTACCCATTCTGCCATTTCAGGTGTATTAAAAGGAATGGATCTTAAGGGGATGCCCCCTTTCGAGTGGATAGATATGTGGGAGCACACCCAACAACTGGAAACACAAACTCATTTGGCATAGGTATAGGACATACATGGAAAGGTATTTACATGTAATTCCCTTTTCCTTGTCTCCCTTCTGGTGCAGAGGAATGGCAAGTTATGAGTAAGCAAATACTCAAAGTACATACAGCTAGTAATACAATAAATTTCCACATTTTGGAACAAATGTCATCAAGATCAGTCAGTAGTTGTTCATTTAACATGTGACGTGCATATCCAAGCATTCTTTCCTTGGACTTTCACTGCGGCTTGAATGGTCAGCAACACTTGGTAGTGTCCTTCCCACTTGGCTCCCAATCATTCCTTCTGTATTTTCTTGACGTAAACCGAGGTTCCCGGGACCATACCGTATTCTCCCCAGGATGCGAATACCCATCGGGAAGCACAACATTGGTTAAGTTTTGACAATATTTCAACATCACTCATGTAATGATGCTGTTCATTTAACAAGGTTGTGCCGTCCTTGGCTTTTTTTTTCAGAGAGGTTGTAAACGACACAGACTCCAAAAAGTCTGGGATTGTAGGGTTTTAGGGCCAATCTGTTAATAACTAACAGATACTGCCTCAAGCAGGAGGCGATCAAGTTTTAAAGTAAAAATAATTGTCCAATGAAAGGGAAATGGCCAGTTCACCTTTTCCCTGGTTTGTGTTTTTTAACAAATTTCACAGATTTCTTACAGTGTGGAAACAGGCCCTTCGACCCAACAAGTCCACACCGACCCACCGAAGCACAACCCACCCAGACCCATCCCCTACATTCACCCCTTCACCTAACACTACAGGCAATTTAGCATGGCCAATTCACCTAACCTGCACATTTTTGGACTGTGGGACGAAACCGGAGCACCCGGAGGAAACCCACGCAGACACGGGGAGAATGTGCAAACTCCTCACAGTCACTCGCCTGAGGCGGGAAATGAACCCGGGTCTCTGGTGCTGTGAGGCAACAGTGCTAACCACTGTGCCACCATGCCGCCCACAGTTGTGTGGAAAAAGCTGCTGGACCCAAAGAATCAGGTCCAGGCTGGTACTCTCTCTCCGACTTCTATCCTGTGAGAACCTGTGTTTGATTTTACCTTTTGTGCCAAGGGGTATTTATGAGGATTATTGCAAGTGTTTGGAACAGTATCATTAAGTTGTGATGATCTTCCATTCAGTAACTTGCAAATAAATTTTGTTTTGTTTAAAAATAAGTGGTTTGATCATCTGATTCTGTTCTAGAATATCCACTATATACCTGCTTAAAACAACTAGCAAAGTTACGGCTGGACTAATTTCTTGAAATGTTTGGAGGGGGGGTCTGGCATGGTCCCATACCACTCATCAAGTGACAATCTGCATTCCGTAAACAATTGTTCCTGACAGTGACCTGGGCCTGCTGGTTCTCACTTCAAATGGATTTAGATCCGTAGTTCTGTTACGGGTTAGGAGAAAGTGAGGACTGCAGATGCTGGAGATCAGAGTTGAAGAGTGTGGCGCTGGAAAAACACAGCCAGTCAGGCAGCATCCAAGGAGCAGGAGAGTCGACGTTTCAAACATAAGCTCTTCATCAGGAATCTATGACGGACTGCCTGTTACTGCATAGGACCACTAGTGGTGCCTGGAGCCAGGGTATTCCCCCCTGATGATATTTGACAAGGCATTGTTTCAGCGTTCAGTTTCTTCGTTTCACTTGCCCTGATGATTGTGGCTGATGAGGGCAATGGAAATCCCATTTGATATTCAGTAATCTACGAACCTTTTAATGCCATTATCAATTCTTTATAAGGTTATTTTTTATTTTCATTTGGTAGTCAACTTTTTAAATTCACGTTTCTTTATTTTTAATTCTTCACAAACTGCTTACAGTTGACTTTTGGTACTTGTCAAATCTCGCTCGTATTGGGAACACATAATAATCTCATTCCACTGCCTGATCTGTCCCATGAGGACCAGGGATCACCTGATCTGTTCTTTTTCCTTCAAATGGATCATTTTCCACAGATCCTTTTAATGTCATCCTGGGACCACTGTCCCATGGAGCTACCAAGCTTCTGTCTGAACTAAGTACAAGCCTTGGGTAAATCAAATATTTGCTCTATGTAGTCTTTTCACTTTTGGAGAATTTCATTTATCAGGTGGAACGTGGCTAACTTTTGTAGCATTAGGCAACGTTTTGGACTTATCGTCGCCATTTACCAGTTCTTTCTGGGTTCCGAGCTGTAGGCTTTTGTTTTTCAGCTAGGTTGGTGACTAAACGCACTCTACACCAATATTAGAACTCTGTAATGGGGCCTCAACCATCTACCACTCAGAGAGTTTCCAGATCTCGTGAAGGGGAGACCGAATCTAGATGACTGACTGAGGACTTTTATGAAAGAGGACACCTTTGGGTGGCACGGTGGCTCAGTGGTTAGTACTGCTGCCTCACAGCCCCAGCAACCTGGGTTCAATTCCAGCCTAGGGTGACTGTCTGTGTGGAGTTTGCACATTCTCCCTGTGTTTGCGCGAATTTCCTCTGGGTGCTCCAGTTTCCTCCCACAATCCAAAGATGTGCAGGTTTGGTGAATTGGTCATACTAATTTGCCCATAGTGTTCAGGGATGTGTAGGTTAGGTCAGGAGTAAATGTAGAGTAATAGGGTAGGGGAATGAGTCTGAGTGGGCTAATCTTTGGAGAGTCGATGTGGACATGTTGGGCCAAATGGTCTGTTTCCACACTGTAGGGATTCTAAAAAAAATCTGATGAAGGGCTTTTGCCTGAAATATCGATTTTCCTGCTTCTCGGATGCTGCCTGACCTGCTGTGCTTTTCCAGCACCACTCCAATCTTCATTCTGATCTCCAGCATCTGCAGTTCCCACTTTCACCAATGTGGGTCTGTTGTTCACGATGTAGTCTAATGTCCCTTCAGTACTCCTGCTGACTACGCCAAGTTGTTAGACCCCATTGACTTCAATGAGAATCCGATGGATGTTTCAAACAACCTTTATTGCAGTGCAACTTTGTTACAGCTTCAAGTCTTCGTAGCTAAAAGGTGAGCAAATAAGTTTTCAAGCAGTACAGACTTGTATATTTGTCTATTGTCTTTAAAGTTTTATTTATTAGGTATTTATACCAGATATAAAACTGGCAATATCACATTCCTTTTAAAATATAGACTTTGTTGTGACCAGTGGAAAAATGGGACAAAAAATGAATAAGTTCACTCCTCCTAACCCAAGCATAAACCAACATAATTACTGTAATTAATGTATTAGACACTAGATGGGTTAATGATATCTTATGGTTTTCAATTATTGGCATCAGAAGTCTCTTGTTTTGAGAACTTCATAGATCTGAATGGAAACATTTTGTTTGTTTTCCAACTGCTCAATCAATGAAAAACATTGTTAATAACTCTAGACATAAGTGAGGGTAATCACTTCTTACAGCCTTCTGTCAGCTTTTCCTGAAATTAGCAGTGTAAGTCTTCGGTTTTAGCCCCATAGGGATTTTTTCAGACAGAAGCATGAAGGGCCATCTCAGGTCTAAAACTTTTACATTCTACATTTCTCACTCCACAGGTAGTAACTGAATGAAGTACATCATTGGAATTAAGGCGTAGGCTGCAAGAGAGTGTGTGTTTTATGAACAATTCCTTCAAGAGGTAACCCTTGTCATATTGAAAATTTACCAGATCACCGACAAAACCTCCATAATTTGAACATTAGAATATAGAAACAAGAATACACCGGTTAGCCCAAGCAGCCTGTTCGATCATTCAGTGAGTAGAAGTGATATATGACTTTACTCCTTTTCTCCCTTGGCAATCATCCATCATAGACTCCAAGACTATAAGATGTGGGAGCAGAATTAGGCTACTAGGCCCATTGAGTCTGTTTCACCATTCGATCGTGGCTGATATGTTTCTCAACCCCATTCTCCTGCCATCTCTCCCAAATCCTTGATCCCTGACAGATCAGGAACATATCTATCTCTGTCTTAAATATAGTTAGTCATTAACCTCACAGCGCTGAGGATGTTAGGCAGGCTTTCAGGGAGCTAGGTTGGAAGCTCAAAGTTAGAATGAACAGAGTTGTTGTCTCTGGTTTGTTACCCATGCCACGTGATAGAGAGTCGAGGAATAGGGAGAGAGAACAGTTAAATGCGTGGCTACAGGGATGGTGCAGGAGGGAGGGATTCCGGTATTTGGATAACTGGGGTTCTTTCTGGGGAAGGTGGGACCTCTATAAACAGGATGGTCTGCACCTGAACCTGAGGGGCACCAGTATCCTTGGTGGGAGGTTTGCTAATGCTCTTGGGGGTGGTTTAAACTAACTCTGCAGGGGCATGGGAACCCAGACTGTAGCTTTAGGGTGCAGGACCTGGAGTGTAGGGAGGTTAGGAACATGGCATCAATTTCAAAGAAGGGTGCCTGTAAACAGGAAAGTGGCTTGAAGTGTGTATACTTCAATGCAAGAAGTATACGAAATAAGGTAGGTGAACTTGCAGCGTGGGTTGGTACCTGGGACTTCGATGTTATGGCTATTACGGAGACATGGGTAGAACAGGGACAGGATTGGCTGTTGCAGTTTCCAGGGTTTAAATGTTTTAGTAGGGTCAGAGGTGGGGTAAAAGAGGGGGAGGTGTGGCATTGCTTGTCAAAGATAGTATTACAGCTGTGGAAAGGACGATGGATGAAGACTCGCCATCTGAGGTAGTTTGGGCTGAGGTTAGGAATAGGAAAGGTGAGCTCATCCTGTTAGGAGTTTTTTACAGGCCTCCTAATAGTCCTAGAAACGTAGAAGAAAGGATTGCGAGGATGATTCAAGGGAAGAGTGAAAGTAATAGGGTGGTTGTTATGGGGGACTTTAACTTTCCTGATATTGATTGGGAAAGCTATAGCTCAAGTTCGTTAGATGTCAGTGTTTGTCCAATGTGTGCAGGAGGGTTTCCTAACACAATATGTAGATAGGCCAACAAGAGGTGAGGCCATACTGGATTTGGTTCTGGGTAATGAACCAGGCCAGGTGTTAGAATTAGAGGTAGGTGAGCACTTTGGGGACAGTGACCACAATTCGGTGACTTTTACTCTAGTGATGGAGAGGGATAAGTGCCTAAGGCTTTCTATAGGAATTGAACCCGGGTCTCTGGCGCTGTGAGGCAGCAGTGCTAACCACTGTGCCACCGTGCCGCTCAATGATTTGAGACATCTGTTGGAAACAAAATGAACTGGTCATCTATCTAAAACAGAATAACCAGTTGTTTAATTAATGGGTTGACAATTAACTTGTGGCAGATTTTAGTCTGTAAATAATATGGTAAATGAAGAATTGTACTTTAGCTACCGCATATACCATATTGATGGAAGACCAAGTAGGAAGTCAGGAAGATATTTTGTGACCTCAGAAAGAGCATCAATGACAAAGAGATTATTGAAATGATACATAAACCTGAAATTATGTTGTCTGAGCTGTTCAAGATATCAATGCATTAATCAAAGTACTTGCTGCAACAAAAATAGAGTTAATTTATCCATAGTTATGTATCTTCTTTTACTTTGGCTTTTAAACAGGCATTACTGAGGTCCAGCAAAATAAATAAATGTTCTGATTATTCATCCAGGACAGGGATTCATGATCACTAACACACAATATCTTACTTAAATTAATAAAAGTTCCAGAGTTGCCTTTGGGAGATGGATTTTACGCTAGGCATGATGAAAAATATATTAGACGAAGTTTGATTAATAATAGACTTGCAAAAATGAAGTGACTTAAATTTCTGTATCAAAGTAGCATACCTTAATATGGAAATAAAGACAAATTAAAAATTTTGAGCTATTTTTCATTACTAGCAAATCTTTGTATAGCCAATGTGGTAAATTTGCTGCAGAAGGCACTGCCTTCCCTCTGTGATTCCTTCCTGAGGCTTGATAATTATTGTGACACCTGAGTGTGAACATTGAGAACAGAAGTATAGCTTTTATCAATTAGAGCTCTGCAGCAGCCACTGTTGACTCAGAGATTGCAAATCCATTTTGGATCCCACCTGCTACTTTGGGAAATCCTCCTTTAAATAGCATTATATTCTGATTTTTTGTTGTTGTATTGTAAAAAGGATTGAGGGATTAGGCTTTGTTTAATATTCCTGCTTTGAAACAAAGTGAATTTGAGCTAAGAATATATATTAAAGTCAAACAAGTCAGTTTGGATGAAATGGATCTATTGTGCCATTCCAAGCCAATTTAGCTAGGATGTCGAGAGATGATATCACTTCACCTTATCACAAATAAGCAGATGTTTTCACACCTGAGAGAATGGTCTTGGGTTCCTTTAGAGGTCATATCTATAGGGAAGGTGGGTAATAGTAGATTTAGTTCATGAGCTCGTTTGCAAATCTCAACAAAGGAAAGTATCAAAACATAATCACCTCTGTTCTCTGGAGTCAGGATTATTAGAAATAAAGATAAATATTTATGGCAGTCAGAATGACTATGATTTACAACTCTTGATCTAAATTGGGAAGCTGAAAATGTGAGCAATTAGATCTTGCAATTTTTTTTTATTATTCATTCATTTGTGGGGTGAGGGTGTCACTGGCTATGCTAGCATTTTTTGCCCATCCCTAATTGACCAGAGAGCAAATAAGAGTCAACCATGTTTCTGTGGATCTGGAGTTACTTGCAAGCCAGACAGCTGAGAATGGCAGTTGTCTTCCCTAAAGGACAACAGTGAACCAGATGTTATTTTCTGACAATTGACAATGGATTAATGATCATCATTGGACTCTTAATTCCAGACTTTCATTGATTTCAGACTCAATTATCAATATATAGAGAGAACAGGAAAACCTGTCCTCATAGATGCTTTTCTCATACATGCTTTGGACACTTCAAACAGTTTATGCATAAAAAAACACTTTACCTTAGTGATTCTTTCGATAAGATGGACAAAGGGACACCATTTGATTTGGGGTTCAACTCAATTTTATGAACAAAATATTCGTTATTAAAAACACCATGTGAAAATTTCCAAATTTCCACAATATTTACTTTTTATTTAGCTCCATCCATCTGGGAAAGGTTATTAACTGCAATAAGCTAAGCACTTGAGCTGGACCATTGGAATCTTTTTCCTTTCTGATGTAGAACTGACTTTATTCTATGAAGTAATTAAAAGCAAATTACTCATCACAATGACAAAACACTTACTCCATTGTATCTTTAACTATAAATTTAATTGTTGAATACATGGATAGAGATGATAACGAACAAAGAAGAAGAGCTGCTAATTTACAAAGTTTTAAGAAACATAGACTGGTTTTGAATAAACATAGACTGGTTATGAAAGTCATAGTGCCACAGAGCTGTACAGCATGGAAACGGACCCTTTGGTCCAACCTATCCATGCCGGCCAGGTATCCTAACCAAATCTAGTCCCACCTGTCAGCACCCGGCCCATATCCATCCAAACTCTTCCTATTCATATACCCATCCAAATGTCTCTTAAATGTTGCAATTGTACTAGCCTCCATCACTTCCTCTGGAAACTCATTCCATACCCATACCACCCTCTGAGTGAAAACATTGCCCCTTAGGTCTCTTTTATATCTTTCCCCTCGCACCCTAAACCTATGCCCTCTAGTTCTGGACTCCCCAACCCAGGGAAAAGGCTTTATCTATTTACCTTATCCATGCCCCTCATAATTTTATACACCTCTATAAGGTCACCCCTCAGCCTCCGATGCTCCAGGGAAAACAGACCCAGCCTGTTCGCCTCTTCCTTTAGCTCAAATCCGCCAACCCTGGCAACATGCTGCAAATCTTTTCTGAACCCTTTCAAGTTTCACAACATCTTTCTGATAGGAAGGAGACCCGAGGTGCACGCAATATTCCAACAGTGGCCTAACCAATGTCCTGTTCTGCTGCAACAAAACGTTCTAACTCCTGTAGTCAATACTCTGACCAATAAAAAAAAGCATACCAAACGCCTTCTTCACTATTCTATCTACCTGTGACTCCACTTTCAAGGAGCTATGAACCTGTACTCCAAGTTCTCTTTGTTCAGAAAGACTCCCTAGGACCTTACCATTAAGTGTATAAGTCCTGCTAAGATTTGCTTTCCCAAAATGCAGCACCATGCATTTATCTGAATTAAACTCCATCTGCCACTTCTCAGCCCATTGGCCCATCTGAACAAGTTCCTGTTCTAATCTGAGGTAACCTTCTTCGCTGTCCACTACACCTCCAATTTTGGTCTCATCTGCAAACTTATGAACTGTACCTCTTATGCTCACATCCAAATCATTTATGTAATTGACAAAAAGTAGAGGACCCAGCACCGATCCTTGTGGCACTCCGCTGGTCACAATCCTCCAGTCTGAAAAACAAACTTCCACCACCACCCTATGTCTTCTACCTTTAAGCCAGTTCTGCATCCAAATGGCTCATTCTCCTTGTATTCTGTGAGATCTAACCTTGTTAACCAGTCTCCTAAGGAACCTTGTCAAATGCCTTACTGAAGTCCATATAGATCACGTCTACCACTCTGCCCTTATCAATTCTCTTTGTTACTTGTTCAAAACACTCAATCAAATTTGTGAGACATGATTTCCCACACACAAAGTCATGTTGACTATCCTGAATCAGTCCTTGCCTTTCCAAATACATATACATCCTGTCCCTCAGGATTTCCTCCAACAACTTGCCCACCACCAATGTTAGGCTCACTGGTCTATAGTTGCCTGGCTTGTCCTTACTACCCTTCTTAAACAGTGGCACCATGTTAGTCTTCCGGCACCTCACTTATGGCTATCGATGATACAAATATCTCAGCAAGAGGCCCAGTGATCACTTCTCTCGCTTCCCACAGAGCTCTTGGGTGCACTTGATCAGGTCCTGGGGATTTATCCACCTTTATGTGTTTTAAGACATCCAGCACTTCCTCCTCTGTAATGTGGACATTTTGCAAGATGTCACCATCTATTTCCCTACTTTCTATACCTTCCATATCCTTTTCCACAGTAAATACTGATGCAAAATACTCCATTAGTATCTCCCCCATTTTCTGCGGCTCCAAACAAAGGCTGCCTTGCTGATCTTTGAGGATCCCTATTCTCTCCCTAGTTACCCTTTTGTCCTTAATGTATTTGTAAAATCCATTTGGATTCTCCTTTATTCTATTTGCCAAAGCTATCTCATGTCCCCTTTTTGTCCTCCTGATTTCCCTCTTAAGTATACTCCTCCTACCTTTATACTCTTCTAAGGATTCACTCGATGTATCCTGTCTATACCTTATAAATGCTTCCTTCTTTTTCTTAACCAAACCCTCAATTTCTTTAGTCATCCAGCATTCCCTATACCTACCACCCTTTCCTTTCACCCTAACAGGAATATACTTTCTCTGGATTCTCGTTATCCCATTTCTGAAGGCTTCCCATTTTCCAGCCATCCCTTTACCTGTGAACAATCGGCTTTTGAAAGATCTTGCCTAATACCATCAAAATTGGCCTTTCTCCAGCTTAGAACTTCAACTTTTAGACCTGGTCTATCCTTTTCCATCGCTACTTTAAATCTAATAGAATTATGATCGCTGGCCCCAAAGTGCTCCCCAATGACACCTCAGCCACCTACCCTGCCTTATTTCCCAACAGTAGGTCAAGTTTTGGACCTTATCTAGTCGGTACATCCACATACTATATCAGAAAGTTTTCTTATGCACACTTAACAAATTCCTCTCCATCTAAACCTTTAACACTATGGCAGTCCCAGGCAATGTTTGGAAAGTTAAAATTCCCTACTATAGCCACTATATTATTCTTACAGATAGCTTGTTTCTCAATTTCTCTCTGACTATTAGGAGGTCTATTATACAATCCCAGTAAGGTGATCATCCCTTTATTATTCCTCAGTTCCACACAAATAACTTTCCAGGATGAATTTCCAGGAATATCCTCCCTCAGTACAGCTGTAATGCTATCCCTTATCAAACACACCACTCCCCCTCCTCTCTTGCCTCTCTTTTTATCCTTCGTATAACATTTGCATCCTGGAATGTTAAGCTGCTAGTCCTGTCCATCCCTGAGCCACGTTTCTGTAATTGCTATGATATCGCAGTCCCATGTTCCTAACTATGCCCTGAGTTCATCTGCCTTCCCTGTTGGGCCCCTTGCAATGAAATAAATGTAATTTAATTTATTAGTCCTACCTTGTCCCTGCCTGCCCTGGCTGTCTGACTCACTTCTGTTCTCAACTATACCAGTCTCAGATTGATCTCTTTCCTCACTATCTCCCTGGGTCCCACCTCCCCACCTTACTAGTTTAAATCCTCCCGAGCAGCTCTAACAAATCTCCCTGCCAGCACATTAGCCCCCTTCCAATTTAGGTACAATGCATCCTTCTTGTACAGGTCACTTCTACCCCAAAAAAGATTCCAATGGTCCAAAAATGTGAATCCCTCTCCCATACACCAGCTCCTCAGCCATGCATTCATCTGCTCTATCCTATTCCTGCCCTCACTAGCTCATAGCATTGGGAGTAATCCAGATATTACAACTCTCAAGGACCTCCTTTTTAAATTCCTGCCTAACTCTCTGTAATCTCCCTTCAGAATCTTAACCTTTTCTGTTACTATATCGTTGGTTCCAATGTGGACAATGACCTCCTGCTGGCCCCTCTCCCCCGTGAGAATATTCTGCACCCTTTCTGGGACATCCTTGATCCTGACACCAGGGAAGCACCACACCATTCTGATTTTTTGCTGCTGGCCACAGAAACATCTGATAGTACGTCGGACTAGAAAGTCCCTAACACAATTGATTGCTTGGAACCCGACATACCCCTCATTGCATTAGAGCCAGTCTCAATACCAGAAACTTGGCTGTTCATGCTACGTTGCCCTGAGAATCCATCACCCTCTACATTTTCCAAAACAGCATACCTGTTTGAAATGGGGATAGCCACAGAAGACTCCTACATTAGCTGCCTACCTCTCTTACCTTTCCTGGAGTTAACCCATCTATGTGACTGTATCTGAGACTTTCCCCCCTTCCTATAACTGCCATCCATCACCTACTGTTGCTATTGCAAAATCCTCATTGCTTCTAACTGTCTCTCCAACCGATCCATTTGATCTGATAAGATTCACAACCAACAGCATTTATTGCATATATAATCCACAGTAATCCTTAAACTCTCTTTAAACTCCCACAGCTGACAAGAAGCGCATATCGGTCTACTAAAGGCCATTTTTGCTCCTTCACAATCTACAGACCCAGAAAATAACACCATCTTGTTCCTCTGCAAAACACTGCCCCAGGTTAAATGAATAGTTATAGCTTATCTCTTAAGTTTAATCAAGAGACATATCTCAAAAAACATAAATCAAGAAAGAACCCACTCCATATGTTGTGAATAGTAGACTTTCTGTAGGTCACATTTAAAAACAATTCACTTACCTGCTTCGGTGTTGTGAACTTCACCCAAACAGTTCCTCCAAGATTAGTTGTGAATTTCACTGTTTGTTAATTTTCCCAGATGCACTCCGATGTCCAGGGACACATGAATTGAAACAGCAAAGGCAGTAAATGTGCAGGTTCACTGTGGTGTCAGTTTTTTTTCTCTCTCTCTCTCTCCTGCACTGACCTCCCCATGTGCTTCCTTTGTCTGTCTTCTCCCTTTTAAAACTGCTGTTGTTTTGAATTTTTTTTTCCCCAAAGTTCCAAAACAATGCAACAGCATATAAAACAGTAATTGCTGCTCCTGGAATTCGAGGAAATCACCTCCAACACCTAAAATACCTCAAAAAAGGAGCAGCTGTTACAGCCAGAAATTTTTCCCATCCTCCATCCTTGGATTACCCAGATGAAAGATGATATTTATAATGCTCAGAGATCACAGGTCAATTTGTGAAAGAATTATGTGCATAACTCCAAAGAGATTGATCTACTCCTTCTGAAGCTAAATATAGAACTTCTCAGCAATTACACTGCAGTTTCTCTTCCAGATATCATCAATAAGATTGTGGTCAGCTATTTTGTTAGAAATTTTGTTTAAGATCCATGATTAAAAAGATTTATCAAAAATCAAGTTGAATCCTTCTTGCAGTAGTCAGTTCTTTATTTTCTGTCCATGGGGCCCCTATGACTCTGTAAACGCTAATCTTACGGAAATACATGTATTTCTTTGGTATTCAAGCTCTCAGAATGTCAGGCTGCTTGCTTTCCCTGTCACATACAAACATCACGTATATCAGTGTCATTGAAGCACGAATAATCACAAACACAACCAACTGAGTTCCCAATCCTCATGTGACCTATTAGTTTGTTCATCCTTTGTCATGTAGTCTGCATCCAATTCATTAGAGACAAGTGAGAAATTGGCAAGGATTGACAGGTGGGGGAAAATTATCTCCTGAATCTTCTTGGGTATCCACTCGATCTTCTGCCAAGAGTCTTACTGCAAGTCTTCACTGGGAGGGTGGCTTCCAGGTGTTTGTTTTTATTCCCTCACCATGGACCTTCCAGAATGCTCTGTGACCTTTGGCCATTGCTGTCATGAGCTGGGTTCAATGTTTCCAATGGAGTTGCACCAACACCCTTCACTATTGCTGGGGAGGTGTAAAGTGCACATCCTCAGGCACTGGCCGGAGGTCAAGGTGCCAGAAATAACTAACACTTGAGCTAGTTATAACTGGCTCCCAATTAATATTTGTGCCCTCTTTGACCTTGGTTTCCACTGTTCTCTGCAGCCAATAGCTGCACAGCAGTAATTTAATTGGGCCAATGTTTTTGTCAATTTCTCCCACTGTCAGTTAATTTAGAATGTCCAATTTTGGGGTGCTGGTTTGCTTGACTACACTTTCTAATCAGCATCATTGGTAGTCCCTCACAGACGAGGATGTCTCTCTTCCACTCTCAGGCTGACTCTATAGGTGGCTGAGTAAGCCAATGTGGCTTCCACTGGCTCTGTTATACTTGGGGCAGAAGATCGAGGTGGGAAGGGATAAGTGGGGCAATGGCGTGGCAGCGCCTTCCTTTTGCTGCTTTCGCCTGGCTTCCAGATTCTCCTGACGGCAAGTCTCGAGGTGCTCATGCCTTCCTGGGTGCTCCTCCATGATTTAAAAAGTATATCAAAAATCAAGTTGAATCCTTCTTATAGCAGGCAGCTCTCCATTTACTGACCATGGGACCCCTATGATTCTGTAATGCAAATCTTACTGAAATGCATGTATTTCTTTAGTATTCAAATTGTGCAGATAACAGATATTGAGGGTTAACTTTCCTTTGGCCTTTAAAATATTTAAATTGGAAAAGAAAAATCATAAAAGTCACACCGCATGAGAAGCTGTACAACTAAGCAATCTTCTTCATTTACTTTCCTTCCTTCCTTTTCCTTGTTCCACTTCAGATACTTACCTCTGTCATGTCATCTCTGTTCCTCCTTTCATTATTAAATTTCACTTCTGTCATCTTACATATTCCCTTAATTTCCTTGCTTATTTCTCACTTGTCTCCAATGAATTGAATGCAGACTACATGACTAAGGATGAACAAACTAATAGGTCACATGAGGGTTGGGAACTCAGTCGCTTGTGTTTGTGATCGTTCGTGCTTCAATGACACTGATATACGTGATGTGTGTATGTAACAGGGAAAGCAAGCAGCCTGACATTCTGAGAGCTTGAATACCAAAGAAATTCAAGTATTTCCGTAAGAGTAGCGTTTACAAAGTCATAGGATCTCATAGACAGAAAATAAAGAACTGACTACTGCAAGAAGGATTCAACCTGATTTTTGATAAACCTTTTAATCATGGATCTTAAATGAAATTTCTAATGAAATAGCTGACCACAATCTTACTGATGATATTTGGAAGAGAAACTGCAGTGTAATTGCTGAGAAGTTCTATATTTAGCTTCAGGAGTAGTAGATCAATCCTTCTGGAGTTATGCACATACTTCTTTCACAATTCAACCTGTGATCTCTTAGTGTTATAAATATCACCTTTCATAACCATTCTATGTTTATTCAAAACCAGTCTATGTTTCTTAAAACTTTGTAAATTAGCAGCTCATCTTTTTTGTTTGGTATCATCACTACCTACATATTCAACAATTAAATTTATAGTTAAAAATACAATGGAGTAAATATTTTGTCATTGTGAAGAGTAATCTGTTCTTAATGACTATCTGCAGTCTACAGTCATTAATGTACAAGTAGACAGCCACACTATATAACCATGTTTAATTGTCTATAAAGCGCTTATCATCAATTGAGAGTCTTCTCAAAATCTATCAACACAATACAAGACCTAAGCTTAAAGATAAATAGCTTCTGATAGCTCTTGAAAGCATCCTATTTAACAAACTATTTACAGTACAGACAGGTCATTTGACACAACATATTCATTCTAGTTTTTATGTTCCGGGCAGATACCCCAGACAGATACTTTTGGCCTAATGCCCCTTTCCCTCCAACCTCATCAATATCTAGTTTCCACTAGGCTGCATCCAGCACATAACCTTTCCAATGTTTCAAACAAGATGATTGGCATCAATGTGATTTTCAGTATGATTTTCCTCTGACCAAATAGCATGTCATTCCATTCACTGCCTCTAATCAGCTGGGAAATCTGCAGGAGAAAATTTTGTTGATTTGATCTGGTTGAGAGTAATCAGAAAACTGATACTTCAGCAAATAGGTACATAACACAGAATTCTGGAAAGAAATGGCAGAACCTCAAGTTGGGAAAGTTTAACTTAAATGAATTCAACAATTTACAACGATAGCCAGGAAAGGTGACATTTCCCTTTTCATCTAATCCACAAAGCAAGTGCTCTATGATATTATCCTGGTGTCAAATTCTGCTGTCAGGACTATTTTTTTTCCAAAAACATTAAAATTCAGGAAAATCAAAGCAACTTGCCAGGGCTATCAGATTCAACCCAAAAATACTGCAAAAAAGGGACTTATTGTTCCCTACCATTTGCCAGCACTTCTTTAGTATGGTTTTCAATGGATTTAAACCCTACCTTTCAAAACTGTACTGAAGGAATGTTATGACTTAGGAGCTACCATTTTTAGTCTGGGTCTGTCCACCAATTGGATGTAAATGGTACCATGACACTATTTCAAAGAAGGGACAATATTACAGTCATCATACCATTGAAACAAACTATTTGCTCATTACTTTGTTGCTGTTTGTGGGATCTTGCTGTGTGAAAATTGGCTATTACACATCCAGACACTACAACAATGGTTACACTTCAAAAACACTTAGTTGTCTGTAACATTCTGAGATTGTGAAAGGCATTACTTGTATCTACCATTTTGATTCAGTGTTAGAATTCAGCAATGAAATCTTTGTCCATAAAAGCAATGTCAAGTAAAATTCCAAGTAGGCTTCACCCTTTAGGGGATCTTTATCATGTTCCTGCACATAGAACTTGGAAACAGTTTGCATCCTTAAGATAAGTGAGGCACATTGGACTAAGGCCACACTAACTGACACCAGACAGACCACAAGGATGGTGCACTCCACGGTCTGAAGTTCACTATGACAGTGATGAGTGTTGCAAACTTCATTACATTATGGTCTCCAATTTCCCAGTTCTCAATGTTACATAATTAGATTAGATTAGATTAGATTAGATTAGATTAGATTAGATTAGATTACTTACAGTGTGGAAACAGGCCCTTCGGCCCAACAAGTCCACACCGACCTGCCGAAGCGCAACCCACCCATACCCCTACATTTACCCCTTTAACCTAACACTATGGGCAATTTAGCATGGCCAATTCACCTGACCCGCACATCTTTTGGACTGTGGGAGGAAACCGGAGCACCCGGAGGAAACCCACGCAGACACGGGGAGAGTGTGCAAACCCCACACAGTCAGTCGCCTGAGTCGGGAATTGAACCCGGGTCTCTGGCGCTGTGAGGCAGCAGTGCTCCACAGTACTCCACAGTTTTCCAGATAAATTGTTATGATAAGCCAATGAGCATTGCAATAGACAAGAAGGGGTGGAGTCAACATTCCTTATTTGATGCAAGGAATGCATCGATCGATCGATCACACTAAACACCAAATACATTTTCTGTATTTTTGTTTTCCAGCATAAAAATGATTATGTTAGTTCCCATCTTACGGGTTTCCTTTACGATAATATGAAATAATTTCCAACTAGTCAATTTCAAATAAGTTTATGGTACTTGCACAGTGTATGTGCTAAGACAATAGATGTGCATCAAAGATACGAAAGAAATATTCAAAACTGTAAGTGGCTTCTGTTCCAATGTTCTCTTTACAATAAGTTAGGACTTCAAAGTTCTAAAGAGAACAAGACTCAAGAGACACAGAATTGAGAGTGTGGTGCTGGAAAAGCACAGCAGGTCAGGCAGTATCCGAGGAATAGGAGAATTGATGTTTCGGGCATAAGCCCTTCATCAGGAATCTCCTGCTCCTCAGATGCTGCCAGACCTGCTGTGCTTTCCCAGCACCACACTCTCAACTCTGACCTCCAGCATTGCAGTCCTCACTTTCTCCTCAAGAGACACAGAGTTTGTCTCAACCAAAAACTTATTGTTTATTTAAAAGAAACTTCTAATCTGGTGTAAATGACACAGTACTTTGATTGGTTCATCCAATTTAAATTCAATGCTTTGGTTCTCACCCAAAATGCAAAGACACCATGACTTATGAGAAAAAAACCTTTACCAGAGAAACCACAGGCAAAACCTCATATTTTTGCACAAATCTTGCTCATTTCAAACCCAAACCCTCAGACTTTGTTGTTACAATTAAATTACTCACAACCCACAGCTCTTAATCTCAATAACCCTCGGAATTCACTGATAACACAACTCTCCATACTGATGACCCGGCCAATGAAAATTGTTGATCTACAAGCCAGGTTGACCATTGCTGACCCTCTTTCATGACTGCAGATTCCCCAGACTAAGGTCAGTATGATTTGGCTGCAACATTTACATTCGCCAATGTAATTGATTGCTTGTAGGCCTGAATTAGACTGACAATTCTGACCATGCTTCCAAAGGCAGTACAATTCCTTCAATGTCATCTCCTTTTAAGATGATTAATATTAAAGCATATCACAACCGCATCAAACATCTTTCTGTTATTCATGTTGATCAGGATGTTTGATAACGAATCCACTTTCGTGTATTCCACTCACTGCCCAGAAGAGTATAATCAGTGAAGTAACGCTGCCCTTTCCATGCAATGACCACTGACGATGGCGTGATCTATTCACAATTGTTCTAAATGTTTGTCTGACTGTTTGGAAATGACATAGCAGCAGCACCTGGCCCTAAAGTGTGACATGGTGGCTTAGTAGTTAGCACTGCTGCCTCACCGTGCCTGGGTTTGATTCCAGCCTCTGTGAGGAGTTTGCACATTTTCCCCATGTCTGCGTAAGTTTCCTCTGGGTGCTCTGATTTCCTTCCAAGTCCAAAGCTGTGCAGGTTAGGTAGATTGGCCACGCTAAATTACCCAGAGTGTCCAGGGATGAGCTGGCTAGGTGGATTAGATATGCAAAATGCAGAGATTAAACGGATAAGATAGGGGATGGGTCTGGGTCAGGGGGGGTGGTGTGGGCTCGGTGGGCCGAATGGACGGCTAATGCACTAGGGATTCTATGATTCTAAGATGAGCAATGGTTTGAATTATTTATTTCCCATCTCAATATACACACATTATAGGAAGGAGAGCTAGATTCCAATACTAATATATAGATGATAAGTCTCTTAATTGCATCAGGAAATGGCATTTCCCTGTACTGTTGTCCTAGAATGGCAGGTGATGTTGAATTCCACTTGCTGAGCTACTGTCTTTTACTTAATGTCTGAATTCAAGCCCTTACTTCATAGATTATCGTTGTGTGTTTGTGCTGAGGTTTAGCTTTGAATTGCATTGCGCTCATGTCCATGGGTCTCCCAAATTTCATAGTAATCAGCTGGAGAGGATTCCAGTCTTGCAAAACTTTCATCAGTTTCTTGAATATTTGTGCTACTTTTATGCTGAATGGTTGATCATTATTTTTACTTTAGAACCTGATTTTCATACATTTATAAACAATTTGTCATTTCAAAGATAACTATTGAGACCAATCTTTAATGTTGTTAATATTCTTAACATTATGGTTTCTGCTGTTGCTTGTTCGATGTTACTCTGTGAAATTCAATATTAAATTTTAATATTTAAAATTGAAATAATTGGATGCATGTAATGTCAAGTTGCGAAAGAATAGCCAATGGAATTTTGTATAGCTCACCTGTTAACAACTTTGACTGATTTCTAGATTTCCCTCAAAGTATTGGTTCATCTTTGCTTTAGCTAACTAATGTTTATAATGAAGTTTTGTGCAATTTGCATATCAAGATAAAAGGCCAAATGAATCACAGTAATTTCAAATACGGTTAAAAGCCCATTAGTGCCATCTCATAAGTTTAAATGGTCATGGCCATTAAATTCAGTTCATTTGGCGAATTTACAATCATCATTGGCCTTGGGAGAGGGTTAAAATATCATAATTGACTGTTCACAGTTTTATTGAGTTAATGATGGAGGAGTTCCAAAGTCCCAGAAATTATGGGATTGAGTAAGTAATAACACAAGTTAATCATGTCATAATTTCATGTCACTTTTGAAATGTTCAATGAATCTTACAACATATATCCATCAATGCAAAAGCACAAGTCTTCAGTGTATTCTGGGTCCCAGCTGAGTTCATAAATGTGGAGTACCCCTGAAAATGTTTTTATCTCTAAAGGAAGAACAGCTACATTCCCAAAAGGTAAAAGATGAAGGCTGTGAAGGTACTAAGATTAGTTAGACCATAAATCAATGATACCATACAGAAAAAATAGTAGGTACTCGCATATAGTTGGTATCTATATCTTCAAAGTTTTTCATAGCTGATAGGTTACTTGCACAGAATTAGCAAATGGTTGTCCAGCAAAAGAATGTTTTCTTTTTTCTATTATATTGTTAGCATCACTTAGATAAACACTTACCTACTTAAATGTGAAGGAGTGGGAGAAACAGAATAAGAAATTAAAGTAAAGCAATATTATATAAATTACAGATAAAAAGATGTGCATTCACAGAGTTCACAGCAGGACTAAATCAAGAAGTCAGGCAGTTGTACAGAAATACGTTTTCTAACATGTGTGAATATTTCAAATAAATATAGCATTGTTTCATTCTGGTGTTGATGGATGTATCAGACATTAAAGAAATTGTTAGGTTAAGATTGTGACAGAAAACTATGAATTTAAATGTATTTAAATACCACTAACAAAATCAATTAGGTGAAGTGAGACTGTACATTCAAAGAGATAAGAAAAGCAACAATTAGAACTCCAGTTCATTCATTCATAGTTAATTGTTATCATCCAGCTCATCATATATAAATTTGGTGCTTAACTGGAATTGACAAAAAGCTTGCTTTACAACTTTTTTTGACAGATATTGAAATCATTATCAAAATTGCAGAATTTTGCATGTGGAACTTAAATCGGCATTCTGCAATACAGTTCACAACATTAATGGATAAATTTTTTCAAATGGTGACAATTGAATTTCATGCATAAAGCAGTCATTTTGGTTGAAAATTGATGTTAGGCGCTAGCTGTACTGGTTCTTTTCTGATTTTACAGTTCATGCACATTTCTGGAACTGAATATAATCGAGGCAAAAACCTCCTGCCTGAAACAGATGAAAGTTTCTTGCAACATTTAATTTGAATTGCAATAATATTTGGGTCTGAGCTGATTTTTTTCCTGTGTCTGTGGAGGATTATATGAATAAAACAGCTTCCCACAAATCTCTGATTTTAATTCCTATGTTAGGTGCACAGTGGCAGGAGAATATCCAGTTCTGGAAATGTGATGATTCTGCCTAGCCTCTCCACTTTCCATCCAGAATGCACATTAGATTGGAATCAGGTCAGGTGATCTGGGAAGTGCCAAGGAGACTGTCATTTGCAATGGTGGACTGAGTGGAAAGCTTGCCTCCAGGCTCCAGCACAACACTCGAGCACTATTTTGGTCCAAGAATTAAACTAAGAGAAAATATAAAAAGTTCCTCCAGCCCTGAACACTCCCCTTTCTTGCCCTCAGCTTTACAAACTTCCCTTGCCCCATTCATGCCAACCCATGCCACTATTGCCATCTATCCATATCGTATGATCCCTGATATCTCTTATGCTGCTCTATACCCTGTCCCCATCTACAAAGCCCCTCATTACCATGTGCTACCCAATGCTTCTCTCTCAATATCCCATTGCACTTCATATCCAAATGTGAGTTGAACACATGTGTCCATACAGCACCTTTTCACATACCACATTAGTATCAGTAGGTACCAATGCACATAGGAGAGAAAATAAGGTTCTATTAATGATTATAATACATTGTACGCTACACTTTGATGAAATAAAATGCACTTGTTCATAAAAACAACAGTTGATGGTCTTGACAAATGTTTTGGGAGGATGCTGCTGCTTTAACAAATATATGCTTTATGTTGTCTTTAGTGTTTATTTATTTCAGGAGGTTGTAAAAACACAGGGACCGAAAGGTCTGGGCTTGGATGGGTTTTAGGGCCAATTTGATTATAGCTAACAGATACTGTCTCAGGAATAAGACTTGCAAGTTTAAAAAAAAACACTGGTACAAATGAAAGGGGAGTGGTCAGTTCTCCCAGCTCAGCTTTTCTCTGGTTTTGTTTGGTCTGGCTATTCCCTGAAAACAATCAGACAGTTTTAAAGCTGCTGGACCCAAAGCAACAGGTCCAGGCTGATCCTGCTCTCTCTCTCTGGCGTCTCTCCTGTAAGACCCTGTGTTTGATTTTACCTTTTGTGCTATGGGGTGTTGATGGGGATTGTTGCAAGTATTGGTAACAGCATCATTAAGTTGGGATGATCTACTAGGTTTTTGGATACATCAAGTTTTTCAGTATTGTGTTCTCTTTGGTTTGTGTTTTATTCGGTACTCTGGTAAATAAATTTTGTTTTGTTTAAAACTATGTCATTTGATCAAATGCATCCCTCCTGAAATATCCGTGTTACACCTGCTTAAAACAACTAGCAAAGTTAGGGTCTGAGCTACTTTCTTGAAATGTTTTGAAAGGGTCTAGCCTGGTCCATAACACTTTCAAGTCCACATTTCTTGAAGCATAAAAGAATTTACCTATTTCCCCGCAGCCACTCTCCACAGCCTCACATATTGCCATAGGAATCCAATGCTGACACATGACTCTTCTATTCCCATACAGCATTCCCACTTATGCTGATAATTATTAGGCTGTAAAATGACAATGACAAACAAGTAAATGGTGAAAAAAGAAAAATCTCATTCAGAAGTCTTTTTTGGAAAATAACCACTGTTTTCACGATCCTATAAAAGGATCAATATCAAACCATTAAATCATCACAAACAGAATCTTCAAACATCTTGTACTTCTTGTTGAAGTAAATCAATGAGGAAGTTCACAAAAGAGATCACTGCATAAAAACTTAGCATAACTACTTAAAGATGTCAATTAAGCAAAGTGAACAATTAATTTCATATGTCAAAACAGATTCCCAGCTCAGGTAATGCTTCTATTAGTCTGGTTTCTGAACAAGTATGCAGAAAGAGCACAGGAGAGAAATTAGATGGCCAGAGCAAGAGGTAGTATTCACCTGGTATGAACAGAATAAAAGGGCAGGGGTGAAACTAAGTTTATCTTTGCATTAGTATGAGCTGAAGACTAATGGACTTAACTTTTGTTATTACTACAGGATGAAGTTCAAGACAACCAAGCCAAGCTTAATAAATGGCCCATCTTGGCATTTGACTGATGCCATGACCATTGATAATATGCTTCCCAGGATCAACAGAGTTGATTCTATTCTGCCTCTACTCCCTGCCAACACCGGTTCCTGAAGCAAAAATGAGATGTGATCTGATATTTTAAATCCCAGAAGATTTGCTAAGTTGTGATTTATTTTAATTCATTTTTCTCTACTTTGTCCCAATCAGGACCATGAAAATCTAGTCTTCTGCTTCTATTTATAATACCAGGATCCTATAGGTTTTAAGGCCCTCCTTCAACTTGATTTTCATGACCAAAGAATGGAATTTGAAAAGAAAAGACTGTCAAGCACTAAACCCAGAAATCGCTCAACATTTCTGCCTTCAGCCAGTTTCAACACAGAGAGGCTTGTGGGGGACCTAGTAAAGCATATTCATTTAATGAAATAATTAACACAATTGTAGGCTCATTGAAAGCTTGTCTAAGTTGCTTGTTTATATTTTAGGGAGTCAGCCATATTTTTACAGCTGACAATCTATATGAGCTATATCATTACATCGATTTGGAGATGGGAAGTTTTAAAAGGAAAATAAAATGTTTTTTGTCTCTTTACAGTTTACCACTAAATGCTGTACCATTTGTTGTAACAATGGTCATTGATTTGAGTCATGTGATTTTAAGACATAACTTAACTGATAAAGAATGTGCTTGCCAGATTGTGACTTCTCGCAACTGGAAGACTGTAAAGTAAAAGACCAACATTGTAAATTTAGTAACATTTTCAGATAAATTAAAGTTTGTGAAATGCATAAAATAGTAATTTTAATTTAACTGAATTCAAAATAAAGCCCAGTATGATGACAATGTTTAACTTTTTTAAAGCTATTCCAATTGCTTTTATGTATTCAGTATAGGCATCTTTTGACATTACAGTTTTGAAGTCTGTTTACTGCAGGAGCTTTTTGAGCTCTTTCCTGATTTCCAACTATTTAAGCATTTTACAAATGCTTAACTGCTCACATAGTTGGTTTCAGGAATCCATTTGTTTGCTTCAGATGGACAATGGACTATTCAATGACTTCCAAGCATTATCCTAGCACTTGAGTATTCTGTTCACAATGCAGCTAAAGAAAGGTGAGCAAGGTGAAGGATGAGGTAGTTACGATGAGTGTGAGGCAATGAGGATGAGGGAGATCAGTACCACCTCTTGATTTTCTCCTCTAAGATGAAAATCACAATGTACAAAACCAAGAGATTATGCTGAATGGATATAAGACCATATTTCAGCACCAACAGGTGTATTGTATCCATTTCTTCTTCAGAAAAAAACAGTAAATAAGAGTGTTTATAGATGTTCTCTACATGATCTTCTAGAAGGCTTTTCAAAAGGTTGGTACAAGAATTTACAATGCAAAGATAAAAAATGAATTAAAGTTAACCTTGTGATACGAGACGATAAATTGTTTAGAAAAGGGAGGGAATAGAAATAAAAGGGATATCTGATTCAGAGATATAATAATTGGTGTTCCCAGGTACCTGGAACTGAGATTTTACTGAATTACTTTATTTAATAGAGAGGTATATATCCAATTTTTCAGATTACAGTGAGTTAGCTTTAGTTACTAAGTCATGTAGATATGTGCAGTAATGTTTTAAAGGAACATACACAGATTAGATTAAAGATCATCAGAATCATTTTTCTCGATATTTGAAAGATTTAAGACTACTTAGTTTATTTCTAAAATTTGCATCTACCATCATGCAACCTCAACCAAACATTGGAAAGATAAAATTGATAAGACAATCCCTATCACAATTTCTGTTCCCTAGATACTGGTTAACCCCTCTCTCTGGCAGCTGTCTTCAGTGGAATCAGATAATTTGCAAACTTGCTCTCATACTTGATGCCAACCCATGGTACTATACCATTATGAAAACTACCTATTTCTATTATATTCTGCCCCTGCCTCAGACAGGGCATTGAAAAAGCACTCATCCTTGCTTTTCTGGTTTTTGACTATTCCAATAGATGCTTTACTGGCCTCCAATATTTAACCTTTGTTCCCATGATCTCATTTAAAACTCTTCCTTTCATGCCTTAACTAACATTAAGTCTGGCCATTGTTCCGCTCTAATATGGCTCCTGGCCAAAACGCATGTGAACTTTAAAATTCTCATTCTTGTTTTCAAGCCTTTCCACAGCTTCACTGTCCCCCCTCCACATGTTTGTACTCGTCTCCAGCACCATGCTTCTCAAGTGTATGGTATTTGTGTTCCTTCTATTCAGGCTTCATGAAAATTTATAATTTTAATTGCTTCACTGCTGGTGGTCATGCCTTCCAATACCAAAGTGCTAAATTCTGGAAATTCTTCTGTAAATCTCCCCACTTCTCCTTCCTGCCTTTCAAATCATTCCTTAAAATACACTTGCTTGACCAGAGTTTAGTTCACATACAGACACCCTGTCACTCAGTGTCAAAGTTTGTTTCATAATGCTCTCATGAAGAGCGTTGAGACATTTACATCTGTTAATGGCCCTATATAAATGCAGGTTGTTGTTACTCGCAGGGCATAAAGGCCTCTGGGTTCGAACCATTAAGTGCTGCAAGCAAACCTGTGACTACAATGCAACATAGATGTAGCATGGCTAGTGGCTGTGAAAATAATTTCAGTTCTTACCATTTACGACTCATGTTGCTTTCTATTGAGAGCATGCCAAAAATGCTTGCTACAGCTGCCTCATACAGCAATGGAATAGGAATCAGTTGTTTAACAGCTCAATCTTAACTGATACCATTTCACCTTCCCAGCAGCTCATCCAGTTTTGTTAAAGATTATCAAAGAATTTAAAACTTTACGTATGCTGCTACAACCTGACATTTTGCTCCCTATGTCACCTTTATTATGTGGCTACATCCCTTCAGATGTTTTTGCCAATGTTACAATTGCCAGGTCTCTTTTCGCTATAGCAACTCTGTAAGTTGTGTATCATTATCAAGATCAGTTCATGCAGAAGATCTGAGTGATAGAGGTATCCCCTAATTCTGATAGACTGTCCATGAACATCGCCACTTCCAAGTAGAAATCTAGATATACTGTGGAAAACATCTTATTGGGTTTCCAATATTGTATGTGCTGCTATGGCACTAGAGAACTAATAAATACAGTTTGTTCTCCTATAACATTCATTTCAAGGAGATGATTTAGCTGTAACGTGATTGGTGAATTGAGGAATGATTGTTTAATATGTGAACTCCTGTTGGCTATTTCGTGATTCCATTCCAACCACTAGGCATCATGGTGCGCTGAGGACTGGCCTTGTGTTGCCATCACATGCTCAGTCGGCTCGCCCGCTTTGTGGTGCAGTTCTTCATGAAAGGTACAGTGCTGTGCTCAATAATTTTCGGTCCTGTTTTTCCATGAATATGGAAGGACAAAGGTGCAAGCATGTCGACCGGAAGCATACAGGTGAAAAAAACTGCAGGTGGTGACTGTAAACAAAGGAATATAATACTTGAACAGAAGGTCAGATCAAATCTTCAATTTGGATGTGACAGTTTTATATTGGAAGCAAATGTTATCCAGAACCTGCATTTCTAAGAATAAAGCATATGCTCCAGGTATTAAGGTTGCAAAGAATCGCATGACTGTGTTGTTGGATAAGAAAGTGAGGACTGCAGATGCTGGACATCAGAGCTGAAAATGTGAGGAAACTGAAGTAGGGCTCATGCCCAAAACGTCAATTCTCCTGCTCCTTGGATGCTGCCTGACCTGCTGTGCTTTTCCAGCAACACATTTTCAGCTCTGACCTCCAGCATCTGCAGTCCTCACTTTCTCCTTGAAGATTTTAACCTACTGCGAATCCTCTTGCAAGGATGCCTTCCTTGAAGAAGCTCTCTTCCTCCCAAAAAGTGTTGTTGGATGCCAATGTTAGTGGAGACTTAAAGCTTAAGCCTGTGATGGAGTCCCACTCTGCCAACGCGCGAGTATTGAAAGGTTACCTTATGTCCACTCTAGGTATTTACATCGGGCCAAGCAAAAGAGGTTGCATGACAGAACAATTTTTCTCTGATCTTACTGTTGATATTTTTGAGGATGTTTTTGAATTTATTGCAGGAGAATAAATTTGGATTTCAAGTTCTCCTCATTCTGGGCAATACACCAAGCCATCCTCCCACCATTGGTGAACTTTCTGATAACATCAAACTCCTATTTCTACCTCCAAACACTTCAACTCATGGACCATGGTGCAATAGCATTTTTTAAAACTTATTATTTAAGGCACACATTGAAGGAGTTGATTGCAGCTACTGAGGGGATAATGAGGACTGTGCTCTTCAGTTTTGGAAGAGCTTTAACATTAGGAATGCTATTGACATCATTGTGGAGACCTGGGGTGATGTCAGTAAGGAAGTTTGGCGGAAGCTTCTCCCAGATTTTCTTCATAATTTTAAAGGCGTCAAACCATCAGAGAAACTTCCAGCAATCAAAGAACATTGTGTCGCGCTTGCAAAGTAAGTTGGATTTAAAGAAATGGAGACTGCGGATGTTGAGGAGCTGCTTGAGTCCCTTTGTGAAGACGTCTCTGCAGCTGATCTACAACAACTTGTTGCTGCGGTGGAAATTGAAGCTTGAGATGAAGAATATGAACTCCAGGATGCAGGACCACAAGAACTGTCCATTTCTCTTTTATCTTCTAACCTGAGGGAAGTTGAGAAGCAGTTGCAGCTCTGAGTAGACAATGACTACAATGCAGAACGCAGCAGGATAGCAGTTTGTAGTATAATGCCTTCTCTGACATCCTTTGAACAGCTTCTTCACGAAAAAAGAAAGATGGCAAAACAGCAAAAGCGAGATGTCTTTTTTAAGCTAACCCCAGAATCATTCTGAGGACAATGAACCACAGCTATCCACTTCTGGACTAATTCTTTTTTCAATGTAACCCTGCACACAGAACTGCACTTGAAAGTAATGGTGATGCTGATGATCACCCCCAGCCCCTGTTTTAATACTGCACTGTAACTCAGCAAACTCAGGAACCCTTTCAAATTACCTTCCAATTTTTCAGGGTAAAATTTATGGTATTATTTCATTAAAATATATGATTTTAATATTTACTTAGACTATACTATTGTTTGGATAGTACAAAACACTTTCATATTTTAAAGTGGGTGTTTTAAAATGGGTCTCCAATTGCCAGCACAGAATTTATAAAGTTGAATTTATTCAATTAGCATATCTGAATCAAGTGAAAGAAGCAAAACGATCCATGTGTTATCTGTTATGCCCCAGAATCACACTTATACTTTGAAAAACCTCTCCAGTTTAAAGGAAATAAATGTATACAGTAATTTACATATCCTAGAATCAAAGAAGGAAATTGCTTAAAGGGAGAATGTGTCAAAGATCTACCACCAGAGATATTATTCTCTATGATCAGTAAATTTGATTTAACATCAAACTCTTAGTAGCTTTTAACACTTATGAAAGGATACAAAATAGCTCAGAGAAATTTCTGTCCAAAACTCCATTTCTCCAGAGATTAGTGTATCTATTGGCTGCTCTCCCTGCCATACATACTGATTTTCCCAAGGAGAATGTTGATCAATTTTCTGCATATGTCAGCCTTTAGAAATCTTCCATGTCACTACATGGCATTTGATTCTCACATAGACTCTATAACTAACATGTTCAATAGACTCATTACACATAAATCTCCCAGACTATCAAGCAATACTGGTACGTTGTCCAAAATCTATGTTCTCAGTGTACATACATTATTAAAACTTGGGAAGTTCATGAAAATTATTAGGAGGCTAGGAAGAAAATGCTTTACCTGGGATGATTCAATGCTGAGAAGATCATTGACTTGAAATAGATCAGAGATTGATACTGATTTTCCTTTTCTATTCGATACAACATCTCTCTGATTTCCATGACTTCATCATTGTCTATGTGTCAAAATGTTATTCTCTGAATGTCCTTCCCTAAACCTCTTTATTTCTCTCCTTCTCTCCAAATCCTTCCTTAGGTATTTCTTCAAGTATTTATTTTTAATCTGTCCTGAAACATGGCTGTGTGACTTGATTCAAATTTTATTTGATAATATGAAATATCTGTCAATATTTTACTATTTTAAGAGCAGTATGTAAATGCAAATTGATATTGTACATAGTGTTTCAGACATCATGTCATTATTGAAAATTGGTTTGATTCACAGATGAGTGTGATGACGAAGTTCAGAATCAACTTGAAAAAATTAAAGATAAAACTATTCCAGAGAGAATTCAATATCCCTACTGTCATGATGATCTGAATTATGGACCAGCATCTTTTGGACTGATTTCACAGCCTGGAAGTTTGGTTTCAGATTTTTAAAAAAATCACAGTAAGGGAGAAAGAAATGAAGTTTAAGTAAGGGTTACCAAATCATAAATTGCTGGAAAACTCACCTTGAGGATGGACGTAGAAAGGAGAGATGTAAAGAGGTTTAGGGAAGGACGCCCAGAGAATAACATTTTGGCACATTGACAAGGATAGAGTGATGGAAATCAGAGAAATGTTGTATCGACTGGAAGAAAAGAGAAAGTGAGGACTGAAGATGCTGGAGATCAGAGCTGAAAAATGTGTTGCTGGAAAAGCACAGTAGGTCAGGCAGCATCCAAGGAGCAGGAGCATCGACGTTTCGGGCATAAGCCCTTCTTCAGGAATGAGGAAGGTGTGCCAAGAGGTTAAGATAAAAGGTAGGGAGGAGGGACTTGGGGGGAGGGGCGTTTGGAATGTGATAGGTGGAAGGAGGTTAAGGTGAGGGTGACAGGCCGGAGAGGGGGTGGGGGCGGAGAGGTCGGGAAGAAGATTGCAGGTCAAGAAGGTGGTGCTGAGTCCGAGGATTAGGACTGAGATAAGGTGAGGGGAGGGGAAATGAGGAAGCTGGAGAAATCTGCATTCATCCCTTGTGGTTGGAGGGTTCCTAGGTGGAAGATGAGGCGCTCTTCCTCCAGGCGTCGTGTTGCCATGGTCTGGCGATGGAAAATGATGAAAAATCAGTCCTCAGCACAGGCTTCAGCTTCATCCCCCTACGCTCCCGGATTAACGAGTTCAACACGCGGTGAGACGTTGAACAATTCTTCCGCCGCCTTCACCTCCACGCCTACTTCTTCAACCAGGATTCTCGCCCACCCTCTGACGATTCTTTCTCCCGCCTCCAACACATCCCATCCACCTGGACACTCGGCCTCTTACCTGCCCTCGATCTCTTCATAGCCAACTGCCGCCGCGACATTAACCGCCTCAACCTGTCCACCCCTCTTACCCACTCCAACCTCTCATCCTTGCAACGTGCAGCCCTCCAATCCCTCTGCGCCAACCCCAACCTCACTATCAAACCGGCAGACATGGGAGGCGCGGTGGTAGTTTGGCACACCGATCTTTACATTGCTGAGGCTAAACACCAGCTCACAGACACCTCCTCCTACTGCCCCCTTGACCATGACCCCACCTCCCACCACCAAACCATCATCTCCCAGACCATCCAGAACCTCATCACCTCAGGGGATCTCCCATCCATCGCCTCCAACCTCATAGTCCCACAACCCCGCACCGCCCATTTCTACCTCCTGCCCAAAATCCACAAACCTGACTGCCCCGGCCGACCCATTGTCTCAGCCTGCTCCTGCCCCACCGAACTCATCTCTGCATACCTTGACACTGTCCTGTCCCCCTTAGTCCAAGAGCTCCCTACCTACATTCGGGACACCACCCACGCCCTCCACCTCCTCCATGATTTTTGATTCCCCGGCCCCCCAATGCCTTATCTTCCCCATGGACATCCAGTTCCTATACACCTCCATCCCCCATCATGAAGTCCTCAAAGCCCTCCGCTTCTTCTTTTCCCGCCGACCCAACCAGCACCCTTCCACTGACATCCTCCTTCAACTGACTGAACTGGTCCTCACTCTGAACAACTTCTCTTTCCAATCCTCCCACTTCCTCCAAACCAAAGGAGTAGCCATGGGCGCCCGCATGGGCCCAGCTATGCCTGCCTCTTCGTAGGATATGTGGAACAGTCCATCTTCCGCAGCTACACTGGCACCACCCTCCACCTTTTCCTCCACTACATCGATGACTGTATCAGCGCTACCTCGTGCTCCCATGAGGAGGTTGAACAGTTCATCCACTTTACTAACACCTTCCACCCTGACCTCAAATTTACCTGGACTGTCTCAGACTCCTCCCTCCCCTCCCTAGACCTCTCCATTTCTAGCTCAGGCGACCGACTCAACACGGACATTTACTATAAACCGACCGACTCCCACAGCTGCCTAGATTACACCTCCTCCCACCCTGTCCCCTGTAAAAAACGCCATCCCATATTCCCAATTCGTTTGGCTCCCTTGCATCTGCTCCCAGGAGGACCAATTCCAATACCGAACAACACAGATGGTCTCCTTCTTCAAAGACCGCAATTTCCCCTCAGACGTGGTTAACGATACTGTCCACCGCATCTCCTCCACTTCCCGCTCCTCCGCCCTTGAACCCCGCCCCTCCAATCGCCACCAGGACAGAACCCCACTGGAAAATAGAAAAATTAGGGAGGTCTCATAGAAACATTTAAATTTGTGATGGGACTGGGCAGGCTAGATGCGGGAAGAATGATCCAGCTGTTGTGTAAGTCCAGAACTGGAGGTCACATTCTAAGAATAAGAGTGTCAATGGTAGTCATGATTTGGAGGCGCTTGTGTTCGACTGGGTGGACAAAGTTAAAATCAGACAACACCAGGTTATAGTCCAACTGGTTTATTTGGAGGCACTAGCTTTTGGAGCGCTGCTCCATCATCAGGTGATTCTGCTCCACAACTGCCTGATGAAGAAGCAGTGCTTCGAAAACTAGTGCCTCCAAATAAACCTGTTGGACTATAACCTGGTGTTGTCTGGTTTTTAACAAAGAATAATGGGTAAACCATTCAGGACTGAGATGAGAAGGAATTTCTTCACTCAGAGAGTTGTGAACTTGTGGAATTCTTTCCCACAGGAAGTTGTTGGGGCCAGTTGATTAGATATATTTAAGAGGGAGTTGGACATGGCCTTTGCACCTAAAAGGATCCAGGGGTATGGAGAGAAAGAGGGAATGGGATACTGAATCTGCATGATCAGCCATGATCATATTGAATGTTAGTGCAGGCTCGAAGGGCTAAATAGCCTACTCCTGCACCTATTTTCTGTTTTTTTTTCCTTTCTAATTACTTGCTGCACATGCATGATAACTTTTTTTATGCACTGACCCTTTTTGAAGTCTTTTGATTCTTTCTATCAAAGTGCATGCCTCACACTTTTATATATTAAGCTCCATCTGCTAAATTCATATCCCCTTACAGATTGCTCATATTCTCAGCACAACATGTCCTTACACTTATTTTTATAACATCAATAAATTTGGATAAATTACACTTCTCTCAGTTAAAAATCACACAACACCCAGTTATAGTTCAACAGGTTCATTTGGAAACACTAGATTTCGGAGCACTGCTCCTTCATCACAACTGCCTGATAAAGGAGCAGTGCTCTGAAATCTAGTGCTTCCAAATAAACCTGTTGGACTAAAACCTGTTGTTGTGCGATTTTTAACTTTGTCCGTCCCAGTTTAACACCTGCATCTCCAAATCATAACTCCTTTCTCTAAGTCAAAAAAAAGACTATAAAATGTAGGAGCAGATGGAGGCCATTTGGCCCATTGAGTCTGCTCTCCTGTTCATTGAGGTAATGGTTGATCTAATAATCCTCAACACCACTTTCCTGCCTTTTCTCAATAACCCTTGATTTCATTTTGATTGAAAATCTGTTCATCTCAGCCTTGAGTACACTTAATTGCCCATTATCAACAGCCCTTTGTGGTAAAGAATTCCAAGGTTCACTACCCTTTGAGAAGAAGCTCCCCCTCATTTCCGTCTAATGTGTGACCCTTTGGATTCTAGACTCTCCTACAAGGGGAAATCATCTTTTGGCATCTAATATCTCAAGTCCCCTAAGAATTTTTTGTATTTCATTAAAAGCACCTCTAATTCCTCTATATTCCAATCAGTAGAAAGCCAATCTACTCAACCTTTTCTCTTAAGACAGCCAATTAATACCTAGTCGGTGTCTTGTGAGCCTACTCTGGGTGCCTCTAATGCTAATATATCATTCCTTAGGTAAGTGGCTCAAACTTCTCACAGAGTTCAAGCTAACTAGTGCCTTTTACAGTTTTACCAACACGTCCTTACTTTTATATTCCATTCCCTTTGAAATAAAGGTCAATGTTCCATTTACCTTCTCTATCAGATAGATAGAAAATAGCACTCTCTGTCTTCTGCGTGTTAACCCAACTCTATTTTGGGCAACAACCTTTTATCTGGCACTTTAATGAATGGAAATCCAAATGCACTAATCCACCAGTTCCCCTTTATCAACTCTCTTTCTTTATTACTTCAAAGATCTCTAGCAAATTTGTTAAACATGGTTGCCCTTTCATGCTTTCTGATTGTATTCAGCATTCTTTCTAAATGTGCAGTTATTTCTTCACATTAAGTAATATCGCATTTTTTCCAATGACAGCTGTAAAGCTAATTGGTCTGCTTTCTGCCTTTCTCCCATTGTGGGTGGGGAAATCACAGTCAAGGCTTTCTTATTTGTTGCAGTCAATCCAGAATCCAGAGTGAGTTCGAGAATATTTTGACCAATGCCTGCACTAACTCCACAGCCACTTCCCTTCAAATCCTTAGATGATAGAGGGAATCAATGGCTGAGTGAAATTATCACTCAACCCAGATCTATACTGGGGCTCTGGGGACTTGATTCAAATCCTGCTATGGCAAATAGTGGAATTTAAAATAAAAATAATCTTGAATTTGGAGTCAAACAATGACCATGTACCAATTCTTAACTGTCAGAAAACCCTATTTAGGCAAGTGTGAGTACCGCAGATGCTGGAGATCAGAGTCAATATCAGAGTGGTGCTGGAAAAGCATAGCAGGTCAGGCAACATCCGAGGAACAGGAAAACCGACATTTCTGGCAGAAGCCCTTAAGAAGAGCTTTTGCTAGAGAAAACCCTATCTGGCTTATTAATGTCCTTTAGGGAAGGTAACTGTTGTTCTTACCTGGTCTGGTTTACATGTGACTCCAGATCTACAGAAATATGGTTGATTCTTAACTGCCTTCTGAGGCAATTAGAAAAGGGTAATAAATGTTGATCTAGCCAGTGATGCTCGCATAAAGTGAATTAATTTTTAAAAAAGCCATCAGGTCTTGGTGATTTGTTTACCTTCAGTTCCATTAGTTTGTTAAAAGCCTAAACATTGCCTTTCCAATGCCTGATTGGCATTAGATTTGCTAGGCCTTACCTTAAAGAGTAGATGCACCACGTATAATTACGCAGTTCATTCTCAAATGGATGCAGCAAATCTTGCTTTTGCATAGACCTTGAGCCTTTGAGGTGAACAATATTCCACTATGGTCTGGAGTTCTTAGAAGAAATTCTAAAATGTAACTTGAGTTTTTTAAGTATGCCACCGAAAAAAAAAAACTCTTCTTATTCCTGCTGCCTTTTTTTCTAGAGTGATCAAAAATAATTTCGATTGTCAGAATTTCTATGTTACAATGAATTACAGGATAACTACTGAACTATTGGGTGCTAAATTCAGTTCATCAATAAATTCAGAGAACACAAATTTGGTCAACAGGAAAGGCTCATATATTCACAGAAAATGTCCTTCTGTTTTATACCAAGTCTCTCCCTCTGTTGCTGACCTCTGAGATTAACAGCTTCATAAAAATAGTGCAGACAGGGATAAAACATGGACGCATTGGGCAGTTGTATGTGAACTTGCTGATTGCAAATACTAAGTGAAATAAATGAGGTTAATCCAAAACACTATTTCAAGTGAAATCATTGCTTCAGGGCAAGTGGGATAGTTACAAACAGTGATTAATAACTAGAATTAGCTGATGGGCAGGTTATGGAAGCAAAGGTACTAGACCCATTAGTGCTGTGGCAGTAGAACTTCATAGCCCTGATTTTGTGATCCACAAGGGAGATTAATGCAGAGCAAAACTGGACCTGTGTTCTGAATGGAAATATAAAGAAAGGAGTGGTTTTCAAACACAAAGTCTAACTGTAGATTATTTGTGGTGCATGCATCCAGAAATTTTAACAAGACTGATTTAATCTTGACTCAATTTAGACCACTTTGAGAGCTGCATTTGGAGCAGCTCAGTTTGTTTATTCATTGCTATGCAGATTAGAATATTCCATTTCAAAGCAAAGCTTTCTTCAACATATTGTATTCCAAGCATGCTCTACCTAAAACGCAGGTCCTTCATGTATTGTTTGCGGATGCTTCATCCTGAACCATTTTTCACGAGTGGCAATTTGCCATTGCCTTCCACTCATAACGTGGGGCATGGAGACTGATCCCAAACCTACCTTAGCCAGAATAGGAATCATGCCTATGCTGTTGGCATTATCCTGAACCACATGCCAGCTATGCAGCTAATCAAGTTAACCATGCACTGAGTTACAACCTATGAAAATGTTCAAACCTAATTCATATAAGTGACTACATTCCAGCAGTAAAAAAACAACCTGAACAATTGCCTTGGATTGTAAGTCGAAGGCTGCTCAGTTTTCTCAAGTAGCTTCAAACATTTAGAACTCACGCATGACTAAATAGCTACTACTCAATGTTCAAGCTAAAGCTAAAATCCCAGAAACTTTACTGTTACATGTAAAGTGACAGTAACAAAGAAAATGTTAAAATGCCAGTTCTAATTTTACTATAATTACTGCACTACTTTGGCTCTTACAGCAGGATCATTGCTTCAGTTTAATATTTCAGGTTGCCAGGTAGTATGTGTGATTGATGTTCATTTGTATTCAACTGATATACATACTTACGTTAACATGTGGAAACTGCCCTGGGCCTCTAACATTTTATGGACTCACTAAGAATGTGTATATTTACAATTTTTTTCCAATATTTCCTCATGCAAGGAAATTATAAACTCATTACTTGATTTAAACAGTATTAATGACACTAATAAGGACCTTAAGTTGATTCACACTTCTGAATAACAAGGCAGGAGACATCCAAAGGTTCTCAATAATTCTTAATCTGAATGAAAAGCAATATAGCCTGAGGATTAATAACCACAGCTATTTTCACTGATGCAGGAATGAAATACTCACTGACCTGAGATTGCTGCATTCGTGCTCCCTCAGCAAGTCACAAAGATCCACCAAATGATATATTAAAATGCTGCAGTTATAAAATGAATTCCAATATATATTTAATTTTTAAAAAAAATTTAAAAAGCTTTTATGTCAATGACCATTAAGCAGTTTTGGGAACACATAATAACAGATAAACAAATGAAGTATATACTGCATGCATATCTGACTTGGATTTAGTATTGCAATGCACTTCATCTAATTTGTTGATGTTAACGAAACCCTCCCTGTCAAGTTTAAAGAAAGGGAGCTTAGTACATCCAGCACTGAGTCAGAGAGTCATAGAGTCATGTAACATGGAAAAAGACCCTTCGGTCCAACAAGTCCATGCTGACTATAAGCCCAAATTATACTATCCTCACCAGTCTGTCCTCTCCTATAAGCTAACCAATGCCCTACCACATCGATAGTAGCAGTAAAATAGTGAGGGGCTGCTTTCTTGCCATAAGGTCACCACAGACCTTAAATTTGAATTTAGTACCCACTTAAGGCCTCCCTCCACCTTTGCCTACGTGTCCGGTCAGGATGTCCTGAGCAGAGTGGTGCGGGCAGGAGTGCTCCTGCAATAACAGGCCCATGAGCCTATCAGTGACTGCGCCAATGTTTTGTGCTACCTCTGTGCTGCCTCCACCCCAACAATTTGTCTTCTCACCATGATCTCTCATGTGAGAAATGGAGTGGTGATGGTCTAGGGGCATAATCTCTGGACTGTTAATCCAGACACCCAGGTAATGATCGAGGGACCAGGATTCAAATCTCGTCACAGTATATGGTAAGATTTGAATGCAATCATAAAAAATCTAAAATTAGAAGTGTAATGGTGACCACAAAACCATTCGTGGTTGTCAGAAAAAAAAAACATCTGGTTCATTAATGTCCTTTAGGGAAGGAAATTGCCATCCTTACCTGATCTGGCCTACATTTAACTCCAGGCGCACAGCCATGTGGCTGCATCTTAACTGTTCTATGGCCAATTAAGGATAAGCAACAAATGCTGATGCCAGCAATGCCCTCATCTTGTGAATGAATAAATAAAAGTCCAGTGCACCACCTCCCTCATTGGGGCCTGCCAGCTTTGCACTAACAATACATGCCACACACACCAAACACCCAATCCAACTACTATTCCTAGGGAAGTACAGTTTGGCAGACTCTGCTTCAGTCTATTATGACTGTAGGATACCTGGTGCTTCCCTTTGTGGGCTCCCATCAACCCCTCTGGCACTGGACAAGAGGACTAGAGGTGAGGAGATGCAAGGATCTCAGATCCTCATAAAACTGAGCTCACTGTTGAAGCCAGTATATGAAATATAAAGTTAGCTGTGTGCTATCAGTATATTGGATTTTAAGCAGCAGGACTGGTTATATGCTTCATGAAAATCTACATAAATAGGGCAACAATCCTGTGACCTGTTTTGAACTCTGTTCACAATTTAGCATCCTACAACATTCATCTGAATGGAAAGCAATTTACCATTGCTGACTGCCTAACTGACATAGCCCTTACATTTGTTAAAAAGTTAAGCTGATTTCTCAAAGGACACAAAATCACTGTAACACCACCACTCTGTCTAGCATCCTTTAGAAATGAATTGAAATAGGATGCAGGCATTTTCAAGTGATTAACAGGCAATTTTATTGATCAAGCCAGCATGCCCACACAGCGTTTTGCAAATTTATTATAATTAAATATAGAGAAATAGCTACCCACAGGAAAGCAATAAGTGAATCCGTTTGGAGGTCTTGTTTTTCATTTTCTTTGTCAGTGGAGCATGGATATAATACTGCACAGCACGTTACCTTGTCATTAATAATAACACCGCTGCATTCCCAGAAAAGATTGTGACACATCAGTAACCAACTACAATCAAGGCAGTCTAGCAAAAAGGTTAACTAAAAACAAGGAGATAAAGTTGATATCCAGGTCCATGGATATAATTTCTGTTTTCCTCAGTAGCACCACGGGGCAATCCTACTCATTGCAATAACTACAGTGCTTAACTCTCTTTGTCAATGTTTCTTTACTTCTCAAGGTGTTAAGTGTTAGAGAACCACCCCAGGATTACTAAACTCACTGAAGCAGCAGGGCAGTTGATCAACTACTTATGGCATTTTCTTCATAAGGGAAAATGGGTTTTGCCCCTGGAATTGGAGTCCAGATTATTTGACGTCCTGGACTACCTCTCCAGCTGCTATCTAAAATGTCGGCCACGCAGAGTATTGATGAAGTAAATTACTTGGTGATGGTCGAGCAGGTTTCTTCATCTTTCATTATTTTGATTTCATTTGATAGGAACATCAGTCAGGATTTACAAAGGTCAGCCAGTTTGCACACAGTGAAGAATGTTAAATTCTTACATCCCATAGGAATAAAATAGTAATGCTTAGAATAGACTGTACTGGTTGTACACCATTTTGAAGTATATATTAGAAATCAAATAGCCATTTGCCAGCTTTACTGTGTTTTTTTTTCATTCTGGAATGGCTTTTACAAACTCTGGCCCTTCCACTGGCAGTGTATTTAGCTGTATGGGACTGCTGGAAGTGAGATGTGTGTAGCTGGATACTGAAGGCGTTGGTATTTTGGGTAAAGAAAATACAGCTATAAGCTGATGAATACAGGGTAACAGCTTCACAGCATTAGGCTAATGAATCAGGATGCAATGATAATCACATAAACAGAAGAGAGCCAGAGCAGAGACATTGTGAGTTGGGTAGGTCCATGGCCATATAAATAGTTGGTCTGTAAATAATGAAGCTAGTGATAAAATGTACACTGGCTACTGCTGAGAGACAAATGATTCCCCATCGCCCCCCAACCAACAGACAAAACAATGGCCTAGAAGTTGTAAGCAAGAAATAGGCTGGATGGATGAGAAAAGAAAAGTACCATTGAAACGAGCAAAGGGGATTGGAAATGTTTTCTGGTTTTCAAAACTCCAGAGACTGGTTGCATGGCACAAGTTGCATATTACTGAGGTGTTTGGCGGGTTGAATACGTAGGATCCTGCAGATGTCTGCATTGAGACTTCAGTTTCCACCCTACCCACATTTGACATTCACATACTTATGCCAACAATCTAGCCATTCATTCATTGACCTTTTCACACGTTCATTAAAATTCACACTGGAAATTATAACTGACCAGATGGCAGGGACATTCCATAAAAAAAGTGCTTGTCTTCTGCTTGGATTCTCTTCGAGGATAATGAAGAAGACGTTTGGTATGCTTTCCTTTATTGGTCAGAGTATTGATGTACAGGAGTTAGGAGGTCAAGTTGCGGCTGTACAGGACATTGGTTAGGCCACTGTTGGAATATTGCATGCAATTCTGGGCTCCTTCCTATCAGAAAGATGTTGTGAAACTTGAAAGGGTTCAGAAAAGATTTACAAGGATGTTGCCAGGGTTGGACGATCTGAGCTATGGGGAGAGGCTGAACAGGCTGGGGCCATTTTCCCTGGAGCGTTGGAGGCTGAGGGGTGACCTTATGGAGATTTACAAAGTTATGAGGGGCATGAATAGGATAAATAGACAAAGTCTTTTCCCTGGGGTCGGGGAGTCCAGAACTAGAAGGCATAGGTTTAGGGTGAGAGGGGAAAGATATAAAAGAGACCTAAGGGGCAACTTTTTCACGCAGAGGGTAGTACATGTATGGAATGAGCTGCCAGAGGATGTGGTGGAGGCTGGTACAATTACAACATTTAAGAGGCATTTGGATGGGTATATGAATAGGAAGGGTTTGGAGGGTTATGGGCCGGGTGCTGGCAGGTGGGACTAGATTGGGTTGGGATATCTGGTCGGCATGCACAGGTTGAACCGAAGGGTCTGTTTCCATGCTGTACATCTGTATGACTCTAAGACTCTATGCTCTCCCTCTGTGGATTCCTCCACTGAGGGAGTTCTGCACTGTGTATTGAAGAATCTGGGCTAATATCTAAAGAAACAAGGTTTCTAGGAAGGAGATGAAAAAAAGAAAATAGCTGGATTCTGCCCATTATTGACTGGTTCTTCACTAAAAAAACACAGCAATTACGCTTTCACCTGTCAATGTTGTACCAAATTTCCTCAGTTTGTATTCATTGCATATAAATGGCAGGCTGCCTAAGCAATTAACATGTTCTAACAGTGGCAGGGGGTGGAGTGGGAGGAGCAGAAAACCTGTTTCTGTATTAAGTGTTAATTTGGTTGCCAAGGCAGAAAATGTTGAGGCAACAAGTGTGTATTTGTAACAATGTGAGTCACTGCACTGTCTCAGTCAGCTACTTCTTTAGCGAACTGTGTTCACACAGCCAATGACTTTAGGTGAAGTGTGAATATCAGTAATCTGGCTAAAGGGGGATGCAAAAGTCTAGCTTGGTAAGGACACAGGACATGATCAAGAGCCTGTGAAAAGACATGACCTTGCAATTAGACTGACCACCAATGCAGCTGCTTAATGTAAAAAGCATTTTACTGACTTCTAGTCTGAGGCCAATTGAAGGAGGTAACGAGTCAATGTGTTTCACCTATAACTGGCAAAAAATGTTTTCATCAAGCTGTTCAATAATGCTATGAGACCTCTGGAGATGGTGGGATTTGAATCCTGGTTTCCTGGCTCAGATGTATGGCGTCTAGCACTACACCATAAGAGCCGTCAGCTACAGCTAGCTAGCATAGTCAGACTTAAATTCATTGCAGGTGCCTTTGATTGACAATTGAAAAATCAAGGAATATTGGGATAGACGAGAAGATGAGCTAATTGAATGCTGGGAAGGCTCAAGGGTACAATGTGCCTAATTCTCCTCCTATTTCTTGTATTCCATGATTCTTCAGGGACTTGTTATTTTCATTTCACTTCAGGCAAAAGCAGATGTTTGGAGATTGATAATGTTCCTTGTAATTTACAATTAAGTGAAGTTTGTTTCATCTTATTTCATGGCTGAATGCCCTGTTGGTTCTCAAGTGCTCAGACTGCAGCTGTGAATTGGTGCTGATCAACAAGTAGGTTCTGGCACAGTACAATATTATCTCAGTGATTGCGACTGTTGTAAAATGGATGTTCATATTTTACAGTGCAAAGATATTGATAGGGAGAGGTGTGGCAGTGTTAATCAGAGTATTAAACTGGATTTTAACACCACCTGGTTTATTTCCATTATTTTGCAAGTAAACTAGTTCATTCTATTTTCATCCTTAGCTGTTAGAGAACTGGTGATCGTGAAATTCAGCAACCATTGACTTCACCTTCACCCATTGAAACCTGTTCGAGAAAACCTGAGCTATGTATTACTTTAGGTCACATTGAGGGTTTGTAAAGCAGTCAAGCAATAGAAACGTCTCTTAGATAAAAGAATAACATGTTTGAAAATGCTGGATTTCAAACAAAATGTAGAAAACTGTTTGGGAATATCCTTTACTCAAAAGGCAAGACAAATCCAGTCTGGCTAATTACTATCCCATCCGTCTACTCTTGTTCATCAATAAAATTATGAAAGGTGTCATAGAGGTTTATAAAATCTTGAGGGACATGGATATTGTAAATAGACAAGATCTTTTCCCTTGGCTAGGGGAGTCCAGAACTAGAGGGTTTAGGTTTTGGGTGAGAGGGGAAGGATTTAAAAGGGACCTAAGGGGCAAATCTTTTCATACAGAGGGTGATGTGTGAATGGAATGAGCTGCCAAAGGAAGTGGTGGAGGCTGGTACAATGACAGTATTTAAAAGGCATTTGGATGGGTAAATGAAGAGGAAGGGTTTAGAGGGATATAGGTCATGTGCTGGCAAATGGGACTAGATTAATTTAGGATATCTGGTTGCCATGGATAAGTTGAACCAAAGGGTCTGTTTCTGTGCTGTACATCTCTATGACTTGAACAGTGCTTACCTGCTCAGCAATAACCTGCTTAGTGATGCTTAGTTTGTGTTCTGCTAGGGTCGCTTAGCTCCTGATGTCATTACAGCCTTGGTTCAAACATGAACAAAAGGGTTAATTCCAGAAGTGAGGTGAGAGTGACAGCCCTTGACAGCAAGTCTGCATTCGAATGAGGGTGGCATCAGGGAGCCCAGGTAAAACAGGAATCAATGGGTATCAGGGGCAAATTCTGCAGTAGTTGTAATCATACCTGGAACAAAAGAAGACATTTCTGGTTGTTGGGCATCAGTCACCTCAATTCCAGCACATCTCTGCAGGAGTTCCTCAGGATATTGTCCTTGGCTCAGCCATCTTCAACTGTTTCATTTGTGACCTTCCCTCCATGATAATATCAGAAGTGAGGGTGTTCACCGATGATTGCACAATGTTCAGCACTATTCGTGACTTCTCAAGTACTGAGGGAGCCCATGTTCAAATGTAGCAAGATCTGAACAGTACCCAGGTTTGAGTTGAAAAGTGACAAATAACATTCGCATCACACAGATGTTAGGCAATGAACATCTCCAATAAGTGACAATCTAACTACTGCCCCATTGACATTCAAAGGTGTTATCAAGACTGAATCCCCCACTACCAACATGCTTGGGGTTACCAATGGCCATGAAACTCAACTGCACCCACCATATGAACACAATGGTTACTAGGACAAGTCTGAGAGGAGGAATACTGTGGTAAGTAACTCACTTCCTAACTTCCCAAAGTCTGTTCACCGTCTAAAAGGCACAAGTCAGGAGTGTGATGGAATACTTCCCACTAGCCTAGATGAGTGCAGTTCCAACAACACTCAAGAAGCTTAACATAATGCAGGACAAAGCAACCTGCTTGATTGGCTCCACATCCAAAAGAATTCACCCCCTCAACTATTGATGTTGAACTCTCTGCAACTGTGTTTAGCTCCTTGCTGGAGCAGTTTTAAAATCCTCATGAATGGAGTTTATCTTGTGATGTCAGTTCACCTTCCAGGCATTACCTTACAGGTGTATTAATATTATTTATTGATAATGTTTGAAATGCAAGGCACTTTAAGAATAAACCAGGACAGCTTCAGAGTTACATGAGATCGTGCAAAGCTTTTGGTGTTTACACTTGGCAACTAAGTTTGACACCACGGAGGGTGGGGTGGGGTGGGGGTGGGGATGGAGTACATTATTTCCAAGACATTTTTTTCACTTAACCCTGCCCTCATTTCCTACCTTTCCTTCATTTTTGTTATTGTTGCATTGCCCTGGTGGGCAATGCTTGTAATTTATTTGTTATATTATTCAAATAGGTGAATTGTATGGAGGGTTTCAAAAACAAACTGGAAGGTTTTAATTTTAAAAAAAGGAGCTGAGTTTCTTTTACCTTTAAAACTTTGAGATAGAGATGTGCGTCGCAGGACCTGGAGGATATTCTTTCCCCTTCCAGTGCAATTTAGATTTGGTCTCCTCCCTTGTTTACTACACTTTTGGTTTTTGTGATTATGATTCTCCCCTGGGGAATAAGGGAAAGGAAAGGGAGGTAAGGGATGCAAGGTTTCTGGAGAATGGGAAAGATGTAGGGATGGGGCTGAGGGTGAAGTCAGGGTAAGAGTTAAGGGAGAGGAGAAGGCAGAAGGAAGGAAAGGGAGGAGCTATGGGAAAGGAAGAGGGAAGGAAGGAGGGGATGAGGGAAGGAAAAAGAAAGGAAGGGATGAATATTAAAAAGGGATGAGGGAAGAGATGTGGAATGGGAAAATGTGGAGGAATTGGAGCATACAGAATGGCAGGGGAGGGAACAGGGGAGAGGGAGAAGGCAGAGGAGAGAGAAAAGAGACCAGTGATTGTACTCAACTATATTGCAAATGAAAAACAGTTGTGAATCTCAAAAAGTCTTTTGACTGATTTAGTACATGAATTTTATAAAGCATTTATAACTAATTATGTAATTTCTAAGTCTATTTAGTAATGCACTGTAGGTAGCAGTGATTTTTACACAGGAAATTCTCTTAAACAGTAATGTGACAATGACAATGCCAGTGGAAGAATAAACATTAGCCAATGTACTATGGAAAAGTAAAAGAAAACTCTCCTGCCACAGTAAGTCCCGAATTTACACACCTAAGAGAAAGTGAGGACTGCAGATGCTGAAAATCAGAATCGACAAGTGTGGTGTTGGAAAAGCACAGCAAGTCAGCCACTTCCTTGCCTGAAACATTGATTTACCTACTCCTCGGATACTGCCTGACCAGCTGTGCTTTTCCAGCACTAATTTACAAACTGTCTGACTGAATGAATGCTCATTCTTATGAATGCTATCCCATACTGGTGTGCATTATTATTAATTCTAAAGATCCGATCTGCAAACGCATCCTTGTTCTTAGAAGCCACTATTTTATATTGTCCTACATTAAGTTCTAACTTATGTACAAATCTACTTGCAAACAGACTCAAGAATGGAACTCATTTATAACCCAGGAACTGCCTGTATACCATGGGATATTTTACCCATACCTGCAAGGCTGACTGTGCTTTGGTTTAATATCTACTCTGGAGGACTGCATCTCCAACAGCTGAGAGCTCCTTCACTATGGAGCAAATGCATCAGTCTGAATGAATTTAGAGCAAAATTTCGAAACACCCAGTTGTGATTCATTGCAAACATCCTATTGAACAGGCCTGAAGTGCTAATTTGCGTTTTGAGCAACATAATTACTGCAACAAAACTAATGTTTCCTTTCAAAAAGGGTTTTTATTTCCTAGCTGTGTCTTGCTCTCATGCACAATGCTTTAAGGAAGCCCAACATAACTGTTTCAGCATTTGTTTTGCTACTCTTTGTTTACACATCCCTGCTGCTGTGTTTTGTGGCTTTATTATTAAAAATAAGTGATTCTTGGTCTAAGTAAGACCTGCTATTAGCATTTGCTGCCAATAATCATATACATGTTCTCAAATTAAGGTTATTATACTCTTGATTAAGACCTCAAATTATGATAGCAAGCCACGGTTGTTTTGTTGGTTAAATTATACAGAAATATAGTCTGAGCATAAAGTCAGGTGCGAATGGATGCACTGCTGAAAAAAATTAATAGGGATCTGAAAGTGCATTCTTTTCCGTCAATCAAACCGAGTATAAATCAGGGAACATATGTCTTACAAATCAATGCATACTCATTATTTTATGAGCATTTACTTTGTAATTGTATCTGATTTCATGCTAAAATTGAATGTTGCTTTGTCAATTAGAGACATCATTGACGATCATTTTCACCAGCATCAAACAATCCTCCAAATTAATTGACCTTATTAGAGCTGGTGAAACCTAAATTCAGTGGGGGAGAAATTTGCTCCATTAGCACCTTATTTCTGGATGCTACGGATAACCTCAGAATGATCAACTAGTGTGTGCGCGCGCGCGCACACATGATAAAGATAGATAACAGAATATGGAGATCAAAGTTAGTGCAGGGAATAGTTTTTTCTGCATCTGGCTGTCTTTTTTAAAAAAAATCTAGATTGATTCTGTAGACTGCTGGCAGGTACAGCGATTCTAAGAGGAAAACATGTGAGGACATGGACAGGAGCAAAATTAGAAGTGAAGCCCAGCAGAGTTGCTGAAAACAAGCCCTGATCCAGAGATAGCAGAATGTACACCTTTCCTTGACATTTTAATGGGCCTGTTTTGATGATGCTGATGATGATAATGATGATGATGATGATGATGATAATATTGATGGATGAACCAGACAACGAGAAGGAAAGGCCTGTATCAGTTTGCAGTTTTCTTTAAAAATGCATACTTGCAGGTGAAAAATACTGAATATCATCTTGGTTCAGGCATCAATATGCATGCAATCAATATCCACTGAGCGTTCCTTAAAGGGAATCATCAAGTATTTCCAGGTTGTTGTTGATTGAGAAACATAATAACAGGCAGCAAAAATCAAAGTGTTCAGTCTTTTCTCTCATTCTTTCAAGTGGCAAACACTTACAAGGAGTGGTTAGTCAGATGTTAAAGGGCTTTTCATTCACAGCTTTTGTACATGTTGTTCCAAGATATGGATGCACTAATAAGCTTTCTCTTTGAAATAAACCACCATTTAAAGAATAACAACAAGCTGCTGGAAGAGGAAATAGGAGAAAATGGAGAAGTATCATTCAGTGAGCAATTTGCAAACACCCCAATCCCCCCCCCCACCGCCACACACACACTCACACTCATAGTCCATCCTCAGTGCAAATCAATGTGCATGTTGATTGTGTTTTACCAACATTTTCTTCGCTGAAATTTGTTACATTCTGAAGATTAATCTCAAACTAGGACAAGGATGCTACTAGCAACAACTACAGATATTGCAGTAATGCATTATTGTCTGGCTCCTGAGCTGGACACTGAGATATGTGCAACCTCTATACTTTTGCCAGTCACAGATGAAGAAGTGAGTTCGCCTATTCACTCTCTATTCAAATAGATTTAAGTTTGTTTCATCCTTTCTTGCCAGAATCTAGTTGTCAGATTGAACTCATGCCTTTGCTTAGATTATAGGCTTCCACATGGTACAAAATGCCATTGACTACAGGCATATTGCTATACTCCACTGCATATTAACTCTACCCTACACCAGGGCTGAATGGATTCCACTATTTCAGTGTCCTGAAATATGTAATAGTCAATAAATATTTGGTCATTGACAAGTATTCTAGCCAGCAGTCATGGTGAGTTCGCGCTGCAGCAGTGATTGTGCCAGCTGCAGGTGGACCATCACTACCTCCCAGCTACTGGCTATTCATCTACATGGGGAAACAATACCCCTGTGCACAGAATGCAAACAATTAGAAACAGACAGTTTCACACAACACATCGCTGGCATGCTGAAACAATGCTTTTCTTACTTGGACAACATTACATCTTTAGAAAAGGACAGCAGGTTTGTGCTGCACGGAATCACTACCATGTCCACTGTCGACACACACTGAAGCTTTCCTTTAATTCTTCTTTTGTATATCCCTGGAAATAGAAGCCCCAAAAATGTCTGCAGAGAAAGGGGTGAGGATAGTCACTCTTCTCCTTATATCACATCACACGCTCTGTCTGTTTGGGTTTTTGACCCCATTTAGGCGTCACATTCCATTCATCTCATGCAGAATTTTGCCAGCCAACCACTGAATTTATCTCTACAGTTATTTTGTCTCTGTAAATGTCCTTATTTTAAAGAAAACACATTTTGCAATTAAGGACTGAAAAACTTATAATATTTCAGGGTTCTGACTTGACACTGTGGAACTGCCATATATCATTAAGACAAATAGAACAGTATACCAATTTACTGTCACGTGTATCTTTACAAACAAAAATACAGTGAAAAGTTTTATAAATTGCCATGCCACAGCACTTATGTTTATGATATGAGTCATAGATAAGAAGGAAAGAAAAAGCAAAAAATAATATAATGTTCATCTCAGATCAATTTCAGTTCAGGGAAAGCTGATTAAAATGACAAATGCTCGAATACCTGGAAGCCACCGCTGAAGATGATCTCCATGCTGGAACAAGACATATCAAACCAAGATCACCACTCCGGGAGTGCCGTGCCAGACAGAGAGCACACTGGGATGAAACCAGACCACCCGTTAAACTTTTGGAATATCTGGAACAAGACCTCCATGCTGGGACTAGACCTCTATGCCATGCTGAGACCACCATGCCAGGCTACTGCCATATGCAGAATCTGCTGCAGAAAAAAACCTTAATGCCAGTGTGAGAGCACCACACTGGGAGAAGACTGCTAAACCTGGAGAACGCCACACTAAGACGTGACCGCCCCCCTGGAATGAGGCCGCCATGGTTGGTCATCACTGGGCCAAGACATACATGCCAGGACAAAATATGTTGCAACCATAAAATAGTTGCATCCAGTCAGTACCTTGCTTTTGCAAGCATCAGAGGTATATGCTGTTTGATATGATCAGCCAGTCTTCAGGACATATAGCTTTTTATTAAAGCTTGACTATTAATTATTATTAATTGTTGCATTTTCTATGGGATTGCCTCCACCAATGAGGTTCCACTTGCCCTCTCAGGCTTGTTTCTCCCCTTGAATTGTCCCAATGCAGCCTGATGAAAAGTTTTAACAAAATGTGCTTTTTTTCCCCATAATTCAAGTTCCATATAGCTATGTGCAAGATCAAAAAATATTCAATTCCTGAACTTAAACTTTGTTTTAACTTAAGCATATTTGCTCAGCTATATTCTGTGAGATACTGAAAATGTTGAAATTTTTCTTGTTGCACCATTATCAGCACACACTTGCTGAAAAAAGTTTCCAGAGCTGGCAGGATGCAAGGATATATCTAATTAATCTCAAGTGTTATTCAATGCCCCCCCACCCCCTACCCCCTCAGCAAAATCATGACCAACGATTACCTGAAATAAGATTGGATTAGACACTGGCTGTTGACCTTCAACATCGCCATCACTTCCAGATTTACATCACTTCCAGGGAGTCACCTGGCAGTCATTAGTCGAAAACTTAACTGTGCAAATTGTATCAACATTGAGGCTATATAACCAGGATTGAAACTGTCTATTCTGTTGAGGTTGACTCACCTTTTGCACTCATGGTCCTACCAACCTCCCAAGATTATTCACTATCTGCAAGTCAACAGTGGGATAAATACTTGCAAGTCACCTGAATGGGGGTCGACATGATCCAAAGGTCTGGTACCATCCATGTGTTGGATTATCTTTGTCACGTCATTCAATATCTATATATAGTAAAAGCAACTGACGAAGATAACTTTATGCACATATTTTATTTTGCTCTAATGTCTGTCAATGTTGTGTACAAAATGTTGGTTCCACTCAATATCATGTTCCATCTTGACTCGAACTTAGGTCACTTTTCTTTCATTATCACTGGGTTAAAATGGGAAAAGAATTTCATCTCCGACACCATTGTGGGAGCAGCATCAACTGAAGACATGCAGTTATTCAAGGAAAAGTTCTACTTGCTCCTTTCTAGAATAGCCAGGGCTCAAAAATAAAATGTGGACAGGTCCCCAGAATGTATTTATACAAATTGTTTTATTGCAAGGCATGATTAGCTTTCACACTGAATTTGTGAAATAAGTGTAGTCAGAGAAGAACACCAGTTGACAAAATGATTGACTGGGGAACAAATTTTAATTTAAATAGGGCAATTTCAAAATTGTTAGCACATGCTATATGGCAGTCAAGCCCTAAAGGTGAATTTGGGTGGCTGGTTTGTGAATTGAAATTTAAATTTAGCACCTTACAACAATTTAAAAGCATCAATTCAGACAATCATTAGATGCAGATCCTATTAACTTTTTGTAACTCTGTAAATAGTTGTGTGATGTACTGTGCTAGAGTTACAAATCACGCTTGGACCTGGCTATAATTGATTCCTGCTGATCAAAGTCAATATCACTGAAGTGTTTTTTAATCTTTCAACATGCATCAGCTAAAATAAAAGTGCATTTTATAATACTGATAATTTTTTAATGCAGTGGTACAATCAGCTTTATGTGAAATCAGCCCACTGCAATGTGTCATGTAGCAGAGGTATTCTAATAATTGAGCATGAATAACAAGCAATATGGACATAGAAAAAAATAGTCTTTCAGTTGCATCATCCTTAATTGGGTAATTCTTGTTTATAAGGTACAACTGTATAAGCTCTTTTATTTATTTTTTATAACAGGAATTTTTTTGTGTGATTAGAAGGAAAATGACTCGTCATCATCTATAGATCTGAACATATTTGTTCTAAAATATTGTTATAATTTTCTTTCCTGTTTTGCAATGTACTGACTATTCTATCTTTGCAGTAGCATGTTGTAGAAGGAAATCACACAATGGGAGATACTGTTGATTAGAAGCTAAGTCAGTCACAGGTGAATTTCTTTCTGCAGCCAAAAATTGAATGAGAGAACTAATTGCATAGTGAAAGGGCCAAAATATAACATACTCTGCTTCTTGTGGCTCTATTACAAATCCTTCGGCTGATGCAGTATATATTAAAAGGGTCCAATGCATAATCCAATGACTGATGAAATGTCATTTTGAAGCCTTATTTTTGAATGCTGCATCTGACTGAATAACCACATCCTCATCTCATCAAGGGGTCAATATACCCCTAGGCCTTTTAACAACTCATGACTGTGAAATTCATATTCCTAAAAATTGATTCAATTTGGTGGACAAAAACCATTCCTCTGTGTGATTTAAAGTATCTAGAACAGCAGATGGCCTGAATTGCTGGAGGTAGAGAATTGATATATTTTCATGATTTTGAGGAACCTGTGCATATGCAGGTTTATGTTCCATTGGAATTCTCCCAATTACCTGTAAGTTTGGTCAGAAGCCCATCAGACACTCCAGTGACGTAGTCTAAATGATGTTTGCACTGTTTGGGAAGTTTCCTATGTATTTTTATGTATGCTACAGTAGACAGAAACGTTTATGTCTGTGGGCTCTAAATCCAACATTGTTGTGCTCATTTTATCGAAAACTAAGTTTACAACAATCAAACTATCAGTGACAAGCCCAATGTATAGAGGTGAGGCATTTGTACTCTTTTAACATAAATTCCGATTTTTTTTTGTCTTATGCAGGCATTTCTGTGTTTTGAGCAGTTGAGCTGGTGGTCCGTAAAGGGGCAAAAGGAGACCACTTGAAAACAAACCCAAACCCAGGCATTGGTTGCTCTACCCCAACACACTTACACACTCCCCTTCCCATTAAACATATTTGAATGTCCTGACTTAGGTCTGAATCACAAACAATACTAAAAGTCAATAAAGCGAACCACGTCAGGACACAGAAATAATGTGCAAGTTAACAGAGACAGTCACCCAAGGCAGGAATCAAACCTGGGTCCCTAGCACTGTGAGGAAGCAGTGCTAACCACTGAGCCACTGTGCTGTTTAATCCTCAGCAATATTGTGGGAAGTCAAAGTCAATGATGCCTCTATCCATTCCATACACCATCAATCTCTCACACTGTACAGGTACAGCCCCGTTGTTTACTCAATAATACTCCCTTGCATTTAGGACTCATATCTAGTATTCAGACTGCCTCAGTCACCGAGCAGTGCTACCATGTACAACCACCTCTTGCAGTCTCAAAACAGCGCCCACTCTTAGTGTGCATTTTACACTAAAACACTACTGCACAATCAATGTTATTCTGACTACTCAGGTTGAAGTACAATATTTTACAAATATGAAGTTTACAAGATACATAAATTTTAGAACATACTTTTTAATGCAAGGTAAAATAAAGACAGACATGGAGGGTAATTTTTTTACACAGGGAATAGTTTGCATGTGAAATGAACTTCCTGAAGAAGTGGTGGAGGTGGGTTCAAGTACAACATTGAAGACATTTGGATAAGTATATGAGAAGGAAAGGCTTGGTGGGATACGGGCCAGGAACAGGCAGGTGAGACTAGTTTAGTTTGGGATTATGTTTGGCATGGACTGGTTGGACCGAAGGGTCTGTTTCCATTTTGTATGACTCTATGTGACCTGTTCTGAATTCTGTCCAACATTAAGTTGAGTGGTTTGGTTGTTAAAGGGAAAGCTAGGTTGTCACATAGTGAAGAAGATGCAAGATATTCATACCTATAGGCAATGGCCAGAGCAATTGTGTTGACTGTGGATAGTTTGTTAGTTTCCAAGCATCACAAGAATGGGGTTTACTGGGGAGATCAGGTTTATAGACAGATCTTTTTTAATTGTCCAATTAATTCCAAAATAGAACACATCTAGGGGTTTAAATAATAGCCAATTATTATTGCTATAGGAATACAAAACCCATGTGATTCATATTTTCATGGTGATGGGCTTTGAGAGTGCAAGAATGCATACAGAGCCATTGTAGTATTGGGGTGTAGGGTTTTCCAAATATATCCTCAATCTTCACAGAAATGGTTAGTGTATAAGAATCTTAGAGAGAGAGAGAGAGAAAGAGAGAGCAAGAGACAGAGAGACAGCAGCAGTAAAACTTCATCCCTCAGTACATGGAATGCAGGTGGGTGACTGCGCTCAAGTTAAAGGCACGAATATTGTAAGCATTTAAATAAGACTGTAAGGTTTTTGTTAGAGAGAGAAATGTCCAGATTGCTCTTTACTGTGAAGATCAGTTCAGGGATTAATAACTAGTGGACTGCCTTCCATATTGGAAGGAAGCCATTTGGAGCTGTGAATAACAGTAGGCTGGATTCTGAAGAACAAAGTATCCATCAAAGGACACTTTACAACAATGATGTGGGTCTTTTCATTATTTTGCAAGTTAAATGGGACAGCTTTTCTGTCATTAGGAGTGCAAGCTGTACATTGAAATAATGTTCAGTTAATTTAGATTTTAGTTTGTTTGGTTCAGGAAAATCTTAAAATTTGTCAGGATGATTTTCTAATCATTAGAAATTTAAATATATATATTAAATGTTATTAGTCTATGTACGGACCGTAACAGAAGTAGAACATAACGGGAAGGAGCAGAGTAGAACTGACAGGTAACAAGAACTCCTTAGCCTTATGGAAGGGATGACCCTGAGCACTAATGGGCAGCTACAATTTAGTCCTTGATATCTATGATATCCAGGATAATGATATTATTCTGCCTTGTGTCTCTTTCCAACTTGCAGTTCACACCCTTCCTTTTATTTGGATGATCAAGCTGCTGAGGTTGTGATCAGGAAGCTTTCATTTCTCAACCCAGCCCATTTTCCTCACACCAATCTTCTCCTTTGATTTCCTGTTTCCACTTGCCCAAGAACTGCTGCTTGTCCAGTCTCCAGGAGGTGGAGAGACAGAGGCTGCAGTATCTCACTGATGAAGAGCCTCCATCACTTGCACAAACACCACCTTCATGGAGCTGGGAGCCAATTATGGTCATAGGATCAGCACATGGTGAGTCATTTGGGCAAGAGTGGGTTGCAGTCAGCTCAAGAGAAAATGAGCCCGTTTATCAGTTCCCTGGAGGCCAAGGCTGCAGATGTGTTGTGTTACAGAGGACAGACATACATATAATCATATATTGCTGTGCCTTCACTTTTGCAACATCAAAATCCTGGAACTTGATAAGAATTCTGCGGGTGCCCTTTCATCCCTTGGACAGCAGCGGTTCAAGAAGGTAGTTCACCACTGCCTTCACAATGGCAATTAGGAATGAACAATAAATGCAAGCCTAACCAGTGACACATACAACTCATGAGTAGATGGTAAGAACAATGAAAATCACACTGTATTCGATTCCAGCAGCAATCTAATGGGCATGTGCACAAAAATGCTGTAAGTGAACTGACTGGTCTGCGAGACAACTTCTCCTTATTGTCAAGGAGTGTAGACGAGGTCCCAACAAAATTGCACTAATTCTCCATGGAAAAGTGAAATATTTCCATTGTTCCTTCCTATTTCATCTCTAAGCCATTTGTGCTATCTTTAGCTGGAACGTCTATACACTGTCTCAGGGATTGACAAGCACCTGGAAATACCACATGTGATCAGTCTTGGTCACTTGAGTGCAGTAAGGTTGTCCACTTTCAAAAGAATTTTTTTTGAAACAAGAAGAATGCAGCTTTTTTTTTGTCAGAATCTTACTTTACATCTTTCAGCCATGACATCATGCATTTTTACTCACCTTGTCCTGTGCTTGAATTGCATTGATGGCAGACAGAACCCAACACCTGAGCCTTGAGTGGACCCAGGGCACGTACCTTGAGTGGTCTTGATCCAGGCCCAGGTACGGAGGAGAGTTAGCCCCTACTTACTTTTCTGGAAATCCACCTGGTATCAATGCCTACTACTTCAGCAAAGGTGAGGTAGACCCAGCAGCAAAAGATGAAGCCTGAGGACTGGTGATTTTGTTGGTTGGGTTTGACGCTGGCAGTGGCAAAGTAGCTGACAGGAGAGTATCATGGCAATACCAATGAAGTGGGCCCAGCAGCAAGAGACATGACTCTAATGTTGGTTGAACCAGTGCTGGCAGTGGTGAGGTGGAACCGAGGAGTATCAGCCTTATAGCAAAGATAGCACCTGAGGATCAGCTACTTTGATGCTGGTTGGATCCGGTGTAATGTGGTAGAGGAGGGATGGCGACACAAGCATCGTTGCCACTGATGAGCTGTCTCAGGACTGATGGATTCTCTTTAAGCTATATCTTTCATTGTAATCCTTATTATTAAATTACTCAAAACTGTGCCATTTTGTGGTGATAAATGAAAGTTTTTCACTGTATTTTATTCCATTCTTATTGTAAAATACACATCATAATGAAATTAAAATCAAAATCAAATCATTTGCTTTGGAATTGAGATTAGAGGTCCAAAGTTCAGGTAATCACAAAAACACCATCATTTTTGGTGCAATTGAAAGATTGAAAAAAAACCTCACTGTGAACACAAGAGTGTTCAAAACTAAGTTGTGCTTACAGTTGGATTTTCTGAATATTTTGAAACATCATAGGATGTTGTGATATTGGATGGATTATTCATGATTCATATAGAGCTCATGTTATTGGTATTCCATGCCTCACTTCAAAATTTTTAAAAGCAATCTTTCTGAAATATCGATTGCATAAAATAATTCTGACAGTTTCACTTTGTTTTAGTCTCACTTAGCTGCCCCTTATGAATTCTGATTTCAAAGCTCCATAGTTATACAGATCTCTACAGATCTGTTAATCTGTGGAGATTGTCAACCAAGTTTTCTTCAAATTTCCCAGACATTGAACTCTTCTATTAAGTGTTTTTTTCATTAAAAAAAGTTTGTTTGAAGATTAATACAGATCATGGAATAATCAAATTTATACCGTTAAAAATCACACCACACCAAGATATAGTCCAACAGGCTTATTTGGAAGCACTAGCATTGGAGTGCTGCTCCTTCATCAGGTAGCTGTGGAGCAGGATCATAAGAAACAGAATTTATAGCAAAAGATCACAGTGTTGTGCTATAAATTTGCTATAAATTCTGTGGGTCTTATGATCCTGCTCCACAGCTACCCAATTAAAGAGGAGCACTTTGAAAGCTGGTCCTTCCAACTAAACCTGTTGATCTATAACCTGGTGTTGTGTGATTTTTAACTTTGCCCACCCTAGTCCAATACCAGCACCTCCACATTAGATTTATACTATAAACACTTGAAGAAAGCTATCCTTTACTTCATTGAGCAGTGCAAAATGGGCTTACCTTTATTAACAAAATGTGAAATTTGACTGCTAAGTACCAGTGTAAATGTTGAAAAGCCTTACATTGTTATTTATGAATGTACTTTGACACCAACTGCATTCAGGTGTTCGCTGAAACAGCGGTCTGAAACTGGAATGCTGAGAGATAATTCTGAAGTTTATTTCCCAGGCTGACAGTACTAAACACTTTTGATTTAAATTGAAATGTATATTCTCAACATTATTGTGTTCAGTGCTACAGAATTGTTTATAGAATACTTTTAATCTTGAGAGTTATGCAAGCTGAAACATACACTTGTTTTTTTTTTCTCCTTGTAGACTCTAATTCTGATTCTAGAACCATGATATTTGATCTGATAAGAGAATGATAAATGCCTTTATATCAAACTTAACATGCATGAGATATCTATTGAAGTAAAGAAGTTCTGTTAAACCTGAGTTAGTTGAATCATTAATGTCCCTGAAAAATGCATTGAATATCTTCTAATACTTGTGGTTCCATCACATTAACATCCTTTTATGAATAGACATTTGACTTATTGCTTTCCGGAACTAAGTATTATTTTGACCCATCATCTGGAAGTAACTTATAATTTTGCAGATGCATTTTTTTTTGGTTATAGCTGGATACTGCTTTTGCTTGTTTGTTCCACAGTCTCTTAGTTTCTACTGTCTGGCTTATTTTATTTATTTATTTTTTTTTCTTTTTACAGATTACATTACAGTGAGGAAACAGGCCTTCGGCCCAACAAGTCCACACCGACCCGCCGAAGCGAACCCACCCATACCCCTACATTTACCCCTTACCTAACACTACGGGTAATTTAGTATGGCCAATTCACCTGACCCTGCACATCTTTGGATTGTGGGAGGAAACCGGAGCACCCGGAGGAAACCCACGCAGACACGGGGAGAACGTGCAAACTCCACACAGTCAGTCGCCTGAGGCGGGAACTAAACCCGGATCTCTGGCGCTGTGAGGCAACAGTGCTCACCACTGTGCCACCGTGCCGCCCACTCTTTCGAGAGTTATACTTTATAATATAGACAGATTCTGTTGCTCTCTTGTGATAAGGTTGTTCTCATTTTAGTATTTTTCTGTGATCCTTGCTTGTTTCTGCTTCCATGACAATCTGAATAGCTTTCTCTGAAGCCAAATCTTCTGGACTGTAATAAAGCTAATAAAGATTCCAACAACAACTCTGTTGTGAGTTCTGATTTCAAAGTTCCATAGTTACAACCTTCTGCTAATCTTTAGAGATCAGCAACCAAGTTTTCTTCAAGTTTCCCTGAATGTTGAACTCTTCTGTTAAGTCTTGTTCATTAAAAAAAAATCACAGATTAATGTGGTTATGAAAAGATTGTAGAACGTCTACAAAGCCACATGTGATGACTTTCATATTTTAGAAATGTATAACATCATCAGGGTTATGGACCAGACCAAACCCCCTCAAAATATATTCAGAAGGTAGTCTAGACTCTAAGTTTTTCTTGTTTTAAAAGTGAATGTAAGGTGTTACATTCCAAGTGCAATTTGAATGTAACACTTTAGCCGATTTTTTTTAGATTAGATTACATTACAGTGTGGAAACAGGCCCTTCGGCCCAACAAGTCCACACCGACCCGCCGAAGCGAAACCCACCCATACCCCTACATTTACCCCTTACCTAACACTACGGGCAATTTAGCATGGCCAATTCACCTGACCTGCACATCTTTGGACTGTGGGAGGAAACCGGAGCACCCGGAGGAAACCCACGCAGACACGGGGAGAACGTGCAAACTCCACACAGTCAGTCGCCTGAGGCGGGAATTGAACCCGGGTCTCTGGTGCTGTGAGGCAGCAGTGCTAACCACTGTGCCACCATGCCGCCCATACACACTTCATTCAAACAATATAGGTAAAATACAATGAAAGAAAGACAAAATTGGAATAACTTAACAGAATAGTAAATTATTAACTACTACGACTAAACTGTTCCAATGTAGTAACATCCCATAAATGCACCCTGTGAAAAGGCAAGGTCAGTAAAAATAGTTCGTAGCACAGACAATTGCAGCAGCAGGAAGACAAGAACATCAATAGTAAATATTGAGAAAGAGAGAGAGAGAGCGAGAACAGCAGTGAGAAACTGAAGCTTCCACCCAACTTCAAGACTGAGCAACTGTTACTGAAAACTAAAACTAAAAATCCTAATTCTGTGGGAGATTGACCCCACTCATTCAGGCTGCTTCTCTTGTTCCAGTATTAAAAAAAAATCAAGGCCTCAAAAGTTGTGTACTTTATTGGGCTGGAATACACAGCTCTCAGTGTTAAAACCTCTCCCTAAAGGAAAACAGGGCAAAATACATCTCTTGAAGCCATAGTATTATCACTTCAGCTCTGATGAAGGTAACAGTGTACATACCTGTTCTGCTCAAGATTTATTATTGTCATCTGAAGCAATTTTATAGCTTTAAGAGTAACATCATAAAGTATATCCAAACCTATTCTATTTTGCCCTTCTCTGATATTAATCTTTAGAGATCAGCAACCAAGTTTTCTTTAAGTTTCCCTGAATGTTGAACTCTTCTGTTAAGTCTTGTTCATTAAAAAAAATCACAGATTAATGTGGTTATGAAAAGATTGTAGAACGTCTACAAAGCCACATGTGATGACTTTCATTTTTTAGAAATGTATAACATCATCAGTTATACATTTATTAAATGTATAAAATATCACAGACAGCATTATATTTCCTGCCACGTTTTCCAAACATAATTCTTTATTCTTTTTACTTTAAAGCTTTGAAATCATTCCAGATCTCAATAATACTGTCGTCCCTTTCTCTTGAAGACTTTTTGTTTCAATGTCAATAATGTTTATTTCCTTTGTCTTAAAGCATTTGAACAATGTAACATAGCAATGTTATTCCCTTCCTTGTTTTAAAACTTTTAATTAAATAGCAATGCTGTGAAACTGTACCACACAACATTTGATTAGATTAGATTAGATTACTTACAGTGTGGAAACAGGCCCTTTGGCCCAACAAGTCCACACCGACCCGCCGAAGCGCAACCCACCCATACCCCTACATTTACCCCTTTAACCTAACACTACGGGCAATTTAGCATGGCCAATTCACCTGACCCGCACATCTTTGTGACTGTGGGAGGAAACCGGAGCACCCGGAGGAAACCCACGCAGACACGGGGAGAATGTGCAAACTCCACACAGTCAGTCGCCTGAGTCGGGAATTGAACCCGGGTCTCTGGCGCTGTGAGGCAGCAGTGCTAACCACTGTGCTAACCACTGTGCCACCGTGCCGCCCACATCATGAAGCCAAATGGTTTGCTATCCTTTAATACAAAATGAATTTTGCATAAAAGTCAGGATCAAAAACAGAAATTGCTGGAGAAACTGGCTCTTCATCAGAACTGGACTCAAAGCTATTTTCTTTCTATAGATGCTGCCAGACCTGCTGGGTTTCTCCAGCAATTTCTGTCTTTGTTTCAGATTTCCATCGTCCGCAGTTTTTTTACTTTATTAAAGTGAGGATGTTTACTTCAGTTGCGCAGGTGTTGGTGAGTCCATTCTTGAATACTTTGTACAGCTTTAGTCACATTATTTAAAGAAGGATGTAAATGCATTGGAGGCAGCTCAAAGGATGTGTACTGGATTGACATGGAATGAATGTGTTGTTTTATAAGGATAAGTTTAGACAGACTAGACTACTTTCCACTGTAGTATAGAAGAGCAAAGAGTGATTTGACTGAAGTATGTAAGATCATGAGTGGTCTTGACAAAGGAGGAAACATGCTTCCTTTTGTGGTTAGCTCAGAATTAAGGGTTATTGGGGTGGATGGAAATGTGAAACGTAAAGAAAAAGCACTAACATACCATCCAAGATCTTATTGAATGGCAAAGCAGACTTAAGGGACTGCAATGTCTATTTCAGCTCCATGTCTGTATTTTACTATGTGCTGCATACTGAGTGTTTCTTATTCAACTGTCAAAATGGAGGTTCTCTATCTTTGCAGGCACTGTTTTATTGGCTAAATGAACAATTTCCTGACTTTCACAGTCTAATTCACCATGCACAGTTGTTTTTCCCACAATTTCCCACAAAAACAAACCTTGTGCCTGCAGCCATAATGAATTCTTCCTGAAAATACTGTGGTTTAAATGAGAGATCTCCCAATCTGAATTGCAGTCTCAAAAGTATTGTATCTATCTTCTTCTGTTAGACTCTGTTTGTTTTAGCTTCTAAATTGTCCTTTTCATCACTTTAATACTGCTTCACAACATTCTACGTACTACAACCTTAGGTGAAGTATGTATATGGTCCTTAATTTCCCTACAGTAGCTTTATCTTTTAATGTCTGCTTGTTATAGTGACAACATTCATTGTAAGCCATAAATTCTCCTTTATAGCTTCTATTCTTCTTAGCCTGTTTTTGTTTGCACTACTAACATGACAGAGATTTTATTTTCACTTTGTTATGGAACTCTGATAACGTTAAATTCCTCACCAAATTTAGCCAGGAATAATCCTACAGATTTTTGCTTTCCAGAGGAATCAGTAGTTGTCAGGTGTGACTAGTCCTTAACATATTTATCACCCGCATTGCTTCTTCTGTACTTCTTACCAGGTCAGAAGTGAAAATCTTACCTTCTAGTGGCGTTTCTCCAGTTCTAAAAGTTTCTGCTGACTGTGTTTACACTATTGACTATCTATATGAGAAGTTCTTAAAATGATGAAGCCTTTCAAGCTGCAAGCATCCAGGCTCTTTTGGAATTTTTTTTTCTTGGGTCCATTGGATGTTTTCACAATTGTACCTTGTGGCATTAACAATGCCCATCGCTGATCACCATGTGGTATTTGTTCTAGGCATTTGCTACCACCTTACCTCTTCTCTTGTCTGGGTGCAAGAGCCTATAATAAAAACAAAATACTATGGATGCTGGAAATCTGAAATAAACATGGAGAATGTTAGAGAAACTCAGCAGCTATGGAGAAAGAAGCCGAGTTAACATTTCACATCTCATATGATCCGTCTTAGAATTTCTCCCAAACAGTTCTGAAGAGGTTTTACACTGGATTCAAAATATTAACTCTGTTTCTTTTTCCATAGACGCTGCCAGGTCTGCTGAGTTTTTTTAAGCCAATCTGGCTTACAGTGATAAAAAGTCACTATAGCCCAACCAGACCACAGGGTTGCACTATCATTAGATAAAGACAACTGATGGTGGCTCAAGCCTGAGGGGCAAGACGTTGAGAAGGAAAACCTTAATTTTAACATCAGCTGGTTCAGGAATTGAACTCTCTCTCTGCTGGTGCTATTTTACATAACAAACCAACCATACAGCCAACCATGTCCTAAACAAGGAAAAGAAACATTCACTATTAAGTCTTAACAAATTGTAGCTTATTTTGCATTTTGCAACTTAGTTTAGCTAGTTAGATATTGTTACTAAAACTATTGTGAAACATAGATGATACATCTGTCCCTTTTAACATCCTGAGCTTTTCTCACACTCATCATCCAGGACTGTATGACATTAGCAGATTGTTTAAGGCAGTCTCCAACATTAGCCCTCCCAGAACAATTATATTACACAACATAGTATTTCTGTAATTTCACACAGCACCTTAGAGTATCCATGAGGCTCAATGAACCCATTAGCAGCAGCAGAACTGACTTGCATACAAGCTCCAACCTCAGGCATAGAATGTTCCCACTCTATCCACACCATCAAGGAAAAGAATCAACCCTAGTTCAATAAGAGTGCAGGAGGACCTGCAAGGAGAAGCAACAGGCATTTCTAAAATTGAGGTGGTGACCTGGTGAATTTACAACACAGGACTGCTTGTGTGACAATGAGTATGGGCAGTAAGCGATAGGTAGGGCTAGGTAATCCACTGTGAATATATTAAATCTAAGTTTTGTAGTCCTGTCAAATCCAGTTGTGAACAGTGATGGATAATTGAGCAAATCACTGGAGGAGAGGAGACTTCATTATAATGGGAGAGTCTAGCACATCAGTACTATATATAAACAAGGAACAAGAGTGGGTCAATGGACTCTTTGAACCTGCTCTGCCACCCAATAAGATCATGGCTGATCTTATTTTAACCTTAACTTTACATTTCTGCATGTTCCTGATAATCTTTCATTAGTTTTGTAATCAAACAGGGGGTGGTACGGTGTCTTAATTGTCAGCACTGCTACCTCACATCGCCAGAGTTCGATTCCAGCCTTGGGAGATTGTCTGTGTGGAGTTTGCACATTCTCCACATGCCTGTGTGGGTTTGCTCCGGTTTTCTACCACAGTCCAAAGATGTTCAGGTCAGGTGAATTGGCCATGCTAAATTTCCCAATAGGTCCATTAGTCAGGGATAAATACAAGGGAGGGGAATGTGTCCAGTTGAGTTACTTTTCGGAGGGTCGGTGTGGAATTGTTTGGTAGAAAGGCCTGTTGGTACACTGTAGGGATTCAAAATCTTAAAAAAAAACTACCGCTGTCTTAAAAATATTTAAAGATTTGACATCCACTGCATTTTGAGGGTGGAAATTCCAAAGACTCATAACCCTCTGAGATAAAAAAAATGTTTTCTCATCTCTGTTTTTAATGGGTGCCTCGGTATTTTGAAACTATGACCCCTAGTACTACATTTTCCTGTAAGAGGAAACATCCTTTTGACATCTGCCCATTAAAGTCCCCACTGGATCTTATTTGTTTCAATTAAGGCATCTCCGACTCTTCTGAACTCCAGAGGATACAGCCTAGCCTGTTTAGACTTTATTCATAAGGCAATCAGTGCAATGGTTGAGGTTGAAGTATTTGCAATAATTTTCAAACAGAATTGACAAGTAGATGATTCACCTCACTTTCTTCCAGAGGCCCCAGCATCACAGATTCCAGTCTTCAACGAGTCTGATTCACTTCATGTGATATAACAAACAGCCAAATGCTTTGGATACTGCAAAGACTATGGCAAAAGTACTGGAGACTTACACTCCAGAACTTGCGACATCCGAGCTCTTCCATGCACCTATCATAATGGCATCTACCTGAAGATGTGGAAGATTGTCCATATATGTTCTGTGCACAAATTATTTTTCTTACACTTTTAAGGTGTGTTATTACCCATCTCAAGAGCAGGTGGGCCTTGAACTTTGTTGCAGAACAGACCAAACCCTCTCAAAATATATTAAGAAGATAGCCTAGACTCCAAGTGCAAGGCGTTGCATTCCAGGTGTAATTTAATTGGTCAAACGTTATGACTTTATGAAAAACACACTTTATTTTTACTCTACAGTTAAAGTGCTGACAAAATAAAAAGAAAATAATTGGCTTAACTGTAACTCTATTGAAATGCTTAACGAAATAACGTAAATGTTAACTACTACAAATGAATTGTTCCAATATAGTAACATCCCATAAACACACCCATGGCAAAGGCAAATTCGGTAAAAAGGATTGTTTGATGTGCAATTTTAATATCACGAAGAGAACTCCAGCTTTTAGCTGAAACAGAGAGAAATAAGAACTTTCATGTCCAACTTCAAGACTACAACAACTACTGAAAGCTAAAAATATAAGTCCTTGTTCTGTGGAGCTTGATCCCACCCATTCAGGCTGTGTCTATTTATCCAATTTTAATAAAAAAAAGGCCTCACAAGCTGTTTAATTAATTGGCTTTGAGCATACCGCTTGATACCTCTGTCTCAATGTTTCTTCATATATCGAAATAGAGCTCTTAAAGTCATAGTATCATCACTACCTGGGGTTCCCAGTTCCAGAGGTAGGAACACTACCACTGTACCACAAGAGGGCCATTGTCCTGTGCACAAAATAGGACATAGCCAATTACTGCCTATCGGTCTGCCCTTGATCATCAATAAAGCAATGAAAGGGGGTCATCAACAGTGCAATCAAACAGCTCTTATTCAGCAATAACATTGACATCGCACTCCACTTTGAGTGCGAGCAGCAGCTAAGGTAAGACAGTTTGTATTAAAATTACTTACCGGTAGCGGGCAGCGGTGTTTTCTTTCTCTTCACAGAAAGAGCGGGAGCAGCAAGGGGAAGTGACGAAGACCAGAGGGGCAGCCGGGAAGGAAAGCAGTGAGTATAAATACTCACCCTTCGACGCCAACGGTCACTTGGAGTGCGAGCAGCAGCTAAGGTGAGACAGTTTGTTTTAAAATTACTTACCGGTAGCGGGTAGCGGTGTTTTTTTTCTCTTCACAGAAAGAGCGGGAGCAGCAGGGGGAAGTGACGAAGACCAGAGCGGCAGCCGGGTAGGTTTTTTCCCTTTAAAAGTGCGCAGGAGAAGAACCCGAGGCACTACAGAGGTAGTGTCTCCCACCCGCCCTCCTCCTCTAACCTAAATAATAAGACCCGTTGTGGTAAGTAGGTAAGTGCTGCATTTTGCTTGTTGTATTCTTTAGACCCAGTTTTTTTAAAAAAGTTTACTTTCAGAGGGATGGCAGTGAAGGAAGTGCAATATTCCTCTTGCAACATGTTTGAGGTGAGGGATGCCATGGACGCCCCTGCTGATTACACTTGCAGGAAGTGCACCCATCTCCAGCTCCTCCAAGACCGTGTTAGGGAACTGGAGCTGGAGTTGGATGAACTTAGGATCATTCAGGAGGCAGAGGGGGTCATAGATCGGAGCTTTAGGGAAGTAGTAACTCCAAAGGTGGCAGATAGATGGGTGACAGTGAGGGGGACTGGGAGGAAGCAGCCAGTGCAGGGACCCCCTGCAGCCGTTCCCCTCAAGAACAAGTATACCGTTTTGGATACTTGTGGGGGGGGGGACTTACAAGGGGTAAGTAACGGGGCTCAGGCCTCTGGCACGGAGCCTGTCCCCGTTAGTCTGAAGTGAAGGGTGGAGAAGAGCAGAGCAATAGTAATTGGGGACTTAATTGTTCGGGGCACAGATAGGCGGTTTTGTGGGAACAAGAGAGACTCACGTTTGGTATGTTGCCTCCCAGGTGCAAGGGTACGTGATGTCTCTGATCGTGTTTTCCGGGTCCTTAAGGGGGAGGGGGAGCAGCCCGAAGTCATGGTCCACATTGGCACCAACGACATAGGTAGGATGACGGATGAGGATGTTAGGCAGGCTTTCAGGGAGCTAGGTTGGAAGCTCAAAATTAGAACGAACAGAGTTGTTGTCTCTGGTTTGTTACCCGTGCCACGTGATAGAGAGTCGAGGAATAGGGAGAGAGAACAGTTAAATGCATGGCTACAGGGATGGTGCAGGAGGGAGGGATTCCGGTATTTGGATAACTGGGGTTCTTTCTGGGGAAGGTGGGACCTCTATAAACAGGATGGTCTGCACCTGAACCTGAGGGGCACCAGTATCCTTGGTGGGAGGTTTACTAGTGCTCTTGTGGGGGGTTTAAACTAACTCTGCAGGGGCATGGGAACCCAGACTGTAGCTTTAGGGTGCAGGACCTGGAGTGTAGGGAGGTTAGGAACATGGCATCAATTTCAAAGGAGGGTGCCTGTAAACAGGAAAGTGGCTTGAAGAATGTATACTTCAATGCAAGAAGTATACGAAATAAGGTAGGTGAACTTGCAGCGTGGGTTGGTACCTGGGATTTCAATGTTATGGCTATTATGGAGACATGGGTAGAACAGGGACAGGATTGGCTGTTGCAGGTCCCAGGGTTTAAATGTTTTAGTAGGGTCAGAGGTGGGGGTAAAAGAGGGGGAGGTGTGGCATTGCTTGTCAAAGATAGTATTACAGCTGTGGAAAGGACGATGGATGAAGACTCGCCATCTGAGGTAGTTTGGGCTGAGGTTAGGAATAGGAAAGGTGAGCTCATCCTGTTAGGAGTTTTTTACAGGCCTCCTAATAGTCCTAGAAACGTAGAAGAAAGGATTGCGAGGATGATTCAAGAGAAGAGTGAAAGTAATAGGGTGGTTGTTATGGGGGACTTTAACTTTCCTGATATTGATTGGGAAAGCTATAGCTCAAGTTCGTTAGATGGGTCGGTTTTTGTCCAATGTGTGCAGGATGGTTTCCTGACACAATATGTAGATAGGCCAACAAGAGGTGAGGCCATACTGGATTTGGTTCTGGGTAACGAACCAGGCCAGGTGTTAGAATTAGAGGTAGGTGAGCACTTTGGGGACAGTGACCACAATTCGGTGACTTTTACTCTAGTGATGGAGAGGGATAAGTGTGCACTACAGGGCAAGAGTTATAGCTGGGGGCAGGGAAATTATGATGCGGTGAGGCATGACTTAGGATGTGTGGCTTGGAAAAGTAAGCTTCAAGGCAAGGGCGTAATTGATATGTGGAGCTTGTTCAAGGAGCAACTATTGAGTGTCCTTGATAAGTATGTACCCGTCAGGCAGGGAGGAAAGGGTCGTGTGAGGGAGCCGTGGTTTAATAAGGAATTGGAATCCCTTGTTAAATGGAAGAGGGCGGCCTATGTAAAGATGAGGCGTGAAGGTTCAATTGGGGCGATTGAGAGTTATAAGGTAGCCAGGAAGGACCTGAAGAGAGAGCTAAGAGCAGCAAGGAGGGGACATGAAAGGTCCTTAGTTGGTAGGATTAGGGAAAACCCTAAGGCTTTCTATAGGTATGTCAGGAATAAAAGAATGACTAGGGTAGGAATAGGTCCAGTCAAGGATAGTAGTGGGAAGTAGCGTGTGGAGGCTGAAGAGATTGGGGAGACACTGAATGAATATTTTTCGTCAGTATTCACTCAGGAACAGGACATTGTTGTCAATGTGAATACGGAGTCACAATTAAGTAGAATGGATGGCTTTGAGGTATGTAGAGAAGAGGTGTTGGAAATTCTGGAAAGGGTGAAAATAGATAAGTCCCCTGGGCCTGATGGCATTTATCCTAGGATTCTCTGGGAAGCAAGGGAGGAGATTGCAGAGCCATTGGCCTTTATTTTTTATGTCCTCGTTGTCTACAGGAGTAGTGCCAGAAGATTGGAGGCTAGCAAATGTGGTTCCCTTGTTCAAGAAGGGGAGTAGGGATAACCCTAGTAACTATAGGTCAGTGAGTCTCACTTCTGTTGTGGGCAAAGTCTTAGAGAGAATTGTAAGGGATAGGATTTATGAACATCTGGATAGGAATAATGTGATCAAGGATAGTCAGCATGGTTTTGTGAAGGGCAGGTCGTGCCTCACAAACCTTATTGAATTCTTTGAGAAGGTGACTAAGGAGGTGGACGAGGGGAAAGCGGTAGATGTGGTGTATATGGATTTTAGTAAGGCGTTTGATAAGGTTCCCCATGGTAGACTACTGCAAAAAATACGGAGGTATGGCATTGAGGGTGAGTTGGAGGGTTGGATTAGTAGTTGGCTGGCTGGAAGAAGACAGAGGGTAGTAGTTGATGGCAAAGGTTCATCTTGGAGTGCCGTTACTAGCTGTGTTCCGCAAGGATCTGTTTTGGGACCATTGCTGTTTGTCATTTTTATAAATGACCTGGAGGAGGGGTTAGAAGGTTGGGTGAGCAAGCTTGCGGATGATACGAAAGTCGGAGGAGTTGTAGACAGTGAGGAAGGATGTGGCAGGTTACAGCGGGATATAGATAAGCTGCAGAACTGGGCAGAAAGGTGGCAAATGGAGTTCAATGTAGCTCAGTGTGAGGTGGTTCACTTTGGTAAGAGTAACAAAAAGATGGGGTACTGGGCTAATGGTCGGATACTTGGTAGTGTGGATGAGCAGAGGGATCTTGGTGTCCATGTACACAAATCTTTGAAAGTTGCCACCCAGGTAAATAGTGCGGTGAAGAAGGCATATGGCGTACTGGCTTTTATTGGTAGAGGAATTGAGTTCCGGAGTCCTGAGGTCATGTTGCAGTTTATTAAGACTCTGGTGTGGCCACATCTGGAGTATTGTGTGCAGTTTTGGTCGCCATACTATAGGAAGGATGTGGAAGCACTGGAACGGGTGCAGAGGAGGTTTACCATGATGTTGCCTGGTATGGTAGGAAGATCGTATGAGGAAAGGCTGAGGCACTTGGGGTTGTTTTCATTGGAGAAAAGAAGGTTTAGGGGTGACTTGATAGAGGTGTACAAGATGATTAGAGGTTTAGATAGGGTCGACAGTGAGAATCTTTTTCCACGTATGGAGTCAGCTTTTACAAGGGGGCATAGCCTTAAATTAAGGGGGTGTAGGTATAGGACAGATGTTAGGGGTAGGTTCTTTACTCAGCGAGTCGTGAGTTCGTGGAATGCCCTGCCAGTAGCAGTGGTGGACTCTCCCTCATTATGGGCATTTAAGCTGGCATTGGATAGGCATATGGAGGATAGTGGGCTAGTGTAGGTTAGGTGGGCTTGGATCGGCGCAACATCGAGGGCTGAAGGGCCTGTACTGCGCTGTATTCTTCTATGTTCTATGTTCAGGTTCCATCAGGGCCACTCAACTCCTGACCTCATTACAGCATTGGTTCAAATACTGAGAAAAGAACTGAACTCCAGAGGTGAGGTGACAGAGACAGTCTTTGACATTAATGATGCATTTGATTTAGTATAGCATGAAGGTGCCTTAGTCAAAGAGTCATAGTCAAAGTAATGTATTTTAGAATCAGAGGAAAAATATTCTGCTGGTTGCAGTAATAGCTGACACAGAGGACAATTGTTGCATTTGTTGGATGCCAAGCATCTCAGCTCCAGGGCATCTCTGGCAGGAGTTCTTCAAGAGACTATCCGAGGTTCAAAGATCTTTACCTACTTCATCAATGACCTTTCTTCCATCATAATAATGTCCTTCATAGTGAAAGTGTGGGCCCAAGTGTACCTTTCCTTGCATTTTTTCCCTGTAGTTTTCTCTTATATGGCATCCTATTATGCAAGAAAGAGGGAACTATGTCAGTGAGCATCATGAAATACATTTGGAGACAATGTTGTCATCACTGAATACTATGTACAATCTCTGAGATTTGGGAGTGAAGCTTGCAATCTTTTGGGGATAATCAAGACCATTAAAATTCTTCCTGGCTTGAATAGTAATCATGTTTACATGTCCTTCCTAGTCTGTCATAGTCATGTGATCCCCACCATGCAGAATTCACACTGCACTGCATCATCTCAAAAGCATTTCTATAAAAAGACATGGCACACAAGTCTATGGTTGTGTGGGCACAGAATGTGGAGGGAGAAGTGGGAGATGAGATTGCTTACATATTGTTCTTTGACACTTTGAACATTCCCATGAGTATCCTTCGGAGGTTCTAAGTTGTGAAAACTGTGAAGAGCCACTGACAGATAGGCACTTCAAGAAAGCAACAGTACAGTTCATCACTAGACCGTTATTGTCTGAGCCAGAATGTATTGCATGCACATTTTTGTAGCTATACTCCTGACACATGTCTTCTCATTTTAAAGCATGTACTGTAACCCAAGGATCTCTTCTTGTCTACTAGGCTTCTACCAATGCCTTTGGTCTATTGTCTGAAGACCCAGTGGCATGCTACCTACCATAGTCAGATGTTTTTGAATTTTCCACAGCATGCTTTTGAGAACACTCCAGCTGACAAAGTGAAATGACCTTTCAACAGGTGTGGGCTGATATTAAATAGTCCAAAGAGTATGTGACATCTGTGTGTGCTGCCAATGGCTAGCATTCGGTATTTAGCAGTGTGCAGCATTCATAGAAACTTTGGTTGCATTAGATTAAATGATGCAGATTGATCACATTTTCTTGCATTCACATTTGATAAATTAGAGTTAAACATTATTTGAAGTTGTCTTATGGTAACATGGTATTACAACAGTTACCTAAAAAGAAAACTTACCTGTTCTCTAGAATTCAAACATATTTTCTGTTGTGAAATGCAATAGCGACAGGGTTTGATAAATACTGTTCGTAAAATGAATCAGAAAAGCCAAGATGATTCCTGGCTCACATGAACTTGCTGAAGACACTTGGGAATAACAGTACTCTTGACAACGCTCTGTCTTCAACTACTCAGCTTCAAGGAGTTACCAAGTAATTGAAAGATTAAAAATTCTGCAATTTTACTTTTACTGAAATGTTTTATGAAATATGAGTGAATTCCTCCTGGCACTGTCAATGAATCATTTATTTGTAAGAATTGATGTGTTTTGCCAAATGCTGTAAAAAAGAATGGTAATATCAGGATTGAGAAAAAAAATCTTCAGATCTAAGAAGATCTGAAAGGAGCCCTGCTGTTATAATACTGGGAGGCTGTTGAGGAATCTGACAGATGAAGGAGAGGGGAACTAATGTTACAGGCAAATGAAAGCAAGAATGTCTTGGAAAACCTAGGAACTAGGATCATTGAGAGGAGGACCTTATAAATACAGTAGTGAGGAAGATGGTCTCATGATCTGAGAATATTAAGGGTCTTTGGAAATCAAACAGCGCAACAAATACATTGCTGAAGAAGGTACAGGGGAATTGGATGTTGCAGCGTTAGAAGGGCAACAATTTGCAAGGTCAGAGGAGTCAAGATCATTTCTCTTTGTGCGATGGGTGAATCAATTTTTAACTGAAGATGCCAGTCTGTGTGATTGATGATACCGATCTAAGTGTCAGAAAGAGACTGACAGAGGTACGGAGACTTGTGCCAAAGAGAAAGGTTTGGTTTGCCATGTCCTGATAGTGAAAAAGGCATTTGTCTGAAAGCTGATTCTGAGCTTCTGGATTATATCATAATGGAACACGCAAACAATAAGTTAAGTAGGTGTAACCCTGGATACCTGCAGCGGCCAATAATAAAATTACAAGGCAGTTACAGATAAGAGAAGCCTTTTAATTTAGGGAGTTTCTGTCACACTTTTATAGCAGCTTTCAAATGACTTTTCAGTGATTTTAGAGTTTTCTGATCCAATAATGTATTCAACAGTTCTTTGAAAATGATGATCACTCTGTCTGAAGAAGAGTTTTCTGATATTAAATTGTTGATTTACTTTTATTGAGTGAGTTGGTAGGACAATTGGAAAAACTATGCAAAATGGATCATTGATTGCAGCTCATTTTGCACCAGTCACAGATGGGTTTTACCCTTTTGCCTGCTATGGGAAAATATTATTGAATTTAAGAGGGCCCTGAAAAGATTTACAAGGATATTGCCAGGGCTGGAAAGTTTGAGTTGTAAGGGGAGGCTGGATAGGCTAGGACTTTTATCACTGGAGTGTAGGAGGTTGAGAGGTGACGTTATGGAGGTTTATAAAACCATGAAGGACATAGATTAGTTCAGTGGCAGAGGTCTTTTTCCCCTGGGAAGGGGATTTCCAAAATAGAGTGTGTAATTTTAGCTGAGAGAGGGAAGTTTCAAAAGGGACCTGGGGGCAACTTTTTCCCACAGAGGGTTGTTCAAATGTGGAAATGAACTGCCGAGGGAGGTGGTGATGCAAGTTCGGTTACATTTAAAATGTTTTATGAAATATGAGTGAATTCCTCCTGGCACTGTCAATGAATCATGTATTTGTAAGAATTGATGTGTTTTGCCAAATGCTGTAAAAAAAAATGATAACATCAGTATTGAGAAAAAAAACCTTTGGATCTAAGAGGATCTGAAAGTACTGTTATAGTACTGGGAGGCTGTTGAGGATATTTGGATAGGTACATGAATAGGAAAGCACAGCAGGTCAGGCAGCATCTAAGGAGCAGGAGAATTGACTTTTTTGGCAAAAGCCCTTCATCAGGACCTGCTCCTCGTATGCTGCCTGACCTGCTGTGCTTTTCCAGCACCACACTCTCGACTTTGATCTCCAGCATTTGCAGTCCTCACTTTCGCCTACATGAATAGGAAAAGTTTAGAGGGATACTGGCCAAATGCAGGCAAATGGGACTAGTTTAATTTGGGAAACTTGGTCAGCATGGATGAATTGCTGTATGACTCTACAACTCTATAAGAGAAGCTAAGGGAAGAATTCCCCAAGAGTAAAAAGAAAAGGAAAGAGTTTAATTTTCCAACCGAGTAGCTAAAAATTAGAATGTTGATATTTAATGTGAAACCTGCACTGTCCAAAGACTTAAACAATGAATAGAAGATTTTTTTTTTAGATAAGCCAAAGGTAAGGGTTTACTTTCTGACGCCCTGTATTTGTAAAAGTCTTCACCTGCACTTAAAACACTTGAAATATAATAAGCTGCTATGTTGTAGAATATAGTTTGATATGGTTGGGACAAAAAAGTGAAGCAATAAAAGAAGAACACATTTTCATATTTATTTGTAATGTCTGCACATTGGACACAAGGGAAATTGCAGCTCTTAGTCTTAATGGATTAGTACACAAATTAACATAATATTCATTTCTCGTGACTTGTTTTTCAACTTTAAAACTGACTTACAAATATCACAGATATGATATAAATTAAAAGTGAGACAAGAAATCATAGTTGGTTCATTTCACACTGCTTTCATTTAGGTTAGATTAGGTTAATAATTGTTCTCTGTTCACTTTAGAATTCGACATTTACATTATCCCTGGTAAAATCACAGATGTGTTCAGCATTTAGGCATTAGACGTCAGTTACAAGAGAGACACTTAGTATCAAGAACACCATAAAATAGTATGCCTGAAAAATTAATGTATTATATTTTGTTCCTGAATGTCAATTTCATTGAATTGTTTGAAATAAATGAGTTGGCCATGATGTAAAGATATATACTGAATGAGACTATTAAGTGCTTATACCTTAACATCAACATTTTCTTTCCTTATGATTTTAAAAAAATACATTAGTTTCTTGAATATAATAAATCTTGGAAAGAAAGTTTGAGTGGAATTGTTTATTTGAAACTAAGTGTGAAGCAGGTTTTTAAAAGTAGAAGCTACTACTACTTGAGTGGGTCCAGTTTTCTGGTGCAAATATTCTCATAGAATCTCTACAGGGTGGAAATAGGCCCTTAAGCCCAGCACTGACCCTCTGAAGATTATCCCACCCAAACCCATTCCTCTTCATTTACTCCTGCATAATCTGCACATCTTTGCACACTGTAGACAACTTAGCATGGCCAATTCACCTAACCTGCACATCTTTGGATTGTGGGACGAAACCGGAGAACCCGGAGAAAACCCACGCAGACACAGGGAGAATGTGCAAACTCCACACAGACAGTTGTCCAAGGCTGGAATCAAACCTGGGTCCCTGAAGCTGAGGCAGCAGTGCTAACCACTGAGCCATTGTGCCACCCATCTTCTTCTCAACTCTTTATATGTATCCGTATGCAAGAGTAAAACATTTGGTTTTATAAGCAGTGAGGTAGGGCAGAGGCAAATATTCCTTGGCACAAACTTCTGAGTGTCATACTGAAACGGGATCTAGGCAGCACTTCCTTCCCTGAAAATGAGTATCATCATCCACCAATCCCTGGAGATGTCAGCAACCCTGTAAAATTCAGTGCCATGCTTTAGTGACATTTCCCAATATATTTTCCTGCAGGTTGTCCAAGAAAGCAGGGAATTACATTTCCTTGCGGATGGTAACAAGAGGCTATCCCAAGCAATAAAGGCAGTCTGGTTAGAGATAACTACAGAGGTCAGTGCTCATGTTTAAATCAATAGAAAGTGTTTCTGTGTTACAAAAGGGTGCAATCTTTCAAATTATATACCACTGTCTACTCAATGCCACCTACCTTTATGAGTGTAAGTTGGCATGGTAATGCTGCTTCAATATCTGTCACTCTGTTACAACTACCAACTGTGGTACTGTCTCCCACGCAACTGTCAGGGCTCACACTTAAAACACCAAAATAACTCAGCAGCTCACGTACTATCAGCTCACTGGCCTTTCATCACAGCTCGGACAAAATATACATCAGATAACTTTTCTTCAGAGCTTTGCATTAGAAAAGAGCACAACCACACAAAAAAATGGTTTCAGGAGGATAATCTCATAAATATAAGCCACATACATCATATAATGTTTTATTGCTTTTCATTAATTTTAGTTCATGATGCTGAACTACCTTTCGTTCAAAGCTCTTTAACAGCTAACCTCCACAATACCACATTTTTCAAATGGATCATCAGAGGATTCATGTCTCTATTTATATCTATCAGTGCAGACTCATGCACAAATGCAAATGTCTCTCATTTTTTTTTACTTCTGTAGGAGAGGAATGTGCATGACAAAACACAATGTGCTCAGACAGGGTTGGGATGGTTGGGGGGGGTGGGGTGGTGGTGGGGTTGTGGGGGGGATGCCTGACATAAGGCTCCAGGTCCTATTCGAGGAGAAGCTGCTGAGAGCAAAAGAAACATGGCTGTGCTGAAAGGAAAGAATGAATATCTACAGCCATCAAAGAGCAAAGCCTCTAAACTGCCACTCCCAGCTGCACATCAAACACAAACATCATAATCAAACCTTGGTAAAGGGTGGCATATTGTAACACTAATATCTTAATGCTTTTTTTTATGCAGCCTCCTGCACCCATTCTCCAACCAGGGTGAAACAAAGAACAGCTCCAGTGACCAAGCCATAATCTGGGTTGAAACTTTATTGCTGGAACAGCACAGCAGGTCAGGCAGCATCCAGGGAACAGGAGATTCGACGTTTCGGGCACAGGCCCTTCTTCAGGAATGAGCTCATTCCTGAAGAAGGGCCTGTGCCCGAAACGTCGAATCTCCTGTTCCCTGGATGCTGCCTGACCTGCTGTGCTGTTCCAGCAATAAAGTTTCAACTTTGATCTCCAGCATCTGCAGACCTCACTTTCTCCTCCAAGCCATAATCTACCAACTCGGAGAAGAAACTAGCAAACCTCAAAGGATGCACTATCAAAGCCTATCTTCCACTCTTTAATAGTGCAGAGACATTCACAAAGTGGGCAAGCTATCTAGAGTAGAATTGGGGTCATATTCTGGTGAGCTCAGCCCTAACTTAGGCTGAAGGAAGCCGAAGTGGCTGAAGTATCTGACACTCAGAGAACTGTTGAAGAATAGACATCTGCTGAGCCCACTACTGATTCATAAGCCCTGGACTTGGCTGGTAAAGACATGACAGAGATGCACAGACAAGCAGGGGAATCTCTGATTGGGGTTCTGAGATCATGCACAGACTAGACCAAACACCAAAGGGGTCTGCCCAATTTCTGTTTGATCTGTGGAACTGGCATGCAAGGGGTGGCAGTCACTGAGGACAGCCAGGTCCAGCAGAATAATCAGCAGCTGTTAGAAATGCATGGAGACCTTCACTCCATCGTTTGAGCAATGGATGCCTTCACACACTGGCTAAACAAAAGGAGGTCAAGAAATCATGTACTTTTTCCAAGTTCCCCAATCCCTCAAGGGGTGAAGAAGGTTCCATCATACATGGGCAGGGAGGAACAGTGACAAACAGGCTCCAGGGATTGTCAGGATATTCTGAAGTCCCCTGCCACACCCTTGACCACTGCCAGGGACCTATATACTTAGATCAGGTCAGATTAAAGTGGTAGGACTTACACCTCCAGCAGGATGAATCTCTTTGTAGCTCAAAAAATGTCTGCCAGAAGTTATCTGAGGCAAGCTGGCAAAGCAATCAGCAGCCTTCCTCAAGCACAGCTGTGGCGGCTGAGGTGTCACCAAGATGTAATGTTGGGCAAAGGAAGTTGAAATGAGTTTGAAGTCATTTTGGCTAACCAGGCATCAACTTGACACTTCACATGGTTCTGATATTTTGGTCTCTTTCAATCCATAAAGGCTCCTAATAATTTATGTTTTCCACAAAGACTACCATGATGGGAACTGATTTCTGCACATAATCATGTACAGCAGTGCTGAAGATGTCATTATCTGTTTCCCTCTGGAATGATTCTGCATTCCATTGGAAGTATTTAGTATTAGAAGTCACACCCCACCAAGCTTGAATTCTCAGACATCCAGCCTGAGTCTGTATGAAGAGGGCAGCTGCCCCAGTTGATAGTCAGGATCCAAGTAGATTAAAAAGAATGAAAATTTCCAACAAGTAATTGGGTCATAAACCAAGTGTTTGTAACATGAGGAGGACAAAAATAGCCAGTACAGTGTCAAGGAGCCATGGAAAAGAAAATCTAGCTCATACGGTTGGGACCCATTGGAAACAGAGGCAAAGAACCTGAAATGGGTGTCAGAGGACCCACGATGTGGCAAAAAGCAAGGTCAGGGCTCAGATCAGAGCTCAGAGGCCTCAAGAGGATACAACAAAGCTAGATAGACCCACAAGGTGAGAGGTAGTGATTAGGGTCGGGGACCCAGAGACATACTTCAGCAATAAAGGTGGCAAAATAGAACTAGAACCTAAGACAGAGAGAGAGAGAAAGAGAGAAAGTGGAAGTGAGAGAAAGCAGTAAACTGAAAGGAAACAATAATGGAAATGGCATAGTACCCAGAGTGAGAAGAAAAGTACCTAAATGAGAAGTGACCCAGTGGGGGTGACCATTGCATTAAACAAATATCAGGTCAGGGACCTGCTGGACAGAAATACTCGGAGCTGGTGTGGAAAACTGAAGGGAAACAGCCTTAAAACTCAGCAAACACATTGTGACAGCTAGCATCAAGGAGCAGCTGAGAGATAAAGAATGGGAGAAGGTGAAGCTAAGGAAGGAGCTGGAGGAAGTGAAACTGGAGCTACAGAAAGTAAGAGGCAAAGCAGTAGAGCAGGAGTAGAGGAACCAAATGAATGTGGTCCATTTGGGACAGTTTCAGACCCACTGCAATAGAGTGCACCAAGAGGTACAATGCATGGTCAGTGATTGAGACACAGCCCAAAAAGCTGTGGATGAACTTACTGAGAACTGCAAACATCTACAGGTTGTGCTCAGAGTCCTGCACCAGGCAAAGAAAACTGAACCCTCACTGCAGACCATTCAAAATGCCAATGCCAATGCCAATGCGAGTTTGAAAAACAACTTCCCATGAAGAAGGGAAGGATGTGCAATTAGAAACAATAGAATCAGATAGGGGCAAAGATTCTGGGACAGGTGAAGAGGAAATGGAAGAACAAGCCTCGAGATACACGAAGAGCAGCAAAGATTGGGGAACCACCCCCCTTTCCAGAGGGAGCAGATCTTTTGGAATCCCCAGGATCTTACCCTGCCCTGATGAATCCAACGATCACAACCGGTGAGACAACTGGCAGAGATAACAGAAAGGATCTCCATATTTGAGCCCAGAGCTGACACTCATACACTTTTCAAAAGCATTCACCAATAAAATGGTTCCCAATGAGTCAATGATGTTGAGGAGATAAAATTAATGTTAAAGTGCCTGAGCCCTGTGATCCATTCTGCCTTACCCAATCCTGTGAATGTGGGAGCAGGGGAGCTTCAGGCCATAGAAATGGCATTCCTAGTCACTGTAGGATACTATAGGGGTGTCCAGAACAACATGGAACACATACCAAATAGGAGACCTTCATATGCAACATCCAAAATGCCACTTTTGGTATTAGGCCACACATTCCAGCCAGTGTCGGCTTAATCAAGCTCATAGATATCCACAGGAAGAGTGAGATCGTTGTCAATGTCAGTGACAAACTCAGACAAACTTTAAGAGATTATTGGGAAATGGGTGACACTGGTGTTGAACTCCCACCAGAAAAAAATGACAGCAGGCCAAAACATAATTGACAAATACACATTGCGTTCTTGCGACTGTTCTTCAGCGGACATCAGGGAAATCAAAGTGACTAATTAGTGGGATGACTTCTGGGACTGGGGCTCAAATGTGCAGATACCCTCATTGATACATTATCTATCACATCTGTTCACCCTGTTTACTTTGACCTACCTCACCATCCTGAGGGTTGAATTCATCCTCTGAAGGAGGAACTCATCCAGAAAGTAACTATGGACTCTATGCTCCTATAGCGGAAGACAAGAAATTACTGAACCATGTCTACATTGTGAAAGGACTATGCAAATTTTTGCGTGACATACATTTTACTGTCTTGAGTGCTGCTAATTGCCAAAGAGGCTTGAGGGCATGTCAGTATATGTAAATAGTGGCTAAATCCCAATTTCTGTGTTGAGTTAATTGCATATAGTATTGTTAAGCTTATTGATCCGTGTAAGGAAGATAGTTATTGCATAGCATATTGTCATCCACGTACAATGAAGAACCCAGATATTCAAGGAGCGAGGCTATCCATTTGAGACTTGATACGTGCCTGCATGAGACCGTGGACTCAGTCTGTAATCCAATTTTTGTTGGACAGTTTAAGGGATCAACATGTCAGATTGTGGTTAATTGACCATGGCCCAAAATTGGACATTCTAAATTGACTCACAGCCAGAGAAATCAGAAAATTGGCCAAACAAATTAAAAAGCAACCATCACCTATCAGCTACAGAGAACAATGGAAACCAAGGTCAAAGAGATCATAAAGTTCAGGGGGAACCAGTCCAAGAGTTGTGTATTAGAGAAGTTTTAATTAGACTTTCTGGTAGCTTGACTTCCAAACAATGCCAGACTACATGCACTTTACTCTGCCCAGCACGTCAACGGTGAATAAAGTTGGCATGAACCCATTGGATGCTTTGAATCTGCTCATGACTCCATTGGCCAAAGACCAAAAATCATTCTGGGAGGCTTAGTGCAAGGACAGCTAAAAACACACAACTGGAAGTCACCCCCTCTGTGAAGATTTATTGGCGGTGTCAATTTGTAGTAAACCAGCAAGACCCAGGAGAAGTACTGTCCTCGCTTGCAAGACCAACCATTGTGAAAGACAGCCAGTCCAAAATTGGAGCCAAAGGACATTCAAATGGCCCAGTTCAAACACATGGATCATTATGGGTAAAATCCTCTCTGAGATGGGTAGAGGTAGGTGGAGAGTAAATATTGTGGGAATTTGTGAAATGCTCAAATGGCATTTAATAAGGAATGCTTTGTTACCAAAATCAAGTAGAGCCGCAAATGAATTTCTGTGTCCCTTTGTCATCTCACTGTTTGGGTAAGGTTTTTAAATAAGTAAACCGGTGGAACTTCCCAAAGCATGGACAGCACTGCGCAATTTGCCAAGTAACAAGTGCAATTTCACACTTGTATAAATAATCAGGTGAGAATTACGTGATCATACATTACTCCCCAAGACTATGGTAGAAATAACACCTTGATACATGCCCACCATCAACTTTAAATGAGTAAATTCTGGCCATAGTGTCAGTTACACAAATAGATTCAATGGCCCAGTCAGAAACATGGGCCTCAGGTAAACTGGGGTATGGTTGTTGGTGCAAACTGATACATTGTTTATCTGCCTTGACATTTGGCAAAGTTCTTTTAGGTTTTAAGAACTAATAAATGAGATAACCTAAAAAATCGATACAAAATGCTCACTTCATCAAAGGAGCAAAATCAACAGGAGCATTTCTCTGTTTAAATTCAGTTGAAAAGCCTGGAAGCTATTAAACAATTGTGAATATTGTTGCGTAGAGTTGAAAATTTATTGCAAAGCTCAGATCCATTTTTTGAATACCTTCAAAGCTGATTGTCACCTGGATTTTGCTTGCAAGTAGAGAAGTAGATGCAATTGAGGAAGTGCTACATCAGGTATCAACCGTGACAATAGTGTGTTCTCATACTGATTGTCTCCAGATAAAACATCATTAATTCAGCACTAATTAAGAAAGGTCTGCACAGTTTCAGAACACATTAATATTTGCTCAGCGTAGTTTTACATTGGAGGCAAAGAATTCAATTGCTCCTCTTGAAAAGAGCATATGTCAATAAATAATTAAGATCAGATAGGCTTGCTAAGGTTAACCCCTGTATTGCCATGCCTACATCATAACACAATCATTATCAGCACATGGACAAGACCTGTCATGTTTACAAATATGTGAGAAGTATGAAGGCAGGACCTTTATTCACATATCTGCACACTATCCCCATCATAATAAAGCCCCCACTTTGCACAATTTAAAATCCTCTCTTCTATCCACCTCAGACCTTTGGTAATTTGACTAAGCCTTCCCTGTCCAATTTTCGTGAACCTTGGGATCCACTGGGGGCCTTCCTCCTGGAAACAGTTGCAGTCCCAATAGAAGCCACTAATGACCTCTTGTGCTTCCCAGAGTGCTGAGAGCACTAGAGGATGGGAATGTCTCCACCTGAGAGACAGAAGTACTGCCATTTACCAATTTAACCACCCCAGGTTATGCAGTGTTTGATTTATAGAGTCATAGAGTCAGAATTATACAGCATAGAAACAGACCCTTCAGTCCAACTCTTTGTTCCGACCAGATATCCTCAACCGATCTAGCCTCATTTGCCAGCATTTGACCCATACCACTCTGAACCCTTTTTTCTTCATATGCATCTCCTCATCTTTTAAATATGCAATTGTACTCGCCTCCATCACCTCCTCTGGCATCTTGTTCCATATACGTGCTACTCTCTGCGTGAAAACATTGCCTCTTGAGCCTATTTTAAATTTTTCCCCTACCCTCAGAAAATGACCTTGGCTATTCATCGTATTCATGCCCCTAATGATTTTAAGACCTTCTATAAGGTCACCCCTTAGCCTCCGACATGCCAGGGAAACAAGTTGTTGCTATTCAGCCCCTCCCTAAAGCTCAATCCCTCCAACCCCTGCAACTTCTTTCCAAATCTTTCCTGAAGTCCTTATTTGCCATTTTTCAGTTCCACCGCTCATTCTTCTAAAGTCCATAAAATAAGGGACAATTTACTCAGGCTGTCTCCTGGTGGTTCTTTACTGTACTACTTCTAAGGTAAGTATGTCACCAAGGTCTCTTGTAATACAGTGGTAGTGTTCCTACCTCTTGACCAAGAAGCCCAGGTTCAAGTCCAACCTACTCTGTTGTTATGTATAATAATATTTCTAAACAGACTGATGAGGAAGAGAAAAATCTAAATGTACTCTTCCATAAATATGGCAAACATATTGTACATCAACTTTCAGGTGTTATCTCACCAAATCCCTGAACAATTTTGGCAAGGTTTCCTGTATCCCATTCCCATTGCACAAAGGCCAACATGTCAGTTACCTTCCCAATTGGTTGCTGCACCTGCATGTTAACCTTAGTTCTTTATAAATGCACATCAAAGTCTCTTGAAACATCAACATGTATAGGTTTAACACCTTTTAATTTATTTTTAATGTTTGCGAACAATGTCAATAACTTTATGCTTTCCACATTATAAACCAGCTGCCACTTTATTGGCCATTTGCTTAACCTGTCTATATTCCTTTGCAGACCTTTTGCCCCTGCACAGCTTCAATTTCCACTTAACTTTGCATCAATAAATTTAGACAGAGTATTCTTTGTCTGTTCATCTAAGTATTTAATAGAGAGTTTAAACAGTGAAAGCTCTAACACTGATATTTGCAGCACTCCCTTAGCCATAGCATGCCAACTTGTAAACGCCCTGTTTGTACCACTATTTAGTGTCCTTTAATTAATCTTCAATCCTTACCAACACATTGCCTACAATTCATTGAACACTTTTGTATGGCACAATATCAAATGCTTCTTGGAAATCGAAGTATACTATATCGACTTTATCACCACTGATTCCCAAAAAATGCAGCAGCAGACTTGTCAGATGTGATTTTTTTCTTTCCTAAAGCCATATTTAATGAGTCTAATCATGCTACAGTTTTATAAGTGCGTATTTAAGACTTCCTTCATAATACATTTCAATATTTTCCTGACTGTGGACACTTAGCTTACTGTCTTGTAAGACCTGTTTTCTTGAATAGTGGCATTACAATTACTAGTATAGATATGTCAGATATTAATCCCTAAAGTTCTTTTTCTCTGGTGATGTTAAGCTCCTTTATTACTCTTTTCAGTATGTCCAGTGCCTTCTGTTTTGAGGTTGAAACTGTTGTCTTCCATTGTGAAGAGAGACACAACATATTCATTCAATATCTCTGCCATCTCCTCATTCCCCACAATGGTTTCTGCTGTTCCTGTTTCTACGGGAGAAATGTTTTCTTTAGTTACTCTCTTTTTAAATACTGATAAAAGCTCTGAATTTTTTTTATATTATTCAGATGTTTGCTTTCATATTCTGTGTTTTTTACCTTTCAATTGATATTTTGGTGGTTATTAAATGCTTTCTAAAAACACACCCAATGTAGATTTTAACAGTTTATCACCACATTCTAAATCTATTCTGTTAATCAAGTACCAGCTTTAATTTCCTGAGTAAACCACAATGATCCTTCATGCTTTGTCCTTCTTTTTCAGTAGAGTATAGTTTTGTTAAGTATATTCTGAATGATTTCTTTAAATGATTTCTTTATGACCAAAACCTTTAGCCTGTTTACTCAACCAACCTTAGCCAGGTTGTTGCTCATTTCTACCTAACTGAATTTTATTAAGTTTCAGTTTTCTGAATGATGTGTGCCCATTTAAAACTTAACATGGTATTCAATTGCCATGGTGAGTGTATTGTACTTGAGAGTAGAACAGTTAATTTGGACATGCAGCTCCACCTTTGAAGTTTTTCTCACATTCTTTAATGAGCTGTGCAGTTTAATCCATAAAGAGTGCTTGCCATAATTAGTTAACAATTTCATTCTCAGCATATCATGTGACTAGCAAAATGCTAGGTGACCCAGATAGGTCATGGTTTGTTCTCATCTACAGTTAAAAATCACACAACACTAGGTTATAGTCCAACAGGTTTATTTGGCAGCACTAGCTTTTGGAGTGCTGCTCCTTCATCAACCACTTGATGAATGAGCAGTACTCCGAAAGCTAGTGCCTCCAAATAAACCTGTTGGACTGTAACCTGGTGATGTGTGATTTTTAACTTTGTACACCCTAGTCCAACACTGGCACCTCCAAATCATTCTCTTGTCTAGTGTTTCCAATGTTCTTACAAAAGAAGTAAAACAGCATTCCCATTGGGTTTTACCACTGTTCCTAATCATGATGAATAAAGTATAAGAATTGAAAGATCAATAGCTATTGCTATCCATTTCACTATCATGAGTAATGCAAATTAATAGACTTCTCTAAACCTAAAGACAACTGCTGATATACGACAATGAAACAAAGATTATTTGAGCTTACATCATAGTCAGCTGTTAATTATATCAGGGATTCAAGTATGAATTACTAATCAATAAAGTCACAAGTAAACACGTCACTGTCAAGACTAGTAAGGCACTGTTGAACCAAATGCTGCTGTTTTATATTTCTTGATTAAGATGCTTTGTATATTTTGCAAACCATCCTACCATTTACCCATCAAGGACCATTGCAGCATTTTTTTCAAACCCAGCTGGTAACAAAACTTGTGAAGCTTTCCTGCTTTGCCGTCTTTGTTTGATCTCTCATGATCGTGCCTTTCTTCTCATCTTTATATTCTTTTTTTCAATCTCTAGCTGTTTTATTTGACACTTATTCATCCCATCGCCTTTTGCATAATTCACCTTGATTTTGTCAAACCTTTTGTCTTGTCGGTCAAGCAAATGGTCTATTAGATGCAATGTTTGTGAGATCTCAGATACAACATCAAAACCACCTTATTGTTACCAAATCCAAGTTCAAGGAACTCATACTGAAAATTTAATGTGATGACATTGGTGAGCATAAAAGTTCAATTGTCATAGTTAATTATCAGCCACCACTGCAGCAATTTCTGGCATAATGATTTGATGCTATGAAGTTTCCATTAAAATTTAAAATTGAGGCTTGTTTGGAAGCAGACTGATTTGTTCGGCTTCTATTTGTGTTGCAGTGTTTATTAACCAACAACAGAATCACAGAAACGTTGTCGCTGTGACAATTGGTCCTGCAGTGGGAATTTATGGCATGCTACTTTAAGAGGCTAAATTAGATTAGATTACCTACAGTGTGGAAACAGGCCCTTTGGCCCAACAAGTCCACACTGACCCTCCGAAGAACAACCCACCCCCCTCTGACTGATGCACCGAACACTATGGGCAATTTAACATGGCCAATTCACCTGGCCTGCACATCTTTGTGACTGTGGGAGGAAACCCACACAGACACAGGGTGAATGCGCAAACTCCACACAGACAGTCACCCAAGGTTGGAATCGAACTAAGGATCCTGGTGCTGTGAGGTAGCAGTGCTAACCACTGCGCCACCATGCCGCCCAATTTGGATTATACTGATTCAGATTAATCTAGATGTGAACACGGATCATGTTTGTACTTTTCTTTGTTGTGATCTAACTACAGCTGACAAGATTTTGAAAAATATTCCAAGAGCAAGTTGGTCCAATCCTCACGTCTAATCTTTCTGACTTGCTCCATACTTATCGAAAGGTTTTGTGGTACTGGGTTAGGAAATCCATATTCCATCAATGATTTTATTGAATAAGTTTTAAATTTTCAGTACTACGAAAGAGGAGATACAACCCCATTGAAACACATAAGATTCTAAAGGAGTTTGATGGGGTAAATGCGGAGAAATTGTTTCCATTAGTTGAGGAATCTGAAGCTCGAGGGTACATTCTCAGGATAAATGTTTGATCATTTAGGACTGAGATTGGGACAGATTAACACTGAAATTTTGTGAATTTTTAAAATTTTCCACTTAAATGGTTGTGAATGCTCCATGATTTAACACATTTAAAGCTGGGATAGACAGAATTTTTGGTCTACATAAAAACAATGACTGCAGATGCTGGAAACCAGATTCTAGATTGGAGTGGTGCTGGAAAAGCACAGCAGTTCAGGCAGCATCTGAGGAGCAGGAAAATCAACATTTTGGGCAAAAGCCCTTCATCAGGAATAGAGGCTGAGTGCCTGCAGATTGGAGAGATAAATGAGAGGAAGGTGGGGGTGGGGAGAAAGTAGCATAGAGTACAATAGGTGAATGAGGGTGGGGATGAAGGTGATAGGTCAGAGAGGAGGGTGGAGTGGATAGGTGGAAAGGAAGATAGGCAGGTAGGACAAGTCATGGAGACAGTGCTGAGCTGGAAGTTTGGAACCGGGGTGAGGTAGGGGAAGGGGAAATGAGGAAACTGGTGAAATCCACATTGATGCTCTGGGGTTGAAGTGTTCCGAGGCGGAAGATGAGGCGTTCTTCCTCCAGGTGTCGGGTGGTGAGGGAGCGGCGGTGAAGGAGGCCCAGGACCTCAATGTCCTCGACTGAGTGTTGGGGGAGTTGAAATGTTGGGCCACGGGGCAGTGTGGTTGATTGGTGCGGGTGTCCCAGAGATGTTCCCTAAAGCGCTCTGCTGGGAGGCGTCCAGTCTCCCCAACGTAGAGGAGACCGTATCGGGAGCAACGGATACAATAAATGACATTGGTGGATGTGCAGGTAAAACTTTGATGGATGTGGAAGGCTCCTTTGGGGCCTTGGATGGAGGTGAGGGAGGAGATGTGGGCACAGGTTTTGCAATTCCTGCAGTGGCAGGGAAGGTGCCAGGACAGGAGGGTGGGTTGTTGGGGGGGCGTGGACCTGACCAGGTAGTCACGGAGGGAATGGTCTTTGTGGAAGGCGGAAAGGGGTGGGGATGGAAATATATCCCTGGTGGTCGGGTCCGTTTGGAGGTGGTGGAAATGTCGTCTGTTGATTTGGTTTACGTGAAGTTTGGTGTGGTGGAAGGTGAGCACCAGGGGGATCTGTCCTTGTCACAGTTGGAGGGGTGGGGTCTAAGGGCGGAGGTGCGGGATGTGGACGAGATGCATTGGAGGGCATGTTTAACCACGTGGGAAGGGAAATTGTGGTGTCTAAAGAAAGATTTTAACCTACTGCGCTTTCTCCTCGAAGATTTTAACCGACTGCGCTTTCTCCTCGAAGATTTTAACCTACTGCGAATCCTCTTGCAAGGATGCCTTCCTTGAAGAAGCTCTCTTCCTCCCTCTACAAGGATTTCAATGAGTCCCTCTCTCACTGCACACCCCAGGCCATCTCCTCTGCCCAGAAGCTCTTCAGCCACATTCTCAAATGACCATAGCAACATGACGGTTGGAGGAAGAGCGCCTCATCTTCCCCCTAGTAACCCTCCAACCACAAGGGATGAACTCAGATTTCTCCAGTTTCCTCATTTCCCCTCCCCCCACCTTGTCTCAGTCAAATCCCTCGAACTCGGCACCGCATTCCTAACCTGCAATCTTCTTCCTGACCTCTCCACCCCCACTCCCACTCCGGCCTATCACCCTCACCTTGACCTCCTTCCACCTATCGCATTTCCAATGCCCCTCTCCCAAGTCCCTCCTTCCTACCTTTTATTTTAGCCAGCTTGGCACACCCTCCTCATTCCTGAAGAAGGGCTCATGCCCGAAACGTTGATTCTCCTACTCCTAGGATGCTGCCTCACCTGCTGCGCTTTTCCAGCAACACATTTTAAGCTCTGATCTCCAGCATCTGCAGTCCTGTTCTGGGATTAGCATTGATCAAACTTTTTAATGGACCAGCCACATAAACACAGTGGTTACAAGGGCAGGACAGAGGTTAGGAATTCTGTATCAAATAACACCACTCTTAAATCTCAAAAGCCAGTCCAACATCTGCAAAATACTTGTCAGGGTGTGATCAAGCTCTCTTTACTTGGCTGGATGTATACAGCTCCAATAATAATCCAAAAGCTTGACAGCACCCAGAACAGAGCATGCCCCTGTTAATATTTATTCATTTGACTACTGATGAGGACTGTGTACCAACCACAAGATGCCCTGAAACATCCCATCAACGGCCCTTTGATAGCACCTTCCAAATTGACAGCCTTCACCACTGAGAAGGACAAGTGCAGTGGATACAAATAGAAACATCTGCGTGTTCCCCTTCAAATGTCACACTAAACTGATTCAGAACTATACTGCTGTTCTTTCCCTGTTGCTGAGTGAAAACCTTGGAACTTCCACTCTAACTGTTGTCTACCTGCACTACAAGGGCTGCAAGAAGGTACTCACTTCTCAAGAATAATTAGGAATTGACAAGAATACTGGGGTAGCCAGCAATGTCTACATCCCCTGAATAAATAAAGAAAATTATTGAATTAGATGTGTTGATATTTAAGGCATTAAGTAAATCCTTTTGGAATGAAAAATATATGAATGGATACCAAACTCAAGTTACAGTAGTTTCTTTGCCTTTTGCAATAGGAAATCTGTTAGCTTTTGATTCCTAATGAAGAGCCTATGCTCCAAACATCAACCCTCCTGCTCCTTGGAATCTGCAGAACCGGTTGTGCTGTTCCAGCACTACACTTTTCAGCTTTTGATCCTGAGTCAGTATCAATGCTGCAAACAATCAATATCTGTTCTAGTAAAACTATTGATGCCTCAGGAGACACCAAAGAATCTTCAGGGAACACCATATTTGTAATGTTAAACCTGGAATTATTATTGACTACATAACACACAAAGATCCTGGATCCGTCTTTCAAAAAGCACATATGGCCTATTGCTTTTCCTTTTAACTGCTCTATTTCCAAATCTGGCAACGAGAAGTAGCAACTTACTCTGAATGTTTTGTGTCTATAAAACCAGGCACGATTTTGGGGGTAAGTGTCTTGTGCTCCAGAAACGCCTGAATAAATGCCTCCTGCTGAATATAAAGTTTAAATCAGCAATCTGCTTCGTAGAAGTAAGTTGCTTGTCTTTTAAAAGTTGGAGATGAGCTGGCTTGGGGCCTTTTAGTTTGAGTTCAAGTCTGAGAATTTTTAAAATCCTTTCAGCCCTTCCAGCCCCAGCTCACTGTTTTGAAGGTTTAAAATACTACTTAGGGAAAGGGAACCAAATATTAAAGCAGAGACAAAAAAAAACAGTGACTAAGTTTTTTAAAAAATGAACACCTCGAGGAACAAATTATCCCCTGCAGACATGAGATTTCATTGTATCAGTTGTTTCCTTTCTGCTCCAGAGAGATTATATCAGGCTGCAGAAACATGAAATTATGAGAAAAATGGTCCTAACATAATTAAACCCACACACACAAAGATGATAATAGAAGAATTTAGGAATTATTTTCTCTAAGGGCAATGAAGGCAAAAAAAGTCACTCGAAGAAGCTGGTCAATCATAGGCCAGAAGGTGCTGGGTCATAAAGTCCACCAGTTGAAACCTACACATTGATGGATCGAGCAGTGAGAAAGTCAGTTTTATTTTCTTCTTTTTATGGGTAGTGGTCTTAACAAAAGCAGTTTCAAGAGATCAGGAAGAAAGGCAGAATATTTCACAATCAAAAGCTTCATATTTGCCTAGACTGGGGCAATTAGAGCCACCTTTTGTACAACAGACAGGTTAGGAATGCAGGTACCATTCTTGCTTACTGGAAAAGCAATTGATTATGGAGATTGTGAGTTAAGACCCTTCAGGAGCCATTAGTTGACTACTTAAAGTCTTAATTGCTGGAGGTTTTCACCCAGCACCAAATAACAGAGCAGGCAAGAAGGAAGCAATTATCACTCAGTGGCTAACACAGCCATTGTATTCCATTCTCACCACTTCCCCCTGTGGGGAAGCATTTTACATTCAATTTAAAGTCTCACTGGAATTGCAATTATCATGGCTGTTCCATGAACAATGTAGGTGATAACATTTGTTTATGTTCCAAAAGTCATTGCAATGATTATACACGTGACTGTTAAAGGATTCACCAAAAATGTGTCATTATGTAGAAATGAGTTTTGTCTAGGAGATGAAAATCCAAAGTGGAAAGTTTCTTCCATCTGCTAGCTGGAAGTATTTGCGGTGAGATAATTTTGAAGAGTGCAATTCTAGTTACAGATAAATAATATCCAATTTGACTGAATGCAACTCAATTTAACAATGAACTGCATCTAAACAGCCTTGATTCTCTTCATCTTTTGTAATCTCCCCATATTAAATTCACCAATCACCTCTATTTTCCTCCAATTCTTGCCTCTTTTACAGACCAATTTTTTTTCATTCCACCATTAGTAGCCAGGTCTTCAACTATCTATTCCACAGACAGAATTCTCAACTATTCAACTGTTTGTGTTTCTGTTCTTTTGAAACTATTCTCAACCTATGCTTCCAATGAAATGTTTGATCAGGTGCTCTAATATCTCCTTAAAGGGTTCAGTATCAGAGTTTGTTTAACAAAGTTAATGTTGCAGTGATTAGTTGGTCTATTTTTGATTTTATATGTCTATTTACCATTGATAATCACTGCTCTTGATTAGTTAAGCTTGGAGATTAGATTACTTACATGTGGAAACAGGCCCTTCGGCCCAACAAGTCCACACCAACCCGCCGAAGCGCAAACCAGCCATTCCCCTACATTTACCCCTTTACCTAACATTCCGGGCAATTTAGCATGGCCAATTCACCTGACCTGCACATCTTTGGACTGTGGGAGGAAACCGGAGCACCCAGAGGAAACCCACGCAGACACGGGGAGAACGTGCAAACTCCACGCAGTCAGTGGCCTGAGTCAGGAGTTGAACCCGGGTCTCTGGTGCTGTGAGGCAGCAGTGCTAACCACTGTGCCACCGTGCTGCCCACAGTGGCAGCGGACTCAGGGGAAAGAAACCAACAGTACAAGAACTGGAAGTCAGAGTTGTATTCAAGCAGAGTTGTATTAAGTATTGTAGATGGAATTTCTTGCACACATAGAGACTTTATCCTCTCTGTATAGATTTGAGATATCAGTTATATAACATTTATGAAGCATCTTGGGATTTTTCTTTGCTCGGAGAAAATGCAAACTGCTGTTCAGTCTCACTTGGAACAGGCATAAGATGACTGGTATGAGGAATGGAAAAATGTCATTTTGATCTAATAAGGAATGCTTTGACAGGTTGAGGTAGAATGTATTGAAAAGTGTACAGACTTTACTCCGAGAGTACTTGATATTGATTCAGAGTGGCTACGGTTTGAAAATATTTCATTATTCAGCAGTAGTATCATTGACCTTGATGACAAAATAAATCACACATTGTCCAGAATCAAGGCTTCTATTTATACAGGAGATGTTTTAATCCTCAGTCCTGATTTAGAATTATAATGATTTCATTCAAATCATATTTTAGATGTGATTTTTCTGTAAGTGATGTGTTTTTCTCTCATTCTTTTACTCTGACTACTGAGCATCTTTGTTTATAATTTATTTGTCTCTATTTCCGCACCAACCATCTTTCTTGCCTCTCTGAGAGCCAAATTTGGATCAGTCATAATCTCCAAGCCTCTGGTTAAGAGAAATTCAGGTAAGAATACCCAAAAGCATTTTACAGCTAATGGAAATACAAAATGGAAGCATGAGTAAAATTAGCAATGCTGGATCTCTCAACAATCCATATCCATGGTCAAAATCATATATCCCAATTGTAACAAGTGAGAGTGGAGTGGGTTTGTGTTTGGACCTGATGCCCATCTCACAATGGAGTGTAAAATTAGATGGGGATTAAAATCTGCATCTGTCTAGAACCTGCCCTATCCCCACCATGCAGGTGAAAGAAAAGCAGAGTTTGAGCTATTTGACAATTAACTCATTCCAATTTCCTGAAATGTGCAGAGATGGACAAGATATAGAGCATTTTGTAAAATTCAGAAACAATAGCAAGATATTGAGACTAAACTCAGACTAAAACTCAAAATGCAGGTATGGCAGCACCTACAAAGTGAGGAAGAGAGATAGCTTGCTGAATTGTTTGCAATAGCTGACCTGGGTCAAACTTGCTTTGGTCTGAGGAAAGGAGGCAGACAGGACATGAATCCCAGATTTCCAACTATTTTCCTTTCAAATATATTTGCCAGTTTTTTAATAGAGTTTGGGATAAGAGTTCAAGGTGCACGATGATATGCAGCAAATTTGATGTCATAGAGAAGTACAGTACAGAAACAGACCCTTCGGTCCAACTCATCCATGCCGACCAATCTAGTCCCATCTGCCAGCACCTGGCCCATAACCCTCCAAACCCTTCCTGTTCATAGACCTATCCAGATGCCTTTTAAATGTTGCAATTGCACCTACCTCCACCACTTCCTCTGACAGCTCATTCCATACATGTACCACCATCTGCCCGAAAAGGCTGCCCTTTAGGTTTCTTTTATATCTTAAACCCTCACCCTAAACATATGCCCTCTAGTTCTGGACTCCCTGACCCCAGGGAAAAGACTTTGTCTATTAATCTTATCCATGCCCCTCATAATTTTGTGAGCCTCTATAAGGTCATGCCTTAGCCTCCGACGCTCCAGGGAAAACAGCCCCAGCCTGTTCAGCCTCTCTCTATAGCTCAAATCCTCCAATCCTGGCAACATCCTTGTAAATCTTTTCTGAACCCTTTCAAGTTTCACAGCATCCATTCGATAGGAAGGAGACTAGAATTGTACACAACATTCCAACAGTGGCCAAACCAATGTCCTGTACAGTCGCAGCATGACCTCCCAACTCCTGTACTCATCACTCTGACAATAAAGGAAAGCGTACCAAATACCTTCTTCACTATCCTATCTACCTGTGACTCCACTTTCAAGGAGCTATGAACCTGCACTCCAAGGTCTCTTTGTTCAGCAACACTACCCAGCGCCTTACCTAATGAGCAAAACTAATTTAATTTACAAAATACCGTGCAAGAACTGCAAAAAAAAACTACATTGGACAAACTGGCAGAAAACTAGCCACCAGGGTACATTAACACCAACTAACCACAAAAAGACATGACCCTCTCTCACAGTATCCTTACATATGGATAAGGAAGGACACCACATCCATCCTAGGACAAGCCAAACAAAGATACACACGAGAATTCCTGGAAGCATGGCATTCCAACCCGAACTCTATCAACAAACACATCGAGTTTGACCCCATCTACCGCCCCCTGAGAAAAGGAACAGGACATGACTTCACCACAGGAAATGACATCACCAACCCAAAGAAACCTAAACATATAAATAGAAAGCAGGAATTTTCAGCATTGCTTCACCTGAGGCCCACTGAAGATGTTACCTATTGGGGCGATGAAATGTCTGGAAATGAACCTTCCAGCTCAGCGAGCAAACCTACCCCCAAAAGTCTGTGACTCTGTTATGGATCCTATGATCTCAAGTATGCTACAGTTTTCATAGACTGTCTTCTTAATCAGCAGTGGTATGGTGAACCTTGGTGGAAACGTATTATTGAACTTGAAACTTTTTTATAGTTAAGTTTCAGAGGTGTTCCTAACTTCACATTTCATGGTATAATGCTGTAAAAGAAAACTATGTTTAAATACAACAATATTTTGTAATAGAACAGTCTTCAGAAACATTAGAATAATGTAGCATGTGGATAAAAAATACTCTTCTGCATTGGACGGTATTTTGATTGAGATTATATTATGTCAATTACATTAATCTACTCATTGCATCACAGATCATCCATTTATTCGGCCTTTGAAGAAACACTACGACAAGAATTTTAATGTATTCTGTCTGTCCTGAAGGTTTAGTCAATACACTTGCAATAGTATCTCATTTTGAATGTTTAGGTAAGTTCTAAAGTTCACTGTTGGATTCAACATAGCAGAGATAAAGAATGTCACTGCACCTAAAACATTAATTCTGCTATCTCTTTATAGATGCTGCCAGACCTGCTGAGTTTTCCTAGAATTTCTGTTTTTATTTCTGATTTCAAGCATCAGAACTAGAGGGCATAGGTTTAGGGTGAGACGGGAATGATGCAAAAGAGACCTAAGGGGCAACTTTTTTACACAGAGCGTGATACGTGTATGGAATGAGCTGCCAGAGGAAGTGGTGGAGGCTAGTACAATTGCAACATTTAAAAGGCACTTGGATGGGTATATGAATAGGAAGGGTTTGGAGGGATATGGGCCGGGTGCTGGCAGGTGGGACTAGATTGGGTTGGGATATCTGGTCGGCATGGACGGGTTGGACCGAAGGGTCTGTTTCCATGCTGTACATCTCTATGACTCTATGACTCTATCTGCAGTTTTTTTTTGACAGTAAGATATTGATAGGTCGCATAAGTGGGCAAAAAGTTGGCAACAGAATGTAAAGTGGGAAAACACGAATTGTTCACTTTGGAAGGGAGAACAAAATAACAGAATGTTATTTCATTGGAGAAATCTGCCAAAAGCTGCAACTCAATGGAAATTGGGGATACTTGCACTAAAAAGGCAAACAGCTTCTATACCCAATCTTTTCAGCCTTTGCACATAAGATAATCCCTCCATACTCATATCATTCTGGTGAATCTTCTGTGAACTGCTTCCAATAAAATTATTTTTCTGCAAATGATTGAGATAGGTAATGAAATTTTGGCCTTCATTTCAAGGAGGCTGGAGTACAAGAGGAGGGAAGTCTTACCGCAAATCGGCAAGGTACTGTTAACTCCACATCTGTCACTAAGCTGTTTGGTCCCCTTATTTTAGAAAATATATCACAAGAGAAACAGCACAGAACACCACTCTTAAAGGCATAGTCATCTCACGGTTATTCCCAACAACTGAGTTTTTACTTTGCTCAATAACGTTTTTATGCAGCACTTTGTCAAGTCTTGTGACTTATGATTCCCACCTCACAGAGAAAAATCCTGCTTAAACTCATCGAAAATTTCAGGGGAGGGGAGGGGTGCTGTCACTTCATGAAAGCAGGGGAGTTTTATTTCCAAATCAATTTTGTGCTCTCATATTTTACGTACCAGTTGAAATTCAAGACAGCAAGAATTAAGACTTTTAGATAAAATACTGGAGGTCTAAGTGGAGGAGATGGAGGGGAAATATGACGTCTTATCTGCAAAACGAAATGGGCCCTCAGCGAAATGGCCAATAAAATAGATATTATTGGCTTGTTATGTGTTTGGGGTATAACTATATTTTGTTTCCAAAAGAAATACCTCTGGCGTCCATTTCAATTTTGACAAATATCCTTTATGTAAAGCTTTAACTCAACATGCACGATTCCAGGAGTGGATAGACCTTTATGTACCTATCAACTTAATCCTGTGAGTCTGACATCGTCCTCACAAATTTATTCATTATCCTGATCGTAATTTGCTTACTTTCAAGTAATATTATTGGAAAGCAAATAATGTGATGGTTATTGATAAAGGGAAATTAGGAAATGGGAGGGCTGCTGGCTGAAATAACGCCACAGAGGCTGGAGAGTCCTTGACTTTGCGACAGCCTCATCAGATTCAGCATCTCGAGTGTCAGAATCCCTGACACTTGTAAAGTATTAGAATTTTAGAGGTACAAAGTGCAGAAACAGATCCTTTGCTCCATCTCGTCCATGCCAACCAAATAACCGAAATTAATCTACTCTATTTGGCCCATATCCCTCAAAACATTTCCTCTTCCTATTCTTATCCAGATACCTTTTAAATGCTATAATTGTACCAGCGTCCACCACTTCCACTGACAGCTTGTTCCATATAAGCCACCACCCTCTGCATGAAAATGTTACAGTTGAAGGTCTCTTTTAAATCTTTCCCCTCTCACCTTAAACCTATGCCCTCTAGTTTTCAAATTCCCTACCGTGGGAATAAGAACTTGGCTATTCACCCTAACTATACCCCTCATGGTTTTATAAACCTGATGCTCCAGGGAAAATATCCTCAACCTTTTCTGCCTCTCCCTGTAGCCCAAAACACCAAATCTCGGCAACATGTTTGTAAATCTTTTCTGAACCCTTTTAAGTTCAACAACATCTTTCCTACAGCAGGGTGACCAAAATTGAATGTATTATTTTGAAAGTGGTCTAAACAATGTCCCAACCAGCTGCAACATAACATCCTGACTCCTATATTCAATACACTGACCAATAAGGACAAGTACAGAGGAACCTCGATTATCTGAATATCAATTATCCGAAAAACAGATTATCCGAAGGAGATCTCGAGGTCCCGATGGAAACATTACGTCAAGAGCGTGATTCCAACAGTGATTGCATCTTTTGTTTACAGTGATTAAACAGGCACGTTCTCCAAATGACTGACTGCCCGCCCTCCCTCTCTCCCCACACTTTCCCTGGAGTTCTACACAGGGGTGTACCCTAAATCCCCCTTCCCCAGATAATCTCTCCAACATTATCGTGTACAGGACAAAGGTGGAACCTGTCAAAATGTTGCAGTTAAAAGTTGTGTGTGTGTGCGTGCATGCATGCTATTTGGAGACTTACCCCACAAAAGCGATGGCAGCAGTCTTGTTGTTGGTGTCCAGTCCAGCTGCCCCAGAGAGGGGGGCAGGGGGGGGCAGAGTTGGACAGAGTTTGGGGTGTGTGGGGAGGGCGGTGTTGCATGGGGTTAGGGACTAGAGGGAAGTGTTGGAGGCAGGGGGAGGTATTGCACGGTGTTGGGAGCAGGGGGATGTGTTGCACAGGGTTGGGGGTGGGGTACGGGGTTAGAGGCAGGGTCTCGCGCGCTGTGTGCTGCTGCAGTCTCCTGAACGGGGCGCAGACTTTTAAAACTCCGAGCCGCAGAGGGAAGGCATTTTAATCAATTAACTGAATAATCGATTATCCAAATGAAATAGTGCCCGCCCATCGATTCGGATGATTGAGGTTCCCCTGTATACCAAATGCCTTCTTCAGAACCCTGTCTACTAGCGACTCTACTTTCAAGGAACTATAAATTTGCAACCTAAGGTCTCTTCATTTGGCAACACTGCAAAGGACCCTACCATTACGTGTATACGTTCTGCCCTGATTTGCCTTTCCAAAATGCAGCACCTCACATTTTTATCTAAATCAAACTCCCTCTGCCATACCTTGGCCATTGGGCTAACTGATCAATCCTGGCCACCAGACATAATATCTCACCAGCATCTTCATTTTGGAAATCTCTGGATGATCCAGGCAGAAACAGCCAGCAAAAGTTGGTGACATTTGCTTGGGATAATCACTCTGCACCCCATAACAATATGCAACCTGTACTGTGATCTGATCTCTCCAGGTCCAAAAAGATTTGAATTCTGGTTGTGATGGCCCTTTTGTTTACCCCATCACCACCAGCTGTTCCATAATTGCCAGGACTGGATCTTTCTGCATCCAAAGTCTGATATTGTGACCTGTGACTCGAAGTATGTCCAGAAAATTTAAAACCATTAAAAACCATTTAAAACTAATGTGTATCTGCCTATGGGAGTCAGCTCAATGCATCAATATTCGCTACTTGAATTTCCAGATGATGTTCTGCTTGTAATTCTTCCAGCACCACTGATCCAGACTCACTATTAGAGTCCACCACTGAGCCCGGCCTGGAGCTATGAGCAGCACTGTCTTGTCCTGTTTAAGCAGACCTAGTAGGGTTTTGCCAAGATTTGCCCACTCAGCCAACCTGTCCAAGTCAACCTGCAGCCCTCACAGCACACCATGCCACCCAGCTTAGTATCGTCTGCAAATTTGGAGATATTGTATTTAAATCCTTAATGTATATTGTGAACAGCTGGGGTCCCTTGCACTGAACCCTGCTACACCTTACTCATCACTGCATGCCACCCTTAAAAGGACCCATTTATTCTAACTCTTTGCTTTTTGTCTGCCAACCAGTTCTCTATCCATGTTAATACATGACTCCTGAAACCACAAGCTTTGATTTTCCTTACTAATCTCTTGTGTGGAGCCTTGTCATATGCCTCTTGAAAATCCAGATACACAACACCTCAAAGTTTGTGCGAAGATTTGTAGCTCGGGTGCTCGTTGTTGTGGTTCTGTTTGCCGAGCTGGAAGTTTTTGTTGCAAACGTTTCGTCCCCTGGCTAGGCGACATCATCAGTGCTTGGGAGCCTCCTATGAAGCGCTTCTTTGATGTTTCCCCCGGTGTTTATAGTGGTCTGTCCCTGCCGCTTCCGGTTGTCAGTTTCAGCTGTCCGCTGTAGTGGTTGGTATATTGGGTCCAGGTCGATGTGTTTGTTGATGGAGTTTGTGGATGAATGCCATGCCTCTAGGAATTCCCTGGCTGTTCTCTGTCTGGCTTTCCCTATGATAGTAGTGTTGTCCCAGTCGAATTCATGTTGCTTGTTGTCTGCGTGTGTGGCTATTAAGGATAGCTGGTCGTGTCGTTTCGTGGCTAGTTGATGTTCATGTATGCGGATTGTTAGCTGTCTTCCTGTTTGTCCTATATAGTGTTTTGTGCAGTCCTTGCATGGTATTTTGTACACTACATTCGTTTTGCTCATGTTGGGTATCGGGTCCTTCGTTCTGGTAAGTTGTTGTCTGAGCGTGGCTGATGATTTCGCCTAGCCAGGGGACGAAACGTTTGCAACAAAAACTTCCAGCTCAGCGAACAGAACCACAACAACACACAACACCTATTGGTACATCCTTGTTCATTCTATAGGCCACATCCTCAAAGAATTCCAGAAGACTTGTCAAATGTGATTTCCCTTTAGTGAATCCATGCTGGCTAGGACCAATTTAGTCAATGCTTTCCAAATGCTCAGTTATTACATCCTTCATGACTGACTCCAGCATTTTCCCCACCACTAATGTCGGGCTAACTGGCCTATAATTCCCTGTTTGCTCTCCCTCCTTTTTTAAATAGTGAATAGAATAGAATTCCTACAGTATAGAAACAGGCCCATCGGCCCAACAAGTTCACACTGACCCTCCAAAGATAACTCACCCAGGCCTATTCCCCTATCATATAACGCACTGACTAACGCACCTAAACTACACATCCCTGAATACTATGGGAAATTTAGTATGGCCAATTCGCCTAACCTGCACATCTTTGGATTGCGGAAGGAAACTGGAACACCCAGAAAAAAACCCCACACAGATACGAGGAGAATGTGCAAGCTCCACACAGACAGTCACCCAAGGTTGGAATTGAACCCAGGTCCCCTGGCACTGCAAGGTAGCAGTGCTAACAATTGAGCCACCATGCTGATCTTTCTGATATATTGATCGAGGAAACCATCCTTCATATATTCCAAGAAATCCTCCTCCATCGCATTGCTATCAGTTTGTTTAGTCCAATCAACATATACACTGAAGTCACCTAGAATAACTGCTGCTCCATAACTGCGTGCATGCCTAATTTCCTGTTTGATACAGTCCCCAACATCACCATTGTTTAGTTGTCTGTGCACAACTCCATCTCACATCTTTTTCCCTTTGGTGTTCTGCTGTTCCACCCATTCCACATCAACCAGGCTAATGTCCTCCCTTACTACTATGTTAGTCTCTTCTATAACCAGTAATGCTACCCCATCTCCCTTCCCTTTCTGTCTATCTTTCCAGAAAATTGAATAATCCTGGATGTTGAGTTCCCATTCACCGTGGAGCCAGGTCTTGACAATTCCAATTACATCCCATTCATTAATAACTGTTTGCAGTTAATTAATCCTGTTAATAACAAAAACTTCTTACATTGATTCACAGAGCCTTCAGGCTCATTTTTTGGTGAATTTTGAGAAGATTTGTAGCTCAGTTTGAGGTTCATAATGTAGGTTTGCTCGCTGAGCTGGAAGGTTCGTTTTCAGACGTTTCATCACCATACTAGGTAACATCACCAGTGAGCCTCCAGATGAAGCATTGGTGGTATGGCCTGCTTTTTATTTATGTGTTTAGGTTTCCTTGGATTGGTGACATCATTTCCTGTGGTGATGTCAGTACCTGTTCTTTTTCTCAGGGGTTGGGAAATGGGTCCAAGTCAATGTGTTTGTTGATAGAGTTCTGGTTGGAATGCCATGCTTCTAGGAATTCTCATGCTTGTCTCTGTTTGGCTTGTCCTAGGATGGATGTGTTGTCCCAGTCAAAGTGGTGTCCTTCCTCCTCTGTATATAAAGATACTAGTGAGAGTGGGTCATGTCTTTTTGTGGCTAGTTACGTTCATGTATCCTGGCGGCTAGTTTTCTGCCTGTTTGTCCAATGTAGTGTTTGTTGCAGTTCTTGCAAGGTGTTTTGTAAATAACATTAGTTTTGCTTGTTGTTTGTATAGGGTCTTTCAAATTCATTACCTGCTGTTTTAGTGTGTTGGTGGGTTTGTGTGTTACCACGATGCCATTTTTTTGATATTTATTACCCATTTAAACTGATTGTGAAATGTGGCCTTTTTGATTTTTGTCTTTGGTTTTTCTGCCTTTCACTTTCACTTTTCCCCTTTACTTTAATTCCCTTCGACTTCCTGCATTGACTTCCATTCCCCTGCCATATTATTTTAAACTCACCCAGGCAGCACTAGCAAACAGTCCCCTCAGGACATTGGTTCCAGTTCTTCCCAGGTGCAGATCATCCAGTTTTACTGATCCCACATCCCCCAGAACCGGTTCCAATGTCCCAGGAATTTGAATCCTTTCTCTTGCACCATCCTTCAAACTACGTATTCATCTTAGCTATCCTGTCAATCCTACTCTGATTATCACATAGCATTGTTAGCGATTTGGAGATTACTACCTTTGAGCTCCTACTTTTTAGTTTAACTCACTAAATTCAGCTTGTTGGACCTTTTCCCATATTTTTACTGAATTAGTTGGTACCTATATGCACCACGACAGCTGGCCATTCACTTTCTCCCTCCAGAATTCCTCCAGCCACTGTGAGATGTGCTTGACCTTTGCACCAGGGGAGCAACATGTCATCCTGGACTCTTGTTTGCAGCCACAGAAACACCTATCTATTCCCCATACAATTGAATCCCTTATCACTATAGCTCTGCCATTCTTTACCCTGCCCTTTGTGCAGTGGAACCAGCCTTAGTGCCATGAACCTGGATGCTGTCACCTTCCCCTGTTGAGCCATCTCCACCAAAACTATCCAAAGCATCATACTTGTTTTAGACATGTATGATCACAGGTGACCCCTGCACTACCTTCCTATTCTTCTTCTGTCTATTGGTCACCCATTCTCTATCTTCCTCAGTAATTTTTATCTACAGTGTGACCAACTTACTGATTGGGCTATCCATGATTCTCTCAGCCTCTCAGATGCTTCAAAGTGAATCCATCTACAGGACCAGAGCTGTCAAATGGTCAGACAGAAGCTGCAGCTGTACATATCTCTACACATGAAGAGGTCAGGGATATCGTAGGGTCCCTGAATTCCCACATTGCATAGAAAGAGCATGACAAAGGTCTGGGATCTCCATCATGACTTAATCCTTAAGTTAACAACAGTAGCAAAGTGAAAAGAAAATAAGAGCGAACAAAACCTACTCACCAGTCACCATCCACTCTGTGACCTCACTTTTAAACTTCCTTCTACTTTTCCTTTACCCTCATGTCTTAAGCAGCTGCAGTAGTTTGCTCCTTCTCCTAATGCCTTACCTGCCTGTTGCTCACCCTCTGACCTGAAGCCTGATATTCACTTAAGCCTAAACCTCCAGCAACACTTCCACCACAAAATAGCCTTTCTCAAAATACCACTTCACTATAGCTTGCCTTCCTTTTATTCACTACTGGGCAATGACTGAGATGACTCCTCCCAGAATCTTCCTTAGCAGTGCCCTCTATTGGTTGTCTTTGTCAAACGGGTCAAGCTCATAAATAAAGAAATGCTTACCCCATCACAAAGACAACTATTTTGAGTGGGTTTCTTCAGGAACTCTACTCTCGTTGCCACTGAAATAACTCCACAGTGGCATGTATCCTATCACGAGGTAATCTTTTACTGACACATGAAAAGTCCTTGACTCTAGCACAGCACTGTCAGAGTAATCACCCGGAGTGTCAGAATCCCTGAGACTCCTCTTATTATCTATCAGGCAGAGCTCCCTGATTAGACCAGATTAATATCCCCAAATCAGGGAACTCATATTCTATGAGGTCCTGCTGGCTGACCTTATTACAATCACCACTCTGGGGAATGGAAAAGTTTGAGTAAAATTACAGTTATCATTGTTATGAACCCAGAAGATGTTGTTATCTGATAAAAACCGAAAGAACTGCAAATGCTGTAAATCAGAAAAAAACCCAGAAATTGCTGGAAAAGCTCAGCAGGCCCGGCAGCATGTGTGAAGAGAAATCAAAGTTAACCTTTCTGGTCTGGTGACTCTTCTTCAGAAAATCCAGAGTTCTGCGGTAGGGTCACTAGACCCAAAACGTTTACTCTGATTTCTCCTCACAAATGCTGCCAAACCTGCTGAGCTTCTACAGCAATTTCTGATTTTGTTTGTGATGTTGTTACCTGGTTCAACTGGTCATAAATTTATTTATTTTGGTTGAAATGAAGTTGTGTCTTGCTAAAACATGAGCAGGCAATGTTGTAGATTTTGGTTTTACAATGAAATAGAAGTTTATTACAGAAGAATCACTCAAACTGTCTATTTAAAACATAAAACAAAAATGTTTTAAATACTCAACAAAACATAATTCCAAAACTCTCCTTTAAAGCAAAATGAAAGTTTTTGTATAACCCTCAAACACCCCTCGTGTAATCTCTTTCCAGGAAAACTGTTCTATATAGCCATTGTATTCCAAGGTTTTCACACAACTAACACTGCTCAAAATTGAAAGTGAAATCAAAAATCTCTCTACCTCAGTTATGGGTGTTTTCCTTAATCTTGCAAATAATCCAGATGTCTCACGCAAACATTTCAGGACCCACTATCTGCCGTGCTATGCTGAAAAAATCTAAATTAAGCAAATGTTCATTAGTGCATTCATTAATTCTTCAGCTAGGTTTCAAAAACTGCTTATTGTTAAGATATTGCCATGACTACAGAAATACTTACAAGTTAATTATTAACTTCAGACACAAAGAGAAAAGCTAAAAACCCAATCTTACAGCAGCTAGTATTAAATGTTGCACGTATAAATCCTACAGGTACATCACACTTATTATTTCATCATATCAAGGCCAAGTAGAAAAAGCCTGTCTATTCTGTATCTTCCCTTCATCACTGTTCCTCCATTTCTTGTTGCACTTCCTCCTTATCTTGCTCTTTCTTCTTCTCTTCCTCCCCTTCTACTCTTCAACTTTTCAGTTGATAGGTGGTGACAAAGGCCATTCCCTCATTGTAGCCAAGTTGTCCAACATGCTGAACAGTGCCACATATCATGACAACCATTCAACTGAGATGGAAATGTGTTGCTGGAAAAGCGCAGCAGGTCAGGCAGCATCTAGGGAACAGGAGAATCGACGTTTCGGGCATTAGCCCTTCTTCAGGATGCTGCCTGACCTGCTGCGCTTTTCCAGCAACACATTTCCATCTCTGATCTCCAGCATCTGCAGACCTCACTTTCTCCTCAACCATTCAACTGAGTACAGCGGAGCTCCCCTACAGTGCTGCAGTAGTAGAAGTATTGCTTGAGGACACAGATAATGCACCTTATTTCTCATACACATATGTATGGGTGTAGAACTGAAGTTATGAGCCATGTTATCAGTCGAAAACACTTGTCACTTTAGATCAACTGGTCAAATGCTTTGTCAAACAGATTTTAGGCAGTGGATTAAAGAAAGAATGCAAGCTAGAGAAGCAAAGAGATGTTGATGGTATTTCAGAGTTTTGGCTGAGACACCTGAAGGCATGGCCACCAATGATGGATGGAAGAAAATTGACTATACTCAAGAGGTCAGAAGGAAGGGAATAGAGGATTGTGTGTCTGGAAGCTACAGAAATAGTGAGGTTGAGGCTACATGCTGGGTTGAGGGGCAGTGCATTTAAAAGCAGGATGAAAGTTTTAAAATCTCTCATTCTTTTCATTGAATTCTCAGTTGGCAGTGCAGTGGCACAGACTGAGGATTATCACTGAAACTCTGAAAAATAATTTTGAAGTAATTTATTAACATAGGTGATGAGAACATAGACTGTTTTATCACAAGAAGCTATGAACATTTGCATCCTATTAAAATGAAATTGGAAAAGTATGCAAAATAAAGAATAAACTCTGATACAAGATAAGAAAAATGGGATTAGAGGGTAAGGCTTTAGCTGAAGAACTAGTTTTGAGAAGAGCATGATGGACCAAAGGCATTATTTTCTACGATATTTTCTGTGATCCTTCAAATACAAAATCCTCTTCACTGATCATATTTATGTTGCCTGGAAATTGTTGCTATTATACATTATCTTATTGTTAAAATGTCAGCATAAAGGAAAAGCATAAAACATGAAGCTCTTCTATTAATACTCTATTCCTTTCATTGAGATTTATATAAAGGTGTTACTGTTCAAAAGAAAATAATTCCTGAGCTTTTATGACCAAAAAAAAGCAGATCACACCATGCACCACAATGAAAATTCATCAGTTATTTCATTGATGTTACATCATAATTAACAATGGCAACAGAGATAAGAAAATTCTCACTGTGGGATCAATGTTGTTTAATTTCTATTTCTCTGTTCATCTTTATTTACTGTGTTCAGAGTTAGTGAGCTTCAGAATTGCTTTCTTTGGAAAGCTATTCTGTAGTAATTAAGTTGGCACAACCCCAAATTTCAATATTTTTGCAACTTGTTTTTCAAAGACTTCTATTTTTAAAAAAAAATGAATACATTTGTTTATAATCTTTGTCAATTGACTCGAAAAATGCACAATTTGTGTTTTATTTATCTGAGTTAAATTACAGGGTATGAATCCGAAGAGAACCTGTTGTTTCCTTCCTATATATATAATTGGTGAAATGGTTAACATGCAAATGAATCTTCCTCAGTGTGCTGCTCTCTTCGCCAGTCGTGACTGCTGTAGTACCCCATGATTAAAGTATTCTGGTGAGAGCTTTTGATGGTAGCATATTATGCAGATCAGTTATTTCCATAATATTGGCAGATTGCTGAGAATAGTACAAGCAACTATCATATGCTGCAGGCGCTAATTCTGAAGACTGACTCAGAAATAAAAGGAAAAGAAAACAAACTACTGTGGATGCTTGAAATCTGAAAAAAGGCAGAGATCCTCATTGGTACATGTCTAGTGGGGTTGTCAGCACACGTTTTATTATTCATTGAAGGGATGTGGAATTTGCAGGTTAGGCCAGCATTTATTGCCCATAGCTAAATGCCCTGGAGGTGGTGGCAGTTAGCTACCTTCTTGAACTGCTGCAGTCCTTGAGCAAAAATACACCCACAGTTATGTTAGGAAGAGAGCTCAACTATTTTGACTCAGCAGTCGTAGTAAAAATAGGCAACATACTCCTAGTTATAAGGTGTGGGGTTTGGAGTAAAATTTGCTATTTTTTCCATGTGCCTTTGTCCTTCTCGGTGGTAGAGATTGTAGGTTTGGAAGGTGGAATTATTGGAGCCTTGGTCAGTTGTTGCACTGTGTCTTGTAGACTCTATACATGGCTATTACTGTGCATCAGTGTTGAAGGGTGTGAATTTTGAAGTTGTTGGATGGAACGCCAGTGATGTGTGCTGCTTTGTCCTGAATCATGTCAATTTTTTTGAGTGTTGTTGGAGTTACTCTCATCCAAGCAACTGGAGAGTATTCCACCACTCTCCTGGCTTGGGCTGTGTAGATAAGGGACAGTCATTGGCAGCATGGGGGTGAGATACCCATTGAAAACTCCGAGACTCTGTCTTATTCTTGCAGCCACAGTATTTGGATGGCTTTTGGATGGCTAATCCATTTCAGTTTCTGGTCAATGGTAAGCCTCAGTATGTTGACTTGGGGGTGTGCAATGGTAGTATAATTGAGTGCCTGGGATGATGATTGGATTTTCTCTAGTTGGACAAGCAATTACCAAACACTTCTGCAGCACAAATGTATTAGTCCAAGGCTGGATGTTGACCAGGTCTTCTTCGCCTGTTGACACGGACTATTTCAGTATGTGCTGAATTAGAAATGGCACTGAACATTCTGCAGTCATCAGTGAACACTTCTGATCTTATTTTGAAGGGAAGGTCATTAATCAAGCCATTGAAGATGGTTAGGCCGAGGACACTATCCAGAAGAATCCCTGCAAAAATGTCCTGGACCTGAGATGACTGATTTCCAACAACTACAATCATCATCCTACGTGCCAGCTGTGATTCCAACCAGTCAGAAGCATATATTAACTCTCATTGATTCCAGTTTGTTAGGGTTTCCTGATGTCACACTTAGTCAAATTTTTCCCTGATGTCAAGGACAGTTACTCTCTCCCTATCTCTAACGTTCAGCTCATCTGTCCATACTTGGACAAAGATTGTAATGAGATGGGGATCAAAGTAAACCTAAATTAATGTAATAAAATGCAAATTCTAAGAAACAAAAGCAAAGCAAGAGGTGTGATGGCATGCTGGGTATCTCTGAGCTGGAAGCTGTGGATATAAGCTCTGTTTCAGAACCTGATGGCCACAGAAAATGTGTTCATGATGTGGTCAACAGGGCACTTGTAAATCTGTAACTCCTTTCATGAGTAACAGCAGAAGAGTCTCCTGATCAGTCATGCCTGATGCATAGTAGTACTCCTCAAGTTATAGCCTCTAGCTTCAGCCGAAAGCCTGCCCCCGGCCTCATTCTTGATGAAGGGCGTGTGCCCGAAACGTAGATTTTTCCTGCTCCTTGAATGTTGTCTGACCTGCTGTGCTTTTCCAGCATTACGCTAACTTGACTCTAATCTCCAGCATCTGCAGTACCCACTTCTGCCTGCTCCAGAAAAAAACAGTAGCAGGATCGGAAACAAACATATGCTTCATCTGCCTCATGTTTATCTAAATGAGGGAAACTTTTGTCCCAAAAAACAAAATAAAATATTTTGTCCATAAAAATCTTCCAGTTATTTGCCACTTCAACACACCACCATGTTCCCATGCCAACGTTTCTGTTTCGGGCTTGCTGCAGTGCTGCAGCAAGGTTCAGTGCAAACTGAAGCAGTGCCTCTCATTTTCCATCTGGGGACCTTATAGCCTTCAGGACTCAATATAGAGGTCAATACTTTTACAGCCTCAACATCTTTTTCTATATCTTTTCCCAATCCCCAGTCCAAGATTCTGTCATGACATGGGTTGTTTTCAGTGTAGCAACCTCATTTTTACACACTCATTGTCACAATTATTGCCTTCTTGGTTCTTTTTCTTCCCTGGCTATCAGCATTCCCCTTTGTCCCTCCCTCCCTTTCTCTCTGTCTCTCTCTCTCTCTCTCTTTCTCTCTTTCGGCTCCATCTCCACCTATTAGCTCACTCCTTCCCCAAACCCCTTGTCATCAAGATAAATGTCACTTGTTCCAGATGCTCTCAGTTCTGAAAAAGGCTCATGGGACTTGAAATACTAACTCTGATTTCTCTCCACAGATTCCCCCAGACTTGTTGAGTTTCTCCAGCAATTTCTGTTTTTGCATAAAATTGACTCTGCAGTTCAATATGATTTCTACAATATATTGGGAAAATAGTCAGGGAAAAGAGCAAAATTTGGTTTGCTGTCATGTCTTTAGAGTATTTATGGTAAACTGGAGTGCATAACATATCAGAATGTCTGCTCTACAAAACATAGGAATGAAATGTTACCTTTTATATGTGCTTCGAAGGAAAAGTAAAATTGAGTACATCACAATGTAATGATTTTATTAATCCAGTGTTTAACCATCAAATGTAAAACTTAATTTCCTCCTAGATTAAAAAAAGACATTAGCTGTTCTTCTTTACGCCAATGCAGCCAAAAATGAAATCATGGCAGATCATTGAATATTCAGACATCTTTTTAACTCAGTTGTATTTATGAATCTATGGTGCTAAGTAAACTGTCAATAAAATTAACCTGAACTTATTGGTTTGATGAAGGTAGTCACGGGTGTGTTGAGCCTGTTAAATGTATTCGATTATATTGCATAATAACTTTGATTTATTTAGGGGATAAAAATAGCAGTTTCTATGAATTCAATTGACTCAATTTTGGTAAGCTAAGCAATTGCCATATAATATGCAGAATTACTTCATGTTCATAGATTTCACACATAATAACTGCTATTTATTTTTTGTAGAACCATATATTAGCATTTTTGTATTCCTGATGATGGCAATTGAAACAACACAATGATTGATTTTTGTGAACAAGGGCACGATGCTGGAATTTTTCACACTTCTGTTGCGTCTCCTGAATGTAGGAAAGACTGAATGATTATGGAAAGTGTCCGTGCAGTTTTCACCCTTACTTCCCTCGATATCATTGGATACTGTCTCAGTATCTTGTTAATTTTAAGTGGCAACAGTCTATCCAACACTTTTCCATATCATTTTTAAGTTTTTGTAATGACAGAGTTTCCTCCTCTGTTACTATGCCCTGGGTAGTATCTGCGTTCTTGATAATACACCATATTTAAATTCACTTCTTAGTTTCTCATTAGCCTTATTCAACGCTTTAGAGTCATAGGGTCATAGAGATGGACAGCATGGAAACAGACCCTTCAGTCCAACTCGTCCATGCCAACCAGATATCCCAACCCAATGTAGTTCCACATGCCAGCACCAGGCCTATATCTCTCTAAACCCTTCCTAATCATATACCCATCTAGATGTCTTTTAAATGCCTTAATTGTACCAGCCACCACCACTTCATCTGGCAACTGATTCCATATAAGCACTGCCTTCTGCGTGAGAAATTTGCCCCTTAGGTACCTTTTACATCTTTCCCCTCTCACCCTAAGCCTATGCCCTCTAGTTCTGGACTCCTGCACCCCAGGGAAAAGACATTGTCTAGTTATTCTATCTATACCCTTTATTATTTTATAAATTTCTATAAGGTCACTCCTCAGCCTCCAGGAGCCTCAGCCGATAGGAAGGAGAACAGAATTACATGCAGTATTCCAAAAGTGGCCAACCAGTGTCCTGTACAGCCACAACATGACCTCCCAACCCCTTTACTCAATAGGAGAAACTGAGGTCTGTAGATGCTGGAGATCAGAGTCAAGAGTGTGTTGCTGGAAAAGCACAGCAGGTCAGGCAGCATCCAAGGAGCAGGATACTCGACATTTCGGGCATAAGCCCTTCATCAACTGACCCCACTGCCCCATGGCTGAGCATTTCAACTCCCCCCTCCTACTCTGCCAAGGACGTGCAGGTTCTGGACCTTCTCCATCGCCAAACTCTTACCATCTGACGCCTGGAGCAAGAACGCCTCATATTCCACCTTGGGACACTGCAAAACATTGGGATCAATGTGGATTTCATCAGATCCTCATTGTCCCTCCCCAATATTACCCAAGTCCCAAGTCTCCAACTCGGTACTGCCCTCTAGTCCTGTCCATCGTCTTTCCCATCTTTCCTCTCCACCCTCCTCTCTGACCTATCACTTTCTCCCCCACCTTCATCTACCTTTCGTATTCACAGCTACCTTTCCCCCACCCCCACCGCCCACCCATTTATCTCTCAGTCCCCTGTCCCACAAGTCTCATTCCTTATGCCCGAAACGTCGATTCTCCTGCCCCCTCAGATGCTGCCTGACTTGATGTGCTTTTCCAGCATCTGCAGTCCTCACTTTCTCCTGAGCCATGAGATCCTCCTGAGCATTCGTATGGATGCTGGATGGAAAATTTGTGCTGAATAGCCTTGAGGGTTCTGTGGTAATCTCGGGTAAGCATTATCTTTGTGAAGTAATGCTTCAAAAATACCCTCTGAATGTGATCAATACAGGTCCTACAACTCTGCTTTGGATTCCATTGATATCTACTCCATTAAATGTATCCACTGGCAACTTAGACACATATTATTGCTCCTTCAATAGTGTTTTTGCCCAGAATCCTATTACTCCAAACCTTATGGCTTTGTGGGAACATCTTCATCACACAGACCGCAGTTGGTTCACTAAAAAGGCTCACCACTATCTTTGCATGTGATAATCTATAAAATTGTGACCTTTAAAGCAACACTCACAGCAAAGAATTCAAAAAGTAACTTCTGATTTTAATATGCATCACCTAACTTTATAGTAATGCTTTGTAACTGTGCTTCTGATGTGAAGTGGCATTTCAGCTTGGAGCCTTTGCCCATCTGATGCACATGATCAATCCACCTCAGGTGCCAAGCTGACAGTTTTTTCTGTCAGCAATAAAATTCACACATTTAAAGAGCGTCTTTTTTTGTTCTCTATTTCATCAGCTTTAGCACAAGTATAAGTTCCTTGTATCAAAGAATAAAGGGTTCTGATCTTGAGTGATACACAAACCCAGTAGTAAACGTAGGAACAGTAGACATTTGCCTTATTATAGGTGAAACTGCAAATTCTCCTGGGTTTTACAGCTTATATACCAAAACGTTCCAAAACATTGAAAGAACTTTACGTGCTGAACTAGAATCAGCAATTGCACAACATCCATTACTGTATCTGAATTATAAATGAAGGCATAAGTGAAATAAAACATGGCAGATTTTTTTCCTTCGGTATATTAATGCCTTTTTTTCATGGATTTTACAGCATCTTAAACTGTGTTACACTAGCAATGTACAGATATACAAATCACAAATATCAATTCACCTACTTCTCCATTTTATTGCACATTTTCTGACAATGGAAATTTCATAGCAATGCTTCTGAAACATCTTTTCCTTAGCTGAGGATGCCCAACAATATTGAAAGAGCATTCAACACTGTACGTCTGCCCTCAGCCAATGCCTTACTTCTCAGATCCACAGTAGGTTCCCTTAGTCCTTCCTCCCAAGTCCAACAACATGCATATTCAACAGATCATCCTCTACTACTACTTGACCTTCAGCGTTATGCCACCACCACTGATTCTTACCTACTTCTTGCCATTCTAAAGGAGCAGGTTGTCCTCAAATATCCTGATCCACACTTAATTACCCATGGATACTGCCCTGGTACCTTGTTATGCAGACATAAGATATGTAGCTCTTGCCCTTCTAACTCCAAGACACTAAACTTCTCACCTGGATGAATCAGCTGTTTTCATACAATTGTTTCAGTTTAAGAATCTGCATTTCTTTCATGGTTTTTACTCAGTCCAGAATTAGTCCCTCCCTCCACTGCCAAAGCTTTTGTCATTTCATCTGTCATGGCTTCCAACCTTACCTTTCCCTTAAAACCTGTTACATTTCTATTTTTTAACAGTTCCAATGAAAGATTACTCATTAGTGCTCTCCAGGCATGGCTGTGGTTTGTATCAGGAACAAAACGGTTTGCACTCAATTGAACTTCAGATGGCATTTGGCTAAATGAATAGTGTCATGCATAACGATGACAGTTATAAGCAGGCAGCTTAAGATATTATTGTGCAGCCATAATATTAGTTAAACAAAGATCAACAATAAAAGTAATACTGCTGGAGAACTAGGCTATCCTCTACATTTGTGATTGTTGATATTATTGAGAAACTAGTATCAGCAGAGAGCTACTTGTGCTGGACTAATCAGCAAGGCTTTCTTCTTGCTTAACTACTATCTGTACCTTCCACATAATGCTGTCAATTGTTTGTTTGTTAAAGGAACAAACACTATATGCAAGCACAATTTCCTCTGGTAAAAGTTGTTATTGCCTATTTATACTTTGGGGTGTCAACCTGGATCACAGATATAACTCTCTCTTCTGAATCAGGTAACCAGTTTAAGCTCAAGGTCCTGCGGTCCAAATCAAAGCTTACAGGTTGGGCAGCACTGAGGCAGTGCAGTAAATTCAGAGATCCAACCTTTCAAATGAGGCACTAAATCAAGGCACCATCAATTTTATCTGCTCAATGTGATGTTTACAATATATATTCATGTCTTTGTGGAAGGAATTGAACGTACTGTAGCTAGATTTGCAGACACAAAAATAGGTGGAAAGGTAAGTTGTGAGAGGGATCCAAACAGTTTAAAGAAAGTTATTGATAAGTTAAATAAGCAGGCAGAGTCGGCAAATGGAGTATAATGTGGAGAACTGTGAAGTTGTTCATTTTGGAAGCAAGAGCAAATGAACACGATATTATTTGGACGTAAAAAAAACTTCACAAAACAGCGACACGAAGGGACTTCGAGGTACTTGTGCATAAAACACAGAAAGCTAGCACACAGGTACAGCAGGTAATAAGAAAAGCAAATGGAATATTTGCCTTAATTCAGGATATAAGAATATAAGACTAGGAAATTCTTACTGCAATTGTACAAAATGGTGGTGAGACCAAATCTGAGTACTGTGCGCAGTTTTGTTCCCCTTATTAAAGAAAATATATTGCTTGAATGGAGGCAGTTCAGTAAAGAATCTATAGGGTGAACCTGGTAATGTAATATTGTCATATGAGCAATGATGAAACAGTTTTGTTCCTGTTCATTGAGATTTAGAAGAACAAAAGGTTAAGGTTAGGGTTGAAACATGTAGAATTCTTAAGGGGTTCAACAGAGTACATGCTGAGAGGATATTTCCTCTCATGGGACAACCTAGGACTAGGGGGCATAATCTCATAATAAAGAGGTGCTAATTTAAGACTGTGATAAGGATTTTTTCTTTCAGAGGTTTGTGGTTTTTTGAACTCGTTTCCATGGAGACCTGTGTGGGCAGAATCCTTGTGTGTATATTTAAAGCTGAAATAGATAAATCTTGTTCAATGGGGGAATCATAAGTTATGGGGAAAGGGTAGGAAAGTGAACATGAGGAATGTCAGCTCAGACTTGTTCCTAATGAATGACAGAGCAGACTTGAGGGCTAACTCCTGTCCCTATTTCTTATGGTCACACCATCATGTTGAAGAAGAATAGGGGAGTTTTTCCTGATACGTTGGTCCATATTTATCACTTAACAAATGCCTTACAAATGACACAATCATTTTCACATCCCTGTTTGCTAGACTTTACTGTATAAAATTTGCCCCATAATTTTCAAAATGACAACGACTGCACTTCAGAAGGTATTTCATTACCTGTGAAATGTTTTGTGTCATTCTGAAGTCCTAAAAGCCATTACATAATTTTATTTAATTACCTGAGTTGAATCTACACTCTGGTGGAAGCAACAAGGCGACAAATCAAATAATTTCCTGGAACCCTTTTGGAAATATCCTCTTGAGAGGAACATAGTGAAGACTTGGTTGGAGAAAATAAGAGTTGGAGCAAGTCTTTATGCTTTTGCTGGTCTAACTTTTAAAGTTTCTGGTTTTCTGCATAATGTTGAGCACAGCAGTGAAAAGCAAGTTGGAAAAGAAAGTGGAATTTGAAATGAAAGAATACTTGTGCTAGGTCACCAGCTACCCTAATCATTGTCAGAAGAACTTCTGAGAAGTTGATCTCTTTTCCTCAAAATGCTTATAATCAGAGAATGCACAACATGGAAGTATTCTGTTTGCCTTAACTGGACCATGCGAATGTTTATGCTCCGCGTGAGTCTTCCCCATCTGACTTCATTCGTCCCTTTATCCTTCTATTCTTCTGTTCATCATGTGTTTACTCAAGTTCTCTTTAAACACATTCACATTACTCCACACGCTAGCAGGTTCCATATTCTCACAACTCTGGCAGCAGTGGAGTGGGACACTCCACCCAGAGGTTATCTGCTCTGTCCATTCCTTTTCTTTTTTTCCCTCATTTTTCTCTCTCTCTTATGTTTTTTTTCCTCTTCTGTCTTTTCTCGCCTCTGCCAGCGACCCCAGAGCTAAGCGGGGATGGCAATTAGCAGTCCCGAAGCAAGGGCAGCCAACAGTTCCAGTGGCTGTGTTTGAGAACAGGTGGCACCTTTATGGAAACTCTTACAGAGAGACTGTAATGTCTATCTTTTTTTAGCTTAATTTCTTAGCTTCCTAAGTCACACTGTGTATATCTGTAATGTAGTATAGCATTTTCTTTATTTTTCTCTATTTTTTGAACCTAGGATTTGTTCCTAGTTACTTTGTACCTAAGATGGTGCCATGTTTTGGCAACATTGTACACTTTTCACTGCACTCCTGTTCTTCTATAACTTGAGTACAAGCATCCCCCACTTTTCGAATGTTCGCTTTACGCCAATTCGCTTTCACGAAAGACTTACTTTATGGCGGCTTGATGCTGAGTGTAGTTCCCGGGGAACCACACTGAAAGAGAATTTTTGCTTTTACAAAAAGGAACATGCCAAAAGAGTGGTGCTGCCAAGCGCCTTCCCCAAGAACTACACAACCCCCCAATAGTAGCTTTGGAAACTTTCACGATTCTTTCTCTCTGCATGTAAATAGCACGAATGGTGGACGCAAGCAAGTTCAACGCACTTACAATGTCATTATTTCATTGACCATGATTAAAACATCCAGTTAATTGTGTCCAGTTTTACGCTAAGCATAACAGCCTTCTGAGCTCTCTTAGGATTTTCTGATACCTTAGGACACGTCCTGCTAACAGATGCACAAAATAAATCGATATAAAACACAGCTACTCACAGAGGTATTTCAGTGCTACAGCGGTTTGATACTGAGATGCTGAGTGTAGTTCTTGGGGAAGGCGCTTGGCGGCACCACTCTTGTGGCATGTTCCTTTTTGTAAAAGCAAAAATTCTCTTTCAGTGTTTTCTGCATAATGTTGAGCACAGCAGTGAAAAGCAAGTTGGAAAAGAAAGTGGAATTTGCAATGAAAGAACACTTATGCTAGGTCACCAGCTACCCTAATCATTGTCAGAAGAACTTCTGAGAAGTTGATCTCTTTCCCTCACAGCAAAGGGTTCTCTTTTAGTTGGCATCCACTAATGGGTAAAATTAAAAGTCTATTCCTTGACTGGATTGATGGATGTACAAAGCGAAGTGTTACATTAAGTTATCTTATACTTAAGGATAAATCAGTCAGTCTTTTTAATAAGCTGAAACAGAAAGCACTGGACGATGTGATGAAAGTGTTGCAAAAGTGGAATTTAAAGGTAGTCATAGGTGGTTTGATAGTTTTTTTAAGGCAAGGACAGCTTCACAGCTGAAACATTACTGGAAACTGTGTTTTGGCTAATACTGAAAATCTGCTGAAAAGTTCCCAGAAGAACTGAAGAAAATAATTACAGAAGGTGGTAATTCATATAAGCAAGTGTTTAACTGCAAAGAAACTGGAATTTATTGGAAAACATTGCTCAGCAAGACTTTTAATTTGATAGAAGAAAAGCAGGCCTAAGGGACACATCACATCATAGGAAAGGTTTACCCTAATTCCATTGGTGATGCTGTCATTAGGCCTCTACTAGTGTACTATTCAGAAAATCTGAGGCACTTAAAAGCCTTGATAAGAATACACTTCCTGTTGTGTTTCATTCACATGCAAGTGGTTGGAATACCCAAGTGATTTTTTCTGAGTACATGAGTGGAACATTAGTCCTTTCGTTAAAAAATACTGTAAAGAAAATAACCTCAATGATAGTTGTCTTGTGATTGTCGGTAACTGTGCTGCTCATCCACCTGGCATTGCCAAGTATGGTGGTAACATTAGTGTTGTGTTCTTACCATTGAATACCACTGCAACCCTGTGACCAAAGCCTAATAGCCATAATTAAGGTATACTACACACAAAATGTGACGTGTTTTATTGTAAGTGCCATTGACAGACAGGGCAACTTTGAAGCATCCTTGTGAGAGATCTGGAAACAGTACAATATAAAATTGACAATCACCAACCTTGGAGATGCTCTCGATAGGCTAACAGTCTTGATGAGAAATGGCATTTGGAGAAAACTGTATCCCGAAGTAGTGAACGATTTTAAAGACTGTGAACCAGCAACAATACATATAGCAATAATGGTTTTGGCAAAGGAGACTGAGTTTGTGAAAGTTGATGAAGATGATATTGAAGACGTTTTGGCATCCCATGATCAAGAAATGACTGATGAAGAGCTGATATAATTTCAACAGGAAAAGATACAAATCAAAACTGAATGCAATAGTGAATGGCCTGAAAGTGATGTCATCCAGGATCGAACATGAAGCACTTATGTGAGATTTTCGCTACGATTGACAGTGCTTCAATGATTGCAGGAAAGATTAATTTTGAAATGGCACATAGGTTTAAGGCAGGTTTGCAGAATGTTTTGAGTGCCTACAAAGAACTGTATGATAGAAGAAAGTGTGAGGCTAAACAATTAAGCATATTGTCGTACATCAAGTCTTCCACATCAGCCACAGCAGATGACAAACCTCAACCTTCGACATAAGGCAGGTAGACATGGAAGAAAAGTGTAGTTGTTAGTGACCTACCTGCCCTGATGGATTCAGACGACAATGAGATGTTAATAGATGACCCTGTTCCTCTCTCTCTTACACCTCAATCTCCTGTACCCCCACCACCCCAATCTCTGACGGCCTATACTATTTGTTAGTGTTAGTTTAGGTTTTATGTCTTATTTGGTATGATTTGGTCTGTTTTATTTGGGTCTGGGAACACTCAAAAAGTTTTCCCATATAAGTTAATGTTAATTACTTCTTCACTTTATGCCATTTTGGCTTATCAATGGTTTCATAGGATTGCTGTACATTTGGATAGCAGGGGATAACTGTACACGTGACAATAAACTAGTTCTAGTTCTAATTCTCCATGTAAACTTTCTCCAGAATTATCAATACGATGTACTAGCTATCAGTTGGTATTTACAAGCTCTATTTGTAGTCTTCCTGATGTCTGCCAAAGATAAATCTCTGATTTAACGAGGCTTAGAGCAGGCAACTTACACCTGATCACATATTTCAGGACCAATTTAGACTTACCTTTTTGTCTTTCAGTTTCTCTTCAGCTCCATGGATCTAAGGGTCATTTTGCAAAATACACATGTTAAATTAGTTTTGTGTCAATTTCCTCAATTGTTCCTCAGTTTTAATCTATCGTCATGAACAACATGCACTCAATTTCAGTAAGTATTGAACTTTTAACTCTTTCGCAAACCATAGTATGTAATGACAATTGTTCTTAATATTTACATACTATAACATTACATTCTCCTGTAGGGACGTTTCGTATATCCCACCTGAGAATTGGTGAACTCTGCTACTCACTGTTAACTTTGATAATAATGATGATGATGGTAATAATAATATTAATAGTAATATAATAATTGCTAAACCATCTCAGTTCCAGCATTCTTCAGAAAGCCTTAAATTAGTAAAGTTAAAGTAATAGAAGTCATTGTCGTGATATAAGTACTTTCCATTTGAGAGCCCCAGGATCCATTAATCCCCAAATAAGAATGTTATAATGGAAACAGTCAAAATTGTTCGACTTAATTCCAAAAATATGCTTCAACACATGTAGTCTCTGAAGATCACTCTTGACTGCAACACATGACATTTTCCCATTTCTCACATTAATCATTGTTGTGACAATTTGAAGAGAGGTTGCCAATTAGCACCACAAGGGAATTTTGGACTGTGGACTCATTCTCATTACATGTGAGAGTGAATTGAACAACTGAGCAGAAAAATCAGCCTGGTTGCAAATCAAGTGTACTGACATGCATTCTCCTGTACGCAATTGGCCCTGCTGTTGACTGGGTCCCCGAGTCAGAAGTGTTGCTGCAAATATCAACCTAAATCATTGGGAGGACTTATTTGCCAGCTGCAGAACATTTGTAGAAGTAAATTTTTTATCATTTTACTTCTGTTGTGCATATTTCTCATATTGTTGTTGTAATGATGCTGTCACTTTAAAAATATTATTTTGTCCTTTTTTTTGAGAGGTCATAAAGGCAGAGGTGATGAAGTGTCTTATTTAACAATGGCAGGAGAGTGGCCAGTTCTCCCTGTTCAGGTTTTATCTAGTTTGGTTTAGCTGCAGCAGTCAGAAGATGCTGGAGTCCAAGAAAAGTTCCAAGCTTCAGCAGAAGATTCCTGACTGGCTTTCTTTCTGAAAACTCTTTGGAAGTTGCTTCCTCCTACCTGTAAGAATCTATGTTTCAATTTAGCTTTTTGCCAAGGGGTGGAATGTTACTGGATTGGAACAGCTCCTTAGTTATGTTGCTGTCTCAGGTGGTTAGGTTTTCCAATAGTACATTATTCTAAATTCTGCATTTCAACTGTAGCTTTTAAATAAATTCAGTTTTGATTAAAGCTGTGTGGTTTGACCAGCTGTATCACACTTGGAATATCTACTTCTCAGTTGGCTTTAAAATAAGAAGATGTTAGGGTCTAGGCTACCTTCTTAAAATATTTTAAGGTGGTCTGGCCGAGTCCATAGCATAGTTCAGCATGCTTATTTCATTTGTTCTGGGTCTATGAGTGATGCTAGCAAAGCTACAGTTACTTATATCCTGGGTTACTTGGACAAAGTGATGGTCAGCTTTTTCCTGGAGCCATTGCAGCTCTGGTGGAAATTCCAGTGCAGTGAATTGGTAACAGGAAAGAAATAATATATCCAAGTAAGCATGGTGCACACTTTAAGTGGGAAACTGGAGCTCTAAGTGTTCCGGCAGTAGAGCTGCTCTCTTCCTCCTAAGTAGTAGAATTTGTAGAAGAGAGATTTCATGCTGAAATAGCACAACAGCTCATGCTGTAGATTCTTCAAATCCACATGGATGATGTTGGCCAAGAAATTGATGGAGAGTCTTGAACTTAGATAGTAAAGGAATAACAACAGGTGGGGATTGCCTGACAGCACCAACCTATTTACTAGAATGAACTGTGTGATGCTTTATGAATTAGTTCTCTATTATTCTTTATTTTTGTGCCATTGCATTGTCCAAATGGAATAAACTGGTTAAGCTTCTAATAAAATGTCAAGAACATGGAATTATGTGATCAGGAGTCACCATTCAGTTTGGTTAAGCTTGCTGTACCTTTTATTGAGATGATCTACATCAGATCTACTTTCCTGCACGATCTCCATATCACTTGATGTCATTAGACTCCAGAAATCTATCCATTAATTCTACACTAAAATTATTATATGAGTTCAGTAGATACAGTATGCCTGAAAAATGAACGTTAACATTTTATTTCAAATGCAGGTATTTTTGAGTAGTACAGCACTTTCTTGTTTTTGCATTGGGTGTGATGTTGGCAATAAAATCTATTGACTTCTGCCTTAAAAATGTTCAACATTTGAATTTCACAATCCGCTGTGTTATGGAATTCCAAAGATTTATTATCCTCTGAAGGAAAAAACAATTTCTAATTTCCATTTTAGATAACCAACCCTTATCCTGAGATTAATGCCCCTTGTTTTAGAATCATACCCTCTCACGACCTCTTAAGAAATTCATCAGTTTCACTGAAGTCACCTCTCACTCTTCAGAACTCTAGAGAATAAAGTTCCAATATCTTCAATCTCTCCTCATAAAAAAAATCAATCGCATGGATTAAAGTTATGGCAAATATGCCCTTTCTCAGATAAGGAGACCAAAACAGTATGCAATACATGGATTTATTACCAAGGCTGCATACAATTGTAATAAGCCGGAGATGTGTTGCTGGAAAAGCGCAGCAGGTCAGGCATCATCCAGGGAACAGGAGAATCGACGTTTCGGGCATAAGCCCTTCCTGAAGAAGGGCTTATGCCCGAAACGTCGATTCTCCTGTTCCCTGGATGCTGCCTGACCTGCTGCGCTTTTCCAGCAACACATCTCCAGCTCTGATCTCCAGCATCTGCAGACCTCACTTTCTCCTACAATTGTAATAAGGCATCTAAACACCTATATTCAAATTGTTTACAATGAAGATCAACATGCCAATGCTTTTTCATGAATATGACATTAAAGTCACTTTGGACCATTCCAATTTCCAATCTAACATAATTTAAGAAGCAAATGCTTTGTAGTAGAGAACTTAGACATTACTATAAGGACACTTGAAGTTCAAATGTTTCATCTTGCTCACATCCAGTGTAGGATTCTAGAAACAGTTTTGAGAAAGCACCACCATTTTATACAGATTGAGAAGACAATGCTGATTGGTTGGACTGTCATGGGCATGGAGAATCAGCAGGAAGGGTGAACTCTCAATCTTAACTCTTAGACATGGCCGGTAGATTCTGATAAGGGCATTGGCGTTGCCTTGGGAAAGCCACAGAGATTGATTATCTCTCTGACCCCTTTGTTTGAATATGGTGCGACATTTGGACAAAATTTATTTTGCCTGCATAAAAAAGTATCATGTTTAGTATACGTAAGTTTTAGAACATGCAAATGCATCACACTGTGGGCCCAGCTGATGATTGTAAGTTGGTTTTTGGTTTAAATTTTAGCAGTTTGGATGATTAAATAAATGATTTTGAAAAGCGGAATCACATTTAATAGTGGATATACTTTCCTGAGGCTTGTAAACATGAATTAGTTGAGCGCAAGCAAACTGCTGCTCACTGGTCAGTGGGATATCTTGTTTGATATGGTCCAACAGTCATTAGGATATATGGCTTACATTCATGACATCACATCAGCACTGACACTCACATATCATATCACTCAATGTACTCAGTTTTTTATAATCACCCTGTTAGTAGAGGAAACCATTCATGGATTTACTGCACAATAGCACTGTGAGACAGCTAATTTCGCACTTTCAAATTTTTGAGACACTTAGCCATTCCAAGACAATCTGAGGAAGACTGCAACACTCAGGGCCAAAGATGGTAGACTTAGTATCTTTCATGAATTCACTTAATATAGTGAGTGTTGATCTCTTAAGGGTATTTATTATCATGCACGCTAGTTTTGAAATGCCCTATCTCAGCATCAGCTTATGAAATGAGCAAACAGCTAGGATCCTATTCATGAGGTTGCCAATAAGGTTGACCCAGATTGTAATACATGGGGTTGTAGGAATGCAAATGCAGATATTGACCTGTGAACTTAGGCTTTCAGTAGATAATAATAATTGAGGATCCATTTTCTCTCTTTTTAATTAACACATTGCAGGTGGTGAGCTTATTTGATTGCTCTATTTCAGTGGTATATGTGAGTGCAGCATGGTGTTTATTAGACTTTATAACTGAGGTCTTCATGTGATTAAAATATTACAAAAGTGTCATTTGCATATTGGACGTATTCATGTGTTAGGAGGTTAGTTGTCTTTCCATCAAGAATGCTCTTCTTGAGGTAAGCATAAAATAACGATCAGTGGGGAAAATGGGAATCACAAAACAATGGTATCCATTTGGGCCATTCATGGTGTAATTGAGAGTGTGGTGCTGGAAAAGCACAGCAGGTCAGGCAACATCCGAGGAGCAGGAGAATTGACGTTTCGGGCAAAAGCCTTTCATAAGGAATGAGGCTGTGAGCTGAGGGGGTGGTGAGATAAATGGGAGGTGGGTGGAGCTGGGGGCAAGGTAGCAAATGCGATAGGTGGATGGAAGTGGGGGTAAAGGTGATAGGTCAGAGGGGAGGGTGGAATGGATAGGTGGGAAGGAAATTGGACGGGTAGGAAAGATCATGAGGATAGTGCTGAGCTGGAAGTTTAGATCTGGGATAAGGTGGGGGAGGGGAAATGAGGGAACTGGTGAAATGCACATTGATGCCATGGGGTTGGAGGGCCATGAGGTAGAAGATGAAGTGTTCTTCCTCCAGGCGTCGGGTGGTGAGGGTTTGGTGATGGAGGAGGCCCAGGACCTGCCTGTCTTTGGTGGAGTGGGAGGGGAAGTTGAAATATTTGGCCACGGGCTGGTGGGTTTGGTTGTTGCGGGTGTCCCAGAGATGTTCTCTGAAGTGCTCTGCGAGTAGGTGTCCTGTCACCACAATGTAGATGACACTGCATAGGGAGCAACGGATACAGTAAATGACACGTGTGGAAATGCAGGTGAAACTCTGATGGATGTGGAAGGCTCCTTTGGGGTCTTGGACTGAGGTGAGGGGGGAGGTGTGGCTCAGGTTTTGCAATTCCTGCAGTAACAGGGAAAGGTGCCGGGAGGGGAGGGTGGGTTGGTGGGGTGCGTGGACCTGATGAGGGAATTGCAGAGGGAACGGTCTTTACAGAAAGCGGATGGGGTAGTGAGGGAAATATATCTCTGGTGGTGGGGTCCGTTTGTAGGTGGCGGAAATGGCGGAGGATGATGTGATATATAGGGAGGTTGGGGGGGTGGAAAGTGAGGATGTGGGAGGGTGGGGGAATCTGTCCTTGTTGCAATTGGAGGGGTGGAGCTCAAGGGTGGAGGTACAGGAAGTGAATGAATTGCTCTGGAGGGTATCATCAACCACATGGGAGAGGAAATTGCAGTTTTTAAATAAGAAGGCTAGCCGGTGTGTTCTGTGATGGAACTGATCCTCCTGAGAGCAGATGTGGCAGAGATGGAGAAATTATGAATAAGGAATAGCATTTTTGGAGGAAGCAGGATGGGAGGAGGCGTAGTCCAGGTAGTTGTGGGAAGCGGTGGGTTTGTAGAAAATGTCAGTGTTGAGTCGGTCACTGCTGATGGAGATGAAGAGGCCCAGGAAGGGGAGGGAGGTGTCTGAGATATTCCAGGTGAATTTACAGTCGGGGTGGAATGTACTGGTGAAGTTGAACATGAGGTGGTGCCGATGCGGTCACCATTGTAGCAGAGAAAAAGGTGGGGAATTGTGCTGGTGTAACTCCAGAAAATGGACTGTTCCACGTAGCCAACAAAGAGACAGGCATAGCTGGGGCCCATGCAGCTGCCCATTGTTATCTCTTTCGTCTGGAGGAAGTGGGAGGATTCAAAGGAGAAAATTTTGAGGGTGAGGACCAGTTCAGCCAAATGAATGAGAGTATCAGTGGAAGGGTACTGTGGCAGATCTCATAGCGGGCGTGGCATCGGATGTCTGGCCGGCAATTCCGGTGGTGGTCATCTGCCCAGCAGTTGTGGAGGTGGCATGGTGAGCCATGGCAGCGGGCTGTCGAGCGACATGGTTGAAAATGTCATCATCACTTGCCATAGTGATGATAGCTGGAGCGGCCGCGTGGCTGATGGTGGCCGAGCAGTTCTGAAGGCCGTGGGAAGCTTCTGGAATGGTCAAGGAATCCCGATTATTGAGTGGGTACATGAAAGTTTGTTGTACTTACAGTTTCTGATGTCCAATAAGGAGTAGAAAAAACATTTGTACAGAGTGTGACCAGGGCTTCCAAACTCTCCATTTCTTTCTTTCCCGATGTCCCTACCTGTACTCTTCCACTGACACTTACTCATGTTGTGCAGATTCAGCCATTGATAAAACAGGATATAAACAGGCATCTCTGTTGTGTGTCTTGGATGTCTTGTGGCCCTAAGCAGGGCCCAATCTACCTCAGATTACCCTGGGTGGGTTATATGTCTCAAAACCTTGAACAACGGGCATTTTATGCTACTTCTTTTCAGTACATCTATGACTGGTTTTCTTCACTATCAGCATGCTGCCTTCAAGCTAAAAAAGTGTTTTACTCTCCCTTCCCATGTTATTGAGAAATGTGTCTCATGAGGTTCAGTGCCACTCAGCACTCTCTTCTAACATTGTGTCTCTTTTATTCCAGTCTGTGTGTTGTGCCCTAGCTCTGATGAATACAGGATGTAAAGTTTTTTTCACTGCTCTCCTTTTAAAAACATTTAAGAAATATTGTGCTTTCCAATTTTTTCTACCAAACTGGCTATCTTTGTATTTATTCACATTATATTTGATTTGTTGTATTCTAACCATTCATTTAGATAACATGGGCATTGACAACTAAGGATTATACTCTATTGCTGCTTGTACAATTTAATTTCGTCTACATCATTATAGTGCTTTCAGAGAGTGGGCTTGTTGATACCTAGGCAATTTTAAAAATTAAGTTAATGAAAGGACAGTGGAATAGTTTATTTTTAATAAGACAATTCTTGGAAGAGAAATGTCTTGCAATAACAGCTTGTTTCCTGCAGTGCCTCCGGTTGGATTTATGATTTTCAAGTTGCAGCTTTTCCTTTGGAGATTGTTAGTATTTTTCAGTGAGTGGCCAGCCTTCGGAAACAAAAAGAGTCTCCCAGTCCAACGACACTGTTTCTGAAACAAAAAACATTTGTCCTGTCTGGTACCTGGACCCTAGCCCAGTCTGAACATGGATTATCCTCAGAGCTTCCAGAGCAATCCTCTGTACTGAACAGCATTATTGGGAATCATCCCATCTGGATCTGTCTGGTGACATCCATCTTTATACATCAGAATGCCAGACTTACAGTTGACTAAATATTCATACCTTACCCTTTTTGTTTGCCTTTAAGAACTAAGACTTATTGGTCAGAAGCATTTCTAGCTCTCCAAAATGAATTCCTTGTGGATAAATCTGTTTTTTTTTCATTTAGCCAGTGTGCATATGAGTGTTTGCTCAAAATTTAGAGGAATAAACACTTATATTTTCAAATTACAAATGAAGTGTGTTCACTGTTTTTTTCATTACCATTGAGGTCCTGGGCCTCCTCCATCACCAAACCCTCACCACCCGACGCCTGGAGGAAGAACACTTCATCTTCTACCTCATGGCCCTCCAACCCCAGTAAATGACACGTGTGGAAATGCAGGTGAAACTCTGATGGATGTGGAAGGCTCCTTTGGGGCCTTGGACTGATAGTTTAGTTCCTGTGTGATCCCGTGTTAAAAGAAAATAGCCACGCCATTTAAACTAACTGGGCTGGAATCGCATTCTAGCCAATACTGATAAGGAAAGTTTGTGCTCTACAAAACAGCAGTCTAAATTCTTCAATCATGTTAAAGCTAATTCACGCTGAAGTAACACAAGTTATAGCAGAATAGACTCTATACGGATATTTTAAAAGTCTAATGAAAAGAAGGGATGTAATTAGCCATATCAATATGTGAGTAAATCAATTAAATTATGTTGTAACCTGTGAAGTGGATGGTATTTTCCCATCTTGGTCAGAACAATACAAAAGAAGTGTATTGCACATAAGAAAATAAAAGATGAAAAATGCCCAAGAGCTCCCATATAATCAACAAGGTAAGATAACACAGATTAATTGAATTGCTCAACATGTATTTCTAAGAATCAATGCAATCTTGAAACAAAAATGTGCCAAAAGGAATTCAATTGCTAAGAGAAATGCAATGAAAGCAACAATTATGTTTGATAGTTTTGTGCATCAGCAACTGAAACATTACTGGTTAAAAGTATTAGAACCATATAAACTTTTGAAAACATTAACCAATGGCAAAACAATTGCACCACTCACTATTGCTAAACTCTCCTGTCACCACTATGAACAGCATTCAGTAAAATATCATAAGTTAATCTTATCACAGCTGTTCATATCACAGCTTAATATCTTAGCCAAGAGCACAAAAAATCCTTTGGATCCCTATCAGGAGCAAACAATTCATCTATATAGATTTTTTTCGAATGGAATCTCTTCTGCTATAATGTAAAAATGAACCAGAAAGTGATATTTTTACCAGATAGAAGAAGTCCTGACTAAAGAAAAGAAAATTAAGATCAGTAGACCTTTTGGTAAATGGAAAACCTAGAGTGGACCATGAGTAATCTCATGCTATGCACAAATCATATATAAAAGATTTTGTTGGTCAAGAAATAAAAAAAATTGTTACCAAAACCAAACAATCTTTATCATTCACTTGGTAGATATAAAAGAAAAAAAATAATTATTTCGTTGTAAGCTGGCCTGCAAAATCGTTTCACCATGTGAAAGAAAAATATATTCAGATGGAAGCAAAAATGTTCCTCCAAATAGGAAAGTGATGAGTTTGTTGTAATTGCTATTGCTTAACTCACTTTGCTTCATTTTGTTTTCCAGAATAGGAAGAGCACAATTAGCTTTGTGGCCGCATTATATGGGTACCAGATTCTCCAGCTCCTTACTGTAAGCTAGGGAAGGAGAAACTGCTCAGGAAAAAGTTGTCTCTCCTATACCAAAGGCCATTAAAAATATGGAGAATGAATATTTGATCTCCTGGATCAGGACTGACCTCTCACCTCAGGGTTCAGTCAACCAAGCAGAGGTTGGCTGCTTACCAGCATTTCAGGACCCTGTGACCTAAGATTGATTTAGGTTAGTGTCTGATTTTCTCACCAAGGAGTAGGCAGACCCTAACAAGGAGATGGGGGTTGAGGTTTGAGAGTCCATTGGCGGACACCTCCTATAGTACCAATTAAAAGACTTAGGGGTGGGCAGTTTCTTCATCCGATGGGTCCATGGAAACCCGCGTGCAATCAGCTTGTGGAAGGAATATTGCAAAAAGAGAAATACAGTTGAGCTCTGCTGGAGTTGATTTCAACACAATTTCCTCATCAATGTAATGCTTCCAATGGGGAACAGATTGTTGACCCTTAACATTTAAAATGCACTTCACTGAAATGGCAGTGTACAAATCTGTCGATTAAATAATGGGACATCAGCATAAAGAATAATGATAGCTACGCTTGATGACACCTAGGAATATTTGCATTAGCAGAATATCACTTAACAATACAACGACACTAAAGGAACAGCTTATTTTCAATTCAAGATGGTGAGCGACTTGGAGACAAACTTGCAGAAGGTGGTATTCACATGCATTGGTGGAATTTATTCTTTTTGATGGCAGTGATTGTAAGTTTAGATGATGCTGTCTAAGGAACATTGGTTAATTTCTGCAGGGCAACTTGTCCATAGTGCACAATAATAACTACTCTGTATTGGTGGTAAATGAAATGACTGTTTAATGAAATGATTGGTAAATGAAATGCTGTGGTGTTTTCTCCTAGATGGTGTTGAGTTTTCTGAGGGTTGTTGGATTTGTCCTCATCCAGGCAAGTGAGTAACATTGCATCATACTTCCGTCTTGTGCCTTGTAGATGTGAAGAGAAAATGAGGTCTGCAGATGCTGGAGATCAGAGATGGAAATGTGTTGCTGGAGAAGCGCAGCAGGTCAGGCAGCATCTAGGGAACAGGAGAATCGACGTTTCGGGCATTAGCCCTTCTTCAGGATGTAGATGTGAAGTCAGCAAGTGATTACTCATGACAATTTTCCTAACCTCTAACCTGTTTTTATGGCCTCATTGCTTATATAGCTAATGTAGTGCAGTTTCTTATCAATGGTAACCTCTGGGATGTTGATAGTGAGGATATCCATGATAGTGATATCATTGAACAACAAATAGCTGAATTCTATCTTATTGCCTGACACATGTGTGACATGAATGCTACTTGCCACTTTTCAGGCCAAGCCTGGATGGTGTCGCGGTCTTGCATATGGATACAAGCTAGTTCAGTGTCTAGTGTATCATGAAAAATGTTGTGCATTTTATAACCATCTGTGTAAATCTGCACCACTTACCTTTTGATGAATGGAAAGTCATCGATGAAGCTGAAGAGGGACATTACCCCAAGGAAGACCTGCAGTGATATCTTGGGACAAATATGATTGAAATCCAACACTCACAGTGATTTTGTTTTGAATGAGGTCTGGCTCCAACCAGCAGAGAGTTTCGTCCTTGATTTCCATTAACTCCAGTTTTGCTTGGGATCCTTGATGCCACACTCAGCCTCCTTGAGTCATTCTCGTCTCACTTCTGCAGTCAAGCTCTTTTGTGTATGTCTGGGCCAAACCTTGAAAAGTGGTTAGAAGTTGAGTTGCCTCGGCAGAGCCCAAGCTGCATATCAATGAATAAGTTAATGTTGAGCAAATGTCGCAGGAAAGAACAGCTGATGACCCCTTCAATCACTTTGATGATGACTAGAAGGATGATTGAGACTGCCAAAGCTGTAACTGAACTGTCAAAGCCATCAAGAAACTGTTCAAAAAGATGCATTACAAAAAATAAACTTGGTATTTTAGATTCTGTAGGCATAAGCCATTACAAAAGTATGCTGCTTGACTGATTTCACAAACCATTATTCTCACATTGAGATGCACAAAAGTGAGCATTTTGATGAACACCTCTAACTGTGTGTGCAATGGAAATATCTGTTTATGGAAGGGATTCAGCACTTGCCGGATTGAGCAGATAAACAAGATCCTTGCTTGCTTAAGGGATTAGTTAAAGGAATTTTAATGCATTGAAAGTTTTCTCTATCAATGATAATTTTTTTGTCAGGAGTGATATCAACAGTGGAAGACTTTGCTTTCAGCATGCCTCTTGAGGTATGCAAATGGTGGGCTTGAGGTGAGTTGAAATGGAGAAGGAAGAGCAAATCGTGGGTGTGTATAAATTGGTACTGAGTCAGCATAGGCAATAAACAACATAAGGAAATATTTAGTGAGCCATCGAAGATGGATAGAAGGGCATAGGATGGTTTTTGGTCTATGAGGGTTTGTGAATGATGGACAGAAGTTGGTGGAGAGTGTTGAAGTGGGCATGACAGGCCATGATGAATAGTAAGCTGTACATAGCTTGGCACAGGTGTATATAAGATGCCTTGGTGGATGGTTAGGTGCATTAGGTGCATAAATATTGACACAATGTAATGATGGGCAACAGTAAATGGGCATGAGTTGGTATATTGGCTATGTGGCCCAGGGGATATTGGTACAAGGACTTCAGTTGTGGCCTTGGATGGGTACATGGAATTAGACAGTATGGATAAGGTGTGAAGAGTGAGGGGGTGAGGGCAGGAGAGTGTTTTTTATTTCAATCATTCATTTTAAACTTTAAGCATAATCCGCAGGAGTCCATGATAACCCGGACCAGCTCAGAAATTAGCAGGATCCTCCAGGGACCTGATTCCCAATCAAAGTCAAAACGCATGGTGCTATAAAAGCACAGCCAGTCAGGCAGCATCTGAGGAGCAGGAGAGTCAACATTTCAGGCATAAGCCCTTCATCAGGCTTATGCCTGAAATAAGCATCGACTCTCCTGCTCCTTGGTTGCTGCCTGACCTGCTGTGTTTTTCCAGTGTCACAGTTTTTGACTCTGATCTCCAGCATCTTCAGTCCTCACTTTTTCTGATTCCAAATCAAATCCATAAACCCACAGATTGAAAATATGAAATGAGGGCTGCCATTGTTAAAGGACGTGTTCACAGAGACATCCTCTAGATACCCTGCCAACTTCGTGCATTAGACCCAAGGATGAAAATAGGGGTCATGACCTCTATCACTTAAAAGGACAAGGTAGCACCTGTATGGGAATACTATGAACCTCCTCTCTAAGTCATACACCATCCTGTCTTTGAGATACATAATTCTTTCCTTCATTGTCACTGAAACATAATTCTGGAATTTAATATAAAGAACACAATGGGTATGCCTTGATGTTATAATGATTCAAGATAGTTCACTACTATCTTCTCAGGAACAATTAGGAACAAAATGTACATTCAAACCTAGTCATTGAATGAATTAAAAAAACAATACTTATTGGGAAGTTCATCATCTTTAAACTGCAGCATATATTCAAAAGTTACTTTATTTAATGAAACCATCATTTGCTGTAAATTTGCTCATCTGAATAAGAAGCAGACGTTTCCTCCAGCTGAGCTTTTGATCTTGGTTAATTGACAATACGGGCACCAGTTGCAATAGATTTTCTTTGTGATGCATTAGCTCAATTAAATGTTTAGTTGGTCATTTGTACTTCAGGCTGACATTAGAATGATATTACACATGCACATTTAATTAAAACATCTACAAAGATTATTTCCTTTTAAATGGATAGCAATTTATGTGATTGCGTAATAAATACATTGTGAAAGGGTATGTCGACTTTATACTTATTGCTCTGTTAAGTACTTATACAATAAGTTACTTTCTAACTTGGATTTTCTGATGAAATTATTTTATTGCCATTAGCCCACTCAGTTGAAATGAGCTAGTGCTCAGATTAAATGAGTGTGTATCAGAAAACCAATGTGTACTTTACTGTTTCCTGATCTTGCTTTTAAATTAAACTGATTGAATATAGTAGTGTTGCTATATGTTATTTATTGCCATTCAAAATAGATAGATTGCACTGAGACTCCATTTCTTATTGTACATTAGTGGATAATAGTTGCTGTCATGCTAACACACATACCTGCATAAAAGTAAACATATGTTACAGCTCAGGGAGGTCAGAAGCTAAGAAGGAATTTTAACATTGAGTTAAACAAAAGCAGGTTTCGGTATTAATGGGGATTATAATGGGCAAAAATCGAGTTTAGTCTAAAAGCCAGCTCCAATTTGTTGTTTGACAGATTTAACTGGGTGCATAAGCCTACTTATATGTAATTCTACCTGCTAACACTGAGAATAGTATTGAATTGTTCTGTATTCGGTTGTGAGAGTTTGATTACTATCGATTTGCGTTGTGTTGTTTGGTTAAGCCTAGATATGGATTCAAATAAATAAACAAAGCTGTAGAGATAGGTGGAATCTAGAGTCACAGCATGGAATAGGCATTTTAAAGCATCACATAAAACTCTTAATAGTAAAATTATTGCACACATAGATAAAAGTGCTATCTCTGTATAGATCTATAACTGCATGGAGGGGATTAGTAGTGATGGAAGTGGTAGACAGGGATGTGGCAGAAAGGCACACTGCAGAGAGGTTAGCAGCAAAGAGGAAAGTACGAAATATTAAAGCAATAAAGAGGATAATAGTGACTGAGGTCGCAGGAGGAGAATGTACCCACATAACAGTACATTCAGGCAGTGAGTGTGTACAGTTTCCATGACTGAATGCTTCCGGAGCATGAGATTGTCACATCAAATGTCCAAAGTCTCTTGTAAGTGAAATTGTTCCACCTTGGACATGGTGGCCACTGCCATTTGCAGTACTGTATTCACAAATTCAAACAGTATTGCTGCCAAATCCTACAGCGTGCTACGGTCCTCAGTACACATGTGGTCAATGACTTATTCACCAAGGCCAGGAATTGTGATAACTCTGTCAGCAATATCACTGGATCTGAATGAGGGGCTGCTTGTACTTGGAGGCTTCCCTCAGGTGTAAGACATAATTGAGTGTAAGCATGTGGCAGTTAAAGCACCCATTGATGACTGAAGAATATTCATCAATCATCAGCATTTTCCAATGCTCGCCACATGATGCTAGTAAGCAACTGTGAAGAGACATTTATTCAGCTGTAAATAAGGTTCCCAGGCATTTACAATGAAATGTTCATCCTGTGGCAATCCACCTTCACTGGGCTCTGCACACCTTAAAGCAGGGTTACCATCTGTCTGCTCTAAGAATAGCAATACCCTTCTTAATACATGGCTGATTATGCTTAATAGAAATCCAAGCGACAATGCCCAGGACTGCTGAAATAAATGCCGTATGAACACTAAATGCATCATAGAACAAACCTTTGGCATTTTGAAAATGTGTTCCAGATTGTTGAACAGGTTTGGAGGTTTTGTTCAGTGGTATTTCTATGTATCTGCTGCCCTTGTCATTCCAAAAGGATTTGGTCATGGGTTTTGAAGATATTGTATCATATTATTTGGTGAATTTCTGCAGTGCATCTTCTAGATAGTATATGCTGGTGTTACTGAGAGTCAGTGGAGGAAATGGATGTTTCTGGATGTGGTGTCAACAAAGCAACTTGCTTTGTCTCAGATGGCATCAAACTTCTCATGTGCTGATGGTCCTGCACCGATCCAGACACATGGGGAATATTATAGAGTAATAGAGTCATAGAGATGTACAGCATGGAAACAGACCCTTCAGTCCAACCCATCCACGCCGACCAGATATCTCAACCCAGTCTAGTCCCACCTGCCAGCACCCGGCCCATATCCCTACAAACTCTTCCTATTTATATACCCATCCAAATGCCTCTTAAATGTTGCAACTGTACCAGCCTCCACCACTTCCTCTGGCAGCTCATTCCATACATGTACCACTCTCTGTGTGAAAATGTTGCCCCTTAGGTCTCCTTTATATCTTTCCCCTCTCACCCTAAATCTATGCCGCCTAGTTCTGGACTCCCCGATCCCAGGGAAAAGACTTTGTCTATTTATCCTATCCATGCCCCTCATATGATGCTCCAGGGAAAAAGGCTTCAGCCTGTTTAGCCTCTCCTTATAGCTCAAATCCTCCAACCCTGGCAACATCCTTGTAAATCTCTTCTGAATCCTTTCAAGTTTCACAACATCTTTCTGATAGGAAGGAGACCAGAATTGCATGCAATATTCCAACAGTGGCCTAACCAAAGTCCTATACAGCCACCACACTCCTGGCTAATGAGACTTTCTGTAAAGTTGACATAGACTTGAGTGTGATTTTCCTGAACTTGTACTCAGGATACTCAATTACTTTGCAAAATCAAACTCCCAGAAACAAGTCTTCTGCTTTTTCTTTCTGATTTCCTATGTTGAAGTGCACTTAATATACTGTGATTTATTGTAATAGATCTGCAACAGAAGATCTTTTGGAATAGATGCTAACTCAAAATGCAATTGGCTTGAAGTATAGAGAAAAATAATTAACAGTAAAGCATTCAATTTTTTTCATTGTTTTAATGAATGGATCGAGTCTGGCAAGAAACCAATAGCGGAATTTGAAATGCATTGAATTTGCATTGAAGTGCATGTGGTCACATGATTGTCATGGATAACTGACAGTTGACTTCTGTCACTTGTTTTAGTTCAACGTACGCATTATTAGACCTTACAAAATATCTTTCAGAGCATTGAACCATTTACCCACTCTGGGGTTCCACTCTAGGTATCTAGAAATTTTTCACTATGCTCAATGTTACAGTTATTTTCAAATTATCATGAAGACGAAGTACAGGTACGTAACCCTTTATCCGAAATGCTCAGGACTGGTTGGTTTTCAGAATTTGGAATTTTTTGAATTCAGAATACATGATAGTTCAACAGTGAAATAAAATAAAACTTACTGAACAGTAGACTCTCTGTGAGTACTACAGTCCCTGAGACAGAATTGATGCCTATCAGGGCTGGGCCATACACCACTCCCCCCTCCACCCCCACCCACCCTGCATCACATCTGAGTGACATGCATCAAGTGGGAGTGGAGTTGGGTTAACTGTTTGCACACCAAACAACTTTGTTAATGAGAAAAAAACTTCACAAATAAACCTTTGGATTTCGGAGCTTTTCGGATTTTGGGATTTTGGATAAGGGGCTGTCTACCTGTGCTTACTTCAGCACTTGCAGTTCTTTGTTTTATTTTGGAGAAAGAACTTCCTTCTGGGTGGTATTGTCATTCTCACAAAGTTAGACAGAGTTTTTGCAGCTGCACTTGCCAGGCATCAGAGATACCAGATCAGGTAGAATGTTACTTTGAAGCTCTGACCAATAAACTTTAATCGAGAGTGAGATCTGCATGGCACCTGATCTGAATGTTGCTGCAAGTGTGAGTTATATTAAAATTTCCTCCACGCTACAATTGGATCACAATTTGTCTCCAGAGTGCTTGATGTACGGAACATAAAACAGTAATAGACACTGCAAAACCTAAAGAGAATTAATGCCGGCTGATAGGAGTTTCACACAGAAACAAAAGTTGTCGTCAACATTCCCTGCTAAAGGTTTGTGAGCCCCAGCACTTACTGAGAGAAACTAGTCAAAATATCGCAGAATTAGTTACTCAGGAATTTCTTCTCAAGTCAAAAATGCTTACAAAATGAAATTTACACACTGACAAAAATGGCTTGACACTGTGCAATGGAATAAAGATTAAATCGATAAATCCAGACTTCTGCACTTCAATTAAACATTTTATGAATTTAACTATTATTCATTAGTTGGATTTGACATCAGTAATATAATTAGCTTCATCCATGAATCTTTATTAAAAAGTAATTGTGTGGTCCAATTGAATAAATTGCACCAATTCCCTGAGTCCCTGATTCACTAATTCTGATTTGATTATTTTCCAGTTGCCCTTTGAGATGAATTTAAATAAACTTTAAATCATGTGGTTTATGAATACAGAATATTGTAAGTTTTTCTTTAGGTGTGCATGGTATTGACTTAACCAGAACATAGGAGGTAGCATGGAAGCCCCAATAATCCCAGTGTAAGAAAGAGCAAATCAGCCAGCATGCTTTCCTCAAACCTGACTGAGTGGCCCTTTCTATAAACGTAGTCATGTGTGAACAGTGAATAAAGACAACTAAGTTACAGGCTTGAAACCTTTATTGTCAGGACTGATGCATTTGAAATAGCAATTTAGGGGAGGAGATGAAGAGTGATTACAGCCCAACGCAATGTCCATCATCATGAGAGCAATGCTTTAAGAAAAGGTGAGCTGAGAACACGACAAGGAAAAAGAAGAAAAATAAATAAGCTTTTGCTTCATATAAAAAAATTTCAAGTGTATCATGTGGCTTTAAATAAACTGACCACCTTAATTAAAGTAACGCTTCCATGTTCAGTAAATACTATATTGTGAAATAGTCTAAGATTCTTGAACACTCTACTAATAAAGTCCAGTTCTATAATTTTAATTTTGGACTGAAATGAGAGGAAAAAAACCCAGGATTGGTTTTAGGACCCAGGATTGTTGGAAGATTTGCTGCATGTTTTGAAAGCAGGTAAACTGACCAGTTGTTGAAGTATGATTTAGATTAGATTAGATTCCCTACAGTGTGGAAACAGGCCCTTCAGCCCAACAAGTCCACACCGACTCTCCGAAGAGGAACACACCTGGACCCAGCACCCTCTGATGAATGCAACTAACACTATGGACAATTTAGCATGGCTAATCCACCTGACCTGCACATCTTTGGATCATGGGAGGAAACCCACGAAGACAGTGGGAGAATGTGCAAACTCCACACAGACAGTTGCCTAAGGCTGGAATTTAGCCTGGATCCCTGGCGCTGTGAGGCTACAGTGCTAACCACCGAGCCACTGTGTGGTTACAGATAAACTGGAGCCAAGGAATTGTGTACAGATGGAGGTTTGATTGTCATAAGTAGCTGATTGGTTTGAGTATATCTGGTCATTTGTGCTATATATTGAAGTAATCTATGTTTGCATTTGTAGGGTAGGGACAATTTCAGTGCCATTTCATGAAATTTTCAAGCTAACCTTTTAAATTTCTCTTCATCTTGGTCAATGGGGTGTCTGCTTTTGAGGGGGTGGGTGGAAAACATGCTCTGCACATCAAGAAAGTAGAGATTGATGTGAATTTTTCCCATATGGCTCAGTTTAATTGATGTGGAGGTGCTGGAGATGGACTGGAGTAGACAAAGTCAGAGGTTTCATGACACCAAGTTGTAGTCCAATGGGTTTATTTGAAATCACAAGCTTTCAGAGTGTTCAAATATAAAAATAACAAAACACCAGGTTATAGTCCAACAGGTTTAATTGGAAGCACTAGCTTCCTGATGAAGAAGCAGCACTCTGAAAGCTAGTGTGCTTCCAATTAAACTTGTTGGACTATAACCTGGTGTTGTGTGATTTTTAACTTTGTACACCCCAGTAGAAAGCTTGTGATTTCAAATAAATCTGTTGAATAATAACCTGGTATCACGGGACTTCTGACTCGGTTTAAATTGTTCTGTAAACTATTTGCACCAGGCCCAACTGATGAAAGCCACTATTTATAAAAAATCATTTCCTTACTTGGAGTAACCCAAGAAAGTTCAGTTGAAATTAAAACACAAGGAGCAAATCTTTTGATCTGAACAGTCCATGTTGACTCCATGAAAATACTATATTTATCCTGCACTCTGTTCCAAGGTTCCATTGACATTTTATTTCTTGCTGAAGTTAACAAACCAGGCTTTGCATGGTTGAACTCTTCTTTGTTTCTGGTAAAATTAATGAATTAATTGAACTGCCTGCAGACACATAATTGAGCGGAGACGTTAATTTCAATCATTTCTCATAACTGCAGACCATTGACTGGTTGCACCTTTAGCTTGTTTCATTGGGCAGGCAACTAAAGTAAAAATCCAGAACAATCCACTAAGGTTGACTCCACTAATAACCTCAATTTTAAATCTGAGTGGCTTGGGTGAATAACCAATATCAACTCTTTTGGATCGACATGATAAGAAATATGCATTAGAGACAAAAAGAGAACGTTTTTTATTTTGCTAACTTTTCATTGCTTGCCTTTCTGAGACATAAGATACTGGAGTGCAATTTCCCCACTGTAAAATGCTACTCTGCAGAACTTAATTGCAGTCTGGGAATTAAAACCTCTATCATAGACCTGTACAACACTGCAGGAGGCGTTTGGTTAAATGATTCTGCCCTGCTGATGTAAATATAGGAAACCGTGATAGCTAACATTCTCACAGTCAGGCTTCACCAGCAGCAGTGAGACTAACAAATAACCAGCATGGGATTGTTAAAAGCAGAACATGCTGGAAAAGACACAGGAGAAATAAATTCAGCAAAGGGGAGCATATGGTAATATAACTGCTTATTTCCACAGATGCTGCTCAATCTGCAAGGTATTTACAGCATGTTATGTTGGTGTTTTGGATTTTTATCATTTGCGATACTTTACTTTCCAGGTTCATGAATGTTGTTTGAGGGATCGATGTTGAACAGGGCAGAAGAGTGGTGTCCCTGCTATTCTTTGGAAAACTCAGTGAGACATGTGTGAGCCTTTCAAGACCGAGACTTCCAGACTCCCACAATGCTTTGATACTTCCGAGCATTGTCTTGGAAACAATGAGTTTAATGTTATGGCCTCTTGATCTACTGGAATAAAGAGGAATTTCAAAGAGAATGAAGTACAAAAAGAAGGAAGTCTTGCTACAACTATGTAAGAAATTAGTCAGATTACAGCTGAAATATTGTGAACAGTTTTGGTCCTCTGATCTAAGGAAAGATATTAAGGTGTTGGAGATAGTGCAGAGAAGGTTCGTTGATCCAGGATATGAAGTGATTTTCATATAAGGGAAAGTAGCTTACCCTTGTGTAGATTGGAATTTAAAAGGATGAGACAATTAGAATAAATAGATGTTCGATAATTGGTGCAAACATGATGGACTGAAAGGCCTCTTTCCATACTGTAAAAATTCTTGTGACTCTTTAACTCCTCAGATACTGAAGCAATCCATATCCAAATGCAGCAAGGGTGGTGCAACAACCTAGCTTGAACTGATCAGTGGTAAGCATTTGTACCACTTGAGTGCTGGCAAGAACAAAATAAGTCAAGTGAGAATCTGATAATCTTTTATTGATGTTCAATGGCTTTATCATCACTGAATATGCAGCACTACGCATATCCTGGAGTTGCTGTTGACCAGAAACTTAATTGGACCTGCCATATAAAATACTGTGGCTACAAGAGCAAGTGAGAGGTTAGGAATTCTGCAGTGAGTAACTTGCTTCTTGTCTCCCTGATATCTGTCTACAATCTTCAAGACACAAGTCAAGAGTGTGATACAATTCTCCCCACTTTCCTGGATTACTGCAGCTCTAATCACACTCAGGTAGCTCAACACAAACCAGGATAAAGCAGTCCAAACACCTCATCTACCACTTGCAGCATTCACTGCATCCACCACTGATGCACAGTGGCAGCAGTGTGTATCAGCTCCAGATACACAGCAACAACTCACCACAGTGCCTTGGGCAGCACTTTATAAACCTACAACCACAACCGTCTTAAAGAACAAGGCAAGCAGATGCAAGGGAATGCCATCATGTGCAAGTTCGTCTTCAAATCACACCCCATTGAAATGTAGATTAACACTACCATTCCTTCAGTATGATTGGGTCAAAATCATGGAAAATCTTTTCTAACAACATTATGTCCCTACATGCAATGACTGCAATAGTTCCAGAATGTATCCCCCTACTACTTTCTATTGCATAATAACTACTGACTTAGCCAGCAATACCACAATCCCATAAACAAATAAACTAAATAATCAAGATTGGATCAGTGAATAGTGAAATATTTACACATAGTGTGCGCATGGTTTACGACATATGATATCCATGTTTCCTGTGATAGAATTCACCATCTAATTCCGCTGCCTTCAACATCATGGTTCATCTTGGAAATGATGCTGTGCAAATCTTTAGTTAGAGAAAAGCAACAATGGATCAGAGCAAGTTACATTATGAATCTTCAATATGTAAAGAATCTAACCAGAACCAGGAAATATTGAAGCAAACCAAATGCGCACACAAATGTGCTCAGTCAATATGGTAGTGACAGCAGATGTTACTAAAGACCTTGAACAATTAATTTATGTTCTGGTTGAAGAATCTCATTCACAACGTTACATGATCAGCATACCAAAGACCGACTCGAAGTGCTAACACTTAGTAAGTTTCATGGAGGAGCTAAAGGCACTGCCAGTATGTGGCATCAAGAGCACTTAACTATGTTTCAGTTTGGAAACCAACACGAAACAGAATGACATATGTTGAAATGTCTACAAATACTCGAGGCATATAGCAGATGAATGGGGCATTGCATGACTCTGCTCCAATTCAATTTTAATAATATTCAATTATTATGTTACTGTTACTCTTTTTCCATTTTGCATCACAGTTTATTTGCTTGGTGCTGTTACAAAGAAGCTAGTGATAGATTCTGGAATGATTTCAGAGCCCTGCTTGAAAATTGTGGCTGAAACACTATGGGAAAAAATTTCACTGTACACAAATGTATCAAAATAATATTCAGCCCCTAGTGAATTTGCCTCTATTGCAAGTTGTCCCTAGTGTGATATTACTGTACCATTTGTTTCTGCCTGTAAACTTCAATTATTCTCATGTTCGGTAATAGGGAAAGGTGAATGAGTATGGTGTGTGAGTGTGTAGGCAAAGCAGAATGTAAAGAAAATAGCCAGCAAGAAATGTGTGGAGGATTAAGAAGAGAGCTGAAAATGTAACTGGGGAAAAAATAGCTTCTACATGCTTGATAATGGGGCCAGGACAGAGGTCAGTTCAAACAGTGGGGGGGAGCAGATTAGAACAAAACAAGGCTGAATCCAAAGGCTGTGCTCCGAACATAACATCAGGGTTCAAAAAGTGACAAAAGATTGACTGTACAGGAGTCAGGTCCAGATACTGAGTGAGGATAGTCTTGAGGGTGATAGAATATAAAGTGCTTACTTTGTGGTTTGCAGTTTTGTTAGGAATAGAGAGCAATGTGAGAAATCTGATTTTGGTGAGTAGTGGGTAAAGTTATGTGATTGGTTCCTAATTTATCATTTGCAGTTGCTAAGCTTTATAATGGTAGACTTAATGTTGACCTTTTCAATGAAACCACATGCTGGCCTACTGCTCTGTTTCCGTACCCCCCTGTCAAGTTAGTTTAAACATCTGAGTGGCACTGGCAAAGTTCTCTGCCAGGGTATTGGCGTATCTTCCATTCAGGAATCCATTCTTCTTGTACAGTTCTCAGGTGCCCTGGAAGCGATTACAATAATCCAGGTATCTGAAGCCCTTTGCTCCTACACTATATAATCATCTCATGCAATATGTGGAAGATCAGGATGCTTCCAGTGTCCATGGTGACCAGGTTTGCAGAAATTATGTTCAGCTGCAGCTCCTGATTTGCCACGTGGACTGCCTGGAGCTGTGGATGGACTCACTATTGAACATCTTTGAGGCTGAGAATATTAATTAGTATGTTTAGAAAGCTAATCTCAGCACCAGTATGAACTCGACAGATAGAAAAGCATGACCACCATAAGACGAGTAAGACGCAGGACTGCGCCCCTAAAACAGATATTTTGGATAACGTTGAGGGTAGTGGCCTCTCAGGGGAAAGCAGCAGCAGTAACCACAGCAGTGATACCACAACTGACTCTGGTGTACGGCAGGGAGAGTTGAAATATAAGTGAGCAGTAGTGATAGGGCACTCTCTAACCAAGGATACAGATAGGCATTTCTGTAGCTGCAAGTGAGGATCCAGAATGGTGTGTTGCCTCTCTCTTCCCAGGCTCAAGATGTCTCTGAGCGGGCACAGAACATTCTTAAGGAGAAGGTAAGCAGCCAAAGATTCTGGTCCATATCAGTACTAAAGATGTAGGCAGAAAGAGAGATGAGGTCCTGCAAATGGAATTAGATTAGATTCCCTACAATATGGAAACAGGCCATTTGGCTCAACAAGTCCACGCCGACCCTTCGAAGAATAACCCATCCCCCCAAACTTCACACAGACAGTCACCCGACGTGGGAATTGAACACAGTTCCTGGCGCTGTGAGGCAGCAGTGCTAGCCACTAAGCCATCATGCTGCCCCAGAATTTAAGGAGTTCAGTAAGAAGATAAAAATCAAGACCTCAAGCATTGTAAATTCCACATTACTCCCTGTTCTACATGCTAGTGAGGCCAGAAATAGTAAGGTAATATAGTTGAATGCATGGCTAAAGAGTTGACGTAGAAGGGAGTGATTCAGATATCTGGATCATTGGGATCTATCCCGAGGTACATGGGACTTTTACAAGAAGGATGGGTTGCACCTAAACTGGAGGGGATCAATGTCCTGGCAGGGAAGTTTGCTAAAATGAGTCAGGTGTGTTTAAATTAGTGTGGCAGGGAAGTGGGAAACAGAACAATAGGTCAGCATGTGGTGTGATAGAGGAGAAGGCAGACGTTAAGTAAAATAAGCCCAATAAGAAGAATGGCAGAGCTATATCCCAAACATTCAAGAGATTGAGGAAGCAGAGGTAAGTATGGTGGCCACCACCAAGGAGAGATGCTAGAAAAACTAAATGGCCTGAAGATGTATAAGTCACCTGTACCAGATGATCTACACATAAAAGTCCGAAGGGAGACAACTGAGGCGTTAGTGGTAATCTTTCATGAATCATTAGAATCATGGAGGTTCCCAGAGAACTGGAAAATCGTTAACGTGACACCCCTGTTTAAAAAAGGAGTAGGGCAAAAGACGGAAAATGACAGATCAATTAGGCTAACCTTGGTCATGGATAAGATCCTGGAATCCATAGTGAAGGATGAGATTTTTGAATATTTGGAAGTGTATGGTAAAATAGGCAAAGTCAGCATGGTTTCAGCAAGGGGAGGTCATGCTTGACAAATCTGCTAGAATTCTTTGATGAAATAATAAGCAGGTTAGACCAAAGAGAAATTGATATTGTCTACCTGGACTTCAATTAGGCCTTTGACGAGGTGCTGCACAGGAGGCTACTGAGTAAGATAAGGGCCCATCATGTCAGAGACAAGATGTGAGCATGGATAGAAGCTTGGCTGTCTGGGATAAAGCAGAGAGTAGGAATAAAAGAGTCTTTCTCAGGATGGCAGCTGATGATAAATGGTGTTCTGCAAGGCTCAGTGTTGGGACCACAACTTTTCACTTTAGACATTAACAATCTAGGTGAAAGAACTGAGAGCATTCTGGCTAGGTTTACGGATGATACAAAGCTAGGCAGAGGGACAAGTAGCATTGAGGAGGCAGGGAGGCTGTAGAAAGATTAGGACAGGTTAGGAGATTGGGCAAAGAGGTGTCTGATGGAGTACAACATGGGGAAGTGAGACATCAATGCACTTTGGCAGGAAGAATAGAGGCATGGACTGTCTTCTAAATGGGAAGAAAAATCAGAAGTCTGAAGTGCAAAGAGACTTGGTAGTTCTACCCAGGATTCTCTCAAGGTACACTTGTAGGTTGAATCAGTAATTAGGAAGGCAAATGCAATGATGGCATTTATTTTGAGTGGACTTGGATATAAAATAAGGTATGTACTTCTGAGGGTCTATAGGGCTCTGGTCAGGATACATTTGGAGTATTGTGTGCAGTTTTGGGCCTCATATCTCAGGAAGGGCATACTGGCCCTGGACTGTGTTCAGAGAAGGTTCATAAGAATGGTCCCAGGAATGAAAAGCATAACATATGAGAAATGTTTGTGGACTCTGGGTTTATAGTCGATCGAGTTTAAAAGATGTTGGGGGGATCTAATTGAAACATACAGAATACTGAATGGCCTGTACAGAGTAGATTGGGAAGATGTTTCCATTGATAGGAGAGACTAGGACCTGAGGGCACAAACTTAGAGTAAAAGGAAGACTTTTTAGAACGGAGATAAGGATAAACTTCTTCAGCCAGAGAGTGGTGAATCTATGAAATTAATTGCGACAGCAGGCTGTGGAGGCAAAGTCATTGAGTATATTTAAGATGGAGACAGATAGGTTCTTGATTGTCAAGAAGATCAAGGGTTACACGGAGAAAGAGGGATAATGGGGTTGAGAAACTTATCAACCATGATTGAATGGAGGAGCAGACTCAATGAGCTAAATGGCCTGATTTCTGCTCCTGTCCCTTATAGTTTTATAGGCTAATGCACATGGCAATACGGTCGGTCTTAAGTGTATTTATTTTAATCTAAGGATATAACTGATAAAGCAGATGAGCTTTGATGCATGGGACTACGATATGATAGACATTACCGAAACTTGGTTGGTAGAAGGGCAGGAGAAACTGAGGACTGCAAATGCTGGTGATCAGAGTCAAAAATGTGGCACTGGTAAAACACAGCAGATCAGGCATCATCCAACGAGCAAGAGAATCGAAGTTTTGGGACATATCCCCTCCTCATGAGAATCAATGTTTCAGACATAAGCCCCACTCCTGCTCCTCAGATGCTGCCTGACCTGCTGTGCTTTTCCAGCACCACACTATTTGACTGTGATCTCCAGCATCTGCAGTCCTGACTTTCTCCTAAGTTACTGTAACCTTACTGCGAAGCCCCTTCCAAGATGCCCACCTTGAAGAAGTTCTCCTCCTCCCTCCACAAATATCTCAATGAGTCTCTCTCTCACTG